>NC_086153.1:136560613-137185613 GCF_035149785.1 Candoia aspera | reverse complement strand
TGCTTACACATAGTTGAGCTCTATAAGAAGTGTGGCTTTGTATTACTGCTGCTTCTCCTCGGAGCTGATAGGATTTATTCATGAGTTGCATCAGCTCTCCCTAGATAGCAGGATCCTTCTCTGAGAGGGGAGCTGCTGTAGTCTATTTATCTGACGGCAGCCATGCAACACGCAGGCTTCTGGACGGATTACCTGTGAATGAAGCAGTGGGAGGGGATGCCCGTGAGAGAAGGAGAGGAAAACCTTCTGAAGACACAAGCACATTTTTCTTCTTGCAAGAGGAATCCATAAACGTACCATGACCAGGAATGCTAATTTTTCTCTATGCGTATTTACTACTTGTACTGTGACAAATTGAAATCCTGGAAAAGGAGGCCCGAGTAAACGGAGAAGAATTTCAACATGCGTTCCAGGCGAATAAAAATAAATTTGTTATGCTGCTTTGACTTGCTTTAAAATGCCTTTTCTTTCTAGGATCTTAGTAAATTAGGTGTTTAAATCTAGTTACGCTACATGAACATGATATCTTTCAAAGTTATAATACTTATTGCTGTGTAATATTTGCTCCCAACCATGTATTCTTAACACCTTTCCTTCCCTCTTCCTCACTGTTAATTCTAAGGGCTGGTCTAAAGGCTACTTTATATTCTAAGCAGGGCCAGTAATAAGTGGCATTTCCACTTTCTCAAGAATAATAATAAAATCACAGGAGCAGTAGAAACAGAAGCTTCCATGTTCCAAAATTTATTCAGCAAGCTCTATGTCCACTGCAAGATAGATCTGCAATCATCATCCACACCTTCTCTGGCCTGGGGTGCCTTCAGATGTGCTGATTTACAATTCCTATCATCTGCAACTGGGATGGGTGGATGGGAATTGTAGTCCAACACATTGATTAGATTGGAGGAGCCTACATCGTTGGACCATCTAGTTTTTCTTGGTTTTATGTTCGGAAGTTTTTCATGGCTAGGGGATAGAATATTATTTCAGGAGTCCAACAGGCAGCTGATGCTTGGATTTGTATGGAGATATAGGCATGGTTTTAGAACTCATCTTGAGAAACCGATTTAGAGACAAGGAATTACAGAAAGTGAGGGACTACCCCTCCCCGTTATTGTGATGGCGGGACATGCTTTTTCTTTGGGTCTGCTTAATTACATTTCTTCATTTTCCCCTTCCAAACTACCCCTTTTTTCAATCCTTAAAAAAGATTTTATTGCTCTGATAGACTACAAAAGCATAAAGTATCCAAGTGCATAAGAAAAAAGTACACACACAATTGGAAGGGAAAAAAAATACTAACCAAACTAATGTTACAATTCAATTTTTAAACAACAAATTAAACCTTGACTACATAGACACATGTTATCCAGTGGACAATATGTCAAGGAGCACAGAGGTGACCTTGGAAAAGGTATGTGGCAATCATTAGTAAAACATGGACTTGACCCTGGAAAACAGGAAAGTGTGCAAAAGAAATTAAAGATTGTCCCTCACCCCTACCCCTTGACTCTGTTTGTTATAAGAAGGAGAGAAAGTGACATGCTGCCAGGCTTTCAAGATTGTGTTTCTTATAGCCAATATCAATAAAGTAGAGTTCTAGTATTCCTTGTGGTGTGGGTTTCCTGACCTGGTCTACCTTGAAGAGCTACCCCCCTCGCCTCCTTCCCTCTCCCTCTCCCTCTCTCCCCTTTCCATTGCATTGATCAAGAGCCATTTCAGAACCTGGCAGTACACACATTTCTTCACACCAGTCTCTGACATCTAGTGTACTACTGTAGTGTTTTTCCAACAACACATTAGGTAATTTTTGCAACAATTCAGCCATGCTAGATCCTACGTTCTTCATAGAGAAATTCCAAATTTTAGGAAAATAGTTCAGCAGCACATTGACTTCTTAAATCCTATGTGTCTCTTAACATAAATTCTTAATATATTCACTTTTGTTTAAGTGTCTAAATAAGGATATATTTTTATATACATATTTCTGTCGTCCGTTCATTCCTATTTAGGATTCATATTACACTAGCCATTTTAGTTAGTTACTGAATATTGATTTTCAGATCTCAAATTAATACAGTATTCACTGTATACTACTGTATACCTGTATACAGTATGTACATATACATATGAAGTAGTATTTACAGAGGATTCAATCAATATGAATCAACTAGAGAGCATGTCTGAATCATACGCCTTTGATTTTATTGCACCTCCAATATAGAAAGGAAGATAATCAACCTTTTTGAACATCAACTGAGGTGTCCAATAAACTCAAAAAAATGTTTCTGGTGATTTAATCTCCTCCTAAGATCTTTCCAAACTGCTCATTGAAAAGAGGAAGAGCCTGACACTGGCACTGGACCTCAAGAAACTTCTTACTCCAGTTTGTTTTTGGTTTAGTGTTATGATGCCCCTCAGAATGATATGACATTTTATTCATGCATTCTAGTCCCAAATGTCAGAGACTGGCTTACAAATGCATGTAATTTCCTGGCTTCTCTGTACTTGGTGGTTATTCACTGATGACCCCAATCCAAACAGAATTGACTCCCCTGAAAATGAATCTGGAAGTCATGCTGTGAAATGATGAAAAAGTTCTTGTTGTGGTATAAACTCTGTGATGAATATGCATGTTGGAATTGCCCCACTGATAACATGGCTGATGTACATGATGAATATTTGGACAGATCTGAAGCAGTATGGACTTGAGCGGTTGGTCATGTCTTCTTGAAACATGCAAACCTTCATTTTTTATAAAGCCTTTGACTGTGTGGACCATAACAAATTGTGGCAAGTTCTTAGTGGTATGGGGATACCAAGTCAACTTGTATGCCTCCTGAAGAATCTGTATAACGACCAAGTAGCAACAGTAAGAACAGACCACGGAACAACGGACTGGTTTAAGATTGGGAAAGGAGTACGGCAGGGCTGTATACTCTCACCCTACCTATTCAACTTGTATGCAGAACATATCATGCGACCAGCTGGGCTTGAGGAATCCAAGGCTGGAGTTAAAATCTCTGGAAGAAACATTAACAATCTCAGATATGCAGATGATACCACTTTGATGGCTGAAAGTGAAGAGGAACTGAGGAGCCTTATGATGAAGGTGAAAGAAGAAAGTGCAAAAGCTGGCTTGCAGCTAAACCTCAAAAAAACCAAGATTATGGCAACCAGCTTGATTGATAACTGGCAAATAGAGGGAGAAAATGTAGAAGCAGTGAAAGACTTTGTATTTCTAGGTGCGAAGATTACTGCGGATGCTGACTGCAGTCAGGAAATCAGAAGACGCTTAATCCTTGGGAGAAGAGCAATGACAAATCTCGATAAAATAGTTAAGAGCAGAGACATCACACTGACAACAAAGGTTTGCATAGTTAAAGCAATGGTGTTCCCTGTAGTAACATATGGCTGTGAGAGCTGGACCATAAGGAAGGCTGAGAGAAGGAAGGTCGATGCTTTGGAACTGTGGTGTTGGAGGAAAATTCTGAGAGTGCCCTGGACTGCAAGAAGATCAAACCAGTCCATCCTCCAGGAAATAAAGCCAGACTGCTCACTTGAGGGAACAATATTAAAGGCAAAACTGAAATACTTTGGCCACATCATGAGAAGACAGGACACCCTGGAGAAGATGCTGATGCTAGGGAGAGTGGAAGGCAAAAGGAAGAGGGGCCGACCAAGGGCAAGATGGATGGATGATATTCTAGAGGTGACGGACTCGTCCCTGGGGGAGCTGGGGGTGTTGACAACCGACAGGAAGCTCTGGCGTGGGCTGGTCCATGAAGTCATGAAGAGTCGGAAGCGACTAAACGAATAAACAACAACAACAAAGCAATGAGTATGCATATGTACTGTGTACTAGGCTTCTGCATCTTGTCACGATGCCTTGTAAGTGGACATTGGAAAACATGGAATCCAAAAGGCCATGCTGTCTGCTACGCTTGTGCAAGTCACTGGGTGATGACGACATCTAGATAGGGTTTGGTCCAGAGTCAGAAGTAGTTTTAATATCTAGTTTTGTCTTTGTTTTGTCTTTCACTAAGCAGAATTGATTGCAGCATTGAATGAAAAGGCAAGCTACACATTAAATTAATAAAGTAAACAAGATATACAATGCTATAGGTCTGAACATCAGAGAGGAGGTTTCAACTGCTTGTGACAGTAGCCTGGCATTATACTATCATTGCAACTATCCCCCAGAGGCTGCATAGTTTTACAAATGAGTAAGTATCCAGAAGCCTTGGGAAATTATATTTCTCAAGGACTTCTGCCTTGGGAAATTTATGATCATAAAGACCCCATTGAGGATCTCAGGGGTAGTTTGTCTCTTTATAGCTTCCCCATCAGCCTTATCATTGCTTATAGCTACATTTTGAGGAAGTAGATTCTGAATTGCAAGGCATTTCAGTGCAAAGTGTATTATCTTTGCTGAACTGATCCCTTCTCCGTCCCACTACAAAATAGGAAGGGGGAAAACTATTTGTAGGGGAGATTGAAGACAATGAAGGGTTGCCAGGGAGCTCCTGTGGGGGCTATTTATTTCTGAATCAGGGAAAAAAAGAACATAATCCAACTGAGATCATGGAGATTTCAGCCATTTTGAAAGGTTGTCCTAGGATCACACACAGTTGCCATAGCAGAAATATATACTGTTGAACCCTAGTTACTCTTCCTAGGCTTAAGAAGTGCATATTATATGAGTCTGTCTCACTGCTAACTTACTATTCTCTGAGAGATAGCAATGACTTGGTTTTGCACTAAAATGGTTTTCTCTGTCACCATTAGAGCATGGCCATCATACTATGTTAAGAGCACCAGTCCTGTATTGAGTTCAGTGAAAGAGCCCCAATGTGCTACTAAGCAGATCAGCTGACAACCTGAGAATAAGTGAGAATGGGAAAGCACTTGCTGCATAATAATATATATTGTGGCTCTTCATTTGGCTGTCTTGGTTCTCTGATTTTATGCCTGAATCTAACAAGATCGATCTATACACTATTATAAACTATGCTGAACACCCCTCCCCCACAAAAATACAGTGAATTTGAGGATGAATCTTTGGACCCCAGCGTGGTCTTGCTATATGCTACCCATTCGTGGAACCTCAACAGATTAGGTTACAGGATAAAATCAAGGTAGTCATCCTACTTTTAACAGTAGCCTGAATCTTTGGACACTCACGATGACTGAGCAGGCTTGCTGTCACTGTTTGTTTCTGCATCTCCTATACAGATGTCTACTGCTTTGAGTACAGAGGTGCCAGGTAAAATTTTGCAATGCATAAGGGTAATACATGCAAGACAACTGGATAGATACTACTTGCAGCAGAGATGACTGTTGCCTCAGCAAATGTACTTCTTATCCTGTGACATGAACATTTATTTTTTTTACAGAGTGGGATGGCATTAAAAAAAGTTCCATTTTTAAAAATCCATTATGAATCATTGCTTTGGAACCAAATGAGTATCTCTTTTCTGTATCTTTTCAGCTTCATGATTTTTATATATATACAATCAATGACAATCTTTCAAAAGACTGTTGTGGCACGGTTGTAACTGAATGAAAGCTGCAACTTTCTTAGCTCAGCACTGACATTTGTTTTATGATTGTCAGAGAGGATCCACACACAGATCCAACACACAGCCTCATAAGTCTCTAGAGCCAAACCATGACAGGAGAGGCAATTGTTTCTCCCATGGAGGTGGCCCTTTATAGGCATCAAACATTTTGCTGAAGCACTGAGCTCAATTCTGATGCATTCCTGCACTAGCTTCATTTCAAGAGAAGAGACCATTCCATTGGCAAACCCATGCTTCATGGCTCCCTTGGATATCTGCTTTTCTTGCCTAGTTTGACCATTAGATGGTACTTGAAATAAAGGGATTTTTCATATGCAAATGATAATAACAACACAAGCTAGATATTAAAATAAGACTGTAACTCTAACCATGATTGTTTATGAATCAAGCTTATTTGCCAGTTAGCAGGCAGGTCATCCTATATTTTGCCAGTAGCAAACAGGACTGTCCCACCCATCTCAATACAGCAGAGGTAGGGAACCAGCAGCCCCTAGTTCTGTGAACCTGTGATGGTCTGTGGGAATGACCTTGGGAGACAGGAGGACAACCAGCAGCCCAGGCAATGGTCTGATAAGAGGCAGGTTAGTCTGCAGGTGGGGGAAAAACATGGGAAGAATTACAGAAGGGACAATCCCTGGTTTTCCGGAGACTAAAAAGAGAGGATGGGAGAAATACTTTCAGTCTTGCAAGATTCTGTTTAATGTAAGCTTACAATAAAGATAATGCTGATAGTCCTGGTAGTGCTTCTTGTCTGGACTACCTTGAAGGCTAACATCAATTTTGCATGCTGAGTTAGGGTTATCAGTGAGAATCACCTATCCATTTTCCATCTGAAGCCTGGATTTGAAACTAGACTGCCATATCTAGATATATCTCCCAGAGCCCTGTGCAATTGCAACCAACCACTTTCTCGGCTTGTTGATTGCAGCTGTGGAGGGATGGTAGTTATCCATTTCTGTTGGATCCAGGCCTGGCTTCTTGAAGAATGTATAGACTTCCTATTTCTTCACATAAATGTTGACTATAGTTAGATCCATCTCCCAGTCCCTTCTGGGCTGCTTGCACTGGCCAGATAAAGCAGGTGTACAATCTAGAAGTGGTGGGGCTAAGATCACTGAGAATTCTGTCTTCTTTCCTGAGATCCACAGGATCAGGAAAACCTTTCAGATATCATCATAAGATGTCATCTCTGTCACCTCCATAGATTCCGTCCACCTACCTTCGAACTCAGACCAAATACAAACAATTTTATCCATGAAGTACCTGGCCAGATGATTTGCAATTCACACAACATTAATTGATTTTTCTGGCCAGTCCTTCCTTAGTAGGTTTCAGGACTCCCTAAATTATGCAGCTAGTCAACATTCTGCAGATGCAATAAGGGTAGAAAAATAATTTTCCTTTTTCACTCTTACAACCACAGAATAAGCTGGAACTTCAGTTTGTACCCATTCCCCCGTCTCCTCCTCCTCCTCTTCTTTCTCCTTTATTCTTCTTTTACTTCTTCCATACTTCCATTGCTTCTTATTTTCTGCCAGTCTTACTCCATTCACCTGCTTTGTTTCCTGAAACTCCTCAAAAAACCAATGAGGTGTCAGGCTCAGCAGGCAAGAAGAGACTGCTCAAGAAGAATTCTGTCAAGTGCCTTGGTCACCTCTGTGTTTCAGTAGCTAACAAGTTACCCCACAAATCTGTCCAACCCCAAGCAACAATTTAGTGTTTATTTTATTTATTTATTTATTTATTCATTCAATTTATATAGCCGCCCACCTCAAACCAGTGACTCTGGGCGGCTAACAATAATAAAAACAATGAATAAAAACAAAACAAAAAAATAAATATAAACATAAATACAGCCGACAGATCTTAAAAGCCATTGCTGTTAACACAACCATGAAATTGGGCCCTTCACACACTCGGGGCCCCAGGCCAGGGCACAGAGCCAGGTCTTCTAGGCCTTCCGAAAAGCCAAAAGGGTCAGGGCCATCCTAATCTCAGGAGGAAGGATGTTCCAGAGGGCAGGCGCCACAGCAGAAAAGGCACATCTCCTGGTCCCTGACAGCCAATATTCCTTAGCGGATGGGACCCAGAGCATGCCCATCCTGCTCGACTGGATTAGACAGGGAGAAGATGGTCCCTCAGGTAACCTGGTCCCAAGCCATGGAGGGCTTTAAAGGTGACAACCAGCACCTTGAATTGCACCCGGAAACACACCAGCAACCAATGCAGTTCCTGAAGCAGTGGTGTTACATGTGCTGAGTAGCCAACAGTATTTACAACCCGGGCAGCCTCCAAATGCTCTTCAAGGGCAGCCCCATGAAGAGCATGTTGCGATAGTCCAATAGTTTGGAGTACTACAGATCTCAACTTTGGGAGTAGGGGAGCCATTTGCTCTCCCTCAGAAAGCAAAATGACTTCAGTCAGCCCTGCTCAGCTTGCTAAGCACAAAACTCAAACAATGACAGAAAGAGAAGGGGTCAGAGAGAGTTCTTCCTGTAGTATTAAAAAAAATCCAAACTAAATGTATTCCTTCACACCCTCCATCTACTAATCTCCCCCATCAAAGGCACTGCATCAGAAATGGCAGAGAAGGCAAGTGGGCATAGGGTGGCCTGTCAGTTATGGGCTTGCTTTGGTCAGCAATTAAAAAGGGGAGAGAGAAGACAGTGGGGGGGGGGATTTCTCCGTGCCTGTATCTGTGTTTGCATATGTGATAATATTCACCAGTTTTAAATGAGTCAGTTCTTAATACTGAAATAATATGCAGCACACCATCTGCCAGCTGTGAACAAAAATAAATTGCAGATACATGTACATGTAGTGCAACGTACAACCTGATTAGTGTTCTAAATCTTAATATATCTGAGATATTGGAAATATAAAAATAGTGTGCCATTACTGCAACTCCAGGTTCTAATCATAATTAGAAGAATTGCATGAGCATGATTATTTCCAATCAAGGCTTTAAAAACTCTTAATTTTAGAACTATAAGAACTATTTAAAGCATTAGACATGAGATGTATTTTAATTACAATATTCTGTACAACTTATGTGATATCTTTGGATGTATGCACTTGAGTGAGAATCATCAGGTTATTGGTATGAGATCTTTGGAACCCGATGATCCCTTCACTTAATAAAATGATCAGCACCTCATTCTTGCTGTTTATCCTATACAGGTAGTCCTCACTTAACTACCACAACTGAGACCAGAATTTCAGTTGCTAAGCAAGGCAGTCATTAAGCAAATCTGACCCGATTTTATGACTGTTTTTGTGGTGGTCATTAAGCAAACCATGTACCAGTTAAGCAAACCACATGGTCGTTAAGCAAATCATGTAGTTCCCCATTAATTTTGCTTGCCAGAAGTTGGTTGGGAAAGTCAAAAATGGTGATCAAGTGACAAGGGATGCTCCGATGGTCATACAGTAAATGTATGGTGCCAAGCACCCAAATCATGATTACGTGACCATGGGGATGCTGCGACAGTCATAAGTATGAGCACCAGTTGTAAGTCATTTTTTTCAGCACTGTCGTAAGTCCGAACCATCGCTAAACAAATGGTCATTAAGTGAGGACTACCTGTATGCTACTAATTTATGAAGTGTTGGTTGAGTCTATTCATCTGTGATCCAGATTTGAATTTTTTTGATACATCAAGCACATATCTTCCAGTGGACAAATCAGGATTTCATTACGATGCTATAACTGACTCCTATGTATTTTGGCTAGACAAAGCCCATCTCTCTTAACTATCTGCAGCCAGGTTACTCTTCTCAAAGTTCACAAGAAACAAATACTTTGTTTTCAATAATACAACATTTAGTTCAGGCTTTTATTTTACAGTAGCCCATCTAGTCTTATGCATATATATGATTCAAAATCTAAAGGAGATAAAACAATATTCAAATGATTTTCTGATAGACTAGCTAGACTAGACCCAAAAGAAGAGAGCTTCTTTTACAGCTGGTTAATCTATCTCAAACAAAGGTAGTATATTATCTAGCTTTGAAACCTAAAGATACTCTCTCTAAAGCAATCCACATTTGCTCTTTCACCCCAAGGGTCTGCTAAGTAAGTAAAATCTACTAGCTAAGTTAGACTGATTTTACTGCTCTTTATTTGAAACTCTGAATGAGTCATTATTGCCTTTTCCTTCTCCCTCTTTTCCTCTTAGTAACTGTCATTTGGCTGCAGAGTTTTAAAAAGGAGGATTATTGGTAAAAGCTTCCCTCTTCCAAGGATAGTCTGGAATATATGTTTCTAGTGTTTGGCTTAATAAGGGGCTTCATGGCAACAAGCCTTAGAAAACTTTAGGGTGTTCAGAGCAATATCAGCCTATGGTGGTAGCCCACTGGCAGTTCTTTGGGGGAACCCTTATCAAAAGGGAGCTCATCAAGACTGATCCATCACATGCAAAAACTTCAGAGGGCTGCTGCATAAAAGTAACTTGGTCAGACCTGCAAAACAGTTTATATACTGAAAAACACAATGCACATTATTGTTTATATACAGAAAAATGCAGTGCACATGACTGTTTATATACTGAAAACACAATGCACATTATTATGCATAAGTAATACTACTACTACTACTACTAAGGTAAAGGTAAAGGTTTCCCTTGACATTAAGTCCAGTTGTGTCTGACTCTAGGGGGCGGTGCTCATCTCCATTTCAAAGCTGAAGAGCCGGCGTTTGTCCGTAGACACTTCCGTGGTCGTGTGGCCGGCATGACTAAACGGAACACCGTTACCTGCCCGCCGAAGCGGTACCTATTAATCTACTCACATTTGCATGTTTTCAAACTGCTAGGTCGGCAGGAGCTGGGACTAGCAACGGGAGCTCAGCGCCACTGCATCCCTCGACTACTACTACTACTAACCAAAAGTTAAAACCATCTTCAGCACAATGTTAAGCCTTCTCGTAGGATCCTGTATGTCCTTTCTTACAGAATGCTACTGTGACAGGCAACTTCTGATAAACGCTTCCTCAAAATCAGATGTCGTTACTGTTGCAGTTCTCTTTCTGTGATAGTGGCCGCAGTCTCCACGGCACAGCAGCCACACAATGTGGGACCAAATAATAGAGTTTAGAGCCAAGAAACACCTGACTGGAGAGATCGTTGAATGCTGATTTGTTTAAAAGGACATTTTTGACCAGAGCAATACCTTTGAGGATTAGAAGGGGCCTAACCTTTTCTTCCTTAAACAGCTCTTCAGCTGTTCCTTTTGGGGACAGCCTTCATAGCTTTAGAGAGGGGTATGACTTAGATCCAGAAAACTGCACCGAGAACTTGGGGAAACAAGAGGACAGGAGTCCTTCCAATCATTTGAAGAAATAAAACCAAGAGCTTCAGTCATGGCTTTCTCACAATGTGCAGAATGTGGTCCCCAAATTACAGCACAGAGATCAAATTAGTATGAAGAGAACAAAAAAACGGCTGGTGCTTTTATAGTTATTAAAAGTAAAAAGCAGTATGTTATGTGGTGTATGCATGTTGCAGGGGGTATGATGCGTAACATTTACTGAAAATGCCCCACCTCTTAATATCAAAATTATATGCAGCCTACATCAGCCAGCTGTGAACAGAAACAAAACTGCAAATCCAGGTACTATAACATACAGTCTAATTAGTGTACTAAACCTTAGTACACCTGAGACTTTATAAATACAAAAATAGTTGTAGCGGAACAGACCCATTCCAGTGACATAGCAGTGATGGAGGTTCCTAGGCTACCATAATGAAGGGCTTTATTATATGCAACTTCCATTGTGTCACAGCGTGCCTTAATTAATGTGTAATATAGCTGCATATAAAGTAATTAAAACAATAATATGCCCAAACAATCCAGCAGAATATAAAAATAATCTCAGGATTGGACTTGTAGGGTGATCTACAGATTTTATTTCAAACTCAGCTCACTATTACTATTTAAGGATTCTGACACATCTGTGATTTACCCATGTTCAGTTCAAGTTAGTCTACTGCACATTAGCCTTTTGAGTGTTTTAGCCTCTGATACCAAAAATCTCTAGTCAGTGCTATTATGTGGCTCCCCAGGCCTTAGCAGTATAACCTTTAGGGCAGTGTCAGTTTTTCCAGGATCAGTTTCCTGTAGAAGACATTGAAAAGGGATCCATGATCTTCCTGATTTCTGCTTAAAAAAACAAAACAGAAATGAATGCATGGATTATATAAATATTATATAAATATTTCAAGCAATTGCCGAGGGCTGATGTTAAGAAATAAGGATGTCAGAAGTTAAGAAGAGCCTTGCTGAATCAGGCCATAGGCTCATCCAGGATTGGAGGGCAATTGTCTTCTTCTACTTTGGCTCCCCAACATCCTGTCTTTGGCTTATGATAACTTGATTCCAGAGGCAATAAAAAGCCATCCAACCTGCCAGCCACTGACAGCCCAATCCTCTACAAATTTGTCCAGACCCCTTTTAAGTTCAGCTAAATTAGTAACTATAACTACATCTGATTGCAATGAAGTCCATTGCTTTGTATTTGTCTTGAATTTCCCCATTTAGTTTTACAGATAATCCTGAATTCTAATAATGTGACAGAGGGGAAGAAAAATCACTGTCTAAATTTTCTGAATTATTAATAATTTTATGTGCTCCTAATGTATCTTCTCCAACCCACCTTCAGTCTAAGCTAAAAAGCAATGTAAGCCAATAGCTCTGAATGTAACATATCTCGTGACCTAATAGCTTTGGTTGTTCCCATCTTTTTTGTGATGTAGCAGTTTTGCCACACCAGGGGTATATATGCTTACAGTGTAGGTTTATATAAGGGCATTAATATATTTAAGACACATTTTTCTTAGAAACCTTCTGAGATTTGAATATACTTTATTGATTTAATCTCTCATAAACCTATTGAATGATTGAATGAGTTCAGTCACCAGATCCAGATAAACTCCTAGGCATTTGAAGCAATTTGTTAACAATTTTCTCCAAATTCTATATATCACAACAAGAAATCCTGGAGAATGGATGAAATGCCAGTGACTGGAGGAGGGAAAATATTGTTGCTAACTGAAAAAAAAGGAGGGGATCAGGGGGAAGGATCCAAGGAACTACAGACAAGTCAGTCTGGCGTTGATGTTTTGGAAGATTCTATAGCATATCATAAACAAGATTGATCTGTAAGCACTTTAAAACCAATGTAATAATTATTAGAAGTCTTAAACTTATCTCATTTAAGGGTTGGCAATTTCCTTAGTAGATTTTGAGAACGCTGTAGACATAATATATCTTGATATCTACAAAACATTTGACAAAATACTCAGTGATATTCTATTAGCAAGCTAAAGAATTGTGGGCTAAATGGCATCACAGTTAAGTAGGTACATAGCTGGCTCAAAAACCATACCCATATTTCATCAATGTTTCTTCATCAAAGTAGAATGAGGTACTGAAGCATTTTTATTTCGGAAACAGAAATCAAATACACAGATATAGAATGGAGAATATCTGGTTTGGCCAACTTGTAAGAACTTGAGTTTAACTATACATTTTGAATGCTACTCAGCAGAAGGAAGAATAGATTAAACTAATATCAGTATACCCTAAAAGCTAATATCCTCCAATCAGTGAAAAAATAAAGTTGAAAAGAGGTTGGATATTTCAGCAAGAAAATCTGAAAAATACCTCCAAATCAACCATGAAGTATTGAGAGGAAATAATAGCAACAACAGCAGCAGCAGCAACAAGAACAACAATCTGGAATGACCTTCACAATCCACAGACTTGAATATTATTGAAAATATATGGGGAGAGCAAAAACTTGCAGCACGTGCAAGGACACCGAAGAATACTTCTGAACTAGTAGAGTTCTGTGAAGAGTAGGACAAGAGTTCCAAAAGCCAGAATGGAAAGACTCTTGGCTGACTACGGGAAACATTTGGAAGTCCTTATTCCCGCTAAAGAAGGTCACAAAGTACTATCTGAAAGGGTATCTAATTTCTGCACCTCCCGTATTCATTGTTTTCTTATTCTGAATCCTGAAACAATTGCACCTAAAAAGTAAACATGCATTCATATTTGCAGAAAGATGTCGCCTTTAACTTTGTGTCATGCAGAGATGTTGTCCATTGCTGTTCACGTAGGGATTCATCAAAGCAACACCAGAGGTGCCTGAAGTTTTGCATACAAGTTAAAACTACTTTGGCTCTCAGAAGTGTGGAACTGGGTGAAATCACAAGGGCTGAACCTCAGGTGAGAATATATAAAAGACAAAAAAAGCCAATACCATACACACACACACACACAGACATACACACACACACACACATACATACACCTTGATGACATACAGTAGTTCATTCTGTAACTGCTGACATTTATTTATTTATTTATTTAGGAACTTGGGATCGCATACATAAAATGATGATGTTTCATCTCAAGAGCAGCAGTGCCAGGCAATCAGGCAAACTTACATTGTTTAGGTGACATTCATATTTTGAGATTTTTTTTTTAATACATTATACCCCAGGGCTGAGGGAAACAAGAGCTGGACTGATACATCAGTAGGAGAGGCTTGAGTGCAAACTTGAAAGTCACCCATCATAGATGTTGGAAGAGTTAGTTTCTATTAATGGAAAAAGGCTTCCATCGACGGAGATCTCTCCGTAAAGCTGATTACTTCTTTGCGCCAAGGAGTGTAGATCTAGATCACACGTGCACCCTGGACTTGGTACTGAATTTTATAATACTGTAACTTAACATGTAGTTGGGTTCCTGTCATGGGTGAAAATTAATCTGAAGTATTACAGATTTAAGCCTCACATGCAGTATGCTATGCTGCATGGTCTGTTCTTATGCACACAAGAAATAATAATTATAGCACAGAAGTTTCACTACGCCCATATTTCAGTGGGTAACAGCTATTACACTGGACTAATCTGACTGGGAGCCAAACTCCGTCATATGGAAAACCTGTGACTGGATTTCCCAAATATTTTTCAAAAAGATGAAGTACAGCAGCAGGTGGCTGCCAATTTTATTTCTGAGAAGTAGCCAAAGGGCTGTTTAACTCTTACTTCCACAGTTTTTTTTTTAATCAAAATTTTAGAGTCTGTAGGTATATAAGCTCTATACAGACATTCCCCAGAATTTTCTGAGGAATGACAGGGGGGATATGCCACTCATTTGAATTTTTGCTTTACAAAACATTACATATGCAGAACTAGTGTCAGAGGCCTCATCAGGGGCTCCTCTAAGCCAGGGATGAGCAACTATTTCTCAGCCAAGGGCCACAGCTGGCCTTTGAGTGGCATGCTATTCTGATATTATTTCATTTACATTGAAATATAATTATAACTTAAATGTTGTTTTTGTGCTTTTGAGTCAGTGTTGATTCCTGATGACTGCCTGGACTGGTCCCTGCAGTTTTCTTGGCAAGATTTTGGAAGTGGTTTGCTCTTGCCTCCTTCCCAGGGCTGAGAGAGAGTGACTGGCCTGAGGTCGCCCAGCTAGCTTCATGCCTAAGGTGGGACCAGAACTCATAGTCTCCCATTTTCTAGCCTGGTGCCTTAACCATTAACTGACTATACTTAGATGATTGCTCTTTTATTGTGTGCTTAATACTTTCTACATGTTAAAAATAATCTCTTTGGTAACAACTTTTGGAGATCTCTGGAGGCCTTGTCCAAAGCTTTGGGTGGCTGCATGTGGCTGCCATGCCCAAGACTGCGTGGGGAAGAGGAGATATCCAAAATGAATACGTATACCCTATTGAGCTACGTGGTTCAAGTGTCAAGCTCTTAGTTGATTCAAACCAAAAATTTCACAGAATCTTATTAACTAGATTTCTTGAAGTGAAAGGGGAAGGGTTTCAGCAGCTGAGCTCTTTTCTGTTTAGAACCAATTTATCTCCTATGACAAAGCCTTTTGTAATTTCTAATGGCTTTTTAGTGAACTGGTGAGGAGGCAGGTCTTTTCACTGAAATTGGAGGAGGGAGCCTGCAGTTATTTACAAAACTGTCCTCTGGATCCTTAGCCTTAGAACTGACTCTTACATCAGAGAGAGAGAAGGCTGAGCCCATTTTGAGCCTTACTTTTCCCACAAATATGTTAGTCCCTGTTCCTGAGCCACACCCTATGATGCCCAGACAATGCCATTGCCACCAGAACAGCTAGACTGGAATGGAGGTGGAAATCAAGATTAAAGGGGCAAGCATATTAGGAGAGGAAACCACTTCACCCTAACAAACACCAGTTGGGCCAGGGAGAGGGCAGCTACAAAGACAGCATGGGAAGCTGAGGTGTTAATTAGAGACAACAGTTGTTTCAGCCCCTTCTGCTGTCCATATGATCAGACACCATACTGGAGCAGCCATGTGTATCTGAACCCACACCTACTTCTGTAATGACTACACTTCCGTCTTGTCCCATATTGTATTTTCAGGTTGTTTAACCAAAGGGCATATCTTCATTATTTAAACTGTTGCTGTCCTGTGTTATGCCAACTTGGCTCTAAGCCAGTTTAAGAAAATCCTGTCTGGTCTGGCATTTTGGCAACGGTTTGCAAGGTATTCAGTCCAGACTGCAAAGTTCCACATCCTCCTGTTAGGCAATTCCTCTGCTGTTGTGCCTTTCCACATTTCCCTTTGTGGAATGGCCATTTACTTTCCTTCCTGGGAGTGGGTCTTCCTGGACATATATATTTTACTTTGCACATGTACATATATTATATGTACACACACACAAAATAGATATGTACAAAGATAAAGCATTAAAGTGCACATACAAGCAAACAGAGTAGCTTAGAAATCCTTTCTTACTTTGAAATTTCTAAAGAATTTTAGATTTACCTTTACTATGATTCTGCAACAGCACAGTTGTTATAACTCTTACCTTGTAAGTAGAAGGTTACAGGCTCAAAACCTGGTAGAAACTTTTAAAAAGTAATATATTCCTTTCTGAGCTTCCTATTTCTCCCTCTGCTTTATTATTATTTTTTAAAATAAATGCAGTTATGCAGTCACTCAAGGTAGGATTTCACCCTCAGCTCCCAAATAACCTTGATCACATATATTTATTTATTTATTATTTAAATTTATATCACCGCCCATCTCCCCCAATGGGGGACTCTGGGCAGTTTACAATAAAAGATAATAAAAACATATAAACCTAAATTACAATCTAAAAATATAAATAAGATAAATAGATATAAAACCCAAGAGGAGATGGAATCACAATCAATAGGGGGTGCTATGGTGCCAACCATCCCCAGATGGAGCTGTTAGGAGCTGTTACCTTTCCCATCCCAAGCAAGGTGGCAGAACCAGGTCTTCAAATTCTTCCGGAAGGCCAGGAGCAAGGAAACCCGTCTCAACTCTGGGGGTAGGATATTCCAAAGGGCAGGTGCCACTGCAGAGAAGGCCCGCCTCCTGGGCCCTGCTAGATGGAATTCCTTTGCTGATGGGGTCCGTAGCATGCCCTCTCTGCCTGACCGGGTGGGGAGGGTCAATGTTATGGGGATGAGATGGTCCCTCAGGTAACCTGATCCAATGCCATGTAGGGCTTTAAAGGTAATAACCAACACCTTGAATTGGACCTGGAAGCAAACTGGTACCCAATGTAGCTCGTGTAACAGTGGTGTCACATGTGCCAATTTTACAGCACCAATAACTTTCTGCACAGCCACATTCTGGACCAGCTGAAGCTTCTGGATACCCTTCAAGGGTAGCCCCATGTAGAACACATTGCAATAATCTATATGGGAGATGACAAGGGCATGAGTGACTGTTCGGAGGGCATCTCGGGCCAGGAATGGGCATAGCTGGCGCACCACCCGAAGATGTGCAAAGGCCCTCCTGGCTGCGACTGCCACCTGCTCTTTGAGCAGGAGTCGCGAGTCCAGGAGGACCCCCAGTTTCCGCACCGGGTCTGAATGGACCATATAGACTGCTTTAGGAACTGGGAGCAAAATCCTTCTACCTCAGATGACTGGAAAAATGGTGAAATGGTAGACTACTGCACTTTAAAAAAAAAAGGCAGAGGGAGAAGTATGAAAGTATGGAAAAAATAGTAATTTTAAAAACCCACCTTTGCTTGATTTCAAACCAGCAAACTTCTTCTTACAGGGTAAATGTTATAACACAAATGCTATTAAAGTACTCATTATAAAAGGGAGGTCTAAAAGATGTTGAAGTTAATGATAAGCATTGGCTCAGCTGAAGGGGCATTTCTTCCTCTGCAGAGTAGCCAGTGGTTAAGGCTAGCCTATAAGGAAGTAAAATTACTCCACCTGAAACAGAGAAGAGCGCTCAAGATTACATAAGAGGAAAATATTCGTTTTCAAACCATAGCAGGAAAATGCACTCAGAGGTCAAATGTGCTTTGGGAGGGAGGTGAGTAAAGGCTGGCATCCATTTCTGCCCTCAAGAAATGCTTGTTGTCCCCTGATAACAAGGCAGTTTGGTACTGTGGATAAATCCTTACAGAATGATTGAACATTAACCCTCTAATTGTAAGCTGTGTACCTAGCAGCTAGGGAACATAATAGTGGTTCTGGAGCTTCAGGTTGTAGATATCTGCCCACAGTGTAATCCACAAATCTATTTTTTCCTTTATTACATGAATGACACAGAATTTGGGATAAACTTTTCTCACTATTTACAGCTCCCCTTCCCTTCACCTCCAGAATGAAGTATTGCTTCTCTTTTACTTCTTCCAACTTTGCCTCAAAGAAAAAAAAATTATGGCTGTCAAGAGCACAATCCTTGCAAGCTAGTCTTCTGCTTGTCCACAGGATTCTTCCCATTTTCATGGAGAAATTGTGTTGAACTTTTGACACATTATTTCCTTCACCTCCTCATTCCCACTTGTCCACAGGTGCTCCATCTCCTAGCCCACAGGGCAGGAAGACAAGATGTGGCAATATATCTAACTTGTTTAGGCAGTCAGCAAGTGACACTGTCTGTCAGATAGGAGAGAGCTCACTTTACATTCCACTTACCATCTGCTAAGGCTCCTTCCATGTCAAACTGGCAAGGCAAGTAGCATTTGATGATGTGGAATTAGCAAACGCTTCTCTCCATTGAAAATAGCTGTTGTCTACTTTTGTTTCACACTGATGGATGCACATTATCAGAGGGACAATAAGGATTTGAAATGATTTCCAAGGCAATTCAACAACCCTGCAAATAGTTAAATGTTTAATTCCAGGAATAATGAATAACAATTTTGGAAGATGTGGAAGAATGGCTACATCCAAAAATAAGGTTTCTCACACTCTGATTGGAAATGTACATGGCTAAATTTAGGCACCAGTCATGGTACTTGCCAGCAGAGAAGACACAGAACACAGTTTTTGCCAGGAAATCATGGACATGTTAGACAAATGAGGAAGATGTGTAGACTAGACTTCACCATAAGTAGCCCAGTTCTATTTTTTTTGATGGGGCCATATTTGTATAACATAGATAGGGCTATTTAGCACTCATTGTTGATCCCTCCGCTTGTGACAGACATGATCCCTCAACTTGTGACACACAGCTTGTTGATCCCTCAGCTTGTGACACACATTCATATCATTTGCTTCCCTAAACCTAAAGTTTCTGACAGGATCTGATTTCAGATATTAATATGTTCTTGTAACATCTACCATTTTGACATTGGCTAGCTAACAAAAACAACAATCACACAAGAATAGTAAATCTCAGTGTGAATTTCTTTCACTTTCTCTTGTTTCCAGTCTTAAATCTGGTTCATCTGCACTGTTTCTACATTATTGCTTTTTTTAAAAAGTTAGCACAACAAACTTCACACATCCTATTATGTTCATTTCTCTCAAGACACTTTTTAAAGCAATTTCCTGCCATATAAAATATTTTGCATCTCACATTCCCTAAAATATGACTGAAGTAGATTTTTTAAAAAAAAGTTTGATTAAAGCATTACAAAATTCAGAAAAGTCCATATTTCAAAGGATAATTGTGTGCCCTGCATACCTATCAGTGTTCCCAAATGTTTTTAATATGGTTATTTAATAGATGAAATTCATTGAGTGAACTCACCCCAAAACTTTCAATCTCACAGGTAGATTATTTTGTCAATATGGACTCTTTACACCTTGCAACCTGGCTATTTAGAGATCATTCATTTCCAGGACTTGTTACAACTAACAAATAAAAGTTCCCTCCCTTTGCAAAAAGGGAGAAGAGAGGTTAAACCTGTGAAATTCCACCATGGATCAGGCCATGAGGACACAAGCCTGGAAGAGTTTCAAAATCCTATACTTGTCCAGCCTCCCCTCATCATTTTCCACCACAGTCACTTTTGGGACATCTTGAAATTGAGGTTCTCCACTTCTGGAGAGGATGGGACCTGGAAGCAGATCTGCCATCTGAGTTCAGAGTTTTGTCTTCATGCTTGAGAGGGAGGACTGACTAAAAAAAGCCTGTGGGCCCTGTGACAATTTTCCTGAGAACTTCCTTCCTGAGGGATTCAAAAATTCTTATTATAATAGACTCATGACTAAGCATTTCAGTTAATTATTTCCACTAATCAGAAAATATAATAGTTAGCGTCAAGGCTAGCTCTAGACATTTTGGCATCCTAGGCAAAGTCATATTCTGGTGACCCCTATGGTTTGACTCATATTCCAATTTTGTTTGGAATTACCAAAAGGCACCCTCTTGTTTCTCTACTTGCTTTGAGTTTTTGAGCTTCACACTTATAATTTTCAGCCCTGGACAATCTTTTTTTTTTCCTCAGATATTTTCACCCTATTTTCACAGTAAGTAATTTTAAATACATCAGGACCCATTGTGGTCATATGGCAACAATTCTGCAAAATGAGATACAACCCGTGAGCAGGCACACTAGCTCATGGAGTGCACTGTTACTGCTTTTAGCTTTTTTATTGTGTTTTTCAGAATTCTTCTCAATTTTGGTGCCCCCTAAAATTTGGCGCCCCTAGGCTGGTGCCTACTTGGCCTTAGCCTAGAGTAGCCCTGGTTAGCCTTTAGATGCTCTGTTCTTCATTCATAACATTATCAGATCCATTAGTTTAGAAGCCCTTAAATCATCTCAAGAAGGTTGGAGAGGACCATCAACATATTCTTGAGGAAAAATAAGTAAAGCTGAGGAATCATAGCTCAATTAAGGCTATTTGAGTCCCCATACAGATATTTCATATCTGAGCTCAGACTTTGCACTGGGTTGATCTTAAAAATAGACATTACACAGCAAGGGGGTGGGGAGAGAAAAGGCTTGTTATTATACACAGATCAAAAATAGAGCTGCTAGATGAAGATGTATGGATGTGAATTCTCTTGTTGAACCTGACTATTGTTGTGCTTGTTTTTTCAGGCTTCCAGCTCAACAGCTCTATAATATTATTCAGCTCCAATTAGAGAAGGCATATGCAGATATCACAAACCTGAGCATTATCTAGCCTTTTTTGTATTCAGATGTTTGAGGTGCAAACAACAGACCAGATGGAGGCAGGATGCTTAAATGAGACCTATTATGCATAGACATCTGAATATGAACATGAACCGCTCATCTGTGTCACACAAATGTAATCTATCTGTCACATAATGAATGACATTGACTTTTCCCTTTGATTGAAATGACTTTGCTTAAGTCATTCCTTAATACAATTTTCCAAATGAAAATAGTGATATTTATTTATGCATGCTTGCATACCTCCAGGCATGCACACTCTTTGGGAACACCGTGCCATGATGAGAGTGAAGCCATTGTAAAGGGTGTAGTGAATAACATTTTAGCGTGAGATGGAACAGTTTCTCTGCACACCTATGAGCAAGTGGGACATGGATGGATTTCTTTGCCATTCTTAAAGTACAATATTGTCTTTCGCTATGCAAGCTCATGACTTTTTTCAGAATTATGATCACAAATGGTTTCCATTTGGTTGTATGCTTTGTTTGGACCTTGTCCAATTCAGAGACTTCATGGGGATTGTTTGTATTTAGGGATAAGTCAAATTAAAAAAAAAATGTCGAATCGTTTTCATGTCAAGCCTGTTACAAGCCATGCTTGATTCACCAGGTTAAACGCAGTAAAAACCTCACACAAATAGAACAGCCCTATCAATCTTAGTTAGTTAATTAGCTATGTTTCTTGTCTTGCTTTTCTACTATCTTCCTCTTCCCACATGCTCTTGTGTTTTGATGATAAACTATATGAAGGATGTGGTTTCTTAAGAAAGAGAAAAAGAAAAAGAGGATGGAAGAGAAAGAGAAAAGGATGCAAGCTTCCTTGCCACCATCACTAAACACCCTCTCCTCATTTAGCTACCATCTGTTCCTCAAATTGGAAGCAAAATAGTCACTAAGGTGAAATGGTCACTAAGCATACATGTGACAGAGAGAAAGAGACGTTGCAAAGATCACTGGTTACTGCCATCTCATTTAGATAAAGTTCTCTTGTGCAGCATCGCCAACATTACTGTCACTCCAGTGTGTGTCATGAGGCGCATGAAATTTGGTCGTAAGTGTGTGCATCGGTCAGGAAATGATTTTTTTAGAATTAATGTTATATTTGCAAATGGTTGTTAAACGAGGTAGCCACTAAAGAAGGAGGGGCTGTCGTGCATATAAAAGAATCTGAAGATGTAATAACGCCATACTGAAAGTTTTACAATCTGATATTTTCCCCAGTATGTCTAACCATGGTTGCTTGCTGCTACTGGTTGGACCAGTGCAGAAAAGGCATACGTCTTAAACAATGCAGGCAGGGTTCAGGAATTCCACTTTCAAATGCAGCTGGGTTTCATCCAGGTTTATTTTGACAGGGGGTGAAATTGACAAGAATTCTGTCAGCCTCTTCTTCTTCTTCCCCTTCCCCTTCCCCTTCTCCTTCTGCATCTCCTTCTCCTCCTCAGGGACCAGTCAGAGCACAAAACCCCAGGCTGCTGTGTTCTTTCTTGGGGCAACTGCTTTGAAATAAAATGGCTTGCTTGTATTTAAAAGCTGCAAGGTATGGGAAGCAGGGGTTTCTGCCAAAGGAAATTAGACCACTGCAAGCTGTAAGTTGCAAAAGAAAAGATCAGCTTTACTCTGGTTTCAAATAAGCTGGCACAATGCCAGGAAAAAAGCTGAGTCAAGTGTTGGAACAGGCCAGTACTGTCAGACCAGACAGGCCCAAGATTGATTTTGCTCTAGCACAACCTCTTCATATGGAAGTGCCTATTGATTGTTTCTTAAGTGTGATCCCACATGTGGATGGTCCCACTGAGGGAAGGAAAAACTCTGAACTCAAACCAATATATATAGAAAAATACTTTGCTGCTTTGCTTCTCTTCCAACAGCTGTGATTCTGAAACAGTAAAAGATCACTTGCAGATGGATATATTTGAATCATCTGAAACTAATTTAAAGCAGTATTTGAGTCTAATATAATCTAATGAATACAATCAAATCTTATTTGAGACTGCAAAACCTGAATTGAATTCATTGTGACATAAAATAAATCCAACCACCTTATTACAAAGGGAAATATAAACTAAGAAAGAAATTGGGAATTCCTAATGGCAGACAGAGAATCTATTAGTATTGTTTTTATTTATCTATCTATTCTCTTACAAGAATGCTTAGGAAATGCTAATAATTCAAGCTTTATCTCACGCTCTATGAATTGTCCAATTACTGCTATAATATACTGTATATGTGGTTGCAAGCAAAACTGTTCTTTATAAATGAAATGTCAAAAGGTGAAATAATTCTAATTTTTCAGCTGTTTTGATGATTCCATTGTTATAGCTCCTAAGGCTCCAATAATTATAGGGAAAACTTAATCTCTGTATTTTAATTGTTAGCTTCCAATATTTTACAATCTTTTCTAGTTCCTTCTGAGCTAATCTAATGTCATTTGGTATTGCCTCATTTATAAGTAAAACTTGCTTTTCTTCAATTACTATGAGGTCCAGCATGTTGTGTTCTAGATGTCGATCTGTCTGAATTCAGAAATCCCATTTTTTTTTTATATGGTCAGTCTGGATCACTTTTTCAATATTAAATTATACCAATGCAAATCCATACTTTTTTGCAGAAATTCCAATGAATCATTTTTACCATATGATCATGTCATGTCTTATAGTCTGTTTTGGCAATTTTGCTACAGCCACTGATTAGGTGGTCAACAGTCTTTCTCTTTGCATAATCTACATTTGCTGTCATTTCCAGGGTTTTTGATGTTCATTTTATGGCATTTGCTGCTAGTGCTTTTTCTTGTGCTGCAAATATGAAGCCTTGTCAAACAGCCTCTGTTTCCTCCTTGATGGAGCCAATGGAGCCATTGCCTGTTGTGTTACTATTTACCTTGCCTGCAGTTTCTTTCAGGTATTTACCATGTAAAGATTTATTTTTCCAATTTTGCATTCATCATTTTGTATGTTGTCTTTGATTATGTCACATTCAAAATGTGACATTTAACATCCTTGCTTTTCTTGCTTTCATATCATCATGTAGATCATGGACTTCGTCCCCCACAAGTTTGCTTCACTTGGGACAAACCATGAGCACCAATTTTTCTTGGTAAATACAAATGTTCTATGGCACTTTTGGGGTGTAGTGCCTAAAGTATTGTCATAAATTTTTGCGTATTGTGGTATAAAGCACCAAGTTTCACTTGTGTCCAATCAACAAAATTCGTTATGTAGTGTATTGTAGGGACAGCACCCGTAGTGATGGCTTTGATTCTATTGCCACCATTCAGCTTTGATTTTAAAACTTTTCTAATTCATTTTATATATTTGGCACTGACTTTTTTTCACTTGAGCATGCAATATATTGTTTGCTTCTAAAACACCCAAAGACTTAACATTTTCCTCCATTGTCAATGTTTTTATTTTAGTTCCATTGCATAGTTCAATTCTATCTAATTATTTAATTTTCCTCTTTTAATGGCAATATTGTACACTTATCCAATTCAAATTCCATTTTGAAGTCATCACTAAAGATTGGAACTGTATCTAAAAGTGATTGTATTTCTCTAGATGATTGTGCACATAGTTTCAAAACATCCATGAAGAGCAAATGCAAAATTTTAACCCCTTGCTTGGATAATTCATAGCCTGATGACATTTTACTCAAAATTATTGTCAGTGGAATCAGAGCCATATTGAAAAGCGGTGGAGACAAAGAGCATCCTTGAACAATTCCGCTTCTGAAACCATATAAAAGTTTATTTTATGCTTTTTAGAGTTTTTTTAAATAATTGTTTTATCAATCAAAAGTTGATCTTTTGTATACCTAGAAATTTTGAAATTTCCTTTTTGCTCTAGGGTACAATGAATTTGAGATCAGGTATTTGTCGGTGTTATTTGCAATGATTGTTGTTAGCAGATTGAATGTTGTAGGAAGACAAGAGATTCTAGAGGTGACGGACTCGTCCCTGGGGGAGCTGGGGGTGTTGACGACCGACAGGAAGCTCTGGCGTGGGCTGGTCCATGAAGTCACGAAGAGTCGGAAGCGACTAAACGAATAAACAACAACAGGAAGACAAGAGATTGGACAAAAATTGTTGCATGTTGTTTCTCTTGTTTTGTCTTTCATGATCAGAAACATTCAGCCTTTTATGTTCAGAAGCATTCAGCCTGGAATGAGCCAGCCATCTATTAATCTTTGCCTCAAACTTTGCAAGGTAAGAATGCAAAATGGATAGAGAGTTGAGCCAAAGTCCATGAAGCTAAGTTTTATTTACTATACTTCATTTCTTCAACTTTTTACTTTGTTCTTTTGCAATTTTTGCTCTTACTACAATATTTTCCATTTCTTCAGGGGTTGCTTGTTTTTCTTCATCAGATATCCATGTGGACATTTTATTGTGTCTTGATTTGTCTGAAATTGCCTGTTTTGTTGAAATTGCTTGATCCTACTTTCATTCAATTTCCTTAGAAGTTGCCACTGATCTTTGTTTTCATTCTTCCATGATTTCTGCAACCATTTCACTGTCCAGGTTATATCACTTTTTCAAATTTGTTTTTATTTTCTCATGTTTCAGTTTTTGCTATTTTAAATTTTGTAGGTTGCCATTACCTTTTCAAAACTGATTTATTTTATTTTCCAATCTAATTTTCCACTTTGGCATATGATTTTTGATTTGGCAACTTGCTTTCAATTTATAATCTAGTTCTACTGTTATTACCTTTGCAAGACTATATATGAGCTGATTCATCTCTTTGATCATTTTTTGTCTTAACTGATTGGCCAACCCATATGGTCACCATGAAAATTGTTTTTAAATATATAGATATTTTAGTAGATTTCAAAGGAGATAATCTTTGTCTTACAGTTTCTGTCATGCATTCCAAACCATTTTTTCTAAGATGCTGTTGATATTCAGGCAATTGTGGTTCTGCTTCATTATTTCGAATTGGCTGTTCAAAATTTTCATTGGCTGCATCCAAATGGATGTTTATGTTGACTTGTTTTTCTATTGCTTCTCTAACACATTTTTCTTTTTCAGTTCCAAATTTTTTGTTTTAATATTTTTTATCATTAAGTTCAATATCTATAAAGACCCTTTTTTCTGAGTATAAAATATGTTTGATCCATAAGTCATTGTTCACTGATATTTGACTGGAAATATTGTTTTCCAAATTTCGCACATGGAAACCATGAGTCAATAGGTTTGACTCACAACAGCATTTCATGATTTTCAGTTCTGAGTGTCCACGTCTGTTTGCAATTTCCTTCCAGTAGCTTTGCGGTTCCCTGCCCTGGTTGCCTAAGAGAGGCAACTGAGCCCTGTACCTGATGCCACCTCATATCCAGGAGTGAAAGCATCAGATGCAGCCCTTTTTAACCAGGTGATGGCCAATTCAGTATGAAGATTTGTTTTCTAGTTTTCATCATTCAGAAGGGTAATTGGGATGCTCTTGGTTCAGTTCTCTCAGTTAAGGCCTGTCTAGCCCGGGAGGATCTTCCGGGATCTAAGATACTGCTAACATGGCCCTTAGGTTAATTGAAGACTTTAAGCACTGCCACCATGACAAGGCAGCATCCCATGGTGGTGTAGCTGTCATCGTCATCGTCGTCATCATCATCACCATCATCATCATTTTGGTATTAATTCAAAATAAAAACTATAATATTTAATGAATGAATTCTATCACAAACTGGCCACATCTCACTTGATAATAGGAGGTTCTGGCACTTTCCATCTTTGATTCTGGATGGGGCTCCACAACCCCAAACAGAACTAGTGCACATTTTGGAAGTCCTCCTGGACTCTCAGCTCCTGTTTGAGGAATAGGTGACAGCCCTGGCAGGGGGGCTTTCTCATAGCTTCAGTTATATAGTCAGCTTTCCCTCATATAATGTCCCTTGGATGTCCTAGCACTCAAAAACTGGAATTTCTGGGATTTGCATTCCTTATTTATTTGTTTGTATAAACACTACCTACTTCCTAAGACTTGAGGCAGTTAACAGTCAAAAGAAGACAAACAGAATAGATAAAAAGAGAACAATTCACACCTATCTAAACTAAGGCAGATGTTCCATCCAAATGCCCTGTGGAAAAGATAGGTCTTTTTTTTCTTTTTATTAATTAGTAATTGTTCAAGATATAAAAGGTAGGTCTTCAATACTTTCTTGAAAGCTGAGGGCATCCCATTGCTCAGGTGGCAAGGTGTTCCAGAGTACAGGGCAGTCACTGAGAAGGTGTGCAGTGGGCTCCCAACCCTCTCACTTCACCCAGAATGGGAAGCTTCAGCAAACTCCAGCTGGATGACTCTACAGGAAAGACCAAAGTAAGTGATGGCTTACATGGTGACCATCACCATGCTTGTGAAGGTTCTAATCCTGCCACAACCGGTTCCTTTGCAAGAGGTGGATAATCTCTCATCTAGTTATGTCTGGATGGGGTTAATACACCCAAAGGAGCTTTGAGAAATAAAGCTTCTCCAACAATCCACATTAACAGTGTTGAAGCCAACTGCAATGGCATCATCTCCACCATATGTTGCATAATCCAGATAGTAGGGATTATAGGAATGTCTGATTGCCAAGTCAAAGATGTAAGTACACAAATATACAATAGTTTGGCTTTCCCCAACCTGATGCCCTCCAGTCTTCTGAGGGTTTCCAACATTCCTAGTCAGGTTGGCTATTGGAGTTGGCATATGCCAGGTCAAACACATGTAAGGTTTCTGAATGGAAAACATGCACTGGGGGATAGGAGAAGAAAGCTGGGTTCACTCTTTGAGCGAAACCACAAAGTGATTCTTCTGTCTTAGTCTGAGGACAGAGTGCTCACCAACTACTGCTAAGCAGGTTCAGTATGCTAGAAGAGGAGGCAGCAGATAGACGAATCTAGACTGTATTAAAGAGGAGCCACTCATGGCAGATTTCCAGTGCCACCAGTTCCCCAAAGACGTGTTATCGCATTTCAAAAATCCTGATGTGTATATTTAATCTTCCTTGAAATTGGGTGATTATGCCTATATGGTATGCCTGGGAAAGTTCTTGCCCTGGGGGGCTTTTAAACATAAACATTTCATCTAGTCTGCTATAAGCCCAAATACATGCAATGGTGTTCTCTTCTCTCCCCCACCCTCTTCTTTCCAGTTTTATTTAGCTTACCCTGACAAGTCAGTGAAACTGAAGGTACTGTATGTGGGAAATAACTGCCAAGGTGCTCCAGCAAGTCGGGAGTAAAAGGATGGAGCGCTAGAACATGAGATGTCCCTTCAGCCTCTCTCTTGCTGTATGGCTAATGGTTTTGATGATACAGATGAGGATTGTTTATAGGAGTTCTTTTTAGCACGTGGTACATTAGCATCTACATTTTAATGCATTCCATAAATAAAAAATGATGAAATGCCACTGTTTTGCAAATTGCGAGCAGTTAACTTTGTTCTGAAATCTGGCTCTATATACACAACTGGTAGCACATACAATTCCACCCCACCCACCTTTCTATCCTGCATCGATTTCTTTGAGAAGATATTTAACCAGCAATTTATCTCTTTTGGAGCCCCCAGTAAATCCCCCATGGAAGCAAACAAGCAGGCAGAGCATATTCAGCAACTGAACTGGGCTGACAAATAGGGGGGTGTCATTCCGAGAGAAGCCAATTACTATTCTATCAGAAATTCAAGAAACAGGTTTTGGAATTGTAGATCTGGCAACACAACCAGCCCACCTGCTGTCCCAGCCCACTGGGGAGTGGAGGCAATGTCTGGTTTTGCTGCCTGGAAGTGCACAGGGAAGAGACTGTTGAATCTGACAGATCACAGAACAGAGCCGGACTACATTCAGTTTAGCAGAGTGTTAAGTTGTGCCGATTTAACATAATGCTTTCCTAAACTTTGGATATTAGCAACAGTGTGGGTTTTCTTTTCTTTTTTTTCCCCCTGAAAAGCCAGATAAATAGAGTCATCCTGAGCCAAGAGATGGTTCATACAGATCATTTAAATAAGAGCCTCTTGTGGAGATTGCTACTGTAGAAAGCTCTTTGGTATCAATCAATCAATCAATCAATCATTTATTGCAGTCTTAGACCAGTACAAGGATGATACTCTGTGTAAGTATACATAATCTATCTGAAAATGATAGCAATCTCGAATAAAATAAAATTAAAGGCTAAAATAAAGTTAAAATACATTTATAAAACTAGCTAGCTAAACTCTATGGGTGCAATCTAAGCTGCAGCCTATACCAGAAGCTCTTCAGTATGCTCAGCATCCCAGAAGACGCATGGCTATCTCAGGGCAATAAACCAGGATCTTCCTAGTTTGCTAAACATATTATTTTGGCATGCAATTAAGATAAGGGGAAGCCCAGCTCCTCAGTTCAGATGTAGCAGTAACTCATGGTTTAAACCTGCTACAACAGAAATGTTAATGCTGCTGGGCAAGTAGGGAGACAAGATATTAAGAGTGGAGTCCTTGGGAAAATTATGCTCGTTCTTTGCTCAACAAGGTTATCATGCCCATTCATACATTCTTAGCCAAAGATGGGAACAAAAGGCTTCATGCAGTTATGGGTGGTGGGTTAAGGTCCACAAAATACATATGTACAAATAATACATCTGACATTTATGCACTCTGTGTTCAGGGTGCTCAGAAAAGTTTAAGGATGGTCTGTGTGATAAAGTCAAGGGGTGGCAATGAGCAACCCACTTTTGGTGTATCCTCAGTTGGTAGCAAATCAAAAGATTTTGCTGACTTGCATGCCTGTCCTTTCGCACTTTGTAGGACTCAAAGGAAAAGGAAGAGATGATGCCTTCTTCAGTGGGCAATCTCAATTCCAGATTCATGTGTCTGTGGGTCAGCTATCTACTCATACCTTCCATTTAGGTTATTTTTGCCCTGAGTAGCCTATGGATGCTAAAGATACCCATACTCTTCTTCTATGAAAAATAGATTTGCACCTCTACAGTAATACATTTGCTTATTATTTGATATGTGCCCCACCTTTTTAGTCTTGAGTATTCAAGATAGCTAGCAAAGCAAAGTAATAAAGAATATATAAAGCTGAAACATACATTACAATTAATACTCAGATTAAGTTTAATATTGATAACAAAACATTAGTGAAATTAGATTGCCAAAACCATCAATTATATTTGAGTATACAATATTGCATTGTTATTATCATTATTACTACAACTACTACAATTCATTGGGGTGGTTCAGCAGCATGGAATTCTACTGCCTAACTGAACCTATCCCATCCTCCTACATATGTAGGAATGACTATATGTTATTTTAAAAGTCCTAGTTCAAACATAGACTTCTCTGATGTATGAAAGGCTGCTCTGCCCTTATAAGGGTATATCTGTATATGTGCTGAAAATCTGGTGTAACCTACAAAACACTTCCAAATTCTGGAATACTTCTGACTTCTATAGGCCACTTTGGGCCCTGATCTTCAGTGTACATGCATAATTGCATCTTCTACAACAACTCAAAAATCATATTTCTTTTCCCAAAATAGCAGCATAGAACTCATTTGAGACACATGACTGCAGCTTTGGAAACAAAGAAAAGCTGACAAGTGTTCAGATTGTTCCTGTGGAATTTTGCAGATGCTACTGTTTACGGTACAAGTACCTATGATCTGTAAATCACGAGTATCAAAGGACTTTCTGGGACAGCAAATACCACTGGTGGCATGCAGAAGCAAGTTAGATAGGACTAGAGTGGATAGAAGGCTCAAGTTTCAAACTGGCAGTAAGGTGTGAAACATTTTGGACTGCAAAGGGGAAAGAGGTTCTCAAAATGTATGCCCTCTGAAGGAAAAGAAATCTAAATGCAGGAGCAGAGAAATAACTAAGCAGCATAAAAACATGTACACCAGTCATAAGGGTAACAGTTGCCCAGCAAAAGGGTGCACCTGCTTGCAAGAAAAACACAGAAGCTGAAAAAGGTAGAGGGGCTGTTTGGCAGCTGCCACTCCAATTGCATGCAATGGTTGCATGCTGGATGGGCTCTTGGCACCTTAATGGGGGCTTACCGATGGATTTTCCTGCTGCTTCCAATGGCATTTTCAGTTGCCATTTGTGTTCTTGTCTGCCGCAAGACAGCACCATTGAGAACTAGTTTAAACCTCTTAGAGGCCTGGCCAACATTACGCAACACTTTGTCTAGACACCCTTCCTGACCAAACAATACCAAGCATTTCTCTGCCCAGAAGCTGAGTACTGAGGATGTTTCTACCTCCTTCATAGCCACGGCTGCTGAAGGAACCACCTCAGTCTCCACATGGGTGGCCTTTCCCGATCTGTGATACTGGGCAAGGCATTGCATGGGACCAATGGCCTTTGCATTCACAAATTAGGGGAGAAAGCACAAATTGCTGCCTCTTCTTTTTCTTCTCAGAGTAGTTGCAAGTTTTCAAGTTCTTAAGATGTCTTCCTCACCATTGATGAAAACATCAGTAGATGTGAAAGCCATGTCTGTATCAAATGGTGCATGGAAAGGCCTTCAAATATGCAGATTGTCAGATCTTTCTCTTTAAAGTTTGAGACAGAATGCTTGCTGGGAAGAGGTGAGAAGCATCAATAAGTATCTTTTTCATCTGCACATGGCACACTGTGCAACAGAGAAACCCAATGTCTGATTCTGATCTATTGGCAAGCATGGTGCAGGGCATCATAAAACTTACCAAAAATAAGAACTATAATAATAGAATGCCTCTAAACATATAAATATCCTTCTTGGAAAAACTGGACATTTTATTTCTAGCATGCTGGGACCCTGTTTCTGTGACAGAGTGATTGACAGGACAAAAGATACAAAAGATTGAGAGCCTCAGTTTTAGGATGAGGCTTTTTACATGAGGCTTTTAAATGTAGGAATGCTTTCAAACTATCAATTTATCATTTGGCAATAGGATAATGAAGTGACCTGCTGGCAACTTTTTCACGCTGAAAATTTCATGAATCCACCCTCAGTCCCAGTTGTCACTGAAAAGAAAAGGGAAAAGGGAAAATATTTTTTCCCATAATCCAAGAAGATTAAATTTAAGATTATCTTTCTCAAATCATTTTTTTTTTCCTAGAGTCACAGATGACTTTGATAAACGCACCTGTTCCAAGAATTACTGCTTGTCTAAATGTTATACATGACCGAAGTTATTAATTTGAGAATGAGCAGCAAAATATCTTTCTCTCTCTCTAAATATTTGGACATATCAAAAGATTTCTACACTGGAGAAGAAATGCCATACCAGATAGCTTAAGTGTGCTGGCTAAACCTCAAGCAAGGACATTTCCACATCATCTGTTGTGCCTGGTGGTGTCTCCACTTCTGCCTGCCACTCCTGTGTTTTACCATCAAGCACCTATGGAAGCTCTCCAGAAACAGGGGATTGAGAAGTAAACAACAAGAGGATAGAGGATTCCTTCAAGAAAAGACAATAAACAAACACACAAATTAAAGATCATGGAACCATCCAATAGACTATTTTCTTACTTTTTTGAGCACAGTGCTTTCAGTCAGAGGATGTCAATGGAATGGAGAAGATGGAAGAATCAGCAAACCAGTAGCAGATGGAACCTCTAAAAACCTATGTCTAGCCTGCCCCACAATTTACCCCTCTGGGAAAGCTGATTGCAACATACCAGCCATGTTCTGGACACTACTAACTCAACTGCCCTACATCAGGAGCTGTGTTCCTCTTGGTAGTTCGCAAGTTGGGTTGGCCAAGTTTCCAACTACTTCTGCAATAAAGAAGGGTCGGATGCTCGCAAAAAAGCCAAGCATCGTAAAGAACACTTGCCATTCAGATGACTAACGTGCTGCAAGTAGCAACCACGCAGACTCCTGTGGTCTCCTAGAGAAGAATAGCCTCATTGTAACATGAAGTGGGGGCAAGAAAAGACAAAGTCACAAAGAAAAAGAGGGCTGCAATTGTGCCTGCTGACAGATGCCATCAGAGCCCCTAATGACAATTCCATGCAGATGGTAGTGTGTTTATTCTGTATGAGTATACCTATTTGCTCCCTTTTTTACATTTTACCCTTTTAGAACTGCTTTATAATAAGCATTTACATTCTCTGCACAAAGATTATCTTTCTGAACAGGAGTTTCACACATGATGCAAAGTGCAGAATGACTGTGTGTTCTTTTATTAAAATGATTGCATGGAAGGTAAAACTATACAATCCATTGCCAGTAAGGAAACAAACAAGCAATAAAATCTTAGACAAGAACACAACAGTGTGGTTCAGCTGTAACCTGAACATGCATATTCTTAGTCTTGAATGCAAAGCAGATATCGGATCATTACAGACATAATAGGAAGCCTTCATTTCCCATTATAAGGATTTTAATTTTAAATTGTCAAAACATAGGGAACTAACTTGTAACTTCATTAGATGGAACATCTTATTTTGATTATGTGCCGTCAAGTTGTTTTTGACTCCTAGCGACCACAGAGATAGATTTTTCAGCATGACGATCTATCCCTAAGCTGGTCTTCTAGGTCTTCCAATGGTGCATTCTTTGCCACTGTAACCGAGTCCATCCACCTTATTGCTGGTCATCTCTTTCCTTCTGCCTTTCCCATCATTAAAGCCTTCTTTAGAACATTAGGTCTTTGCAAAGTAGGATAATTTGAGCCCGGTCATTTGTGCCTCAAGTGAGAACTCTGGGTTGATTTGTTCGATGATCCATTGGTTTGTTTTCTTAGCTGCCAATGGCATTCTCAGGAGTCTTCTCCAACACCCGTGTTCAAAAGCATCAATACTCTTCCTATCCTGCTTCTTCAAAGTCCAACTTTTGCTTCCATAGAGTGTCACAAGGAATACCATGCCTGACATGATTCTGATCTTTGTAGGTAAACACCTTATTTTAAGTGTCACATTTCTGAGCGGTGCCTCTTGAATGAAACACTGTATTTCTCAAATGCATATAAACTCAAGCATTGATTTCGTAAGCTCGCCAATAATGTTTGCCATGAAAAGACCCAATGAAAAATGTGTTTTTGCTGCTTCTTAAGAAGTCTGTCTATCCAAATAAGAGACATATTAATTCCTTGTTTAAATGATAGTCCTCTCTTCTGCATTCCTCTCTCTTACACGAGAGCTCTTCTGGATTTGGTCTATAAATAGTGGGATGCCTGGAAGCGACACCATATGTCATCCTCCAATTCCTGTTACACTTTGTAGTCATAATCTTCTTGTCTTTTCTTTTACAAAAACATCCACACATAGAGCTACTAGCTGTTCTTTGGCCAATGTCTTTTGTGTTAGACACCTCATCCCCATCCTCAGACTGTTTCCTTCATGATGCAAAATAGCGGATGGGTCTCCTGGAGTCCCAGTTTCCATCTTGATTCTGCTGCTGTTATGTACATAAAAGGGTGAAGGCTGGAATCACCAAAGGCTTATCAACCCTTTGGGGCTGTGCATGCTAATTACCCACAGTACTGTTTCCAGTGGCCCTGGAAGGTATTATACCTTTGGTACAGGCATTTGATTTAAGCTTTCTGACTTTTTTAATCACTAGCCTATGGTTCATGTCTCTCCCTGCTTTACCTTTTTGTCCCATTTTGCCCATGAACTGTTCTTGATCTTTGCTGATGTTTAACAAATAAACACCAGGCTTTATTACTTTTGCTAGCTGAATTACATGGTGTATATGCTTGCTCCGATCAGGATATAGGGACAGGCCGGGAGTGTGTTCAGTGCAAATTAAACTAGAAATTACCCACAGTAATTTTCAACATGTTGATATTGTAAAGCCACATCGCAAGCTCTTACATAAATATCTGGTATGGTACTATTAGTATCCTTTTATCAGTCCTGAATTAGTTATTGGTTTCCTTATCTCAGTTGTTTGCCTTTACTGTTGTTCTTTTCCAATGGAATTGGAAATGGAATCAGATCAACCTCATGTTTTCTAACATCCTCCTTTTGGTAACGGGGTTAATAGGAGGACAAACTGTCAAGTGCAAGTAGACCTTCCGCGTTGGAATGCTTGCTATACCAACAAGAGCTTTCTAAATGGATCTGCTCTAAAAGCTGCCTCTTATTGTAAATAGAGATATATAGATTGCAAAATCCAGATGCAACATCCCATGTCTTATTGAAGGGAAGTATTTATGTAATTTAAAGCTTTTTTTCTTCAAAATATTGCAAACATACACTGTGAAAGGAGAGGATGTGACTTAGAAGGAGAGGTTTATTCTAGCAGATGCATGTGCATGTTCCCTGTGGAAGCCAACACAATATGATTTAATAAGAAAAATCATGTATCAGCTGGAATTTTGCAAACTTCATTAGAACCAAAATTGTCCTTTCCATCCATTCCTGGTATATTTTCCTTCTGCCCTTAATAGATTTCTCAGTTTTTTCATGTGTAACCTACTGTAAACTTGGTCAAAGGTTCTTCAATTCCCAAATGTTTCTGTGTTTCCTATATTTCATTGCTGACTTGTTCCCTAGTGGATTTAATGCTAATTTCCTCATTTTCCTTCTTCTTTACGTTGGATGGCATCTCCTCAGTTCTGGGAGTCTCACATCAATGTCTGATTTCTTCTGCTGTTCCAGGTATCTGCAGCATTCTTTATTCACCAAAATTGGGACCAATTATTTCTGGATAATTGGTCCCAACATAAAGAGAAGTCTGGATTCCTACTTCTCCCACTGTGCTTCAGCTTCTTCTTCAGCTCATTAGATCAGATGTAACACCGTATCATCACTTCCCATATGAGAAAAGGGAGGAGTGTCACTCCTACAAGGTACAACCAGGCTGAGAAACCAATGCCATGTAGATCAGGACTACTTTTATTGGAACAACTACAGAAACAGGGTCTTGAATGTGCTTCCCCTGTCTCCCTTTATCTGTGTGTGAACTAGAGAGGTTTGTCTGGGATGATTTCTCAAGTTACTTTCTTTTCCGGGGCTCAGGCCCCCCTTATCTGACCATTGCCTTGGTAGCGGCTCTTCCTGCTGTCCTTCAAGGCCACTCTCTCTTCCCTCTACAGGAGTGGGGAGCACACAAGGACCCACTCTCATTCTTTTGGCTCAGTTGACTAAAAGCTTAATGTTAAAAGAGATCCAACATATTATATTCTGTCAAAACATCTTTTTATTTATTCTGCTAAGATATTCAGGCAACACACATGGATCCTGCCCCTCGTTTTCTCCATACCTTCTCTACCTTTTGGAGTAAGTTTTGGCAAAATGATTGCCAAAAACCATCCAAGGAACTTCATGGCTGCATAGGAAGCAGGAATTTAACACTGGTCTCCAACACCGTTCACACCTCTTGCACATATACTTCCGAAACACAACACCCAAATCCAACATCTTTTTCCATTCCTGAAATCTTATTTCAGCTTATTAAAAATTTGCCTGATTTTTCAGACCATCTCAGACTTTGCCCAGACCATTACTCAGATAGGAGGGCAGAGATTCAAGGATATAACTCTTTAATGAGCTAATTCTATTGCAAATGCTAGAAAACTGTAATCACAGCAGGAAACCAGCAACTACCAATTATGAGCCTCAAGCTCTCCAGAAGTTCAAGCCTCTGGTCTCTTTTTCATGCCTGTTCGTCCTAACAGGCTGAGGCCAGGTCATCTCTCAGGGGGCGGGCAGTTTACATCTGTGCATTTTTGTGCTCTTTGCTCTGACCTTGGTCCATTCGCCTTCACAGCTCTCTTGTCTTCCCTCTTTTTGCATATTTAATACCTCTTGAACAACGCTTTGTTGAGGAACGAGCCACATTCTATTTCTCTAGCTATAATGTTGAGATGGGATCCTTGGTCTTCTTTTCCAAACATCTCTTGATGTTTCAGGACTCACACTTCTATATTTCCTTTCTTTTCTTTTTACACTCTGTAAAATGCTTAATCAACCATACAGGCCCAGAGTAATCATTACTGAGTTTTAGTAGTAATGAACTGAGTTTTAGTAGTTTTAATTTCCTCATGTAAAACTATCTCTAACATGTTTTGCATCAGAAATGTGTTTCTATTTAAGTGGCTTCTTTTGAATTGGCATACAAATGCTAGGAATTCCCTTAAGACTCTGCAAAGAAGATAGCATCAAATTGCTTTGACCACGGAAATGTGACTTCATGCCTATTTATATTATTCTAATCAAATTCAAAGTGGCATTTAGAATGCCAGAAGGATCTTAAATGTTCTTAAGATACTGATCATTGGATCTACTTACCATAGAACTAATCTTCCTTTATCAATAGTAGGTGTTTCAAAAATTAAAAGTCAGATGCTGACGTTAAGAATCATTAAATTGTTCCTGTTACTCTGAGTTAGCTTTTATTATTTTGTTGTCTGTGATTAATATTATATGGTTAATAATAATAGCCTCCATCATCACTACTTCTATTAGTTTTATTACTAATACTGTCAGAATGAATACTACCAATTATTTCCAAAAGGAAGCACATAAAATAACAACAACAACAACCACAACAACTATTACTACTACTACTACTACTACATTACTGTACTTCCAACAGGATAACCACATCATTTCATAAAGGATGAATGGATGGATATATGGATAATGAGATACTTAGTTTATTTTTATCTTATTGATACACAATCTGGTGCTATAAGGATGACATAAGTGATATATGTTGCAAATGGCCATATACTTATACAGAATAGAAGATCTTACATTCCACAAAAAAGATAATTTCAATCATCTGTGAAACTAATTTAAATTTATTTTTAAAGTAAATGTGTCAACATGTTTAACCTTTCCAAGTTACTTTTGGTAAGCCCATGTACAGATTCTGAATCAATATTATTTAGGTTTTCATCTTAGTCCCATTGAGATACTGATCTCAGATTAGAGCTGGCATTTGGATAACAGGGACATGAGATGTTCACAGAGGCTTTGAAATTACTCCTTACAAAGGACTAGGAAACAGAGTGAGTCCATTCACTTTTCCTGTTAGCTTTCATATGTGTAGCTTGAAGTTCAGAGTCTCTCTGAATTCTTTGAACTCAAAAGAAGCATAATTTGAAGGATTTAATTTCTATGTAATGTGATTATTTAAATAAAACATTTCACATGCTACTGTTAGATCTAACCTCTTCAAGACTTCTCCCTGCTGTAGGAGCATGTTGAACTTATATCAAGCAGGATCAAAGAAATAACAAAAAATATCACTAAAGCCTCATGTCCTCAAGGGTTCTAATTTTCTGCTTGTTTTATAACCTCTAACAAAGTGCTGTAGGGAAAGAGATCTGTAATAATGGACACATGCCCTTTGGGTGGCTCTTGTGGGGAGAACAATAACACAGGAAAGCCATAACCCAGAGTTATGGTGCTTAGAAGATGCTTACAATCATTCTGGAATGTAGCAGAAAGCTAGTGATGGGGTTGCTAGTCCAATGCATTGATTCCTGGACTGCATTATTGTCTCCTACTGCAGGAATGTCTCCTACAGAGTAAAGGAAAATATGCTGATATGGATTTTCTTTTTAAAAACAGTGGACATTTATTGGTTTAGTAATCATATTTAAGTAAAAATTAGAGAGGTATGACTATTTGAAAACTCTCCTGATTTTGAATCAAAATTGATTTGAGTTCTGTTGCTATCTAAAATCAGGGTCGGGATGGGCATGGAACAATTCAATCAATCACAGAAATACCTCTGCTTCCCATTCCTTTCCTTTCCTTCCCACATCCCTGAGCTTGCAATAGCCAAGATATGTAATGGGAACAAATATCCTTTTCTTCTCCTATGTGCAGGTAAGCAATATATGAGGTGATACAGCCTTTTAGTTACTGAGTCAAGTTCTTCCTTGGGCTACTGTACAAATTGTTCTTTCTCTCCATCGTGGCCATTTCCAGTTCAAAAGATCAGGTAGTGTCAGCCCTTTGAGGCAGACCAGATCAGGAAATAGACCCACAAGGAATACTGGAAATCTACTTTAATGCGGCTATAATAACAGAATCTTGAAAGGCTGATAATTTCTCTCTGCCTCATTTTATATCCAAGACAGTCAAAGAGGAGCAATCTTGAGTTTCTTCCTCACCCTTTCCTGTCTTTCCAGGAAACATGTAAGCTGATGTTTTTGTAATGGCTGCCACATAGTTTCTTTGAGAGTATCTCTGTATTCCTCTGAAGGTAGCAGGTGATGGAAAAGGATTTTACCTTCTATGATGTTGGGCTCACTTCATCAGACCAGATAATCTGAGAAGACCTAAACATACTTTGATCTGATCTCAGACAGCTTTCAAAATAGGTTAGCCTGAATCTGCCTCCTACTGAGTCAGATTGTTGAAGTTTGCCTTGTTAGTTTAAGGAATTTCCTCCAATTATATTGAGCTGTGATGAAAGATGTAGCCCAACATCTGGAGTAACTAGATTGAGGGGATTTTTTTTAAAGTGATATTAATACTATGCCTATTAATAATATTGATGCTATCCTAAAATATGCCTTGCAATTTGCTTTCTGACCATGAGTTTACTGTTTTTTATCGTTGATCTCAGTATGTTTGAGCTTTACTCTGGGTGGTGTTTTTGAGCTTACTGTATTGTTAAAAGTAAGGCATTAGCGTAGTGTTTCTCAACCTTGACAATTTTAAGATGGAGTTGAAGTCCACCCATCTTAAAGTTGCCAAGGTTGAGAAACACTGTATTAGAGGATGCTACTAAGTAGTGCTACTTTGCTTCCCACTACTCTGAAGCCACCCTGACTGTCCATGCTTCCCATTCTGAACAGAGCCCACTGGGAGGAGGTCCACCAACATGGCTTCCCTTGACATTGAATCTAAGCATGGGAAGCCAGGGAGGTGGCAGATTGCTGAAGAGATTATGGTGCAATGAACAACTGGGCAATCTCCCAAGTTCTTTTCTCCTTTGAAATCAGTTTCAGAAACAATTTCCCTTTCATCAGCTCGAAGGAGAAATGCTACCGGAGAAACACAGGACAGTTATTGTGCATGAAGACTTGAAGAACAAGTTTGAGAACCGCTTGACTCTTGTCGTAGCAGGCAGAATTTTCCTTTGGCTGCTGAGATTCTCTCGAACAAGATAATTTCTCCCTTTCTGGAATTGGGGCTGCGACTCTCATCTGGAAAGGCTGAGGCATCCTGTGAGAAAGGCCAGGCTTGGGGGCACAGATGGGGCTTGATAGATGCTAAAAGGGAGGCATTACCTGCCGAAGTCACAGAGCAGCCACAATTATTACAGGTCTCCGGGTTCATTGTCAATTAGAGTGGCAGCTAAAGCAAGCAGCAGCTGTGACAGATGGCTGAGCTCCAGCAACATTGCGGTCATGGGACCAGAGCCAACCCCAACCCTTTCATTCCCCTTCCCTAAAAAATAAAAACAAAACAAAACAAAAAATCTACATAGTCGTCAATTAGTCACACTGGAAAGAAAGGCAGAAAAAGAGGGAGCACACTGTATTTGCAAAGGGAGGTGTTTCTCTGTTCTCCATTCATTCTCAGCGTGTGCTTTAAAAGTAAAAATACTGCTTATTTCTTACTTATTTCACCCCAAAAACAGTTCATATGGATTTGGGAATGTACAATATGCTTGTACATTCCTAATTACACCAATTTCAACCAAGTTGTTAGCATTTGATTAAGGAAATCACCCCTAGATTCCAGGCTGACACTTTGAAAGAACTGAACTATTTTGCCTTCAGTCAGCCTGAACAATTATGTATAAATAGAGGTGGTCCTCTAGTATCTAATGCCTTGCCTATTTGTGTCGTTTTAAAACTTAAGGTCTAGCTTTACATACTACCCAGGTTTAGTTGACATTATGAAAACTTTTACAACACCAATGAAGTTAAGTCATTAGAGATTTTTAGAGGGAGCATTCACTCCAGCACCAGCTTTATAGCTTCCATTGGCAGTAGATAAAGACAGTGAAGTGGCTATTATCAAGTGTTATGCAAATCATTTCTTGCAAGCTGGGGAATAGGAAAAGATCAAAATTACTGAGTGCTTCCCCTTTGTCACTTGAGACAATGCATAATGAAGTAGAATAATAGACCCACTGTCATGTAGGGAACTGAAAGGGGATGCAGATCTGTTCAACTGCACAGTTATTAGTTGATTTGGCCTGTTTTTAAAGATAAGGTAAGAAACAAGGTGCAGATAAATCTGTTCTGGAGGTTCTGCCCCTATGAAGTGTAATGGTTAGCGCACTAGAAAAGGCCTGGAGAAAAGGTTAAATTCCCACTCAGCCGAGAAGGTCATTAAGTTCCCTTTGGCTCAAAACCTAACCATTTTTACAAGATTTCTGATGATAATATTTAATTAGTTTGAATTGCTGACAGAAAAGCAGGATATAAATGTAACAAAAACATAAGCTTCTGTTTATATTATAAAGACACACAAACTCCCAAGAAGAGACTTCACAGATGCTTCCTGTCCTTAAATAAAAAATGTCTCAGCCTACAGATCCATAGAAAACAACCCCCTTTCACAACCCCAATCGTATTTTCTCCTCCTATGTATTCAACACATCAAAGCAGAGAGGATTGCTATCACTGCCCCTCTCCAATAATACAACTGGCCATATCTCCAATTCTGGATTTAGAGCTTGTTTAGCCCTCCCTCCACCTTTGTGTGTGTGTGTGTGTGTGTGTGTGCGGAGAGGGGCAGAGGTTGAGTATAGCACCAAACATAGTGACATCAGAGGCAGGGCCTGTAGCTTGATCCGATTCACTTGTTCACATGACATGTGAACATCCTTTCACCACTGGGCACCTCTGCTAGATCTACAGTCATTAGTGATTGAAAAAAGCCTTTCCACTGATGGATGAGCGACTCTGGATCTGTTTAATGGCAACATTATTTAGGGATTATAATGGCAGAAATGTTAATTAAAAAAAAATAAGGTGGTTGTATTTCATCCTGTTCCTTTTGATGTTCTTAATATTTGTATGCTTCCATCCCTGCGACACTGAGAGGCACGCCGATCTAATCGGTAGGCTATGTGGACATGCAAGTTCCTTATGGGAGGGATAAAAACATGATGGACATAAGGTCCTGCATACAAGTCCCGCCCTGTTGGTACCCATTTAGACCACGTGCATCTGAGGCTCTGTGAGGCTCTGGACTTCTATGATTCCAGGACATGAGCAATTGATTTCTGGCTCACTTGAAACCTCCGTAAAACTAGCCTATATTCTGTCTCTTGCAACACTGTCGCTCTGTAGAGCTTGTGGGTGGCTTATATCCCTCTCTGCAGAAATAGCGGCCTCCATGTGTCTCCTGGCTCCTGGGCTTTATGGGTTTCTAAAGGAAAGGTGCCATGGCAACTTTTCAGCTCCCTCTCAGAGGAACTCTGAGGTTTTTTGTATATAACTATCATACGCACAAAATCTTCGTTTTGTGGGTGTGGGTGTGTGTATATCTGTGCTCAAATATGCACTGCTTTTATTTATTGTTTGTTTGTGTGGAATGCGTAAAAAGGGATATTTGATGCTTCCAGACCATTGGCATTTGGGGATAAGTCAGTGATTAAAATATTGGGGGGGGGGGTGCTCCTTGCTGTTAAAATGGCTGCTTTGGAGGGATTTATGAGCAAAAGGGATATTTGTCTGGAAGTGTCCTCAGCCATCAGCCACTGAGCAAGGAGGCCAGAAATGGAGTTTTATTTATCCCGAGTGGAACAGGAATAGAACCCTGTGCATAATCAGGAGCCCTGCTTTATTATGATATCTGATCATATGGAGCTGTCGCCTTCCATTTAAGTGAACTCAAGAAGACAAACTTTTCAGGCCTTCAGTGTTGGCATCGGATAGTCTGGGGATGAGTAGGAGCAAACAGGGAGTTAGGGAAGGCCTCACCCACCTCCCTCCCTCCTTTCATTCTTTACCTAAGCAAGCTGATTACCTGCTTTTGTGGGGGGGGGCGCTAATTCTTGCTCTCAGAAGAAAAAGACATACTATCAGCATAGTGCAAATGAGGGAAATCAGTAAATAAAGAATTCAGAAATGATTAATTTTCCTAATGAAATGTGCAACAAAATCAAAGGGGTATGATTTAGAAAAAGGAGACCCAGTGAATTAGAAGATTCTTCTTTGACTAGTTTACATTTATGGAATGCTAACAAACCTCTAAAGAGACTCTTTTTATCCAGTCAGAAAATATATGATTGTTTATTTGTAAAGTAGAATTAAAAGAGGAGGGAATTAATGTTATAAGTAACTTGCTGAAAAGGATATTCTGAAGTTTATTTTTATTTTCTGGTAAAACAAGAGGGAGAGAAAAGCGCCATGGTAAAATATCTCAGTGATCATCTACCCACCTTCATTTCCAAACAGCTTCATTGCATTACAATAACAGTGGCCTCTTTTGAAACTTACTATAACCATCCTAATGAATCAGTGCTGATTTCTTTCAAGACCTAATAAGTTAAAATTGTAATAATTAGTATGATAATGGTGATGGCAGCGGCTTGAACTTTAAGAAACTTAACTTAGGAAAGTTCATGGCTTCTATAAACAGAAAAGTCTTCATATTTCCAGTGAAACACAGTCTTTTTTTTTTTTTTTTACAAAATGGTGATAATATTAAATAAGTAACAGAAAACAATACAATAAAATGAAAGACGTTGGAAATATGGAGACCATGTTGAAAGGACAGAGTGCATTGCTATTCCTTGAAAGGGGAAGGGATGACCATAGGGAATAAATGCTGCCAAGGCCAGTTGAAGGAGGTTGCAAGATATGCAGTTGCATTGGGCCCCAAGTGAAGGTCCTGAAGCCCAATGGTGAATTGCAGATGCCTATGGGTGAATGATCTGAGAGCATGAAAGTGAAGAGGCCTCCCTGTCTCCAGTGCTCTACTCCAAAGATAGCCTTGTGTTCACCTGGTACCAATGGGTTTTGGGCAGGCAGGTTCACCCTTCAGTTAACACAGCTCCAGCAGGGTTTCTAAGCACGCCAGGTCCATCCATAGGTAAACCTCTTTCCATGTTAACTAACAGCTAGATCAAGCCAATGAGATCTTTCACCAAAGCAACTTGTTACTACTTGATGAAAGAGGTGCTGTTCTGTTCTCACACACCATTTTGCTAATGCAAAGGACTGCTGCCCATAAAGCACAGTGTCTTTTCCTTCTCTTCTTCCATCTCATACCTGAAATGTTAATCTAGGCAGGATGGGGTGTGGTCTTCAAACCTGGTGCTACACTGGACCCCCCAAATTCCTCAATCTGGCCCCGACCTCCATTGCACGCCTAGCTTTTCTGAACTTCCATTAAATACTGTCCTTCACAAGGAGGATTTTACTTCATGCAGTAGAAACCCAAGTGCCTGGCAGTTGGTGAAACTGATTTATTTTTTCAATAGAGAAAAGAGTCAACACTCTGCTGCATTGATTCTGTAGAGGTTGATAACTAAAAGGAAAAGGGTCTAGAGGAATACTTATTTTAAAGGAATGTTTAATTAATTTAAAAGACTTTCTTTAATCAGCTTACTTAGACGGTTGAAGCAGGAACCAAAGGAGAGAAGGAGTTTTTCATGACAGAAGCAACTATCTCCACTACAGCAAGCGCATTTTGCATGTGGTTTTTCAGTTAAGAGCAATCTGATTCCAGTACAGTTATTTCTAATTCATATTGGTGTAAACAAGAAAATAATCTAGCCTGTTAGCAACTTTTTCATGTTTCCATTTAATTTTCCTCTTTGTTTGTTCCTGGCCTGTACAGATATTTTATGCAAGAACGCACATGTGCGCTGCTTTAGTCTTTGTTCTTTTTAAATATATTCTTATAACTCAGTAAAAAACCACTTACAATTTTCCAACGGGAAAAAAAAATTACAAGAAATCTGTTATGTTTGTGCTTTTCATTTAACATTGGTTGGGACATCTGCCAAGCTAATACAGGCACTTCTCTGCACCCTGAAAAACCCAATTAGGGACTGTTGTGAGTTTGATTATCAGTCAGAAACATGCATACAGAATTATTCTTCAGAGACCTACTGAGAGCAGTGATAAAGCAGCAGACAGCTGAATTATAGAGTCTGTCAGTAACCGCGCTACAATTTTACATTTGCTTCATAAAGGATGACTAACAAAATCTCTAAGATGTAATTTGGTACCCACTGGAACTATACTTCATTATGGCAGATATTGTTCTGACTCTACTGAAGAGGCTGGTAAGTGTTTTATGACATTATATTGTGTACAAATATAAACGACTAGGTTAAAAGTTAAAGTTACATTGTTCAAATACAATGTTCAACAAAATTCATGGCATTATTAATATTAATATTAATCTTACACATACCCAAGAAACACAGTGATTGAAGTTCTTCGATCTCTAAGAACCTGATATTAAGAAAAGGATTCAATTGAGAATTGTATGAAAAACAAGGAAGAGAGAAGAAGAAAGGAGGTAGGTTTGCCCTTTTTTAGCGTAAGTATCAACATCCCACCTTCCCTTGGGTTTTTTCCTTTATTTATATAGCTTATGAGCTACCCTATAAGGTGAGGGACATAATGCGGTAACATTAAAAAATATAAAATCAAGTAAAATCAACACACCAAAATTAAAACAGAGTAAACATGCTGTAGAACAGCTCAGACAGAACATTCGATAACAGATCAAGGCAACACATTCTCAAAAGTTATTGAAAAACATAACTGTGGAGGTTAAAAGCAGTTTTGAAGTACAACTGTGCAGTAAACTAAATATAAATGGAAGGTTTCAATAGTCAGCAGCATATCCACACAAATGAATGAATTAATTGTTCAAAATATTACCCTAAGAATACCCTAAGGGTATTCTGCAAATGGAAGGTACCACAGAAATGTTGGACTTCCTAGTGATCCACCACTGAATCTCATTGTTTACTTGGAAAAGGATTTATGACAATGATCTTAGGACATGAGTAAAAAAAAATGAAGATAGAGCAACCTTCATTCACTCTGATTGTCCCTGCTGGGGACAAACAACTGATGATCAGTAAAAATTATCCAGGGACATTTGATCAGCGAGGAAGTACCTGGTTTCTGGCATGAATTTCAGCTCCACATGAGGAAAGGAAAACATTAGGGGTGAATCCCACAGCAGTAGCATAAGAAGCAGCTGCTGCTGCTTAGATATATTGTGTGCTGGTCTATGGTTACTTGGTGGTGCACTTGACATGTTTTCGCAAATAATGAATTAGAGGTAGTCCTCATTTAGCAGCTGCCTCATTTATTTATTATTTATTTATTAAACAAATTTATATGGCCACCCAACTCACACACAGTGACTCGGGGTGGCTTACAGAAGGTGACCGTTTGCAGTTACAGCAGTGATGAAAAGGTAGCTTTGTGACCAATCCTTACATTTGCAACCTTTGCTGGTCTGTAAAGCAAAGGAAAGCTGAAGTGAGATTGTAAGAACAGTTGCGGTTTCACTTAGTGACTGCTTAACAACTGAGCTACTGGATCCAATTGTGGAGCCAAATGAGGACTACCTGTATATTTTTTGTTATCTCACCTGGCACTAGAAGCAGATTCAATTATAAGTGAGATTCCAGTTTGTATTAAGCCCTGCTCATTTGGAGGAAACAGATAAACTTCTGAAGATTAACTATACCACATTTTTAATCCCAGTATAACCTCAGTTTTATGCAATGATGCTTAACACTCTTAATGCACCTGGCCAGCTTTCTTATAAAGCATAAAAAGAACTTACAGAAGGCCATATACCATGACACATTTGATAGCAATTGTCAACTGTTATAAACAATAAGCCATCTTCAGAAGATTTACAAATAAATGGCAGAAGGAGGCATTACATTGCAACTATTCACTTTATGGGATCTTACGCATTCCTAGGTCAAGGAATACTTGCAGTGGACTTGTTATTTCTTATTGCACTGAGATGCTGCATTTGAACTGATGCTGCGGATTCCTTAAGCTTCAGTTCAACTATCGGCGCAATGCAGTCTAGCCTCCTCGTGGTGCACCCCGGGCAACGTGACTTGTCACGGCTAAATACTCTACACATCTGGCTGCTGGACCTCACAAGGATTTCCCAGCAAGAAAAAAGCAGCATGAACACTGAACTGCTATGCCATACGATAAAAAAAAAAAAGTTCAACTATAAGAGGCCAAACCAGATATAAGAATAATTGTGTAGGTGCCATTAACAGGTACTTTTAAATTATATAAATAGCACCTGTGGGGAAAGCAGCCTCAGGACTATGATGATGGGAAGAAGGATGAGTTCAACTCTTTCTATCCCTGCCACATCCCTGTAGTAAAAAAGTTGCCTTCTAAAAATGTCAAGGGAAGCTTCCAGTGGTATAAACTGAGATGTTGTTTTAATGGGTCTACAACAAGTAGAGAAAGAGTTAAGTTCCCCTCCCATACTCAAACTTCACTGTGGTTGCTATTTATATAACAATCACAACAAAAATGTGCATATTAATTGCAATCATCTCTGATTTGGCTGTTAATAATTCCTTGTTTTGAATATAGGTTACTCCCAGGTAGCCTGAAGTTTTTAATTATACCTTCATGGAACTGGAACTAAGTTGAGGCAATATTCCCCCAGCTTAAAAAAAAAAACAATTGGGAGAAAAAGACCAGGAGAATAAAAATGTGTTTGCCTGGTAGCAAATAAACAACACATTAAGGGCATTCTAGAGACTGGGGGCAACTACTGAGAATGCCTGCTTTCTGGTAGTCTCTGTCGGCATCTCAGCATGGGAGGGAAAATCAGAGCAGAACCCCTAAAGGCAACCTCTGGGTATATACATCAGAACATATGGGGAAAGTTGTTCCTTCAGATAATTGGCTCCAAAATGTGAAGGGCTTTATAAGTTAGTATCAGCACCTTGAATCAGCAGCTTTAGACCTCCATCCTTCTGCCCAATAGAAAAAAAGCACAAATCTAGAATGTGTCTTGCCGCACAGGTTGGGAGAGTGTCAGGTATGAACTGATATATGTTGTCATGGCTGCCACAAAATCTGAACTTTTCCAAACTTTGCAGTCCTGGCAGGCAGGGCTGCAACTAGCTTCTGTGTGACCCATGGCAAACATGGATTCCATGTCCATTTTGGCACCCCCCCCATGCTGATTTTGGTGCCCCCCCCACAGCGCAGCGCCTGGGGCACATGCCCTGCTTGCTGACCACCACCACCACCACCACCCCAGTTGCGGCCCTGCTGGCAGGAATATTGAAATCCCTCAACCGTCATTCTGGGGTCTGTAGCAACAAGTCTAGAACCCCCTTTGTCAACTCAGGCAGGGAGATTGTGTGTGGTACACCAACAGAATCCCCAGTCCATTGCCAGTACCATATACAAGTCCTATGGATCAGTGCTTGAATGCCCAGGAAGCATAGGAGGAGAAAGGATTCCTATAGGCCATAACCTTCTCACTCCCGAGCAGTGCTGCACAAAGGAGCAGGAGGTACAGCTGGGTGAGACAGTACCCTCTCTGGGCCTTTTGACCCAGATCTCAGTTATGCAAAGCAGATTGACACAAATAATAGATGGGGGAAATCTTGTAATTCACCAGCCAAGCATTTTATATCAACGGGCCAGAAGGTGGCTAATAAGAAACCCCCAGTTTATCTTGACAAGAGACTAACCCAGAGAAGAGACTTTTCTTCTACTTATTTGAGTACCATAAATGCCCTAACCCCTTCTCCTTTGCATAGCATTATAAGGAAACTCTCCCAGGCACATGAACTTGATCAGAAACAGAGAAGAGAGTAGTCCTTGCCCTGTTCCATCCCCAAAGTCACTCTCCCCAAATGGCTCAATTGCCAAGCTATATATTTTAAGATAAGGTAGGCTTTCAGAGCATTTCTTTTTAAATGCTGAGAACTGTCCATTAGTAAAACCATCTGTTGTTTCCTCCTCTTTTCGAACCAGAAACATACATGTTTCAAAGCGCTAAGAAGTTAGAGTTATTCTGAGCATAAGGGAAATCCCTGACTCACCCATCCATAAATAACAGCAAGCAGCATTCATAAGAGCTGTGATGTAAACTCAATGATACTGGAAGGTAAATTTCAAAAACACATTTGTTGTTGATGCAGCACCAATAAAGACATGCTGATGTATATACAGAACTGGTCCCACCACATATAGTTTAAGACAGTTATGATTGCTGTCTAGTTACAGCAAGTGTGTTTTAACAAGTACTTATTTGTATTTAAAAATCTGGGGGGGAAATAACATGCTCCAGGTTTGATAAAGTCTCCCTGCCTGGGCCGCCTTTTTCCTTAAGGTATCCAAACGAAGGGATGTGGCAATAGCATGCAGCAGCAACAGAGCCACTGGATGGGAGTCACCATTCTAATTCCTCAGAAAGTCTTTGAAAAATGCTACCTCAGATGCAAGGTGGGAGTTTAAATTAAAATGCTGATTCCCAGATCTGCTTTTAAAAGGAGTGGGGGAGGGGGATTAGCATTTGGCTAGGTTGGGAGGGGAGGGCACCCAGAAGTCTAATGATTCCAGGATCTGACACTGCCATAACAACATGTCAACTTGCAAATGCATGGAGGCATCTGCTTTTTAAATGGAGGAGGACACAATCAGAACAGGGGGACCTTCAGTGCCATTTTCTGCAGGGCATAAAGAAAATAGCAGTAAAGATCTTTGAGTTTTGAGCACTACTCTGTGAAATAGCCTGATTTGCTCTTTTCTAAGGTCACTTTCACGTGAGGATTCTTGCCGTAGCTCCAAATTTTTATGTTCTTACAATGCCTGTCGTGTTTGAGAGCTGAGCTGATTCACTTCTGTGCAAAACTGCTGCAAAGGTTGTTGTTTTTTGAGACACTGTGGTTTTGTTTTACCTATTGGAAGGAACACCTCCTCATTCTTCCTCCTACTCCTGAGCTTCTGGTCCTGTAAGAAGAATGCTAGCTTGACAGCTTTGCAGTCCAAATTCTGCAGTTAGTTGGCGTGAACTTGAGTTTTGACAGCATCCTCCTCCTCTTCAGCACCAAGGAGCCTCACTACAGAAATGCCAGGCTATTAGATTTATCTCCCCTCCTTTCCTCTCCCTTTCGTTTGGAGTGAGGATCAAGATTTTATGTTGCTGCAGGACCACTAGTAGCTCTAAGGTTGGGCAAAAAGTTTGCTCCTTGTTCTCAGCATTTCACGTTAGCAGAACTGAAGACAATCACAGATTACCTTCAAACTGTTTCTGAGTGTCCTAGTATCCAGACTGGAATTCAAACATCCAAGAAATTTTGAGCTACTCTGAATCTTGCAACACCCCTTCTGAATCAGGGTGAAGGAACTTGTTTCAGACATCACAAAGGGAAGGAAGAAAATAATTGCTTTTTAAATGGTGGCAGCAAAATTTTTGAAGTGTTAGCCCTAGCAAGGGTTGCCCACCATATATGTTGGAGTTTTACTCCTATTATTACCATCTGAGAAAAATGCAAGTAGAAGTCCAACACGTACAATAGGCATCAGGTTGAAGAATGTTAAGCTAACATATCACCCAGCTAGATAAAACAATATTGATAATATTTCAGTAGAAATAAAAGAGCCAATATCTTTTAATGACAACAGCCTTGGAGTGTCAGCCATCAAAATTAAAAATAAAACAGAAGCATGGGAAGAACCTGGAAATGAGGTCCTACATATTGAGGTTGGGAATAGGGGGGCTCGGGTAGAGGGGCCAATGCTTGAACCCTTATCTCCCTATCCCTTCTGCATGTCTGTTCTTTGAACCCTAGAAGGAGACTTACATGACAGACACTTTCAAGTGACCATCTTTTCTGTCTTTCAGCTCTTCCAATTCCCTCTAAACACAGCAGGGACTGATTCAGGCTGTTTTGACCATTAGCAGGCTCTGGGGCACTATGAGCATGGGAATGTTTATATATTTGCCAAGTCTATAAAGTTTGCACAAATCTGGCAGCCAATCAACATTTGCCCTTCTTGACAAATAGATGAAGACAGAAACCTCTCACCCAGTCAAGGTGTTCTTGATGGTGCCTTGTCTTGCTCCCTGAATTTCTTGCCCAACATACATTCCTCCTGTCTGAATGTATCTGCACCCACCACGATGACGTACTCTCATGGACTTCCAAGCCCCCTTACACAGTCATGCCACCTCACTGCTGCTGTGGCTTCTCCCCATCACAAAAGAGCAGATCACCCTCTGAAAGGCAAGGAAGTGATAATAATCACAGCTTGAAGCAGTGTTTTCTCCTCAGGAGGTAGAATGCCAATTCAGAAATTATAATAGTTTTAAGGACCAGCAAACAATGTCACATGATCCATGGGGAAGATTGAACTGATCCCACTATTAGGACTGCACCCCACCTGGAAGGAGACATGGCCGTGACTGGAAGCAGGCTGCCTATATGCTGTCTAGAGCTAACATCTAAAGTTAGGCTTAGAGTTGGGAGTGCTCAGAACTAAAAAGATTTCAGTCTGCTTCTGTTACCTCTAACAAATGACCATAAGTTTAAATCCACCCCTGAACATTCGCATGAAGTTGTAGAGAGAGAGAAAGAAGTTTATGGATGAGTTAACACAACAGCTGCATCTGCACTTTAATTCCAGTGAGGAAGATAATATATCTGCAATGTATTTGCAGGAAGTTAGAAATCAGAAGGAAGCACAGAGCAGACTAAAGCAGAAATTAGAAACTGCTTTGAATAACAGAACATCATGTCCATTAATGTTTCATATCCAGGCCAATATTCTATGGAAAGTAGTGTTCAAAATTGTCAGCCCTGAGACCCTTTTCAGTGCAACAATTAAGTCTGGAATAACGGAGGAATGGAGAACAAGGGGCTTGGTGAAGGGCTTGGCTTTAAAAAGGTATAAGAGTTTTTCTTTTTTTCTTTTTTTTGCAAAGAAAGCTCTTTGTGCCCCATTCCTGCCCCCTTGCTCACCTTAGAAATGTATCAGGGTATAGCCTGTGATCTCTAGTATGGTACAGATTTTTTTCTCATGTAAAAATGATCTGTATTGTTTAAATGGGTGCTGGAAGGGTCTGGATTGATGATCAACTCAAATATTGCTTTATGTCAGCATTGGCAAATTACTGATTAATTATCCAGTTGTGGTGCAGTGTTTTAAATCATGAACTTGCATATGGTATATAAGCTGATTGAGAGAAAACCCTGTTATAAAGATTCAAGTTTCACAGAACCCTTCTGTCACACTCATCAGTGACAGCCTAAGTAAGAGGGTCACTGGAGCGGCTGGCCCCTGTTAATTTTTTTTCTTCTAGACATGCTATACATATTCATGTTATCCTGCTGCTTGCTGTCACCTCAGAGAAACTCCATATCCTCAGTTATAATTTAAAAAATGCACCCAAGCCTGGGGTATTTGAAGGCAAAGATATCAGAATTATGTTTCTAGGGCTCTTACAAAATATTGGCATCAGCAGTTATTTGGCCATGTGATTGTTCAAATACAGCTTTGTCTGTAGGTGGCAGGTTCCCTCGGCTGTCGTGCAGTTATAGAAATATAAAAGAAAGATGAAGCGCATGAGCCATGCTACAAAGGTTTGACACAACAATGCTTTGCAATGCAGAGAAAGGAAGCAAAGAAGCAAGAAGACACCTTTTATGAATGTAGAAGAATGCTATGAAACAAAATTCTATTTTCGAAAAGCATCCATAGTGCTCAGTTTTGTCTAGTCATTTGATTCTGAGAATGCTAATACTAGGTTGTAAGGGTTGTTGTTGCACTCTGTGTGTGCGTGTGTGTGTGTGCCTTTGAATCAGTCTTGACTCTATGTAGTCAATTGGCATCTATTTCAGAAGTGGTTTGCCATTGTCTCTTTTCTAGGGCTGAGAGAGAGGGACTGGCCTAAGGTCACCCAGCTGGCTTTGTGCCTCAGGTGGGACTAGAACTCCTGGTCTTCGGTTTCTAGCCTGATGCCTTCACCACTACACCAGACTGGCTCTCAAATAGTAGTATTAGATATGATTAATAATCTATCATCCAAGGGGGGCCACAGGGAGGGGGGGAATAAAAAAAATCAAGATGGTGTTGCAATACAGGTAAAAAGGGGCAAGGCTTCAGTCACATGGTTGTGGCCACTTTCTTGAATTTTTGACCTTCCTGCTGTCATCTCTGTTACGATGGTAAGAATAAGCAAATTCATCTAAGAAAAAAAAGCGTTGATATTTTCTTGGATGTGAAGGAACATGTATCTCACAATTTGTAATCTGGAGCTTGTACCTACAGTCCTGGCTCTGCAGCATTTTTTTTTCTTTCTTTTTTTTTTTTTGACTGGGAAATTCCCCTGATTTGAATAGATCATGTTTCCTGGTAAGTGGGCTTTTCATCTGGAATACCAATGTCTGTCTAAAAACAGTTATAAACAATCTTAGGTAATCCTATTGATTCAGGCTCTATATTTCATGAAGATTGTGGAAATTACAAGAGATTCTTCTGCATTCTTTAGATGCTCAAATTATCTCTTTTGCCAAGGTGTTATAATCTGTATATGAATTAATTCAGAAAAATCAAGGCAGAACTGAGATAAGAAGCAAATCAGTTCACATTCCTACAGATGTCAGTGTTCTCTCTCATTTTAAAAAACTGGTTTCATTAAATCTTGTGGAATGCAAGAGACCGTGGTAACAAAAGTTCAAATCACAGGGGAGAGAATGGTTTTCCCTAGCAGAACTCCGAGGACATGGCTGTGACCTAACTAACTATCAGTAGATGAGAATCTTTATGAGATTCTTTGTCCTTGGGAGCACACAGGCCATGTACAAAAAGCTCTATAATGTCAAAGTTCTTGCAGGACACATTTTGGATGACACACACAACTTGCTGATGGCCTTATCGCTCCTAAATAATGCAGTGATCCCCAATGCATGCATTAAAACATTTATATCACCCCCATCATGTATGTTGTATAAATATTTATTATAATAAATTATTAAAGGGATCACATGAATATTGATTATTATTGCTACACAATGGCCTTTGTGTGAATGTTATATATATGCATGTATCAGCTCTACATGGTCATAACCTTTAGATTCATTTTTTAGCAAACAGTCCCAATGACAACCGATGGAACTACTATAAAACTAAAGAGTTTGAAGACTGCAGTGCATATGCACCGCAGGATATAAAGACATACATCTTTCAGCAAACGTAGGCTGTAATTCCATTATTTATAACTACTACTGCCTGCATTCTAGGCTCAACTCCTGTGTGTATGTTTTGCTCATTTTCTCTGTCTATTATTGAGGTTGACAGAAATATGGAAAAGTAGCAGTTATCATAAGAAAACAAGGGTAGAGGCTTCTATCATACTAACTTCTTATTCCTAAAGATACAGAATTATAGATTAAGGAATTTATACAAGACGGAACTGGATTTTTTCCCCCTGCTTGTATTTCCTTTTTACAATTGCTTAAAGAGCACTGTGATTTAAAAAAGAAAGAAAGAAATGTTCTACTGTTATTTTGTATCTTAGTACAAGAAAAATAAACTACTGGGTGTCACATATTAAATGTTTTCCCTTTCTCCCTGTTCATTGCTCTCGCTTATTCAGGTTTCTTTTTTCTCTCTTTCTCTTGCCCCCTCTTTGTCTTTCTCTTTTCTCTCCATTTCTCTTTTTTCTCTTTGTAAGCTTTCAGCTGAAGCCTTGAAAAGAAGAATGAGGAGGAAAGAGAGGGCACAAGAGCACTAGTAATAAGCAAGAAAACATACACAGAAGCTCAGATATCCAACCATGGAATCAACACGTTTCTTCCCCTGCAAAATAAACTTCTATTTTTCTGTCTTGTTCTCAGTCTGGTTCATTTTCTTTAAAAAATTCTCTTAGTGATATTTTTGGGCTTACTCTATTGCTGGAAGGTGGTGGAGCATGTTTTATTTTATTTATTTATTTATTTAATCGTATTTTCTACCACCCATCTCAAAACGACTCTGGGCGGTTTACAGAGTAATTAAAACAGTAACAATTAAATATCAGTTAAAAGATATATTATAAAAATATAAATATACAAATACAAATACAAATATAATAAAAGCTCTAAAATAAAATAGCATGTTGCTACTGATGGTGTTGTTTTCTGTTATACATCTTTCCATTTACTGCCTGGTTACCTCCACTTTTCAGCCCAGAAAAGCTGAAGGGGAGGAATTCCCTCATGATATGTATTCCCTAGAAAGCAGTGGCAGTTGAGGAAGCTGCAGGATGCTGGAGAAGTTACTGTACAGTGAAAGACATTCACCAGGGACCAGCTCATCACTAAAAATGTTCAAGAATTTCATCAACTGTTCATGGGAATTTTATCAATATTATATTTCTTTTGTAAGAAATGAAAGCAAATCTACTTTTACCAGGTTGACTAAGAATGGGCAGAAAAAGATGCAGGAGAATGCTTATACTTGGATCTAGTATTACATGGCAAAAAAATCTAATTGCTATACTCCATTGGTTGGCCTCTGAGCTTATACATCATCTGTCTATCTGACCCAAGTCATCTTCTCTCTCATTAGCCAGCCATGACGCAGAGAACAAGAGAGAGAAGGGGGGAGGGGGAGAGGAGAGGCATTTAAGCTCAGATGGCAGAAGGTTATTTAGAGGCAACAAGGAGGCAACAGAATGAAGAGGAGCAGAGGAACCATTGCCATCTGAAGAGAGTTGAAGACAACTCTCCAAGTTGTCTGGCTCAGTCAATGACATGTGTGTGCACATGTGGGCACAAGGTCCACATTACGGTAATTTCATGAGACATTCAGATACCTTTGTTATTCTTCACTTATCAGTCTTTATTTTCTTCCCCTTTGGGGTTGTTTTGTACATTGGGAAACTCCATTTAAGCAGGAATCTCCAAAGATGTAACTGTTTTGTATCACCCATAGGTTGTGTTTGTTTTACTTAGTTATTAGTTTATTTCATTTATGTACCACCATAATATATGACTCTTGGGCACTGTTTTGTTTTTGGAGGGGGAGAAAGGGTTCAGTGTTAGCAGGAATGTGAATCTCCTTTTCTCATTTCCTTGCTGACTCCCCTAGATTTGATTTGTTTTATTTATTTATTTATTTATTTATTTATTTATTTATTTATTTTCTATAGCTGACCATCTGAACAAGTGACTCTGGGTGGCTGTACTCCTTAACTCTTCCCCTTTTGCAATTAGAACAGAAATAAAAAATTTCTGTATATACACACAGATGAGCAATCTACTTGTACATAAGAATTTTGCAGTTAAGCATGGCTAGGACTTTGATGAGGGGAGTTCAGGGAGCACCAGGTTGAAGGCTAGACTGGGAAGTCAAAATCCATCCCATGAGAAGGCAATGTCAAAGCATTTCAGTGTTGCTAAGAAACCTACATGGATGTGTCCATGAGGTCACCAGGAGCTGAGATTGGCTCGCTGATGCCCTATGTCAATACTGGTTCTCAGGAGAGGAAAGAAATTCCAGTCCACTAGCAAGGGGAGAGAATCCATGACCACACGCTGTGTGTTTACTCAATCCAGCAGGTCATTTGCAGGCTCTAGAACCCTTTGATCTGGCCATTAAATGTTGGCAGTAAAATAGTGGAATTTCAGTAACATAATCCCCCCCCACCAGATTCCACCCCTATGATAAAGTTGGGAATTGAAGCAAGAGGTTTCCAGGAGGTAAATCACTCCCATTCCTATCCTTACAATCTCATTAAAATGTCCCCACCAGGAAAAAAAAAAATAAGTGGGGGGATAATATTCAACCATTTTCTTTCAATTTTCAGGCTTTTTTTTTTTTTTTGAGCATGTGTAAGGTGAGAATGGACACCTGGAGATCTCCCATCCCCATTTTCTCCAAAGCCACCAAGAGAAAAAAAAAGAAAGTAATATATTTTCCATCTCTTTCCTTCCAATGATATCATTGGATTGCCTATCATATTCCAGAAGTCAAGAGGCTGAGACACAGACCCCAGTCTTTAAAAAACCTCCTCCCCACAACATCTCTGTAACAAATAATATCTAAACTATTGGCCTTCAGGAACAATTCTTTTATGAATTAACCTGACTCAGCAGACCTCATGCATTCCACTACTAAAGATTTTATGGCAAACAGGAGCTGGTTCTGTTATTGCAAACATGGGGGTACTGACTTTACAATAGGAGGACTCAGCAACAAGCATGGAATGCCGGGACTATCTAGAATTTCTGGAAGTCCAGTCTAATTATTTTTTTTTAAGATGGATATCCAAGGCAAGGGTAGAAGAAACAGTGGGTGAGGCTGATAAGGCAAGTAAGTATCAACCCTTTGGTGTAGATGCTATACAAGATCTATACACAACATATCTACCTTTTGGTGTAGATGTGAAGAAAGGCATCACAAAAGACAATTTAGTCCAGAATCTAAAGCAGCATTTTCAAACTTGGCAACTTTAAGATGTGTGGATTTCAACTCCCAGAATTCCCCAGCCAAGTTGTCTAAAGTGACCTAACTGCACAACTCTTCCCAGTTCGAGCTGGGTCCAGAAGGAAACTCAATACCCCACATGAACTGAGTGTACAGCTGCTTTGACATAACCTGCGATATGCTACACTGCACTGAGATTCATGGCAAAACCATACAAGATCTTCACTGGGTCAATATCGCTCTAAAGGCTGAAATTTTACAACCTCCTGCCCAAGCCATTCAAATATCTACTACTTTTCAAGGTAAGGAATATGAGAATGTAAATTAGGGATTTGTTGTTGTGGTTCAGTCGTTAAGTCGTGTCTGACTCTTTGTGACCCCATGGACCATAGTGCGCCAGGCCTTCTTGTCCTCCGCTGTCTCCCGGAGTTTACTCAAATTCATGTTCATTGCATTGGTGATGCTATCTAACCATCTCATCCTCTGCCATCCCCTTCTCCTTTTGCCTTCAGTCTTATCCAGCATCAGGGCCTTTTCCAGTGAGTCCTCTCCTCGCATTAGGTGGCCAGAGTATTTGAGCTTCAGATTCAGTATCTGTCCTTCCAATGAGCAGTCAGGGTTGATTTCCTGTAGGATTGACTGATTTGACCTCCTTGCAGTCCAAGGGACTCTTAAGAGTCTTCTCCAGCACCACAGTTCGAAAGCATCAATTTTTTTCAGCACTCAGCCTTCCTTATGGTCCAACTCTCACAGCCATACATCACTACTGGGAAAACCATAGCTTTGATTTTATGGCAAGGTGATGTCTCTTTTTATTTTTCCTTTTCATATTTGATTATGGAAATTAGGGATATACATAGTCAAATATAACAAGGAAAAATAAACACAGAAAAGCAGACAGAAAATGGAAGAAGCAGAACTTATTATCCAGTTTTTGCGAACTCTTTCCAGTAGTTAACACCCCAGCATAATACATTTGCAGGAAATGTGCCCTGCAAATAATATTTTGATCCTTTAGTTTCCTCCTGTCCTCTTCCAATGTGCTACGTGCAAAGCAAGATTAACTGCATTGGCCATATTTGTGTCAGGATCATACTGATTAATTTAATATCCTGATTGGAAGAGCAGCAAAGCTGTAATGGCTGTTACTTTCTCTGGCAAGCAGCTCAGAGAAGGTGATAATGAGATTAACATTTGGAGGACCTGATCTGTGTTGTGCTGTGTTTAATTGTAACTTTGACACCACATCATATTCATTACAGACTTGGCAGATAGGTCCCTGTTGGTCTGTTACCTGTAGAAACAATCACATTAGTTTGTAATAGACACAATTTGCTAAGTCATTATTTTTAAAGTGTACAACAAGCGGGACAAACTATTGTGAATTTGCTGAATTCTGGGGCTTTCATTTACTGTTTGCTTTCATACCTTTTTGGTGTAATAAGTAGTATAAGAATCAAAGGCACACTCAGAAACAATTCTCATTCATTAACTTCATTTTAATGAATGGAAACTTCTCCTGTGCAATCCCATTCACTTCAGTGAAGTCTGCATGAGATACCTTAAAGAAAAGATAACATTTACCTACATGCTTATTGACATAAAATCTTAAAATCATAAGCAGATAGATTGGAATTCAAGTCCTGAAACTCACTGTATTAGGAACATCCACTTTCTGAATAAAACAGTAGCAATTTAAACATAAATCAAGTGCAGGGGTCCAATGTTTCATAGCTTCTGGTCTTACTTAAAAAGAAAAAGAATCTCAGGGGAAAATAGGGAGGTCAGGGAAGGAAAAGTAATAATTAAAATTTTCAAATTGGAGATGGACATATGGACAGATTCAAGTGCAGTGTCAATGGGGAAACTGTTAACATTTTAGATCAAGCCAAATCCAAATAAGCTAGGAAATTTCAGAGATAAATCCCATTTACATACCATTTAAAAGATACAATCAAAAGCCTAAGAAGGAAACAAAGAACCTGGAATGCATCCCCTCCAGCAGCCAACACCTAGATCAACAGGAAACAGCACCAGATAAATGGTTGGGAAGAAGCAATAGCCTAATCAAGGAACCATCAAGGAAGATGTCTGAGCAGTGGGGGGAGATCTCCCCCCCCCTGCTCAGAGTCCCTCCTTGGGGGGAAACGGGCGGTAGTACAAATTTGGGAAATAAATAAATAAATAAGATGCTACGTCCTCACCAAGACTGACCGGGCAAGCTGTTATGTACAGGTATAAATAGACAGCAAACCCCATGCTCCTTGCACTGATGATGCTACCTAGCCTGGTAATGAAACATCAGCAAGGAAAGAACCAAGCACAGACCACCAAGAACCCAACCATTCAGTCCTGAGCTACGGATACAGGTAGTCCTCATTTAGCAACCACAATTGGGTTGAAGCAGTTACTAAGTGAACTGTGACTGTGCTTATGGTTTTTCTTCCGCTTTCCTTTGCTTAACAGACCTGGGAAGTCACAAAGTTATTTTTTCATCACTGCTGAAACTGCATATGGTCCTGATTCCCTTCTTCTGAAACAAGGGCTATTTTGTGTTGAAAGAAGCATTCTAACTGCTGCACTGCTAAAATAAGACGATAATATAGACCACCAAAACTTACTGAAGAATTTTTAATTTAAATCTTGTTGTTGACCCTGCACATACATAATACCCAATATACACAATATGTACATTGTGTGTATATGTACATCCAATGAGAGAACATAATAGCCTGCAGTCTGGACTCTATTCTTTCCAAGAAGTTGCCAATCCATCTCAGTCCAGACACATTTCTCTTCATCTGGTTTAGGTTTAAACTGCCATGAGCGCAGGACAGGAGCAGTTTAAATGTACAGCATGGATAAGCCTATGTCTGTGGAACTTTCTGAAAAAAGGCCTTTCAGGAAAGGAGTTGTTGCTGCCATATTGGTAGGTTGCAAGGAGGCACACTGACGAGGACACTTAAATTTTTGCTCCCTAGCATCCTCAACTGCTTCAGCATCACTGTGAGAGATCACAGAACATCTCTGTGTAGGGCTACTCTCAATCCAGTACACCACAGAGTCCATGGGAGCAGAAGGTGGCATATACGGTATAACCGGAAAACTGCATAAAAAGGAGAAGAAGCATGACCCCCTTTTTTGCCGTAAAGGTACCGTCCATGAAATGGTGACAATTCCAGCTCTTTCACTGCCAACTTCTGTGACAGATTTAGTTACCTGAAGCCCCAGTGTCTCAGAAAAAAAAAGTTTCCAACAGAATATAATTGTCCCAGGGAAATATCTCAACATCTAGGCAATGACTTGAAGATGAACTTTTCTCATATACAAATGTTGTTTTTGTTTTTGTTTTTGTTGTTGTTTTAAGCTCCAATCTTATTGTGTTTATATTAGAATATTTCAGAATAATTCAGATTCCTAAAGTAAGTCCCAATGCCATAGGACTAAACATGGTTGCACAAGAGAAATGAATATTCTTCCCTCTCCCATTCATTCGCATTCCCAAAATTGCAGGTGGCAGATTTGGGGGACACATGGAGGAACTGCAGCAGGAGATAGGAAAAACCTCAGCAACAAGGTGTGACATCCTAGTACTGATATTCCTTCCCTTTCTTGTGATGTTTGATCAAAACAATTGGAAAAACAACCATGATTCAAAACATAAAACCAGTGGTTTACCATTACCCTCTTGCTAAACCAAACAATGAACTGGGGATGGCTTTTCAATTTCTTCACTTGTATGGGATTTATTATTTGTTTGTTTGTTTGTTATTAAAATTTGTATGGCAGAGAACAGCACTGCCCTTCTTGTTGCTTTTCCTTAGCAATTGTCTTTTACTGATCCTCCTTTGCAACTCGGCAACAAACAACATTGTGCAGGAATCTCTTGTTTCCTGCAAAACCTTTATTCAGTCCTACTTGTCTGGAAGGCATTTATAATTTTAGGTATACTGTTGAACAGATCTGCCATATATGAGCTATTTATAACAGTTTGTTCCTTGGCCATGTGCTGTGGCTGTGGTTTCAGTTTCTAATACATGAATGCTAGCAAAGTGTGGATAAAAAAGCCTAATTTGATACTAGCCTTTCATCTTCTCTCTGGATCCATTAAATATTTTCAGGAACTATGGTGAAAAGCCAACTTTGTCAGCTCCCACTGGGTTCTTCCCAGATGTTTTAGATGGAGAGAAGCTGTAACAGGATACTTTGTAAATACTGCACAATGTTACTCATCACCATATCTGTGACCTCTGAGCCTTGGAAGCATAACTTGAGTCTTGGTTTGAAAATAATCTACTTTTAGCAGCTGTTCATGATCTTGGATTTCATTTTGTCTCACAGATCAACTGGAGTGCCAATCAAGTTACAACTGCAGAACCCCTCTTTTTTCGCAAGGATACAGGAAGCTGATACTACCCAATATGAATATTCTGCTCCCAAGCAAAATCTATGTGGACTACATTTAGAAGCTGACTGAAAACTGTGCTCAGTAACATTTAAAATGTTCAGCTGTAACATTTAGCAGACAAACAAGGCATTTTCAAATACTTAATGTTCGTCAGTGCATTTTTCAAGTCTGGGTGTACATGTGTTCCAAGATGTGAGAAGAACATAAGCATGATTTGGGAAGCCTCGGTTGGTACCCTCAGAAAAAGAGACAAGGGTATAATCTTTTATGCATGTTACTGATGAGGAATCTCTGCCCACAGGTTAGATTTGGCCAACAAGATCAAGAGACCCTCCCCATCCTTGAAAAAAGATGCTCCCTTTTCCCCATGCACAAACATAGAAGGTACTCCTTTCTCCATCTATGGGGTGATAATGTAGCTGCAGGGCCATGGTAGAAGAAATTTATTTTTCCTCTACTATCAAATTCATTGTTTGAATTCCTTCCTGGGCAAGTCCCAAATTGATGTTATCACACAAGAAATTTAAAAAAATCAGTTCCTGATTCTTTTCAAGAGGGAAAGGGGTGTAAGTAGCATATTCATTTATTACTTGGGGATCCTATTCTTCCTTCCAAGAAGGATGAGGTTGGGATTATCATATTTCAGCTTTATGGTCTGCAAGGCAGCTATTTTGAGAGGCAAAATATCCTCACTATACTTCCAACAATACTTTATAGACACACATCTGTGTTAACATCATAAACATTTTTGCTTGTGTTTGTTTTTAAATGTTGGCCAGAAAGCCAAAGCATATTGATTATCAACTAAAGGAACTTGGCATTTGCTATTGTGCAGTCAGAGCTAATTGTTGAAAACTATTTACATCCAGCAGAGCAACATTTTCTAGCTTTTGTTTTTAGTGTAAAATGAGTAAAAGACGCCTTTCCAATCACTTTCAGCAGGCTATATATGGTGGATAATCTGAAAGTAAAGTGAGGGCTAAGGTATCATCAACCAAAGGACATCTGTCAGGCTTACAGGTTCAACTCGATAATTTGCAATCTGTGCCATTCACAGAGCTGGCTTTGCCACTAGACAATATAAGATGGCTGCATTCGGCAGCTTTTTTTGGGTGTAATGAAAACTCAGCAATGTGTCGACAAATCCAGGCAAGCTGTCATACTCTTCCGTGGTGATCTGTCCCGCTTTTCACCTCTACTATGGGTCTTTTTAATATTCAGTTCTCCACAAAGCCTTTGTGTGGTTCTTCTCTCTTCCTGCTCATACAGGGATTAGGGAAGCGTACCATAGATAATAGTGTGAGCTAAAATCTGTGGCATAGCTGAATAGGAGAGTTGTTCACTTTCTATCTTAATTTACCATAAGTCCCGTAACTCATGGAACCTGCAGCATGGTTAACCATGGTTTATTACATAGGAAGCCTGGAGATTGCTGATATCACTGGACTACAGTTCCCAGCATTCCTCACTGTGACCCATATAATATAGCTGCTGAGATGTGTGGTTCAGCACTCAGTTCTTCATTCCTGGTTTAATGATTGTAAGTATGCTTGGTGTCTATCAAAATGACTCCAGACTGCACTCAATGTTCAGTAAGTAAGCTTAAAAACCATGTAACACAAATTCCAATTATTCCAAACAATTTTAAAACAACCACCAGAACAACACACTGCTGTTTCCACATCTGAACACCCAATCAATATTTATATTGATGTGAAAGCAGGGGAGAGATCAAAATTCTATGTAAAGAGTCTTACAATGAAAGATATTTGGCAGTAATCCTAAGGAATGAGGTGTTTAACACTACAGACAGGGAAAAAATATCTGAAAACAAAATCCCTGAGACAAATTTTAACCGATCTGGACAGACTCCATTGGACTGTTATCCTGTTCAAAACCAGTTCTGTTGCTTCAAGGCATTTATAAATTCTTAAGCAGTTCTCTCAGAGCGGGAGTTTGGAGAAGTCCAGAATAAAATGGCAGCAGAATAAACATTAACATTTTCACCCTCAGCAGAAAAGCCTGTCATATTTTGAAGTATGTGAAGTCAGGCCTATGACCAGCCCTGGAAAGTCGGAAGTCCAAAAATGGAACTCCTTGCAGAGCCCGGTGGTTTAGAGGAGAAAATTACGTCTTCTCTCCTGCAGACAACTAAATCCTCTGCAAGAGCAGAGGTTTATTTTCAACATGTGATATTAGTAGCTTTCATAATAGAGGATATTTATCTTGTCTGTTTATAATCCACTATAAATATAGAGCAGAGCTATCAAGAGGAAATTAAATATTGTTTTCCTTGCTCCAGAGAAAGAATAATAGTACCTGACAAGTACTAGGTCTGAGATATTTATTTTAAAGAAAGTAAGTAGTGATTACCATGGGATTGTTTTACAGGAACATGTTCTTCCATACACATAGAATCATTCTTACAGAAGAAGATCACAATTTTAAATTATTCAGCATTTTTACAGACAGTTATGGTCTATAAAATTACCCTTGAATGCTCTGTCATTTCAAACCCTTCCAGTTCATATTATAGATAAAACCTGACAGAATGTGTTTTGATTTAATCATTTGTAAATTCAAAGCACTGTTTATGATGTTAACACATTTTAGTATGGTAAAATTCTCCTTTATAGAATTCAAAGGTTCTGAGGTTAGGAGGAAGCCTAAATGATGGCTTATTATGTTCAGGTCCAGTTCCTGCATAACACCTTTCTTACATTCCATAAGCAACTTCTGAGGAAATCAGTAGAAAATGGGTATGCTGGAAGAAGTGGTTGGGAGGAAAGCAATTTGAAAGTAGAACTATTCTTTGGCTCAAGATCTTGCTCAATATGAACACCCCTCCCAATATGATAATTATGTAATAAATACAGACTCACAGGGAAGTATGGGGTGTCCAGGGAGGGGCAGCACCTCTGGTGGAGGGGCCTGCCATGCCCTTTCTAGGACTGCTTGTTCACCTTTGGTCCCCACCTGGCGCTCAGCTCTCACCTGTGGCTCCAAGTAGCTGTAACACGTGCAGTGGCCACACCTCGGTAAACTGTCTCGGCAGATGGGCCAAACCAGGTGAGGGTAGCCGATGGGTCTTTGACTCTCGGTGAGAGAGGGGACTTGTCTAACCCTGCATGTGAAGTCTGGCCCTGGCAGACTGAGTGGAGGAGACTGATCAATGGTCCAATGGTCAAGAAGGAAGGCCCAGCAGGCATTGTGGAGTGCTAAGAGCACAAGACACTTAGACATCCTGGCCATCCACAGCAGCAGGAGAGATCTCCAGCCATAATGGTTCTTTGTGCCACTGGATTAAGGTCTCTCATGCCAAGAGAATGGGACTGCCCCTGTGCAATAGCCGTTCCACTTAAAACTCCATCATGCGCAGGTTTCTGTTGCGCAGTTCATCTTCATCTACAACACATCTGCAGATCACCTCAGTCCAAACCTAATTCGTTGAGCCCTGCAGCGATAGGGGAGTGGTGAAGCAACAGGTGGAGATGACCACTGGCAGTTGTAGTCACAAACCTGCATGTGGGCGGCCCTTGGACCAGTACCCAGGACAGCAGAGATGTCCGGCAGCATACAGGGCGGCAGGGCAGCCCTTCTAGGATAGCACTGTTCACCCTCACATGAGGGAGGGGGTTAGAAAAGGTATCCTAAACATTTCCTGCTCCAAAACATCTTGCTAGCTAACTGTGGCTGGCAGATCATCTCCTTAGTGGTCGAGCATCAAGAAAAATGAATCAAAGAAAACTCATTTTCAGAGCCTGGAACGTCCATAAGATGCTGGATAGAGACAAGGTGTCAAGGCCTGAAAGACGAACAGCACTCAGAGCAGCCAAACTTCGCTGTTACAGCATTGACTTTGCTGCACTTAGTGAGACCAGGCTGGCAGAAGAGAGTTCATTAGAGGAAACAGCGAGTGGGTATACGTTCTTTTGGAAAGGGAAACCACAGACTGACAACAAGACTCACAGAACAGGTTTTCCAGTCAAAACTGCTCTGTTGAAGAACATCTCTACTCTACCCACTGGAGTAAATGAACGCATTATTCCTTGTCATTGTCTGGACTCATGGGTGTTGGTGCATAAGCACTGACAATGGTGATATACTGGAACTTGCTGAGAGGAAAGTAGAACTTCAAAATGCATTCATTATTATTTATTCCTGTAAAATCCATGTTGTAAAATCCTTCTAGAAATCTTTCCTTGGAAAAAATGGAGAGCTATTCCACTAGTATCCATCATGCCCAGATTCTCTGAATGCAGAAGAGAATTCTGGACAGAATTCATTTTGATCCCTAACTTACACCCAGCTACATATTAAATTATAACATTGCATGCGGCTATAGCAGTATGAATTGGGGTTTTTTTTCCCTTATTAAAAACTAACGGTCGTAAAACTGATCCAGAAATCCTATAAGTTGACAACACAGACATAACTTGCTTATCTATGCTTTTGGGTTCAAACCACAGCCTGCAGTTCAAGATGTTCATATACTGTATTACTAAACCAGTATTTATTGCATTTCTTTCTTTTTTTTAATGAAATCTCATGTTCACATGATGAGATTGAAATCATTTACTGTACATTCTGCCTTGGCTGGCAACAGATTAGGAAATTGCAAACTCTAAAACACTGGAAAGTATGACAGGTAGGACTAGAAGAAAAAGAAGAGGTCTTAGATGCTATGTTTCATCACTAGGTATCATTAATAAACACAATTTAAAGGAAAGTGTACACAAATAATACAGTTTTGACTATTTTCATGATAAGGATGTTATTAAACATAAATCAAGACTTGCAAGAGGTATTAGTTCACTGAAAATGTTCAGATTATGATGGAGTGTAGAGCTGATTACAGTAACACATTAAACTGGAGTGAGAATTCAAGTACATTCCTGTTGGGGCAGTCATAAAACAGATCAAAAGAAAAAAGAAAATAGTCTAATGGGTGTGCATTACTACCAGGTGAAATGTATTCCCCCTGAAAATCCAGCATCATTTTACTAGTGGCATAAATTTATCAATACCAATGGGGTGGGGGCAGGAGAATCTATGAAGAGGGAAGGATCATCACATAATCTGATTGCATATATTAAAAAGAAGGAACAGGAAAAGAAATGCAATAAATACTGGTTTAGTAATACTGGATGTTTGCTGTATCTCTTGAAGATTATCCAAGGGTTTATCCACACTGCCCAGTTGCCCCATTATCAGAACATGCAGGCAACCACTTCTAGAGAACAGAAACATACACCACCTTCTATTAATCCCCAATGTTAAAGCAATCTCAGGAAGTGGTTCTCTGCTCTACTTTCAAATTACTATGTCACTTCAGGTGTTTATGTCCATTTCAGCTAGATCATTTAATTGGCTGCAGGCTAGCCTCAGAAGTTTATTGGCTATTTTGCTGAGGAAGAACCACACCCTTAACTAAACCAACACTTTTCATGAATTCCAATAGATTCTATACTTCCCTTTACCAATATTGTTGAAATAGCAGAGTGATTAAAATCTTTACTTACTATGGAGAAAGTTGCTGATTTAAAACCTGGTAGAACATTAAAAAAAATTCCTTCCTTCCTTCCTTCCTTCCTTCCTTCCTTCCTTCCTTCCTTCCTTCCTTCCTTCCTTCCTTCTGTACTTGTTCCCCTAGGCTTTAAATAATAATAATGCATCCAAGGGTTTGCCATTTTTCCAGTGACCTGAGATAGAAGGGTTTCACCCTAGCTCCCAGACAGCTCATAATCTGAGCTATTTCTCTGGGAACAGTAGCAACCATTGAGGTTCTGCAGTATTGGGGACCAATAAATTCATAGTGCCAACAAATCTACAGAGACAGTGACCTATGCAAGGATGGAAACAACTTTATAACCAGGCTCATTTCCTAGAAACATATTACAGAATATCCTAAAACACAGCACATTTCTAGTGACTTGATGATTACCACTTTGAACTGCAGTCATGGTGGTGTGTAACCCCTTGATCTCTTATTGATGTGAATAGAATGGCAATGATTGTTTCAAGGCTATCTGTTCTTGACAAGTACCTTGTCTCTATTTATTAAGAGAAATGATATATTTATATATTGAATTTTATATTGTATGTTTGTTGTTTTAACTGATTATATATTGTAAACTGCCCAGAGTCCCCCGATGGGAGGAAATGGGCGGGGACAAATTTAATAAATAAATAAATAGCCAAGCTTGCATGTGTTTATCAGCATACTGCTTCATTATATAATTTGTCCTATCATTTCATTGCTCTAAAGTGAAGTATTGATGGTAGTTTAGTCCTGATTTGCTTGCCAAAAATAGCAGTGGTTGATGCAATATGCATAATTCTTAGGAAATGTGAATAGTTCTAGCTGTAAGGGAGCCTCTTTTGTGGTGGCAACTTGAAGAATTTTTTGGGTATCCATACAATTGTACAATTCCCAATTGGCTTGTGCCCAGTGGTGGTGATGTGCCAATGTTTGAAACCAAAATTCTAGAACAGTGAACAAATTCCTGACTCTGAAAAGGTGGTTCATTATCATTTTTGAGGACAGCGGGTATGCCATCCACAGAGAAAACTTTGTCTAGCTTTGGAATTATTGCCTTGGCAGATGTGGTGGTGAACTATTCCATTATGGGATACCAGCTAATTATCAATAATAGTTTAAAAAATAGCTGCCATTAGGGAAATCACAAAAATCTACACTGGTCATGGTGATGATGGGAGATGGGAGACATGAAGCATCAGAGATATACTGTATGAATCCATAACTTGGTGTAATGAACAAGCTCTGATGTCCATTATTCAACAGATGTTTCATGCCTAGAAAGCGCTTTTGTTTTTACTCTCTCTTGGTGGTCCTCATGGACTATCTCAATAGTATGGTACCAAAGAGATTGAGGAATAAATCACAAAGTCACAAAAAAGGAGCATTGACTCAGTGGCCATGAGTTCACTACAGCCATTGGTCAGAGGAGAAATAATGGCTTGCGTCTCAGGAATCAGGTGGGTAGTATCATTCAGAAGTGTTTTCCCTTTCATCACTGGAAATGATATGCTTGCTTGTGTAATTCCCATCATGTAACACTCTCTACCTCTGAAGGAGATAAAGTTTTCAGAATAGTGTGGGACAGAATAGAAGTTGCATGCTCTTCAACAAAGGTTAAATGTCATGACTAGGAGTGAATTAGAAACTGGGCATCAGATTATTTCTGTGTGGTAAATTACTTTGCAGACATATTCTTGCAACTTGAGTACCCAGCGTCCAACATGCAGAAGAGGTGATTAAGACAAGTGGTTCAGGATTGGTTCAAGTGGCTTTGATCAGTTACAGTCATGAAGGAAGAACCAGACAAGTTTCCACAAGTGAAAGTGGGAATATGCCCAGCCAACAGCAAGATCTTCTCATTCCACTTGAGACTTCTTCTGTTTCATAGGTGAAAGAGCTTTGCTGACATATGCAATGGAACCTATTGTGCCTTGTGGTATAATTTGTGTGAGAACTGCACTGAGGTTAGCAGGAATGGAATAAGTATAAATATGGTTAAATATGTCCACTTGTTATTTTTAGTTATAAAATATAATTTCTTTTTGCAATGCAAACATGGTTATTCTTAAGTAAAATGGAGTCCAGACTTTCAGTCATCCAACAGTTTTGCCAGCCTTTCTAGCTTCCCATGCCTCAGTTAAATGACAAGAGGAAACACCATGAGGGAATGCCTTGGTGGAGCTTTCCAGATTAAGAAGCAAGGGTGATCAAAGCGTTGGAAACAATGGAGAGAAGGGGGAGAAAGAATGCCGATAGCATTCTCCACCATTTTGCAAAAGTAAAGTAAGCTAAAAAATAAATGCAACTTTTGATCAAAGAGAGAGAAAAACAAAACATGCAGAAAGAAAACTTTGGAGACATTGGATGACAGATTTGCTCACAGGATTATTCCTGCCTATTGCAATTAAACATAGAGAACCCAGCAGTCCATTATGGGACTTTCCCCACTTACCCCTAACCACAACACAAAAATATCCTGGAAATCTCTTTTTTCTGCCATGGCTCTGGGACATTGTCATCATCTCAGGCCCAGCCCATGAATGGAACAGGTTTCAGTTGTCCCTGGATATACTGGTTTTAAAGCATGCAAAGCCAGCCACAAGGTATGTAAACTCTGTTTGCCATTCATTATGTTTGAGGTAACCTGAAGCAAGTGGGATCAGAATGGCATTTGTGGGGCTGTTTCACCCTGATGTGGGGATGCCTCTCTACCTCCACTACTGTGGTCCCCACTCAGTCTCTATGTCTCTGCCACCATTCTGCTGTTGTCTCACTGCCGAGCTGAATATTGCAGCAATGTGCCTTTGTTAAGTGCTTTAACACCATGACCTTTACTGGTTAGTGCAAGACTGAAATAGGGAATCAGTGGGATGGTGCAACAGTAAAATGGTGTAACAGTGATATATCATCATAGGCTGCAACAGAGAAACAATGAGGGGACCTCCCCTGTTGCCTCCTAAAAAGAGCACAGAGAGACAGGAAGCCTGCATTTGTTGTTTATCTCAAGAAAGGAAAGAAAGGGGAGATAAATCTTAATTAAAAGTGCTGGTTGTGGTTCAGTTCCCTTTATGACTTTATTCAACTGGAGTTCGGAGGAATTACTTAGGAATTAGGAAGAGGGGCCAAGAAGGAGCCTAGATCTGATGGACAGAGTTCTGCAGTCAGACTATCCCACTGCTGCTGTAACACCATGACTGGCAGGTGTTTCTCCCACTGGATGATGGTGAGAAGAAGAGGGAGGAAGTAAAGCCAAAGGGGAACACTGCTTTGAGTATCATAATGCTGCAAATGCATTAACAGGACAGCACCACTCAACAGTGATTCTGAACGGTTCAATAGAAGTAAGAGAGGGATTAGCTGTGGGGACAGTAAATTTCATGCTGACTCAAGGATGGGTAGATAATCCTTGAGATCGAAGGACGCTACATCTGAGTCATTAGATATTAGACTACAGCAGAATCGGCTGCTGAGTAATACAGGCTAAAGCTGTGAATAAAGGCCAGTGACAAATACAATGAATGACTCCAAATACTGCTGGTATTCTTTTATATCTCTAGTTGATAAATTCTCACATATCTGTTGTGTGCACAAAAGAAAAGGAAGGAAATCTATGGGTGGATGTAGACAATTGCCTGATGGTTGTCAATAGTTTAACACAATCATCTTGGACAATCCCCAGAAGCATCCATGATATAGCACATAGAATTACAAAAAACTCCCTGAGGCAAAATGTGTCTTACTTTGTGAGTGTGCATGTTTAAATGTATACAACGCTATAAAAAAATCTGAAACTCATTATAGACCTGTGGTTTGTCAAATGGAAAAAAAAAAAGAGGAGGAGGGAGAAGTAAGGACATGAAAAAATCCATGCAGGAAATCAGTACAAACTGGTGAGTTAGCATCAAATGTAATTTCAGCCTCAGTAATACACCACCTGCTTCTTTTATAGCCTGAAAAAAAGCTATTTGAGGAACTGCAGCCTGTTTGTGGTTTCTACATCAAAGGCCAAAGATAATTAAATTATATAATCCAGTAAATCATATGGTTCAGGACAGAAACTGCACTTCAGAGTAAGGCAGCTAAATCTTTGATGGACTTCCATATTGACTGCCTCATGAAGCCTTCTGACTCTGAAGCTTCTCCCCCTCATAATGTTAATTTGTTGGCCTTGCGCAGCATGTTTTGACCCGAGGCCCTGTGGATATTCTGCACTGTTGATTTCCTTAGATCTGCTCTGTCAGTAGAGAACTGCTTTAGCGCAGTAGATCTAACATAGCATGAAAGCCCTGAACATGATCTAGAAAGGCCCCCTAAGTCCTGGTCTTATCTAGGGATGATCTTAGGCATGGACTTTTTTCCATCCTTATCACTTAAACATTACCTCACTATTAAAATACACACAAATGAATTTAAGTAAATATTGTAATGTAATTTCAAAATATTTTATCTCAGCATATTTATATCAATAACCTATATTTCTCTAACTTGCTCATTAAAGCCATTTAAAATAATATTCTTTTTCTGTGCACATCTTTCGCTGTGTTAAGCTCTGCTCCATTCAGTGGTCCTAGCTGTCCACTAAAGGCTTCATGAAGGAGTCATTCTCCTCCATTCTCTCCCCACTTCTCTCTCCCACCACAAAACTTGCCAACCACCACAGCCAGTTTCATCCCTTCTCTGCTGCCTCCTTTTGCTCCCCCAACAGCCACCATGGTGTTTTCCCCCATGTCTTTCCCCCTGTACTTCACTGACATCCATAGGGGAAGGGTAGTGGGATGAATGGAGTTTTGCAGTCAACAGCCCCATGATTAAGTTGCCCATAGTTTCATGGCGGGGCTACAGCTGCTTTTTCCAGCATTCCTGCAGTGAAGCTATGGCAGCTCTTCCCTTAGAGCCCCAGTGATGTTGTGTATTTCACCATAGGGCTGCAGCACCAAAGCTGGGGTATGTTGTGTACATGTGTCCAGTTGTCTTCCAGAAGACTGCTGAGGTTATGTGAAGAACTGTCCCCCCCACCCTGCCCAGCATTGGCACTTTGGCACCAAAGCCACAAGTTGTGGACAGCTGTTCTTGTCCAGCAGTCTTCTAGAAGACTGCTGACACATATCAAGATGGCATGTGTCTGGCAATCTTCCAGAAAACTGTTGGACACATGTAGAAAAACCCAATCCCACCAAGCTGCTGCTGCAACTAAACTGTGGGGCAGGGGGCTGGCAGTCAGCTATACCATGGGGAAAGTGCTTCTGTAGGTTAACTCCTGTGGTGAGGCTGATCTGGGATGGGAATGAGATGAGGGAGAACCTTTGCTGCCAGTTCTCTGATCCCATGAAGATCAGGGACCTGCCTGGAGAAGATTCACTGCAGTAGTTTTAGGTGGCAAGTAGGAGCAGGGTATGTCTTGCCCCTAAACATACAGTACCTCAGAACATTTTGCTGCAGATTGACCACTTATCATGGCTTGTGCTGCCAGAAGTGGAAAAGACTACTTCTGAAGCACAGCAAGGAGAGCCAGGCAGAAGCTCTTTCCTGGTGGGCCAGGGATGGGTTGAGAATAACATCCTATGCTTAGGCCATCAAGTAAAGTTTACTGAGTCATCTTCAGGCCTGAGCAAGCAGGACATGTGGGTATCCCCACAGTCTGTTCCCCTTCCCTCCTTTTTCTTCCTCAAATTTAAAATGGAAAAGTGTTACAAAACTGGCAATTAGACAGCAAGTAAAAGAAGTCAAGAGTGTTGAGTGACAATAGGAAAGCCTTCACCCCCTCAAGCCACTTTCCTGAACTTGTCATTCCAGTTATATCCAACAGCTAGCAGCTATGGCTGGGGATAATGGCATTAGGAGTCGTGCATATTGCGAAGATACCAATTGAGAAAGACTGCTGCAGAGATACATCCCATATTTTCTCGAAAAATAACTAGGATCCACAGCTATCCCGATTCTAGACTACATTAGGAACCTGGTAATTTTCCTAGAAAAAAGATTTGCTTGATTTACAGCAGCTAAGATGGCCAGCCCATTCTGAAAAAGCAGGTAAGATGGCTCATCCATATTTCAAAAGGCACTTCATCTCTCTCTCTCTCCTCCTGATTATCCTTAATCTCAGAATCCTTTTAATTGAGACTTTTCTTCATCCATATAAGAAAATCAAGAATGTATTTTGAATAAAGGCCTCAATGTGTGGCGAAAACCTGTTAGTGAGCAACTGAAGTGCTTCTGATTTTTTATAGAGATAGACTAAGCTCACTCAATAATATGCCTTCAATCTCAAGATTAAATCGTAATGCCCCATCTCCTGATTGCAGTCTAAGAATTAAACTTCTAAATTCCACTTGTTATTATTACACCAGGGAATGGATCACAAAACAGGTAAGGTGGTGCTTGTAATGACAGCTTATTTACTTGTACCTCTACATTAAAATAAATTGTCTCTTCTTTGGAACAAAACAGAAGACCATGTAGTAGCTTGAGGGACATTTTGCTAGGTTTTAATCAGATGAATTTTATCTAGGTAGAATATGAATAATTGTCTATTTAAGTGTGGATAATTAGGCATTTATTGATTTTGTGCTGCAAATTATTCCCATTTTAACAACTCCACACATCTTGCAGGTGTGGATGTTTGAATCACATACAATGGCATTCAAACAAAATCTGTAACCTTTTAAAAGTTTATGTTACAACATGAATGCTGAAATGAATGAACTAATAAGGCTTATATATCTTTTGTGGGGGCCTTTGAATAGGTCAATTAGCTCTAGATTCTTCCAACAAAAGGGGAGGTTTCAGTGCCTCTTACAAAGATAACTAAAGGTTCTGACAATTGATGGCATATATACTGATGGTATATATATTGTATACATACGTTCATGCATGCATACATACATATCACTACAGTATTTCCCCCCTCTGAAAAACAAACCTCAAAGTAGGAACTCTTCAGCAGTGTCTCCTTTTTCTAACATTCAGAATTTTCTCAAAACTTAACAGTAGCTGAAGCCAAATAATTTCTCCTGCAGAAATTAAATGATATGGCAGTTTCAAGAAAAAATCCTATTCTCTTGGGAAAAAGATATTATTAATAGCACTAGGCTTTGTACGGGTAGTCCTTGCTTAATGACTCTTCGTTTAGCGACCTCCCAGAGTTACGACAGCACTGGAAAAATGACTTGCTACTGTTCCTCGCACTTACAGCTGTCGAAACGTCCCTGCAGTCACACCTATCATCTTTTAAATGATACTCTTATGAAAAGAGGGTATGTGTGCATGGGTGCATTGTTTGAACCTCATGGGAGTATGCCTCAAATACGAGTCAATCTACTGTCATGATATTAGTACAAAATAGACAATTATTACAGGTATGAAGTCTGCAATTCTGCATAAGCTTTCCCAAAAATTCCAACTATTTCTGAACAGACCTTCTGAATCTGTCCATAGCATTGAGCTGTTGTAGAGAGCAAGGAAGGTGACCTTGATGGAAATAAGCAGGAACCCTTATCTAAGCAAAAGGAGTTGAAACAGTTATTTAAGTTGAGAAACATCTGGAAGGGCTCAAGCAGAGGCTGCCCTGATTCACTAGAACAGTGGTTTTCAAATTTAGTAACTTTAAGAAATGTAGACTTCAGCTTCCATGCTGGCTAGGGAATTCTGGGAATTGAACTCCACACATCTTTGAAAAACACTGCGCTAGAGTATAAGAAGGAGGGGGAGGGGGAGGTGCAACACAATTGCAAAATTCGGTTATTACAGCCAATCTCCGTAAAAGTAGTTTTAGCTTTCCTGTGGAGTTAGTTTCCTGGTCTGGCCTACTTAGAGGGGCTGACAGCTATACGTTGCATGCTTAACAACAAAGCTGCTAATATTAAAAGCAACAATATATGGTAACCTAAATAGTTTATCATTCTTTCACATATTTTCTGTTACTTGCAACTTGTGCCATGTCTCGTGTTTCACTTCTTCATTGATTGGTTTTCCCTCTCATTCTGCTATTCTGTTAAATAAATTTAAAAAAAACAACAAGATGGCATCTCTGAGAAAATACTCTCTTCTAATATTTGGGCCAATATGACAAATCTATGTAAAAGATTTAAAACAAATGCAGAGGAGTAAGCCCAGCACATCTTCGTGTATAAAACAATATGCCCATCTAGAAGCATATTTGTGTAACCATACAGTGGTCAGCTGGCTAACATGGTACGATCATATTTTCAGCAATTTTTAAGCAATTACTTCAGGATCATTACTCTATGCTCAGATTTCAAAGGAGCACAGAATTTGGGCCCTGCTGTTCATCAGATTAGTCTGCTCTTCTGCCAACCATGCACAGGTTTTTCTCTTTCACTGAAAATACAACACAATTGCACTAAGCTCTGCAGAATGCACAAGTGCTTGGTGCGCAGCCCAGCAGTATTGCAACGGCCCCATATGCAAAGCAGCCTGCTTATTAAACAGAGGTCTTATTAGAATCCAGCCCTGATTAGACAAGGCAAAGGCTACTGTCATCTGGTGTTGAAAGCCTGACGCAGCTGCTGTGCGCAAGCCTTTTAATATTCCTTCATTTCCCATGCAAGCCTTCATCTACAATGGGTGCCCAAGGTCTTACTCTCTGGCAAATTACATTTAAAGCTCTTTCAGGCTAGAGCCCCTGCGTTGCTCCTCATATGAGGGGGTGTGAGTTTTGCAGAGGGCCTAAAATAAATTCAACATGAACCCTGAGATACGTGGTGGGCCCTGGGGAGTTCAGCAAATGAAACACCTATCAGTCTCTGACACAGCAGACGCTCCTGACAATTGGCAGCTTCACGCTTCATTATGCATGGATCAGATCTATAGGTATGGCCTCAGGCTAACTCTCTGGAATAACGAAGAGAGGCATGCTGGGAAAAGGCAAATGGTCTTTGCCCACGAATTAGAAACATGAAGGAGCAAGGGGGGAGGGAGAACTATGTGAATACTCTGCATCTCTCTTAGGAAACCTGTATGCCCACACCATGCAACCACATACGTGTGTGTGCGTGTGTGGGTGGATGGATGGATGGATGGATGGATATTGATAGATACACACATACTCACACACACATATAGATACATACAGACATAAACACAAAGAGAAACGCACACATATTGAGAGACAGAGAGGACAGAAGAAGGGAACAGAAATTTAAGCTCTTATCTTTCTATTTTAAAAGTGGAACAATTATTCTGGTGTGGAGCAATTATTCATTTCTCAAAAGAAAACTATTGTTTTTTCTTTTCTTTTCTGTGTATGCATGAACAAATTCCATTTGTTCATGCATACACAGAAACAGCAAGCTTAAAAAATAAAAGAGTGGAAGGAGGAAGGCTCCGTGCTGAGAGCAAAAAGGTCAGCCCTTTAGAGCTTACTGGGTGTTTATGAAGGCTCCTGAATGTCACAAAGAGAGCCAGTTTGGTGTAATGGTTAAGGCCCCAGGCTAGAAACCGGGAGACCATGAGTTCCAGTTCTGCCTTGGGCACAAAGCCAGCTGGGTGACCTTGGCCCAGTCACTCTCTCTCAGCCCTAGGAAGGTGGCAATGGCAAACTACTTCCAAAAAAACCCTTGCCAAGAAAATTGCAGGGACTTTTCCAGGCAGTTGCCAGGAGTCAACACTGACTTGAGGGCAAAATAAATTTTAAAAAATAAAATAAAATAAAAAGCATAAAAGCATACTCCATTACTGTAAAGGATGAAATGGTTCAACAGCCCGCCCACCACTAGAAGAGATTTACACATGCAAACATCCATGTAAGGTAAAGGCACAAGAGCTGGCACTGTACTGATTTAAGGTCCCCAACTCTAAACAGCCTTTAAGAGTGATAAAAGTAAATTTGTATCATTATTTTCCAATCAGGATAGGAATGGGGTATGAGAGGTCATGTCTGTGTATGTAGAGGATACCTCTAAAGGAAACTAATAGTAGAGCCTGAAACATGTTCAGTCACTGAAAGTTTTGAAAACTGGCTATACTCCAGCCCAGATTGGTTTGTTTTCAATTTCGAAGTTTTCATTTTAAAAATTTGTACATATTACTGTCTTATATCTCTGCAGGTGGCAGCACATAGTTGATTTTGTCTGGGTTCTCAAACTAACCTCTGAAGCTAAGCAGGCTCAGACCTAGTTAGTGTTTGGATGGGCACAGCCATGTAATCACAGGACTTCCATCTTGTTGCCAAGAATACTGCATGGTCTTTTCCATGAGGTAATTAGGTGTCAAGCCTGAGTGGAAGACAACTATCTTTTTTTGATTTCTTACCATTGTTGGTACCCAAGACAACTAACAATGAATGAATACGATATGCTTTAAATTTCCTGTTAAAAATCAGTAGGAATTATACTTACAACATTTTGCGTAACAGTTGCTGGATGATGCCACAAGTCATCTTTTTAATCACACCAGTTACTTTTCTGTTCCTTAGGGAGCAGAGACTTGTCTGAATTGAAGATCAAAATAAATTAATACAATCCTCCAAACAGAGACATTTAAGAAGTTTAAGCCTTCAATGGGCAGTTTTTAAAGTAAGAAAGTAAAAGGGAAAATACTAGTAATGTCTCTCTCAATGCTCTATCCAGTGTGTTCAGACAAGTTGTGGTTAGGAATGTAAAACCTGAATTTAAAGAAAGTACATCTGGTAGAGATTAAAAAGGATAAAGGGGAGAGGAATAGGTTTGATGTGCACTTCAAAATGCTGCTCATAATGTAGATTGTTCTGTTACTTGAAAAGAAGGCCTTTCATGTCTTGCTTTTAATCCTACACTTTTAAAGTACCTTTTTATTTGCTGCTATTGGTATAGAATTGCCTCCACCTCTGGCTTTAAATCCAGCTTGAGGACTCTGACTTTTGATTGGCTTCCTTTGAATAAGCTTCTGAAGTCATATTTTATCTTCTGTTCTGCCCGTCTATCGTTTGTGGGAATGCATACCTTTCTTCCACCAAATGGCATTTTGTGGCCCAGACACTCCAAGTTTCTACGTGGAAAATCAGCTGACCTCAGCAAATGCTTCTAAAAAGGAAGATTTTTTGCTTTGTTTAATAGATTTGCTGGCAACCCACATGTTAGGATATATGTCATATATATGCTTAAAATAACTTATATATGCTTCTAAAAAGATCTGACAGTCATTTTACATTTTATATTCAGTTTAATCACTGAACATTGGAGCATAATTATTGGAAAAGTACCTTTGGGAGAACAAATTCCAGTTCTTTTTTTTTGTTGTTGTTTTGTTTGTTTGACAGTCAATAGACATTCTATCAAAGATCTCTACTTTTTTAAGGAAACCCGTCACTAGATATAGCTTTCAGCACTGAAATTCAATTAACATACAGAATTTCATCCTGAAACATGTAAAATAATAACAAAAATAACTCTGGATATGTGGAGGCCGCATGACCCTCATCACAGAATAAGAAACAACTGCACTCACCCATTGCACATTAGTGAGAAAGCTTCCGTATTTCTGATCCTATCTGAACATAGAGTTGGCAGGCCTCAGTCAATCCTTTAATCTACAACAGCAAGGGCACCTATAGTAAACTTTTCTTTTCCCAATATCCACCGTTCAATACTATCTAAAATAAAGAGAAAAAAGAGGGTTAGAAATCACAGAATTATAGAGATGGAAGGGGACATTTATACCACCTAATCCAATCCCCTGCTCATTCAGGAATCTCACTTAAACTATTCCCAGCAGATGGTTTGCTAGCCTCTGTTTGAACAGCCAGTGCATGAGAGCAACACCCCTCCAATACTACTGTTAAATTTCTCTCACTGATAAGTTTTGTTTTTCCTGTAACTTAAACCCATAATTTCATGTATGTGTTTTGAAACAAATAGAACGGATCTTGATCTTCTTCTGTATGATACCTTCTTAAGTATTAGGAAAGTTCTATCTAGAGATGTGCAAAATGTTTCATACATGGAACAACCATTTCTGGATGGTTTGTGCAGAGATCAAAAAAATACATTTCATCTGGGCACAGATCTGAAACACACCTGTTTGGTCCAGGCATGGTAGAAATATGTTCCTGGTAGAAGTGATGTGGGATGAGAGATAGTTGGGAAAAACAAGACCATTGGCAATGGTAGCAATTAACAGGAGGGAAGGGACAGAAAGTGCTGGAAAAAAATTGTGGCAGGGGTAGGTGCACCATTGGGATGTCATGCTTCAATTCAAGCACACTAGAGTTGAAGGTAAGGAGAAAGAATGCTTTTGGATGGTGGGTTGACCAGTGGGCACAAGTCATGTAGAGAAGGGGAGAGGGAGGTATATCTATACGCTCTGTAAGACTCCTCAGAATTTCTCTTGGCCAAACTCTGGTCAAATTGCAACCTGCTGGAATGGGTCAGCTTAACTTTTAATCAACAATGTATTGCTTTATAGACAAAACATAATACATTTTCCATTTCTTGCACACCCTGAGTGCTAGCCTGTCTTTTTGTCAAATTAAACATTCCCAGTTCCTTCAATGTCTTATCGTAGGACTTAATCCTATGAATTAAGGCTTCTGGTCCTCAATCATCCCTTCTCTGAACCTCTTCCAACTGGCCTGAATCCTCCTTAAAGTGTGAGCCTGGCAGTGGACATAGTACCTGAGGTAAAGAATCAAGCAGAATTATTAGTGATTTGGAAATTATACTTTTATTGATGTAGAGTTAAACTGAATTTGTTTTTGTTTAGCGCCCATATCACAGTGGGGACTCAGAGTCAGTTTGTCATCAACAACTGTTCCAAGTTCTAGTTCATAAGTAACATTACTAGCCAATATTTCTTCATCCTATATATGTGCATTTGATTTCTGTTTCCTAAGAACTCTGCATTTATGTCTGTTAAGTTTCATTCTATAATTTACTATAACCTATCAAGATCATTGTGTTTTTTTTCCCTTAAGGTATTAGCTATTCCACCCAATGTTGTATCATCTACAAATTTCTTAAGCAATCCCTCCATCTTCTCACCCTAGTCTGTAATTAAAATGTTGAAGCATACAGAATTTCAGAGCCCCAGACTAAACTGAAGGATTTACTCCAGTTTGACAAAAACTGTTATGAGGTTTTTAATTTTTTTATGTTTATTTGGTGAAATATCACAACAAAAAATAATAAAGAAAAAATAATAACACATTAGTGATACTACAATAAAATTATACATAATTCTGATTAAAATGAACTATAATAAAAAGATCCATATAATATCAAGAAAGAATTAGCTCAATCTTTCAGCATATTATTAAATCTAGACCATAGAAAAACACATTGTTCCATATGAAAAACATATTCTTCTCATTTTCATAATATAACATTTCAAAAATCAATGAGCCCATCTCTTGAATCCACTCTTTGACATCAAGAGTGTAAATTTCTTTCCAGCTATGGAGGGAAATTTTCCTTGCTGAATCTCAGGCTTGATAGGGTTCTTCATACAGGATCAAATTTTGTATTTTTGGAGTATAATTCAGTACCATATTTACAACTTTAACTGTTATGTTTTCCCCCAAGAATTACATTAACATATGTAATGATTTGAAGCCAAAAAAGCCATAAGGAACATGACCAAATCATGTGTGAGAGAGAACCCTCAAAATCCTTCTAGCACCAGCACAATTAGTTTGATATCCAATCTTTTTAAAATTATTCTTTGAGAAATCCAATAAACGTGGAACAAGATTTTCTGATGAATTACTTTCACCCCTAAATCATAAGAAGTTCTTAAAACTTTGTCTGATTGGTTTTCCAAAATTAGACATTCCAATTCCTCATTCCACATCATATATATTACCAATATTAACCTTAATCTTGTTTTTTAGTTTCATATAAAATTGGATTGTTTTACTTCAAATACAGCATCTTAAACATCCAAATATTTCAGGTACCTTTGAAGCTACTAGAACATCCAGGTGATGAGCACTCTTTGAGTAAGATTTCAAGCCAGCTATGTATCCATCTAACTGTTATGCCATCCAGCCCACACTTAACAAGCTTTCTAATCAACAAGTCATGGAGAACTTTGGCAAATGTTTTGCTGAAGTCAGAGCATATAATATCTTTGGCATTCCTACAGTCTACTAAAGAAGTTACTTAATCAAAAAATGAAGTAAGATTAGTCTAACAAGACAATTCATGAAAACTTCCTGTACTTTCAAGGTATTTACAGTATAGATTGATCTCTTCATGATTTGCCCTAGAATCTTCCCAGGTATACCTGTCAGACTGATTTGTCTATAGTTTGCTGGTTCTTCCCTTTCTCCCTTTTTGAAGATACAGACTTTGTTCTCTGTCACTTTCACCAGTTCTCCAGGATTTCTCAAAGGTGATAAAGAACTGGCCAGGCCATCAGCTAGTTTCTTCTGTATCCTAGTATGTAATTCATCTGGTCCTGGAGATTGAAACTCAAAGAGTGATTTCATAACTATGTTTCTATCAGTCTCAGGCTTCAACCTTGTTCTCTTATTCTGTTCTTCACAGTTGTCTAGTAGAATGCATATCTTCTTGTTGTAGAAGATTGGAGTCAGCATAGGAGTTGAATTGTTCTCTATTTTTTTTTTTTGGTCATTGTTGTTATCTGTTAGTATTTGCCATCTTCACAGAGAAACTACTACACTGCTTCTTTTCTCTTCCTTTTTATTTTCAATGTATCTGAAAAAGCTGTTTTTTGTGTTCCATGCATCCTTTGCTTTAGCCTTTCTAACACCATCTCTATAGATCTGGATTTGTTGTACATATGATTTTTTTCCTTAATGGAATTGTTTGCAATTGTGCTTTCAATATCTTCTTCTTCAGAGTCAACCACACAACCCCAGTGAATATGAGAGCAAAGAACCATCACTCTCGAGTTTCCTTAAATCTGTCTTGTGGCCATGATGATTGTAGGTCTACAGTTCAATTTAAGCAATGCATCATTTTTACACATACACAAAATCAAAAATGCTTAAAATGAAGCCATTGTTTCTTCCTAATAGATACAAGCTGAGATCACTTCAGGGACTTGAACTCTCACTGCCAGGGCCTGAATAATATAAGCTTCCTTCCTAAAACAAGTAAGATTATTTAAAGATTAAAACAAAAAGAGACATTGAAGAGCTCCAAAACTTCTCCTTTTCCTGCACATTAGAGCAGATGAACAAACATGAAACTTTAACTTCACACGTACACTGGTGGGGCCTGAGCTAATGATAAGGAACCACGAAAGAGATCCTGGAGCGGTGGTGCACTGCATAATGAACATGTTGATGCAGAATCTTCGCACTGTTCTAGAATCAGCTCTCTATTTATATAATCTAATGCCATCATTTTTGTTTGACTGCTGAGCCAAACAATTTACTTCTGCCACATCTCTGATAGGAACCACCCTGATTGTTTGTTTAATTATTTTTCATTGGACCAGACGAATAAACACAGATAAGTACATGGATGGGAAGTAGTTGAATATATCTTCTCTTTGTGTGAAAGGCAGAGAGATTTTCATTATTCCAAGACCTGGGGTGGCTCAGGGTAGGACATTTTTTTTCTCCTAGTGTTTTGAGATCAGCAAAAGGGCAAATATAAATATATGTGAGGACAAATATAAATAAGATTCAGATGACTTTTTGAAGGACTGGGGAGTGGAAACTGTGGTAATGTGAATGTAACCTGAGTATATTGTTTTATTGTAAACCGCCCAGAGTCCCCCGTTGGGGGAGATGGGTGATACAAATTTAAACAAACAAACAAATATGAGTGCTGCAAAAATCCCATTTTGGGGCACTGAATATTCAGCTGTCCATATTATAACGTCTCTGAAACTCCTACAGTAGGAAGGAAAAATGTACTGTAAGCACATTGTGACAACAGACACCTTCACTTAGCCAGTTGAAAGCAGCAGTGAGTACAGTACTTATTCACTAGCCTTGGTAAAGCTTCTCTCAGAAGTGGCACACACCCTCTGTAATTCTTGTGCCTACAGAGGACAGTAAACTACCTACAGAACCACAGTAGTAATACATTTATAGGATTACTGAAGGGTCTTAATTCTTCCATTTCAGCTGTTAGTGTAGCTCAATATTGTGAGAGTAAAGAGCCAAGCTACTAACCAAAGGATCAACATAAATTTTAAAATCTGAAGTCTAGGTAGACAGCCTAGATATATATCAGATCAAAGATAAACAGTGCAAACTACTGAAGGAATTATTGAATCAAATCAAGCTTTGAGTTCTTCTGTGCTGAGTGATCTCACATCAGATGAGAAATAGCAATAGGATTAGAGATTATGCATGAGGTCTTGATGATTCCACTATGAGAGTTTTAAGTATGTGATTCATTTTCCCACATCAATCGAGGAGACTTCAAAGTCTGTTGGATCAAGCCTCAGACTTTTAGGACTATTGGACATCCTTCCTGTCCTAAATGGTAACTTCAGCTCAGGTATAAACAAAAGCAGAAGGGAGCTCTAAATGTCTTCTCAAAGTCAATGTTGTGTAAAGTATATAATGAAAGGTGAAAGGTCCCCTGTGTAAGCACTGAGTCATGTCTGACCCTTTGGAGGGACGCATATAATACATATATATAATAATATAATACATATATACATAATGTGAAGCACAATTTTCTAATACACCATTTCACTTTAACCCTCTATTGACAAAAATATACTCCACCAATCTTCATCAGTGCAGATATGAATATAGATGTTGCATGAGTCAACATCCATATTTTGTAGATTCAGATAGCATATATTGGGTGTCTTATTGGGCGTCGGTCACTGAATGGAAGGAATGCAATATAGAGTGAGGTACTGTGGGAAAATCTCACAAAGGAAAAGAAAATAAAGATTTTAATATTATAGGAAGAAGCACAATATTGAGAAGGACTGTTTTATTTTTATACTCTATACGCATTTTTCACATGAAATAAGAAGTTCTTGGATGTTGATGGTGGTGGTGGTAGAAGTGATATTTTATATCCAGGAACTCAAAGCAACATACATAGCAGTTTCTCTTACATATTTTAAAAATTATGGCTCTAATAAGTAATACTTTTAAAACATTGTTTAGTAGGCTCATTTTAACCCTTGATATCTTATTTCCCATGTTTTTAGTCATCCCATTCACCATTATCCAAGAAGAATCAACTCAAAAGTAAAAGTAGAAATACCCATTTTTCATTCAAATACAGGGACAGCTAAAATTGTATTCTGTCATGGTTGACTATCTAGAATATTAGAATATTAACACAACGTTTGTGAATATTGACACAATTACTCTTTGTTCAATGTGCAGGAAAAAGTTAAAGAAATTTCTCTGTCTTTGAACACACACACACGAGAAAGAGAGACAGAGAGTGCATTTTCTCCCCAGGGACTAATTAAGGTGTGTGCATACGTGTTGCTTTTGTTTGTATGTGTGATATGTGTGAATCAAGGTGGGTGCCTGTATGTTTCTGCTGTCTCCTTATGTTGCATCTGGGTGTGCTTGTGGACAGTGGGAGGCAGAAGGTGGAGTGAATAAGCTCTGCTCTGAGTCATGTGACTGGAAGAAGGAGGGGGCATAGAATGGAGGACTTGGCAGCATTCCGAGGCACTAATTGCCTCTTGCATACAGATGCATTGGGGGATTTTTTTCTGCAATGTTTTTCTTTGCAACCCTCAGCCTGATCCAGCCCCTTTTCAAACTCAGTCTTTCTTCTGTCAGTTCCTCTCCCCACATCAAATTTGGTCCCATTTGATTCAGTTTTTCTTTACAGTTATCCCGCTGATGGGCAGAAAGATGATCCACAGATATACAGAACCCCAAGCCCTTTTACATCATCTCTTTCCAAAATTTTGCTGGGTTGGAAAGCATAAAATGTGTTATTCTGGCCACACAAAGGCTGCTGCTCCTGTACTAAAAGAAAGGTTGTTACAATGCTAAACAGGTTGCTTCAAGTCGTCCTTGGGGGGGCGGGGGGGTGTGGATTGCAGAAAGGAAATCAGTAGTGTTTGCTATTTGTTTATTTATTATAGGTTATATTCAAACACTATTTTTTAAAATTACAATTCTATACCTGCCTTTCTGGGCAGATGCAAAGGCTCAAATGAGCTTGTGGTGGAGGAAAAGGAGGTGAAGAATTTGTTACAACACTGTGGATTGATACTGATTGTCATGTGCATCCTGAACAACCAATGTAGACCAGACCAGCCTTACATATGAAAGTTGCTCCAGGGTATGGCCTGTCTGCAAAAGTGCCTGCTGCCCACATGGCTGTGGACATTTTTACTCTGTTCCATGTGTCTATTCCCAGTGAATGCATCTTCTGACATCTGCTGCAAGTCGATGCTGCAACTTTCCATGCCACGACTCAGAACACGTTTGAGCAAGAATCAGATGATCCATTTGATCTGAGGCAGGGGAAGCTGCCACATGAAAAAGCAAGAAGTCCAAAAACTTTGTGCTAAACATACCTAGTATAAGACCATAAACCAATTATTTGTGGCAAGGATGGAATAAGAGGCCACAAATCTAGGCACTCTGTCATAATCTCCTGTTTCTGTTCTGCTGCATCTAGTGATAAACTGTGATATTTTCCTACAGTCACTATATGGTAGTCAGGGAAAAAATCTGGCACTCTCTCATAATACTACAATAGATAATACAATTGTAATGCAATTGTATTAGTAAATTAGTTTGCAAATGTCACTGGAATTTCTTATCTTTGCCTAGATTTTTAATTTAAAGGTTTACAAAAATGTTTTTGTGCACCATAGGTAAACCACACAAATTGTTAGTGTGCTTTGGGAGGAGGGGACAAGAGGGTGTCTATGCTTAATCCTGCTTTTGTCAATATCATTTTCTGCCTTCCTTTGCAGTACAGGCTGAATGTGTGCAAGCTAACGATCAACGCTTGTTTTGATTTCTTAACCTCTAGAAAAAAGAGCAGACATAGCTACATTTTTTTTTGTAAGAGCAGTTAAACTGTTGACCCTAACTCTTTCTCAGTTTACTCAAAATAGTTTTTTTTCCCCACCTGCATAGCACCCTCCTTGCTTTTACAGCTCTGTAAGCAACACAATCTTATACAGTGGCTCCTATTATGTTGAATGGTATGTATGACTCTAAAGAAGATGGGAAATAATAACAACAGTTAGTGGAGAAAACCTGATAGTTCCCTTGCATGACAGGACTGTAGCAGTTTCTTATACGTATCTAGGATCAGAATGTGGACATAGAAATATTAATCCCCCTACCAAGGATCTTATTAATCCTAACAACCCCATTGTTTCTGTTTTACCAGAAAATAAAATCCACTGAATAAGGGCATATAAAGCCAAGCAGCCAGAGAATGAATGAGTCCATGTTGTACCTCATTTATATTAAGAAACATTAAGGTTTTATTTAAAATGTGGCTCTGAAAAGTTCAGTGCAAAGCTCTAGGATTAATAAGATTATCTAGAGTACACAATACATGTGCAATGTCTAAAACGGCCCTATACAAATGTGAAGTACTATGATTAGCTTTTGAAAGATCAACAGACATTTTTGACCATTTAGCTGACCTTGGCTGACCTTGAAAGTTAAGTAGGGTTGCCCCCGAATAGTATTTGGTTATGTGAATTCCAGAGGTGCTGGCTAGACGGTAAAGAAGGGAAAAAAATATCCTGAGTGAAGGCAATGGCAAATCACTTCCATTATACTGCCAGGAAAACTGAAAGAATGCAGCTACCAGGAGCCAAAGTTGATTCAAGAGCATCTTTCTTTATCTTAACAGGTATTTTTTATTTGTTTATTTTAATCCCACCTTTATGTTTGGTCAACTCATAGCAGCATACCTACCTAATGCACCCACCTCCCATTTTCCCCACAACAACAACCCTATGACCTGAGAGTGAGTGACTGGCCCAAGGACACCCAGCTGGCCTTCATGCCTAAGGAAAGACTAGAACTTACAGTCTCCTGGTTTCTAGCCCAGTACCTTGGCCACTACACCAAACTGGCATAGCTAGACTTGTTTGACCCAGCTGGTTAACTAAGTCTGTTAGTATCTTCTTGAGTTTCAGAATTCCCTGTTGAATATTAATAGGGGAAAAAACCTCACACTGGCACATAAGAAATAGAGAGGATTCTTCACAATCTGTACTCAGCTGCTCTCTTTTATGTACATAGTTAGTTGTGTTTAGTAACGGACCAACTATGAGAGTTTATGTGAAGGTCAGAAGAATCTTTGCATTCTTGTCGCTGTGTTCTGGCTTTCCAAGACCACCACCGTGCCTCCCATCCTTGCACTCATTTTCTGGGCATTAATTTTTGTGGTGAGACAGAAACATGGATGAAGAGAAAAGAAGGAGTGTGGCTTCTTCTCTGCTACACAGGTGCCAGACAGTACAGCTTCATGCAGCAAGGGACCTTCTGGTGAACCAGTTAGTGGGCTCATATGGTAAGATCTAGTTCGTTGGACCAGAGTGAGGTGTTTCTTCTTGCACTACCTCAAAAGCTTATATGATAACCAATAGATTTGTGATCATTTGCATCTCAAATATAATTATATAATTTTTTTCCAGGTATATCCCAGATATATGGTTTGCTTCATTACCCCAAACTTCCTCAGTCATTCTCACTGCATCCTAGACAAATAAAAAGAAAATTAAATTTAAAAAAAACTGTAGCGACATGGGAGAAACTGATATTTAATTCAGAAGAACAAACTAGAAAAGAAATGTGAGATCTATAATCAGGTCTCCAAATGCCTTTTTTTAAACCCTTAATTCTAGCTATCAAGGGCAAGGGTTTTAATGAATGAAACAGCATCCGCCAATGGAATAAGAGTTCCTATTCTCCTGCATTGTTCTTGCATATCTCCCAGATCTGCTCTGAAAGTTTTGAGGATTCTGTGCAACAGATCTGCAAACCTGGAGCGGGGTAGGGAAATCAGAAAATCTTGGTGTAGTCTATAAGGCATTCATACAAGCTGGATGATGTCCACTGCACTGAGAGAAAGGGATTCCATCTTTTGCTTTGTACTATTTTTCATGTGACAGCCAGTTTGGTGTAGTGGTTAAGACACCAGTCTAGAAACCAGGGGACTGTGAGTTCTGGTTCCACCTTAGGCACAAAGCCAGCTGGGTGACCTTGGGCCAGTCATCTCTCTCAGTCCTAGGAAGGAGGCAATGGCAAACCACTTCTGAAGAAACCTTGCCAAGAAAACTGGAGGGACTAGACCAGGCAGTCACCAGGAGTCAATGCTGACTTGAAGGCACAAAGAAAAAAAAATCATGTGAATGGAAGGAAAAAGGAGGTAATAGCTCTCTTACCCCTATCGATAATTAGAACAAATGGCACATTGGGGAAATTGAGCACTAATGATATAGGTTAAAACCTGCAACCATCCCATGGCCTCAACAGAAGTCAGTTCAGTACATACCCCCACCAGCTTTTAAATTTTAAAATCAATGTCAGAAGATCAATCACACCTCAGGCACCTTACACCTAATATCCATCTTACTTACTTCCACATAAACCTGCACAAATTATTTGATTACTAGCCTAATTCTTTCCTAGCTGTTACTCTCATTAACAACACCATCATAATATTGTGGATAAAATTATGTTAATTTCTGCCATATACAAAAATATCAATATGAGAATTTTGAAATTACAAATCAATCCTATTCAGAGTTCTATAAGTTAAGTATAAGTTAAGTTTTCAAAATAACACATTTCATGGGAGGAACAGTATTTATTTATAAAAAGATATGCAGGAAGCAGCATTTATCTGGTCATTTCAGCACAGAATCTGCTACAAGAAGATATTAGCATCTTTCAAGTCAGCATATTTTGCATACAGAAGGGCACATGTAACACCACTGCTGCGCGGGCTGCATTGGGTACCAGTTTGCTTCCGGGTCCAATTCAAGGTGTTGGTTATCACCTTTAAAGCCCTACATGGCATGGGACCAGGTTACCTGAGGGACCGCCTCTTCCCCATTACATCAACCCGTCCCACCCGATCGTGCAGAGAGGGCATGCTACGGACCCCGTCTGTAAAAGAATTTCATCTGGCAGGGTCCAGGAAGCAGGCCTTCTCCGCAGTAGCTCCCGCCCGGTGGAACATGCTGCCCCCGGAGGTGAGATTGGCCCCATCGCTCCTGGCCTTTGGGCGGAGTCTGAAGACCTGGTTCTGCCGCCTCGCTTGGGGTGGAGAGGGGAATCGAGTTACATGGGGATGGTCGTTATAGACCACTCCTCCCACACTTGGACTGTTTTAGATCTTTCATCGCTTGGATTTTTATTTCTATTTATAGTATTTTTATTGTATTTTATTATTCTGATGGTTTTAATCATTTGTTGTAAACCGCCCAGAGGCCTCCGACGGGAGGAGATGGGTGGGGATAAATTAGATAAATAAATAAATAAATACTAAGCAACCATCACATTCAAAATGCACTCAGGTGCACATTAAGCAGCCATCAGGCTTCCTCTGCCAATTTTGTACTGAACCAGCAGTTGTCTTCACATGCTTTATACTTCTCACTGTTTCATTCATCTTTCTAAGGCCATGGTAAGGATATAGAACATAAGGGCCCTAGAAAAAAATTCAAGTACATGCTTGACAAAGGGTGTGCAGACCCTGGGCTGGATCCAGATACAAGACTTCCTTATTGAAAGAACTCACTATGACTATAGTTGGGCTTTGAGTTCATATTGTCATATCCAGGGCACCGCAGCTCTGGATTCTCATGGGATGATGGTAAGCAATCTAGCAGGAAGTGTCTTGTACCCAACTATGATTTCCACATAATCCTGCCTCAGGCCTGAAAGCCGGCTGGGTGACCTTGGGCTGGTCCCGCTCTCTCAGCCCAACTCACCTCACAGGGTTGTTGTTGTGGGGAAAATAGGAGGAGGAAGGAGTATTAGGAATGTTCCCCATCTTGAGTTATTTATAAAAATAATAAAGGCAAGATAGAAAAGAAAAAGAAAGAAAGGAAGGAAGGAAGGAAGGAAGGAAGGAAGGAAGAAAGAAAGAAAGAAAGAAAGAAAGAAAGAAAGAAAGAAAGAAAGAAAGACTGATTTTTCCAGTAGCTCAGCAATTTATCTTCTTCTCAGAACTGATCTGCGCACAATAAGAATTCCTGCTTGCACTAAAGTAAATAACCTTATTGGGTCTAGCAAGTGAGCTTTTCCTATTCTCAGAGATGCAGGATTGCCGGAAATAAACACGGATAGGTCCATGGCTTGCCAGATGATATCTGAGAGAAAAGAAGCAAAGAAGGGAGAATTTCTGGGGCCTAAGCAAATCTATGGCCTCATCCACATACTGGGGATGAGTTGATCTGGGGATGTGTTGCAGTGTCCCCACAATGACATGATGTTTGGGAGGACTTCTGTAGCTGTCACTCAGCTGCTACTGTATTCCAGAGGAAACCTGGCAAAGAGAGCAGCATTTCCTTGAGAGCTGGAGGAAGGTTGGTTTCCCATTGCTGGGAACTCTTGCCTGATCCTGCCTCCCACTTTTCAGATTTCTCTCCTCTCTTCTTGAGTCACCACAGCAGCTTGCTTGCTGCCATTTCTACATGAGGTGTCTCTATGGCTGTCTGCACCTGCCACACACACACGTGGGCGTGCACACACACACACACACACACACAGTAACTACTTTTCCCTCTTGATTGCTACAAAAACAGATGCAGAAAGCTAAGGATGAAGATGGGTGGGCAAAGCATTGGCTGGTCACATAATTTAGATAATTCCTCTGAGTGTTTGTACTAAGGCACCATACAAAATGCTCCTTCAAATGCTTCACACCACCGTAAAAAGACCCCTACAGATGAGGACAGCATTCTATCCCACTCAGCCCATTGCATTTCTAATAAATGGTTAATAAATCAATTGTAATGTGGTCTTCTCAGATAATCATTTCAGCCTTCTAGGGATAGAACAATGAAGATATTAATGAGCCCTAATGTCTTATTAAGAGAGAGAGAGGGTTATAGATATGCATGCGCACACTCGCACAAACACATATATAAATGCATGATTGGAGTGCCTTTCCCTCGAAGGCAGCCTTGCGTTAGCTTCACTGACTGATCCTGCAGCACCAGGAGGTATGTCTGGGAGGTCAATCACACATTGCAGGAGAATATATTTAACTGGCAGCAGCCACCGGATACCAGATCCATTGCAAGCGGTTTCATTAAGAAAGACAGTGCAGTCTGTCCATCACTGGGATCACTGTGCTATGTTTTAATTGGCATGAAGATCCTGGCCTCATCTTTTTCCTTGAAACCATCAATCCGTTCTGACACTGTCCTCTTGTCAGTAGCAAACAGGAGGCATAACACTTGCTTTATTGCATTAATAATTCAACAGTGTCCATGCTTTTCTTTAAAAATTCTCAGGTGGCTATTGGGGCATTGAGTCGGGCCACTAAACCGATCTCCAGTGAGTCAGGTCATATGTTGCCTGGCAACTGAGGCCTGGCTTGACAAAGGCAGGACACCTTCCCATTTCCTCCCCCTTCTTTTTTCCCCTCCCTGCAAGAAATCAATATGACAGACCTGATGTTAGTGATGGGAGATTAGATGAGAGAAAGCATAAAAATTGCTGGAGAGAGTCTATTTAGAAGGGCTCCCTCTAACTACATGACTTCCCTGCAGCTGTGTCATTATGGCTATTCCTCTACCAGCGGCATTCATTAAGTATTATGTGCAAAAGCATTGTTTTGTACAGCACGTCTGCTTCATTTTAAAGCTGCTGCTTTTTTCTCGAATGATTTCATTTAGGACCGAAGAAGGGAATTTTTCCATCCCCCATGCCACCAGCAACAGGATATGCCCCCTCCCACCTCCTGGCTCTCTCTTCCTCTTCTCATTCATTACTTGGTTCTAATTTTCAAATCAATCTTTAAGAGATGTTTAAATTAAGTTATAGAGCATATGTGCCTTGAATTGCTCATATTCCTTGCCATAGGCTTCTGAATCATGTGAATTCTTCATTAACTCCTGTTTGGTCGTGCTAGAATAAAAGTTAAACCTGCAATGGATAAGCCTCATGGAAAATTTCCAGGCATTCATTAAGCAATCTTGACTCATGCTTCAAAGGCCTTCTGGATCAGGGATTGGTAAACATTTGATTCAGAAGTGGTCCTAGACCTTTGCTTTCTAGAACTCAGGTCATCCCGCAGAGGTCTTCCCTTGTCTATCAGTTCTCATATCTCTCTCATGATGTAACAATTTTCAATTAATTGGAAGTTAATCAGAGCAGTGTGGAAGCTCTGCTGCTGGTTACTTTTCCGGGAGGAACTAATGCATCAGTAAATTAGATCTCTAAGGATACCTTCTACAAAGGAAGTGGGAACAGAGATTTCCTGATCTGTAATAAATTCAGAAAGTCCTGATCTGTTCTTTTTAGGACTGCTGGCTATTTAATAATATTGCCTCAAGGATTGATTTAGTAGAATAAGGCCTCATAATCTGTCTTACACTTTCTCAGAAATGTGCTATCCCTGTGAAAGAGGTTCATATATTTTTATCTCTTTCTCTGGGTATTTTAGAATTTTTAAGAATTTCACTGGAGGGACAGCCCCCACCCCACCCCTTTTCAAGCATACATTAGTGTTTACAAGATGGCAAAATGTTCTCCTGTTGTAGGTTTTCAGTTATACATATCTCCATCCTGCTGCAGCTTCCTTGGCTGCCCCTGCTCCCTGATCAGGAAAAATCCTATTGGAAGAGTTCCTTTATGGCATATTTCCTGATTCCATTTATATAGCCACCCACCTTAAAAACAACTCTGGGTGGCTTGCAACCAATAGCCAGGATGCCTATAGGCTGCTGGAGAGATGACTGTGCAATGCAAGACAGGACAAAGATACAAACACCCCTCAGCCAAAGTGTACCTAAGGTAAGCATAAGAATGCACCCACTCTTGAATATTTCACTGTTGTTTTTTCCTCACACTCTCATTTAGGGAAAAAAAAATCAAAACGTTTTCCCCCCTATCAATTAGATAAATTAACATGGTTGGAAAAAAAACTCAAAAGAAATTTCTGGAATAATACCATTTTTCAGGCACAGCATTGATTTTACAGGTTAGGAAGCCTAAGCAAGGCCTATGGAGTAAATACTCAACAGTTACCCTTTTTTCATTCCCATTAGATTAATTGATATTAATCTAATTAATCTAATCCAGAGCCTGGAGATGATGGAGAGTACCTGTAGCCGGTTCCACCCCAAAAAATCGCTGTCTTACCTTGGTTATGCTGTTGAAAACGGCAATAATTAAGCAGTGCTTCTACAATTGTCATTACAGAAAAACAATTCAGTGACAGGAGCACCCCTTTGTAATAGCGGCAGCTAAAAGAAACAAGTGAATGTGATTTAATTTTGGTAATACCATTGTTCATGGGACAAACTTGAGAACAAGTATTCACTGGCCACACTGTTGGGGAAAGTGTGGCCTTGATTTCATCCTCAGTCCATAAATGAGATAGCCTTAACTCTTAGTTAGGTGTACCAGTCTTTGTCGTGCTTTCCTCTTTAAACTGGCAGCCCCCATTGCATCAGAGGCAAAGTTGGGAGCGGATGGGATCAGAGTCTGGGGCCGGTCTTGTCTGTCACTGATCTGCTGTGGCCTTGCTAAAAAGTGGGGCCCAGCAGTGCTGCGTTGTTGGTCTGTCAGAACTGTGCAACCGTACACTTTTTTTACAACCAGGGCTGTACGTGCTTCCACTCTGAGACTCTTACTAGTTTGCACAAGGCTGCAATAGAAAATCATGGGAATCATGGATCAACTCTCCCACATCACCTCCTGAACAAAGCTAGCTAGAATCTGGAATTTGGAAATCAGTATTTGTCATTTACATAAACAACAGGAAAGGAATGGGAGAGAAAGCCTAAGCAAAAGTGTTATCTTGTACCTCAGCAATATTTGTGATTGATTGATTGATTGATTGAATGATTGATTGATTGATTGATTGACTGAAAAAGCCTTTATTCAACTTTATAACATAATGGAGTATAGGAGGGTCTAAAGAAGGAGCCTGGAGATGATGGAGAGAACTTGTAGTCAGTTTCACCAAAAAAAAAATGCCCAGAGAAGAACAGAGGTGGGCAAACTTTTTCTGTAAAGGGACAGATCCCATCCCTCCTTTGCCTCTGTGGACCCAGCTGGCTGGTCTGCAGGTCAAGGATTGAGGCAGCCATAGGCCACCTGCCCTCCCATTCTTAGCTCATGGGTCCTGCTCTAGAAGACATTAGAGACCAACAGGTTAGTATGAAAGGTGTATTATTATTTTTATTATTATTATTATTATTATTATTATTATTATTATTATTATTATTTTAAGGCTGGTTGTTGTGTCTACATGTATGTGCATTTTGATGCTCTAAAGCATGCACAGAGTTTTACACACACTTCTGGGAATTGTCCAATGAGAGGATGTGTTAGTCTAAAGTCCAGACTGAATACCTTGCAAGCTTTTGCCAAAGTATCTCACTTAGTCCGAACAAAATTTTCTTAACTTAGCTTAGAGTCAGGCGGGCATGAGCACAGGACAGGAGCAGCTTAAGGTGCAGTGCAAATATGCCCTTGCAATACCAGCCCCTCCACTTACTTAAAAGTGAGGCCCACTGAACCCAGTAGCATTTCTTCCTGAATGACCCAGAGTACAAATAGCATATAAATGCATGCACGTCCAGAGTTTGTCCCATGGCTAACTGACCACAACCTTGTGTAGATTTTTTTCTCATATTATATGTGATATACTGTATAAGAGTAAATATATATATATATATATATATATATATATATATTTCTAACATTCTGGAGAAATAAAGAGAAGCTGTGATCTCAACTCTTCCTTCACACCAGATGTGGATTTCACAGTAACTTAGAGGACTGAAGGCCTCTGGTTTCCAGAAAGTGAAAAAGAACATTTGTGGGAAGAGAAAAAGCGCTAAAGAAAAGGGTAGGGGGAGAAATGATTATGCTTGGGATCATGAAAGGACATATGCATAAAGAATTGCTTAGTATCCTTTAAGAGATTCAGAGCATTTTCCAGTAAACCTCCATGTATCCAGAACATGCTACTTTTTAAAACAGGAACTGGAAGTCTTTAGTTTAATCAGCTTTTTGTTCTATCACTCCCCCACCATGTCCTTAATTCAGAAAAAAGGGGGGATCCATATCACATCTTGGCAAATTAATAGTAATAGATAAAACCTTCTATAAATATTCATTACATCTCATTACTGTAAATTAATGAGTAGGATTTTTAAAATTAAGGATAGTCACATTTGGAGACATGTCTCACTTTTCACATAGACTAAGCTTTCAGAATAAATAATTCCAGTGGAAAGGCCTGGCTGACTACAGTGCTGGCCCTCAGGATTTTACAGTAAATTCTTTGATAGACAGGAAGCAAAGGCTTAGTTTATTTTCCAATTTAAAGAAACATATCCAATTAGCATTTCAATAATTATGAGAATTAAATATAGGTTAGTAAGTTAACTTGGATATTTTAAACTCTCTCACTTGCTCTGCTTTAGACAGCTTGGCCTATTGCATTGACAGTTGGAGGCCTGCAATATCAGAAGGTAAAACAAATAAGAGTTAATGGTGAAAAGGCTGCTTTGTCCTCTCAAGGCACTTCCACATTGCAGCCTCAGCTGCTGGTCTCCCTTGCTGCTCAGAAATTCCAGTCCAGATTGCCATGGGGTAGCAGGGTGGCTGTGCTCAATCTGGACTAGGAACACCAGAAGACCTGATTGGTCATTCCCTTGCTTCTTGCCCTTCCCATCCATGCAAGACCAGTCACACTCTCTCAGCCCTAGGAAGAAGGCAATGGCAAACCACTTCCGAAATCTTGCCAAGAAAAACTGCACAGACTTTTCTGGGCTGTCACCAGGAGCCAGCACTGACTCGAAGGCACCAAATGTATATATATTAAAAAATTCCCTTCTCACCCCCATGGGTGGTATATGTCTTCCTCAACCTCAGGTCCTCTACCAGTGGCCTGTGAGTTTGAGGGTTCTGCGCAGTATCTTAGCTGTTCCTAGCACTGCACTCTTCTGGACAGAGAGCTCTGATGTTGTTCCTGGGATCTGCTGAAGCCATTCTCCCAGCTTGGGAGTCACAGCCCCAAGTGCCCCTACTACCACTGGGACACTTTCCACATCCTCTCTAGTTCCTCCTTCAGGCGCTGGTACTTCTCCAGCTTCTCATACTCCTTCTTCCTGATGTTGCTGTCACTTGACACTGCTATATCTATGACTACTGCTGTCTTCTGGTCCTTGTTTATTACTATGTCTGGTTGATTGGCCAGTACCTGCCTGTCTGTCTGGATCTGGAAGTCCCACAGGATCTTAGCCCTGACATTCTCCACAACCTTCTGTGGAATCTCCCATCTGGACTTGGGAGGGCCTAGCCCATACACTGTGCAGATGTTCCTGTACACAATGCCAGCTACTTTGTTGTGCTGTTCAGTGTATATATATAAGTTCCTGGAAATGGAAATTGTCTTTAAACACTAGAGCTCTTTTCTGGGGTGTTGTTATCTAACACTTCAGAAAAGATAATCATACCCCAGAAAAGCAAGGAATTCCACAAACATTGGATGATAGGTAGCTCATCTGATTATCAGCTGAAAGAATCACGTCAAACCAAAGATTTTCCTCCTCAAATGCCGGTATTATGACATCCCTTGGATATGATACTTCTATTTGCATAACCTGAAATGGTTCTAAAGGTAGAATGCAAAGGCTAGATTTTTTTTTAGAAGTACTATGTTAATTGTGTTTATGTAAGAAGCCACTGTTATCAAACTGTGCAAGGAATCTGGAAACAGGATTATTTTGTGTGCCAGAACCATTTATAGCTTTCAAACCTTATATGTTAAGAACAATATTTTAAAAATGAATTTCCTTTTCCTTTCTGAGTCTTTGTTGAGGAGTTGCATATTTTCCCGAAAGGTTTGGCAAATGTCATCTTTCCTAACAAAGAAATACCCAGCTGGTTTTCAATTTTCAGAAACCCAAGGTAAGTGTGTATCTGTAGAGAAATAAACAGGTGGAGGAGGGCTTTAAAATGCAGGAAATAATAGTGGGAGCAGCATTCCTGTCTGCTTTGCAACACCACATGCCTTGATGCTACACTTCTAATACTAAACTCTGCCTCTGTAATCTAGTATTTCTTTTGGAAACCTTCTCAGTTATGAGGGTGGGGGAGTTGTCTTGCCATTTCATCTGTGGGAAATCAGAAATTACAGCAGTGCTCAAAGGGAATAGGAACCCTAGATACTCATGACCTTCATCGAAACCTCTTTCATCACTTGTCAGTTTTTTAAGGGGCAATTTAATTGTAACTCTTCGGTGGTGACAAGGTAAATGCTGGCATTTTGGCACTGTCATTCATTAGTTGTGTGCAATGTCAGCAGCAATGCCTCCAATGTATCACTATTTCACCTCAGCAATGGCAACTCAACTTTTGGGATGAATAGTATTTGGCTGATACCTCCTAGAGACAAGTCTGCATGCCTTTCATTCCTGTCTGCCAGGGCACTGCTTGCTTATGAGTTTCAGGACTCGGAATAAAAGAGTATTGCCTAAGCAATTCAGTGCAACAGAAGAAAAAAGAGTTGCTTCAGGCTGGCTCCATGGTGAAGGACCCTCAGCAAAGGGCTAACTTAGTTCTCCTTCCAGACAGACTGAGGGTGTCAGCCTTGCAAGGTAGAACAGACAAGAAGCACGCCCAGAAGTAGGAGCTGTAACTTTATTGTAAGGTTACATTAACAGAATCTTGCAAGTCTGAAAGTACTTCTCTCCCTGCTCACCTTTACAGTCCAAGAAGCTAGGGAGGGTCCCTTCTGACAGGTTTGCCATGCCCCCGTTCCTTCTGCAGACTCAGCTGCCACTTGTCTGAGTGTTGGCTAGTCTGCAGCTCTCTCTCCTATTTCCCAAGGTCATTCCCACCAGCCTTTACTTTGGGTCAGCACAAGACATTTTACTGCCTGAAGTGATGAACAAGATGGTGCCCCCTTCCCTTCTCACATGCAGCATCCAGTTGAACTCCCAGCTGGACTTCGGTTAATGCTGGTGATGGAATTGCTCTGCACACCAGCAGCACCCTGAAGGCAACAGACTCTTTTATGGAGGTTGCACAGCAAACACAGGCTCTTTCTAAAGAAAAGAACAGCTCGGAATTTCAGGAGGAACAGCCAGGAGGGCGCTATCACTGCTCTCCTGTATCTACTCCCAAGGCAATTGCCTTGTGCTGGGTAATGCTAAGTACACTTGAAAGCCATGGGAACTTGGGACTGTGAACCTTTTGGAAGGGTGCCTTGTTTTGTTGAAGGCTTGACCAAAGCAAAGCCATGGAGCAAAGCAGCTTCTCATTTCTGGATAGCAGAAAGGCTAATTTGCTTCACTGGATGACAAAGCATCAGAACGTCTCACTGAAGAAAGTTGGACCCAGCTCACCTTTCATTAAGGCAGAGCCATCATCTCTATAAAGCCTTCAGATGGACTGCTGCAGCTCTGTGAGGCAGGCTGATCCATATAGGTCTACCATACACACAAACACCATGGTATGCAAATCTTCAGCCACGCACCTATACCTAAACAGTTTCCTATTTAAGCATATAAGGATGCAGGGATATGAACTTCCTCTCTTGCCCACAGAGACCAGTGGAGAAACTGCCCTGAGTTCTCTGACTACATCTGGCTCCTTTTGCAGATGCTTAGGCCCTGATTCTGATGAGAAACAAAATAAGCTCCCAAATCCCAGGAAGATCCCAGTTGTCTTTCAAAGGGTCACAAATATCAATTTATTGTATTTAAGGTTCTTTATTGTAGAAATAATTTGCAGTTTATTAACATTCCTTATGGTGCGGGGCAAAACCAACCAGTAGCAGCTTTCATGGAAAAAATTACATGAGATTTTATACTTGCAGCCAAAACATAAACTCAAAATTGAAGCTACTTTTCATGCAAGTTTCTGTTTCCACTTGGCTCAAAAACCCAGTTGCATTGTGAGATTCCTGAATCCACAGCACAGGGGACAGTTGGGAACTCTTGAATGAAAAGTAAAAAGGTTTATCAAGCAGCTAAACACAAAGGGATGGAATTTTTCCCCTTTCCCCAGCAGTTTTGTCTATTTGTTTATTACTGGACACAGGAGTGAAGAATGTTTTAATCACTTTTAGATCAGAATACCATCTCAGCTGAATTTAATTTTCATGCATGGAAAGTATTGCAGGGTTATGTATAAAAGTTTAATTTGCTTACTATTACTTAAATATTTTCTTTGGCAACAAGAATATTTTTTTTTCCTGTTCCACCTCAAAGATGTTCTTGACTAGATTACTTTTTAGTATCATGGTCTCTGGTCTGTGAATAATTTTAATATTGGCACTACTGCTGTATGAGATCATACTCTAGTAACCCCTTCAGTTATTACAAGAACTAGAAACCCCATTTTTCTGGATTTGTTTAAATACATTTTATTGAAGGATCCACTTTTTGTAAAACGGAAGCAATAAGAGTTTGAATGTTTTTCCCTTATAAGTAGACATTATGCAAATGTATTGGTTATTTGGGATGCCTTTAATGCCAACCCACATAGTTATATTAATGCTTATGCTTCATGTAAAAAGAAAAAGAAAAAAAATCTGTGCAAAAAGAATTAAGGAACTTTTGGATCCATATGCAAGATGACCTACACCAAAATTATATAAAGCTTTTACAAGTGCTAATTCCCTTATGAGAGCTTAATTCCTTTCAAACACTTGAAACAGAATATTTATTGAATTGTACAAAGAAAACATATTGAGAATGAGATAAAAAGCCTGGCAGATTATTATCCTCTTGGCTGAAACAATTGCAACCATTTAATATTATTTCTATTATTAAGGACACCGAGAGTAAAACATTCAGTGATTCAGATTCTATAAACCAACTTAAAAAACTTAAATACTGAGTCAATTGTAAAAGAGAAAGGAATTAATGCAATTTTACATAATATAGCTTTTTCTTAGATCACACATGATTAAGCTGGCTGTTTAGCTGCACCTTAATCTTTTCAAGAAACACAGTTAAAAGCTGCAAGCCCAGATAGTTGTTTTATGGAATGCTATTAAGAAAATATCAAGATTTTTGTGCCCCTATATTATGGGAGGTTATAATTATGTCTTTTCCGGCCTCTATAGTGAAACCTATGTAACTGACATTTTGAAGGTTGACCCTGCTGATTATTCAAGCTATCATCCAATTTCTTTCCTAAATGTTGACCCCCAAATAATGATATCACTTTTGATATCAGGCAATATTACCTTCAATTATTTATCCTGTACAATCTGGTTTTATAAAACAATGATAATAGATTATTAACTGAGATCTTGGCTCTACTTTCATAAGAATCACTACTAGCTCTATGAGTGGTTTCACTGACTACAGAAAATGCTTTCGATATGATACAGTGGAAGTATTTGAAACAATTTTTGATCGAATATGGATTTCATTCCATTTTTATTGACAGGATTAACATGTGCTATTCTACTCCTTGTAATTTTTATGCCACTGTGTCACTGTGAGCTGGGGAACTTTATATATTTCAGTAATAAATGAAGTTACCAGAAATAGAATTATTTTCTCATCCATTAAGACAGTACTTCCCAAACTTTTTCCTTCATTACCCAAAACCAGACTTATCAGAAAGTCCTTTTTACCCAATGTAGGAAAAACACTTTAAGTCAATTTAATGGGTTTGTGTGTCGTTACCCAAAGAAAAACCACTTTTACACAATTTTGGGTAATTTACCCAGGTTTGGGAAGCACTGCATTAAGATTTCTGATAGAATTTATCAATTTATCTTATCTTTTCTAGTTTTTATCTGGAATCGAAACTATTAAACAACCAGAGGGCATTGTATTACATAGGCTGAAGTGTGCATAAAATATTACTACATGCTAATAATGAGTTATGTCTTATAGATATCTGTATATGCTCTGTGTCAATACTTAACTGATATTTTATAGCAGTTCGGCAACATCAGGTTGTCAATTGCAATAAATTCCATATACTTCTTATACATCCTAATATTTTTATGCAAATTCGTAACAATTATTTGTCATTTGAATTCTTGGAAATATTTACCTCAAGGTAAGATTCTTTATTTGTAGCTCCATTGAGCTTTTAGGGAAATATAAATATAGTACTAGCAAATATTATTTGAAGATTTATATATTTAATAGAGGTATATCTATGCTAATACTTTCAATTTTGTAAGATATTAAGCATTGTTTGGGGGGTGAATCCTTAGAATTTCTTTATCTAACTTATTATTATCATATGTGATGGAGCTTGGAGAGGCGGGAGAGAGCATTCCAGACTGATAAAAGAAGTCTCAGCCTGTTTAGCGTGGAAAGTGCGGGGAGGCCGAAGAAGGTCAGGCTGGCACCGCCCTAATTTCCCAAGGGTATTTTTCCTTTGAACTCTATCAGAGTCTTTCAGTCTGGCAAGATTTTCTGTGCTTGGTAGAAACAATAAAGTAGACTAGAGTTGCATTTATGGCTCAGCATGGTTTCTTCGCCTAAGCCCCTTGACATCAAATGATGATAGGGGCTTCACTTTGATTTTCCCAATTTTCAGCTTCATCACTGGGCATTTACAGTATTTTCTTCCTCCTCCAGCTCCTCCTCCTCCTCCTCCTCCTCTTCTTCTTCTTCTTCTTCTTCTTCTTCTTCTTCTTCTTCTTCTTCTTCTTCTTCTTCTTCTTCCCCTTCCTCTTCCCCTTCCCCTTCCCCTTCCCCTTCCCCTCTTTTTAGGGAATACAGATGATCTAGTTCAGAAACCATCTGGGGAATTAGTAAGGCATCATGTGACTCCTTTGAAACCCTTAACAGGGCTCGGCTCTCTTTTATTTTTTTTTTAGCCATGGCTATATTATATGTCTTGCTTTAAAACTGCAGGGCATATCTGGAAGAAGCTAGGATGGAAGTATAATTTTGACCCTTATTCACATGACAAATTTATACTTTATAAATAATCTCAGTTTAAAAACAGGTAAATGTTTTTTTTAAAAAAATCATGGGGAATTGGATGCATTAATTGTTTAGATTATTAATCATTTTCAGTTATTGTAGAAGGAATCTAGATTGCCTTAAAAATGATGTTGCGGCCCAAATATATTAGTATTGTATATTTTCTAAAACTCCTCAGTTTTCAATATTGGCGTATGGTTTAGAATATCTTAAACCTAGAGTATCCTTTTATAAAGAGTTAAAGATTATCACTCAACTTATTTGCAAGAATTTTCAAATAATGAGCTGGAAAATCCTGTGTTAGTGAATCAGAAAAGAGTTTTTGTTTTTATGTGGAGTATTTCTTATGATCTTAAGATGAGATTGATTCAACTATTTTTTTCATGTTTACTGGATTCCCAGAGAATGTCTCAAAAGGGCTGGTCATCAATTCCATTATGCTAGAAAGATAAAATGGATGAGGAAATGCTTACACGCTCAATATTATTATATTAATGTTCTGTTAAGACATCTGTCAATTTGTTAATATGGTACTGTTTAAGGATGTGAATGTATTTCTGAGATGTATACCAACATCTGGTGTAGGAAGACCATGTTTCATGAAGAATAGGGAATACAGCAAAGATATTAGACAATTCAATTTACAATTTTGAATCACAATCAGGTGTTTGCTTTCTGTCTACTATCATAATGGAATAACAGGTGAATATTTTGGAAAGTTATGGTTTAACAATTTGTTCTGGCGGAATCATATTTCTTGTGTATAACATACTTTTTGTCTGTTTCTCCACCATCTTTTTTCTTTTCTTTGTTTTTTTTTATAGGTCATCAGGAGGAGGTACATCCACAACAAGCCCAAGGGAAGGCTTAGGAGGATCATGTGTAGCCTTTGACTGTATACAGCCCATACATACTCCAGAGCATTACGGGAAATTTAAAATGGTAGTTTCCCAGATTTAGCTGCCTGGCAGAAGGGGTCAGGGGCACAATCAGTGCTGGGACTGTGGAGCTCCAGTTGTTGATGCTCTCAACTTTTAGTAAGGCAATGTGGCTCAAAAAAACTAATGATTTTGTCATCTAATGCCATGTTCATATAGCACAAATATTGTTATTTATATGCATTCTTGTTACTTGGCATTGAATGTTCTTACTACAGCAAATAACAGAACAACAAAACATTAAAGAAATAAAACAATGAACAACATTTTTCTAAAGGGAATTGCCCATAGTCTTCCAACAGCTAAAGAATTTTTTTTTAATGTCTCTTGGCCACATTTAAAGGTGTTGAAGAAAGGGAAATGCATCCAACTTCGGCCAAGGCCAGATCACTCGCCAGGTAAAGATAAGATGGCAGATTCCCCAAACAGTGGATGGTGTCTCACTACAAATAGCTAGAAGTTTTCAATGGATGGTCTTGAATATCAGCCTTAGAAATCAGCAGAGCAGTCCAAAAACCAATTCACATCCACTTTACAGCTAGTCAAATGCAGAGTTTGGCATATTTATAAGTTTCATTTGCATGCTAGCCTTTCCCAAAGGAACTCTGGGTGGCATGAAAAAATTCCTAAGCTCTCTCTCGATTGCTCTGCATTGGATCATTTCAAGCCATTGTACAGGTTTCTGTCAACTAATACAGCATTCTCAATATTCCACTCCCATCACTGGAAGAAATTTGGGCATATCTTTTCTCTTTTCCTTGCCTGAAGGAAAAATTTCACTTTGCAAGAATTCTGTATTCATTTTCACCATTAAGGTCCAGAGAAACATCTGCCTGATGCTACTTTGACCAATCTGCCCCTTTGACTCCTACACCACCTCCCATGCTATTCTACAGGGCACACGAGTGCTCAGCAATGTTTTCTTCTGGGGATGCAATGGGAAGCTTGTGTTGTGCAAACAACATCATATCCACATTTCTCTCAATTGTATCTAGAAAATGTAAAGTTCCATGTTAATTTTAAACATTGATCAATTGATGAACATTTCTTTTCTTGCTTAAAGAGAGTTTCCATTCTTGTCATAGTTAATATAGTAACCACCAGTTCTCTATTTCTTAATCTTCAATTGCTTTCTTAATTCAAACCAATGAAATAATTGCTGGATGATATGGAAACACTTACTCCATTTTCTTATTTTATTTATATTAATTATGATTTCTTTCCATCTACCAATAATATAAGAATGCTGATCTAGTCCATAAGTACCCAAAACATGTGGCATATAATAATAATAATGACAATATTGGCTTATAACTAGTTATAGTTGTAACTTATAACTTTTCATTTAAACATACCTTTAAGAGGCACACATAAAGAAGTGCATTTCAAATGTTGTACATCTTGCACTCTATTTTTAAAACATGAGAAAGAAAACCATTTTTTTCCTCCTTCAGCATCTTTGTTTTACAGATTTATTATGTGAAAATGGAAAGGAACACACAACCACTCTATTTATGATAAAATGCATTTTAATTTGCTGGCTCAAAGTAAGTTCCATATGCAAGCAAAATAACATATGCCGAATGTACAGGAAATTGCTTCCCTAAAAATAACCTTATTCTTTTGTTTTATCCTATGCAGTAAATTGTATTTTTACCCTGCCCTTCCTGAAAGTTTGCACCATTCACAACCGAACTACTTAATGCCAGAAGTTGAAGGCCTCCAAGGAAAAAGGAAGGGAAAATATTTTTTTCAAATGGTTGGAAATTAATATGTCAATGTTAATACATCAATCTTTCATTGTTAAACTATATCCTACACTGTAAAAAAATGGACCTGATTCTGTTCAAGTCATTGCCAGTCCCTGAATCTGTTTAAAAATGGTGTACTAAGATACATAGTATTAAAATCTGGATCAAATTGCCTGATGCTTAATTTCGCTTCCTTTTATTCTTGCTTATGTTTATTGTTTTTGATATGACATTTCAAATGACATCTTGTCTCACTCTGAGGACATTTTAGAGTATGAGCATACTATTCATAAAAGCACCATTTAAAAAAGTATTTTTAAAAAAATACATCTGATGCTCCTCCATAATCCAAACATGGTGCAGGCTACCACATGGACTCCCTGCCACATTTCCCATCACTGTCAGGAGCCACACAACTTGCTAAATCTAACATTGTTGCAGAAGTCAATAGCAAGGGTTGTTGGTCTGGTGAGGGCAGCTAGGGAAACCTCACCAAATCTAGCAAGGGTCTTGCTCCCCATGATGCCAAGCCACCTTTCCATCTGCCAATGACATTATCAGCATGTGCCACTGTCCAGAGCAACAGCTCCTAACCTGTGGACCAGGGTTCAGCAAGGGCCCTGCAGTGCATCAAGTGGGGAAACACAGATAACGTAATAATGGTAATAATAGTAATAATAGTAATAATAGCAACAACAGGTAAAGGTAAAGGTTTCCCTTGACGTAAAGTCCAGTCGAGTCCGACTCTAGGGGGCGGTGCTCATCTCCGTTTCTAAGCCTTGGAGCCGGCGTTGTCCATAGGACACTTCCGGGTCATGTGGCCAGCATGACGACACGGAACGCCGTTACCTTCCCGCCGAAGCGGTACCTATTGATCTACTCACATTTGCATGTTTTCGAACTGCTAGGTAAGCAGGAGCTGGGATTAACAACGGGAGCTCACCCCGCCGCGCGGTTTCGAACCGCCGACCTTCCGATCGACAGCTCAGCGGTTTAACCCGCAGCGCCACCACGTCCCTTAATGGTAATAATAGTAATAATAGCAACAACAACATCCCCTTTTATATGTCATATTCAATGTTATGTATGTTATTATTCAGAATATAATTGGCTTTATACTTATGTTCCTGAAATACAACACTCTCTGAACTGAAACTGTTTTTCTGTGGCTTTAAGTGAAATCTGCTCTTCTATATGGTAAGAAGTAGCCATGTTAATGCCCTGTGGTGTTAATATTTGACTTCCATCAGCAGCAGACTATGCTAAAAATGTAAAGAAATGATTGGGAACCACTGGTCTGAATGCTTCTCTGCACCCTGTCCTGTTGGCACAGGTCAGGCCAGATTCACTGCCTTCAGCCATTCTAATTAAAACTTCTTTGCAGAATTTGCCAGGCCTGATGTCAGTTGTACCCTAAATTTCCACTTAATATACAAAGCATTTTTAAAAATCTACTTCTAGAGATATGAGATACGGAGGTATGAGGACAATCCTGATATTTTTTCCTGATTAAAAAAAGTGTTGAAAGGTATAGCTGAAGCTATAGATACAGGTTTCTGTATAAATGTGCATGTGTATGTATGCATGCATATATCCAGAATTTTGCTTGAATAAAATTAAAACATTGGTTCTGAGGCAACAATTGCACCTTTGCTTATCTTTACCAAAGGAAAGCAACCATGATTTTAGATGATCTCCTGCAAAAGGCAAGACAAAGAAATAAAAATAAAGTATCTCCTGCCTTACTATACTTTCAACAAATGTAAGATGACTCTTTCATTTTAAAAGTAAAGTGGGGAAAAAAGCTAGACTTTTTTCAGATAAACGTAGAATCTGAGCATAGGATTCATTATACAGAATGAATTTATACAGATTTATACAGAAAGGGTTTTATTTCATAGTAGTAAACACACACAGGATTCCTCTATAGATCTGGGCAACTTCCAGATGTGTGGAATACAACTCCACAATTCTCAACAATGCCTTGGAAACGCTAGGAGATAGCCTACGCATGTGAAAGTTGTGTAGGTTGGGCAACACAACTCTTTAGGATCTTCAAAGAATCAAATTCAGGGAAATCAAAACCAATGAATCTACCAAGCATCTTGATTGGATAAGAATAATATCCAAGACTCAGTGCTCTGAAACTCTGTTTTCATAAGAACAATTTCTTTCCACCTAATCACATGCAAAGTCAGTATCATTAAACCCATTAGGTTCAGTGTGCTTAGTAAAGGTAAAGGTTTCCCTTGACGTAAAGTCCAGTCGTGTCCGACTCTAGGGGGCGGTGCTCATCTCCGTTTCTAAGCCTTAGAGCCGGCGTTGTCATAGACACTTCCGGGTCATGTGGCCAGCATGACTCACGGAACGCCGTTACCTTCCCGCCGAAGCGGTACCAATTAATCTACTCACATTTGCATGTTTTCGAACTGCTTGGTGTGCAGGAGCTGGGACTAGCAACGGGAGCTCACCCCGCCGTGCGGTTTCGAACCGCCGACCTTCCGATTGACAGCTCAGCGGTTTAACCCGCAGCGCCACCGCGTCCCTTTTCAGTGTGCTTAGAAGGGGATAAATCTGCAGATGACTGAGGGATTTTTTAAAGATAGATGGAGAAATAGAGAGAGACGTATTTGAAATTTCTCTGCATATAAACTATGTAAAGGGTTACGTCTGTAAAGGATGTTAGATATTAACAATGTATATAGGCATGTTTCCTTACACTTATCATGTACCAATGAATATGAAAATGATTATAATTATTATTGTAATTCAGTTAAAAACAACCTTATTAAATTATTAGTCATGTTCAGTGTTTTATATACCAAATAATTAGTATATTTTAAGATTTCCTATTTGAAACAATGCAGAGCTACTTGGTAGTACCCATCCAATCTGGAAAAAAACAGGAGGGTCAGATCTGATTGGTACTTGGATGGGAGACAAGCAAGAAATCTCACACCTATAGGCTAGACTGGAAAGTTAAAAATAAAAATAAAAATCCCAGAATAAGGCCAGGGCAAACGTTTGTGCCACTGAGAAGAATATATGAACGCATCTATCAGGTGACCAGGAACTGAACTCAACAAAAAGGAGATTTTATCTTTACTTATGTGCAACACAGGGAAATATTTATCACATTTTTAAAAGCCAGGTTTGTAATTACCGCTGGAACGTCCACAGACCAAATTCTTTGGCTCCCTACTTCTACCCATTCTGTCACAAAATATAATGCATGTTGAACAGATGTAATGGTTTCCATAGTTTTGCCAAAACGTGTACTGTCCTTATGTTCCAGAATTTATTTTATTTTCCCATACTGGAGAAAGAATGAACCTCTTTTCAAGGCCTTTTTAGAGTTACAGGATTTTTTATTTGAGCATTTGAGCCTTATCCTTCTTCACTATGGCTATAAAAAGAACATCCACTGTGCTCCAAAACATAATCTTGATTTTAAATAAAGAGGTCTGTGGGAATAGCCCTTCCAAATTTTATTTAAAAGATCAGCACTGGTATTTTGGAGGGGTTGTTATATTAATTCTACCGATCAGCATTCTATAGAAAATAATAGCTAAACGACACAATTGTTGAATCTGCTCTCAGTTTTGAAAGTTAACTCAGTTATAATCTCTAGAGCGTTGAATAAAAACACATAACAGGAAAGTTAGGTTCCTGTTAATTCACAGATGCCTTTTTCAGCTCTGGCATTCATCTGGAACAGTTTAGTTCATTTATTTGCTGCACTTGATTTTGCCCATCTCAATGTCTGTTCAGGGGTTGACATTTTTCCTCAAAGAAAAAAAAACTAGCCTTGTATTTTCAAGCACAGTCGTGGAGAGAGAGCAAAAGTAATAGGTTATTCTCCCCTTTTCTAAAAGTACCACTGCCTGAGGAAATGTTTTCAGTCTTCCTAGTCTACAGCCTGTCATCTCAAGGTGGTCTCCCATCCACATGCTACCGAGGCCCAACCCTACTCAGCTTTCCAGCCCAGACAAGATTAGCCAGATGCTGGTGCCCAAAGGATACAACAATAACCTCTTCAAAGACCCCTGAGAAATAGAGCCCTCCTGAAGAATCAAGAAAGAAGCCATAGAGGGCAAAACAGAAGTGGCACTCACACACTTGTCCCTCTCTTTTTTTCTGTTTCTTATGTTGACAGACCAAGGCAGTTTTGAACCACAGGGAATTCCAAAGCTTTTGGAAGGATTTTTTAAAAGAAAGATAAAAATACCCTCAAATCAAGTTAATGATGCCACCACCATATAGTTTTCTTGACAACAGGACTGCAAAGGTTTGTCATTGTTTTCTGGGAAGTTTTAGTCTTCCTAGTCATTTCCTGGTAGTCTCCCATCCAAATACTGATGAGGCCCAACTCTGCTTAGCTTCCAAGCCCAGACAAGTTAGCTAACATCTGCTGAGTAGAGAACTTCTCTGCATATGTGGACAGTTGCCCAGTGCTAGCTAGATGTATTGAGTAATTTAGGTGCCTGAGAAAAATTCTGTAAAATAGTAAGTTGAAAAATAGTAAACAACGACAGTAATGCTAATATTAATGTTCAGCTGATTAGCATGAGTAAGACGATTTAAGAAAAAGAAGTGGGGGGTAGTCTGGCTCCATCTTTTACAGGAGTAAAGACAACACAGCTTCTTGGGATTAAGCTCAAAAGATTCCAGCGCAGGCCTAGATGAAACATAATTTCCAGACAAAGCCCTCTTCTGTGTAATTTATTGGTTACCCATTTTTTTAATTATTCATTTTTCTGATTAATGAAAATATGCTAATTAAGGATTCAGTGTTTAAAAGGTATAAATATCTTTCATTGCCTAAAGTAATTATGATAAGTAATTATTTAAACATTATGATTCAGAAGTTAAATAATTTCTATGACAAAAATGGAAGGAAAAAAGCTATCTGCATAGCTGTACAGGATAATTTAGCCTGTTCATGCTAATGAGAGTACAGGCATTCCATCTCATTGAAATGCCTAGTACAAGATTTTGTGGCATCATTTTGCTACTTACATGCAAGCTCATCTTCACATTCATTGATGTGAATTTATACAAGGCTGAGCTCCTCAGCGCTTATCTAGTTCATTGTCCAACCTGGCCCTCATCAGGTACGTTGATACTACAAATCCCAGAATCCCAAGCCTGCTGCAGCAACACTCAGAACTCTGGGATATGACATCCCAACCCATTTGGAGAGGGCCAGGTTGGGGAAAACTGGGTCAGCAAAATGCTTGATAGCTTTCCTGGCTCCATCCCAGTAGGAGCATCACAATGGAAAATGTTATACAGAGGATGCCCCACCACCACCACCAGCCAAAGTGGAATGCATCAAGCAACCAAAAGCTTGTGGATGTATTTATATAAGTCTTGTGGCATTTTACAACCTGGTAGGAACCAGGTTGTGACCTGAAATGTCAAGCAAAGTATTATAGAAGGGTTGAAACATCTGGGAAACAGATCCAGCTCAACTTAGAGAAGCTTCCCTCTGCAGCTGAATCTTTCTCCCTTGCACTTGCTATGGATTTATGGCCCCCACCCAGCAAAGAGTTGATTTCAAGGAGACAACGGGCAGCTCCTTTTGTATTCCTGGCTGCGGGTTGGACATGCCTCACTTCGCCACTGTGTGCACAGACAGTGAAGTGGGCCAGTTGCCTATCCTGTGTACAGTCAGACTAAATGAGCAAAGCTCAGGATGAGCAAGATTCCTTCGTGTCATCACAAAGCACTGTGCCAAGAGCTGCACAGGTTTGTTCAGTGTCTACCTGCTCATTGCCAAATAAATCTCAGATTTGCAAGGCAGTTTTCCAGCCTGCACTGCCCAGCTTCTTGCTGCTGCAACTCCGCCTCATATGAACAGCAATTTGTTGTGTTTGTTTGGAGCAAACACAAATTTCTAGCAATAAGAAGAAAATTAATTGTGTGTGGTTCCTTCACTTGCCAACCTTTTCTAATGTTCTAAGGGAGTAGAAGTGTGTGTGTGTGTGTGTTGAACTTTAGGCAAAGCCATTGTCTCCGTAAATAGCAATGGCTGTATTAATAAGAAATTAGCTAGCAAGCAGCAATAAAACATGTCAACATGGCTGCTTCCTGTCTTTCTCATCTGACAGCATAGCATATAAAAAGCAGCAACAGACTGGCATCTGGGCCCTTGCATGCATGCAGCTTTAAAAGAAAAAGTGCCTGAATTCTGAATCAACACATGCTGCATTACTGTATAATTGGTTCATTTATATGAGGTGCTATTCAGGACACTGAAGGAAGCCCCTTTCTCTGCTCAGAATATCTTTCTGAGTTCCTCCTTGCTAAGCAGAGCCATAGATTTCCAGCTTGGATTCCTCCCCCTGGAAGCTTTTGAAAGAGAGAGAGGGAAGGAGGCAGAGAAAGAGGGAAGGGTCCCACTGGCAGGAATTCCATGTACATTCAGTGCTAGGGTTGGGGTCTGCCTGAAGGTATTCCTGCATGCTCCAAATTGCCTTTTGAAACCATATTGCTGCACAGCCCATCTTTATCACAGAATCATATGGTTGCATAGACCCATGTTTCTCAGGCTTGGCATTTCCAGATGCGCAGACTTCTGCTCCCATGGTTCTCAGCCTTGGCCATGCTGCTTGCAGCTTTGAGAAACACTGCTGTAGACATCCCCCAACTCAAACATTCTTTTTTAATGCATTGTCTTTACACATCCAGGAAACACATGGGAAAAAGTGGGTCCATGCTTTTTGGTCACCCCTGGAGTCAATGGGGGCCTGCAGGAGCAATCCTGAAGCCTTTGCCCCTTTGCCCATAGGCTGAATGTGCTGCACGATCTGGAGCTGATGTTCTCAGCTGAGAATCACCCAACATTGCATTGTTAACATTCCATAACAACATGGATGCAAGCAAAGCAGGCACAGAAATGGGTTTTCTGGAGTGGTGAGGAAAGAATGGTAACTCATTTTCTTCTGCAGATTTAATCAAGCCCAAACTGGAATCTTGCACTCTTAAGTAAATTGCACTACAGCTGCCCTTTAGTGGTCAATATTAAGGGAGGATAACAAGAGTTCAGTATTTTAGGTCAACAGTCAAGATTTACTCATTTTAAAGGATTGCAGTTTTCGCTGTTTTGCTTTAATTGCCCTTTCTGAGCTGTTAGGATGAGGCAGGTAAAAAAATGCATTGGATGAGACTCTGGGCAGTTTACAATAAAACTGGAATAAATAAAGATTAAAATACAATAAAAACAATATTCTTAAATAAAAATATAAAATCCAAGATAGAGATGACTTCATGGGAGCCTCTTCTGTTGTTGCTGTTATAAAACTGGCATACTTTCCTGAACTTTTAAAATATATTCTGAGGGCCTTTCTCCATTGCTGAGCTAAAGTGCTAGCTGTCTAACCTTGAACTGTTAGAAACCTATACCTGAATATGGTTTGCTTTCCCTATTGCTGATCCCTACCTGCCTCTATTGGCTCTGTTTCAGCTTGCTGCTGAATGGTAGCATCCTGATTTCACACATGCAGGTCATGTTAAGCCTAGCAATTGACACTCTCCTGTTTTACAGATGTCATTAGCCAACAGGCATCCATCCACCAATCAGGACAATAAGATAGGGTTGGGGTGTGATAGGGTTTGGAGCCCTTGTGAATGTTGACATGTGACTGGCTTGGCTGTTCTGCTTTACCACACATGTCAAAGCAGGAACAGACACCTGTCAAAACTGGAGGAATAGCATGATAAAAAAAGGGGGCAGCTCTTTCAACATTAGCCACTCAAACAGCTCATTAGCAGCTGGGAAAGCTGTATAGTAAAGTGGGATACCAGGACCCTCCCCCTACTGCCAGCCAGCTGTTCGGTAGGCTTGTTTCAACAATGGGCTTAGTGCTCCTTCAGAAGAATTATCATGTGCAGTGGTGCCAGCCGCTGTGCTCTGCTCTTTTCATCTGGAAGAGAAAAAAGAAGAAGAAAATGGTAGCTGAGGAGAATGCCTGGGAAGGGGCTGATCTGCCCCAGCCTGAAGTGGGCCAAACTGTCCCCATACCCTAAAGATGTGCCACTGACAGAACAGTCAGCAAAGTGTGTCAGATTTTAAACAATTGGGAACAGTTGCAGATTGGTGCTGGCATAAGGGAAAACAGTCTGTTTTAAAATTGGAACTGCAAAGGTTGAATTAAGTCTGATCAACTGGGAGCTGAGGATGAGATGAAGGCAATATAATCAGGATGTGGTAAGATCAAAAGCTTGCCAGCTTTTTTAGCATGTTTAAGTGCAAATGGGGAAAAGCCATGAAAAAGCCCATCTGGATCCCCATATCTATTGTAGTTTCAGCAGTATACCTGCAGGTTGTTATAAAGCTTGCTGAAACTTCCCTATGCATCCATGGTGGTTTCCTACAATGTGCCTCATTTTCTTTCTCACAGAAACACTGTGCAGTTATATATAAAGTGCCTGATCTTTTAGAAGTTTTCAACCTTCCTCTGCTTCCTTTGACCTGGCTGGCTTGATCCAGATCCCACCTACTTTTCTAGGTTTGTTCAAATCAGCTCTCCTGAAATCAAATGTGCATGCACAATTATGCTCCAATTTCTCATTCTGTAGTATCCTGAAGCTCAAGATGACATGGTCATTCCTACTGCTATTTACCTCTTCAAACAGCTATTCCCTATTGGTTAGGATCAGATCTAAGAGAACGAATCACTTTGGCATTGCAGTATCTTCACAACTGAGGAGACCCAGATCGGTGGGAATTCCAACCAATGGGAAAGCAACACATCTCCCAGCATATAGATTTTTTTAAAAATTCGAGTTTTGGATAGTCAGAAGAAAAATAATGCTACCATAAAAATCCCTCCCCAAAATCTTTTTGAAAAATACCTCATCTTTATACTTGTTCTTGTCTTTATAATGTGATGATTAGGCCTTAATGTCCACTTTCAGAAATGCCCACCAAGGATGGTGGTTTCCCCTTAGTAGGACATTCATATCTTGCACATCCTTCCTATTCTTGGCATGCTTCTCTGCCACATCTATGTTGTTTGGAAGGTTTTCTCTGTAAGATTTTAAGGAGCCAGCCACTGGGAGCTGCAGAACCTAAGACATAAAATTTTAAAGTAAGTACTGTCCTTTGCAGAAAAAAGTGCTTTCCTCTACTTCCATACAATATTGATTTGAGTCAAGGATCAGTTGCAGTTTTCCTTTTGGTTGCAATGATCTTATTGAAACTTTACAACTGTCCAAATATTACAGTGATAGATTTATTTGTATTATAGATCAAATAAATATTTTCCTTTCCAGCCAGTGTACTTTTCTTCTTGCTGCTAAGCCATTAAGCTGTACATTGCTTTAATAATGGTAATCAAAGCTACATTTCAAAGGAATAAAAAACAAACACGAGATTTCCTCATAAAATGCCTTTATAAGATGCTCAAGGCAATATAAATCACTAATCCCTGGATGAGTTGTGCAAAGATTTCTTTCCTCCCCCCACCCTTTACTTTCCCCTCTTTTCCTCCTGGTTAGATTCTTCCTGAAAACATCATTTAATTAAAGTACCTGGTGTGGAAGGCTGGAGCACTTTGAAGTCAGGCATATATATCTCATGCTGAAGAATTTAGAAACCTCTTACTACATATTTGACTTTTGTATCATTAGAAAAAAAAAAGGGATTTATGTGTTTTTAATCATAAACAGCTTGCTGAAAGGAAGAGGCCAGAATCCTTGACCAAGGTGGTGATGTGCTTCTGCTATGGCTAGGAAAGTTTCTCCCACAGATGTTACTCCTTTTATTATGCTAGTAATGTACATGGTGTGTTACAACCATTTGGTCATCAGTGGCCAGCAAAAACCATACAATCTGTTGCTCCAGGGAGGACGGGAGAGAGAAAGGGAAGAATACAGAATGGGAAGAAAGAGAAGGGGATAGAGAGATCAGAAGAAAGAAATGGAGCAAGAAAGAGAGGAAGGACAAAGAAGAGGTGAGAAGAAAGACATGCTGCTACACTGATAACCCTTCCAGCATAACACTGCTGATTTTATTTATGTATTTATTTCTGCAATGTATATGTCACCCTGCTCCATAAAAGCCTCAGAGCGGCTTATGATGATGCAAGAATAAACGCAGAGAATTAAAAGGAAAAAAAACACCCTAAACTTTGAAACTTTGAGCCACAATTGTGTATTGCAGAGAGGGAGGACACCATGCCATTAACCTGTCAAGGCTTTCCACAGCAGCTGGGTGTTGGCAGCATTCCTGAGGGCCAGCGGGTTGGCGCCGACCTAATCTTGGGTAGAGCGCTCTCCTAAAGGAGAGGGGCAGCTACGACTGAAAAGGCAAGTCGCACAGAATGTGATGCCTGAACAAAGGCTACCCCTTACTTTGCCGCAGAAGAAGAGTCATGCAGCCGAGCAGTAGTCTTGCAGCAATGCCATCCCAAATCAGCCAAGATAAAGTTACGGACGACCAATACATCTGGATTTCTACCCAGCAGAATCTAATTCTTAAACAGCAGTAACAGCTTCAGCCAGAATAGATCAAATACCATTTCCTTGGAGATGAACTTCCCAGCAAACTTTTTTGCAAGATAAAAAGCATGCAGGGCCAGGTTTGGTTTGGTTCTTTTGGCAGGGAGACGCATAACTTTGTCGTGGTCTGCAATACTTGCTCAATAGCGCATGTCGAGTTTCAGTAAGCTGGAAATAACTATACATGCATACTTCTCATAGAACTGTCTAATTCTGTCACCTCAAAATAGAAGCTCTTTCTGCAAATAAGGGAGCTTTTAGGATCTTTTTCCAGTCAAACTAGCTTAAGCTACTGTAGTTCATTTATTACTAGTCAAGTTCAGGATTACAGAAAGAGTTTGTTTCACCTCCACACCAAATTTTTGGAAGTTGACACAGTTCCCAGGGCTTATAGACATTGGCCATCAGAAGCCACTGAACAGGAACATATTGCTTGCCATTAACTTCAACCTACAGTATGTAATTCCCAGAAATGAGGACGATTTATGTAATAAAATAGCAGTGTCACAACAGTAAAATAGACTCTGACACTGTCTCTCTCTCTCTCCACAGAGACAGAACTATCATTTTTCTAAAAGGATATCTTCTAACAAATATTTAGAAACACGTATTTAGGTAACTTGATTAGCGATAGAGGATTAGCTGTGATTTCTTGATGCCAAATGTGGAATTGTTGTAATTTGTGATACTGCTTAGGACATTCTGAGAAATGGTAAATGAAGTTGTTTGGAAACATTTGCAGACGTTGCATCAGCTGCTTTAGAAGGGCTTCACAGTTAAACATCTTTTATGTGATAGAGAACGTGGCCTTCCCAGTCTCTAATACTAAATAACATGATTAAAAGAAGCAAAATCCAGCCCTTTGTGTGACAGATCTGCAGCCATAGAAAGGGTACTTTAATTAGTAGAAAACTAATCTATACACTGTATTAGATAAAGAGAACACAGATAGTATATTTTAGCCTGATGTCCACCCCAAAGTGTTATGAACAGGGCAAACATGATTTAGCCTTAACATCATTTATAAGGCTAATGGTGTTGCTGTCTTCCTAGAATAATTTATATTGTGTTTCTTTTGTTATATTTTTAGGCATCACTTAAATTACAGCTGGTGTAAGATTTAAGAGAAAAGGATGTTTCCTTGAATTCTGTAATGTAGATGTTTGAATTCTTATATGTTTACCCTCACTGACTTTTTGGTCACTCCAGGAATTCACTCTTCAGAATAATTCTAATGTTTTCATTAGCCTAGAAACAGTAACTACAGCAAATTCTGAAGCTTATGTTAAATTAGTTCCTTCCTTCCTTCCTTCCTTCCTTCCTTCCAGAAAGGTCTTGAAATCTAGAAGGCCATTGTTCTTAGCTGAAGTTCTCCCTCACAAGTTGACAGAGATATGATACTCTTGAGTATGAATTCTGTAGTATGAATGAGATGATCTGTCAATAGAAACTCAATTATATCATGGATAGTAGTAATGTATGGAACCAGTAGTAATGTAAGAAACCATTACATTTCCAGTTTCAATTCTTACATTACCAGTAATAATGTAGGAAGCCACCATTTCTTGGCTCAGAAATGTAAGAAGCCAATTTCTTGGCTCAGAAATTTCACACAGTATTTTGGAAAGATGCATACCGAAAAGAGTGTGGCATATAAACAAATAGAATATAGCTGGAGGTAAAAACTATTATTATTAAAGACAGTTGCATACTAAATAGTTTTTAGTACATAAAGTCGCATACAGCAACATATCTGGATTTATTTATTAATTTATTTTGGAGTTACACTGTTTAAATTACAGAAAGTTTGTTTTCAAACATGGACAAGTTATTTGTGATTTATCAATTCCTTCCTCATGTCAGTTCATTTTTCTTTAAGCTGTCAATATAGTTAACCACAAGCTTTCAAGTTTGACCACAGCATCTTAAATGAGTCAGTCAAAATCCATTTCATTCTTTTAGAAGAGAATAAAAGTAAGATTTTTAACTTCCAACTGCACAGAATCCATTTTGATAGGAAAACATTCATCGGGCCTGCTAGTCTTCCTTTCCACATCTTTCAACAAAGCACTTTAAGTCCCTTTTACACAAAGCCATCTCTGAACAAGGTAAGCTTACAGAACTTAAAATGCAAAACAATTCCCTCTTTCTATCATTTATTGTCATCCATACACGGTGCATGGCTGACAACCATTAAGAGTCATGGAAAAGCAGCTGTCGAAATAAGGAAAATGGCCTCAAAGAATTGCCCCTGGTCTTTGGCAAAGAAGGAGCATGGGGCTTTTTTGCATGACTGTGATCATCACAGCTCATGACTAATTCTGTGCTTCATTTGAATTTGCTTTGTTGTAGCAATACCCCTGAGCAATTGCCAGGTCACAGTATGAAGTAGTACATACAAAGATTAAACATGCAGTGCTATAACTCTGTGAACTGTGGCAGAAAGGAACAGCAGGCTCCTTTTCAAATAAAAACAAAGCATAATCTCTTTCTCCAGACGTTGTTCCCCAGCACCATGTATAATTAAACATATTGGAAAGATGGGCTCTTCTTCCTGTCAATCAAGATCAGCAGAGATAGTTCAATCCATTAGATCCAGGAGGATCAATGGATAGCTTTCTTGTTTGAATTCAGAAAGGCAAATCTCAGTTCCGAGCATTTTTTCACCAACAATTCTTTTATTTCCACTTGGTTGAATCACCTGATGGATGGCCACAGTGGCTGGACAGAGATATACAGCTACATAGCACAAGCATCTAACAGTTAGTGAACTGATTTGCATGTTATAGTTTCCTTCCCTCGTTTGCTTAAAAGTTTCCAGTTCACTTCTTGCAAACACAAAGTCATTATTTCTCGATTGCAGTCATTGAAACCTGCAGCCCTGAAACATTAGTCACAGACACGGAACTCAAGAAATAATCGTATAAAATCTAACAATGTTCACAGCATGTATCGATGTTTGCATTTAATGATAAACCTTTAATAATAGTATTTTTTTTCCACATTGCATCTGATGAATTATTCATTGAGGCTAATGAAACATATCAGGTAAAAGGAAGTTAGGAAAAAGGTTCCAAGGGAAAGGTTCAGCAAAAGAATTATTCTTTTTAAAAAGTACAGTTTGGAGTACAAAAGGCCATTTCAAAAAGAATTTCACACAAATGCCGCAAATTGAAATTGAATAAAAATCTACAAATCCATTTATTTCTGCCCCATATGAAATTCACTGCCAATAATTAAGAAAAGTGACTATTAAAACTGGGTAGAGCTGTTCAGTCAACTATTTCAAATCTTATGATGCAATGCACGTATTAACTAATTTATTTAAACGATGTTTAAATCCAAAAGGGATTTCAAAATGTTAAAGATAAAATGGTTAGTCTACCAAGAATAACCTAAAACTGTAAAATAAGACCGGGAGGCATAGAAGTGATTTCAACCAATTAAAAATGCACATTGAAATAATGTGAAAGCAAAGTCACCTTCAAGTGAAGCTCAATTTCTGGGGATATCCTGGACACATCCATGCAGTTTCTTGGGGAAAAGAAGTTTCTTGTATAAATGTGATAAACAAATATTTTAAAAACCCTACATAATTGGCCATTGTTTTGTTTCAAGATTTTTTTTTTCCAACTTGCCTTCCTCCCTGGAGGAATCCCACCAAAGTCCAAACCAGGGCAAATTCTCCTTGGTTTTGGAGCCCCAAGAGCATCAGCCAGGAACTTAAGAAGAATATGGTGCCCCCACCTGGTTAATCTCCCACAGGAAGGACTTCCAAATACAAAGCTCTTTTCTGTAGTTGATTTTCTTATAGACCTGCATGAACAGATTCATATGAAGGATGGCAGGCTTTTAGATGTTGGGGTCCTCTGATCATTTAAGCTTTTAACAGTGAACCCCACAACATGAATTGGTCTCAATCATAAACAGGCAACCTATGTAGTTCCTCCAGGACTGATCTATTATGGTTCAGATTAGATACCCCAGTTGGAATTGTACCAGCCAAATCCTATAGGAGTTGAAACCTATCCCATTTTCAAGGGAAAACTGAATATAGGAACTGCAGAAATCCAATCTAGAGATTTCCAGAATATGAAGAACTGCAACTGAGAAATAAATCAAAGATGGTAAGTAGTGCTCTGAGCCATTGGTTTTACTTGAGATTCAAGTAATAAAGTTGGATCCAAGGCCAGAAATTACATAACTCCTCCTTCTTAATAAAAAGGAAGAAAATGGTAATGCTTTTCTGATGTCTGTGTGACTCCATTTCTGTAGGAACTTTAAGAGCAAAGGATGAGACTATGACCATACCTGCGTATGGTGAATACCACAATATCTGCAGGAACATGCAGTTTTCAACAGAATGACGAAAGTAGCATTGTGACATCCCAACACAGTTATGCCCCTGTGTGTGTCAACACAAGGGGCAGGGCTTCCAGCATGATGCTGTAATACTGTTGACCCTCCTTGTCCCATCCTGCAAACACCTTTGGGAGAATAACCTGTTTATGGAGTAGGGACGCGGTGGCGCTGCGGGTTAAACCGCTGAGCTGCCAATCGGAAGGTTGGCGGTTCAAAAACCACGCGGCGGGGTGAGCTCCTGTTGCTAGTCCCAGCTCCTGCTCACCTAGCAGTTCGAAAACATGCAAATGTGAGTAGATCAATAGGTACCGCTTCGGCGGGAAGGTAACGGCGTTCCGTGTCGTCATGCTGGCCACATGACCCGGAAGTGTCTCCGGACAACGCCGGCTCTAAGGCTTAGAAACGGAGATGAGCACCGCCCCCTAGAGTCGGACTCGACTGGACTTTACGTCAAGGGAAACCTTTACCTTTACCTAATCCTACCTGTGGTGGCTTATTGCAGTTCCATCTGCTCTGAAGGAAAGATTTAACCTCTGCTTTTGAAGAAACATGCAGACAGTGAGATGTGTGTAGAGAGTTCAGGAGGCTGGAATTACTCTCCATTTGGGTCTGTTTGCAAATTGGGATGTGGTATGGCTCCGATTCAAACTTTGCCAAGCATTAACTGGTATTATATTATCAAATAAATAGCTTACACATCACAATGAGTTAGCTAGATGCCAATTTAAAATGATCCAGAAGGAAGTAAATGTATCAGTGTGAAACCTTTGACTTAGATAACCAGAAGGGAAAAATTCTACTATCGCCAACATTTTCCTAACTGATGCAGAGAAATCACTGTCATTATCATTTCAATCCTCACAGATCCAGCCAGTCAACTCACTGAAGTTCCTTCAAACTCATTAATGGCATATATCTGTTTATAACCTAAGGACTATACTGAGCAGCTTGCACCCACCCATGGAAGTCTTACAAAACGACCAACTATGATGAAATCTGACTATTCTGCTTCCACAAGGAAGTTTCTTTCTTGCATGGAAAGGGAGCAGATGGGGATGAAACATCATGAAAATAACTGGATTTTAACAGAAAGAACATGGAGGCATGGTGAAAGCAGGGAGGAGGAGGAGGAGACCTATTAAACAGAAAGCTTTTTTATTTAAATCACTGTAATGTATTCAAGCAAATACTTCCATAGGCATAATGACTGTCATGATTGTAACTGCTTGCAATCTCATTTACCTGAAGGACCTGGGGATACAAAGATCATTAAAACAAACAGGAGAGATACCAACCTAGGGTGCCATGCAGAACATAGCACAAATTCAGAGTGCTGAAAGCCAGCTCATGTCTTCCCACAGCCTGCTTTAATACTTAGGTGAGTGGTGTGAATTGGTTGCACTCTGACCTCATTCTTATCCAATTTGATGCACCTGGAGGATTTATCTGCACAAGAACAGGGTTCAGTGTACAAATTAGAGGCATCACCACCTGGATAGGGAACAAGTGTCAAGCCCATATTATTTCTGGGATTCTACAATGTGCTTAATCTCTTTGAAATCCCACTGTTTGGGGAGGGGATCAGGGAATTAGATCCAGACTGTTCTGTTCTCCCTTCCTGGCTGAAATAGCTGATCAACAGAATGTTCCCCCTTTTAAGAAGGCAGGAGGGGATATGATGAGCTCATGACCCTGATTGTTCTATGATCCTTCTTTTGAGTCAGAACCAGGGATTCGTGATCACTGTATTTCACAGCATCAGAGATTATGAATATTATTGAGATTCAGTTCCAACTGAATGGGACAGGAGACACTTTGGAATCTATAGGCAGCTCCTTGCGCAAATCAGCAAAGATTGTTTAACCATAGCAAGTAAGTAAGCATGTTAAACAAACAGTAAAACTAAATTCTACCATGCCTATCTTTTAGCCTCAAGATTTTCCTCAATTACAAAATATATTTGTTGGTTGCCTTTGGCTAGCTTTTGAAGGATCTTTATTGGGTAGTTTTAGAATTTTGTAGTGGAATCTGTGATCTATATGTATTCAGGAGCAGTGTTGAATGGATTTTGTAGCCCAAAAGGAAGGATGAGTGATTCAGTCTAATTCCAATTCACTTCACTGCTTTCCAATTTGTAATCTCATGCTGCCCATACATAAAAACTGTTGACGTGCATATGCCCACACAAATCAACTACTGTTACAAGATGGTCCAAATGCATATCTATCTATCTATCTATCTATCTATCTATCTATCTATCTATCTATCTATCTATCTATCTATCTATCTCATCTTGCACAGGATGCCTTCCTCTGAGGCTGTATTTTGTATTTGGCTCCTATCTATTGCTATTTCATACCTTGCTCTATTTGATGGATCATGAAGTTCTAGTAGAAACCTTCCCTGGTTTTCATTTTCTGCCATTTGTGTAAATGTACAGTTAAGATAGCCATATCTTTGATAGCACTGTGCATACTTCTACAATGACTGAAAAATGCCTTGGACTTCAAAAGCTCAGCACCTGCCTGCTATTCATGAAAGCAGCCTGTCTTTCTTCAGAGTTCTATGTGAGCCTGAAAAAAAGGACTCCCTGCTTTGAAAGTAACTTTAATGTACGAATTACTTCAGACAGCAGCTGGGAAAATGTTGGGCTGCTTTCATGTAGAAGAGAGAGGTGCTGTGCTCATTTTAGGTCTAAAGCACTTTCAAAGCCTGGCATTTGGACCACTGTCCTCTAGTGTACTCTGTGGTTTCTGTCAAGAGGGGATGGGTGCTGGACGTCTGCAGATAGGCAGGGTCCCCAACAGGCAACAGACCTAAGGTGAGACTGGCTTCCTTTAGCATTCTTTCAGTTATATAAAAATGGGTATAAGTATTCAAGAGCCACTCTTTCCCTTCAACCTTTCCAAATTACATCATACAGGATATTCCTTGGGATATCATAGGGCTTTTCCCACTGCTGGGCTGATGTGGAATAAAAACTAACCATCAGATGGCAGAAAACTATGTCAGCTTGAAATTTATCCTCTGCATTGCTGATTCCATCCTGCCTCTTTTGCCTGTTTTATATCCCTGTAGTCACTGAATTTCCTCCAAGGTGATGAGTGACAAAGCCTAACAGATTTTACACACCTTGAGGTTGCCCTTGAATGTTATCAAATTAAAGGTGAAAATGTTATTTTAACTCAGGTGCTGTTATGGCCAACTTGAGGTTTGGAAGCTGGGGATGCTGAAGACCAAATTGTGGGGACATGGCAGAAAACAATACTTTGCTACATCATGTTAATGCTGTTCTTAGATGCAACTGGGGAAAGGCCCATCAAATGGTCTTAAATAGGTAAATGAAAACTGACAAACACTGCAAGAAATATAAAAGATGATTTTAAGCATCCTTAGGAAATGTTCCATTTTTTGTGACCTGGTTTTGACCCTTCCCACCCCAAGCCCTGCCTCAAACCATTTCAGACCTACTGCCAGCAGTGCTAAGATGAAGCTCAGGCCTTTTCTCCATTAGTGGCATGACATTTTCATACCATCAGCTCTCAACCCCCCCCCCCCATCACTGAAGTGATAGAAAGCCTGTCCTCATGGCTGTCATTTTGGCACAATGCTTGGATGCGTCTAGTAGATGCTAGGGAAATGCACTCAGAGGAAGAAAAACAGGAGGCTTTCCATTTCCAGATGGATTCAGTTAGCATCTTCATTTTCTGTGAAGACTTTTCGTTTCTTCCCTTCTCTCTGCATTTGATTAATCTCTTCCAAAAACCACACCCCCGCTAATCATCTATTCTATTTTTTACATGACAATAACCAATCATCTGTTTAGCATGTCATGTTGAAAAGGGTGGTGGTGCAATCAAAGCAGACCGGGGTTCCCAGGTCATAGCTCAGTAGTCATGGCTCACCAGATTAGCCCAGATGCAGGGTTTATGACTGGCTTCCCGATTACAGCCATTGGAAGCTTCACAGCCAAGTCTGTGATCAGTCCGGGGCTCCATTAATCATGTGTCATATGATAATGATAATGAACCAGGAAGTACCCATTCGTAGACTGCACCGTTGACACCAACAATTCATCATTCTCTGTTTAATTAAGGGACAACAATAAAATGAAAATCACACCAAACAGCCTAGCGTCAGCTGAAGGATTCATGACTCACACTAGAGTAAATGACACTCTGGCCAGTAGTGCCTTCCACAGATGAGCTCCAGGAAACCAAGGTGACTCTAGCGTCTAAAGGGGGTCGCAAATCCCTAGGAGGCCTCTGGCTTTGCTCCACCAGTCATGTAAATTGTGTGTCAGGTGTAAAATGTGCATCGGGAACACTGAGAGATAAAAGCACATGGGACTCACAGAAAGGCAAGCGATTAAACAGCTGCTCCTTGCTTGGCAGAACAGGCAGGAAGACACAAGGATGTTCTGGAAGTGAAGCTGGGCTTGAATTGCAATTGAGCTATGCATAGTTTTAGGATATTCAAATTCTGTGGCAAGGATTTGATCTCAGTTGAGGCAAGGGATGGGCAAATTTGCCCATTTTTATTTCACAGTGTTTTTTAAAAAAAACTATTTTTAACTAGGTTCTACATCACTAAAAAAAATGAGCACATTTCAACTGAAGGATGCACTTTTAGCATGCAGCTTTTGCATAATGTAAAGTATTTGTATATATGTTTTTCTCTACTTTCCTGCACACTTGTCTTTAATATATACCTCTATGTTCATATTGTTGAAGTAGCAAACTGCAGTAGAAAATTCTGGAATGTTCAAGTTATATTGTATAAAAGTACATGCCCTGGTTTAGGAAAATTAAAATTAGGCAAGTTGGCATAAAAAGTACCAACCAAATAACTTGAAAACCTCAGGCAAAAAAAGTTATTTTCATTAATAATGGATACCACTTATTTCATAATTTTATCCTGAGAATTCACAAGAGATTATTTTTCTCATGGAATTATTTCCATTTTATGAGAAGGAAAGGAATGCTAAGGAAAAGCAGTGATCTTGGTAACTAAATATAAGATCTTCAGAATGAGAGGTCAAGTTCTGAATCTACTGGACAATATCAGATCATCATGTTACCAATTTATTACAGCTGATATTGGCTGAGCAGAATTTTATTAGAGCCTTTTGGTTTCAAGATGAGGAAATACAGCAATGTGATGGATGAAAATATGAGAAGAGTAGGCTTGCTTCGATTTCTTAGGAGATTTAATAGAAGTTTCATATTACTTTTTAAGATTAAACTCTTTTTTTTTCAATTGATGCTTTTGCAGTGTGAAGATCCCTGGAGAAGTACAAAAGCCCATTTTGAAAATATATGCAAAGCTGTGTAACCAATCGAAGTGAAACTGTATAAATTATATAGGTCTTGGAGATCCTGAGTGCAAGAAAAGAGAGGATAGGTTAGGATGTTAGGTTGGGGCTGGAGAAACCCAGGTTCAAATTCACTTTCAGCCATGTAAGTTTGTAAAACCAGGAGAAAGTAGAAGGAAGTCACTCTCTTGCAGTCTAATTCATTCCATAGGGCATCCTTTGGAGTTGCCTGAAGTGCAGCCTGGTCCAGTTATCTGGGAAGAGTTCAAGCCTGTTGGCCCAGATGAAGTAGGGTCCTCGGTGCTATGACTTTGGCCACCTATGTTTTAGATTCCTGTCCCCCCTGACTGATTCAGATCTCCTGGGATGTGACAGGCGGTTGGGTCCAGGCAGTGGTGAATGCTTCTCTGTGTGAGTGGGTGGTCCCATCCAACTTGGAGGCAGTTGTGTACCCCATCCTTAAAAGACCATTGCTGGACCCAACAGATCTGGACAATTTTCATCCAGTCTTGAACCATTCCTTCTTAGGGAAAGTTGTTGAGAAAGTTGTTGGCTTGGAGCTCCGCAGGGGTCTGGAAGAAGCAGATTATCTGCACCATTTTTAGTCAGGATTGAGGACTGGTTATATTGCTGAGATACCACTGATCCTATTTGTGGATGACCTCTGGTGGGCTCAGGATGCATGCAATTTCCCCTGATTGTAAAAACCATGTAACAGCCTTCTCCACCTAATGTATTTCAAGCAATTAGCCTACAATTCCTCTCTTCTTCAGCCAGAATGTCCATTCTGTTTTTCAGTCTATACCCATTTAGGAAGGCATAGAGGGAAGAATTAACCATAAGCTCCACAGAATTGGGGCTGAAGCACATGCACTTCTGTCTTCACTCATGATTACCCTTCCATCCCATCCCCAAATGGGCAGAGGAAACTGAACTGTGATGTAGAGAGCATTGAGTGCTATGCTGTTGGCTGGCAAACCACGACAGCTGTGCGAGATGTTCCTTTACATTAAACTTCCCTTGAACTTCCCTATTTGGAAGAGATTATCAGATCTTGAGGCTGGTGGGAGCTGTAACATGAGCCGCACAGGAGACCATCCCGAGGACACTGCTAATTAGACCAATCAGCTTTGGATGATAAGAACTGATTGCTTTGAGTGTGTACTGAATAAAAAAGAGAGCTTACAGTTGCAAGGGGCTCTCATCCCGAGGAACTTGTGTCTGTGCATTCTTCCTATATTCTTCATGAGAGACCACCACACTGTGATAATAAAGTCACCTCTGATATGTGGAAGTCTATCAAATCAGAAGATTTTATCTCCCAGCAAGAATTTCTAAAAAGTGAACCAAAGGATGAACTGTGCAAATAGAAGATCAGGGCATGGGTAGTGGGGTGGGGTATTCTTAAGGGGATTAAAAGAATGGGCAGCTCCAAAGACTATAAGCAAGAGAGAAAAGAGTAAAATCTCCAAAGGATGTTCAGAAGTACAAGACTTAATGGATGGCAGACAAAGCAAGACCCCCTGTTAATATGCAGTATGTAGTTATGCCACTTCTTTTTTCCCTTAAATAATTACACAAGTGGGTGGATTTATATTAAGAAAGCAGATGCTTTGCCTCCTCTTGTAATGGCTTCCACTACTTGTAGTTAGGAGCCTTTTTTTTTTATGTTGTCTACAAGAGGAAGAGAGAAACAGATTCTACCTGCTCTGGGGAAATAAAGATGTATTCCCAGTTATAGAGATGTTCTCCCTCCCATTGCCCTCTTTCCAAAGTTGTAATTACTGAAGGGAAAAAAACAGCAATGTTGCTGTATCATGATTTTAGACCAGATTCACTACAGGAAGTGATCCCCCCCCCCCTTAAACACATGTTTACTGAAATTTATAGAGCATTTGTGGTGGTCTAGACAAGGCCTCTCATATTTCGCATCATTTTGATCACCTTCCCCCCAGCCCCCCATACACATTTTCCCAAATTTCTTCATTCTTGGAGGATCCATTAAAGGCTATGAGTCCAAATGAATAGTTTACATGCTATAACAACTGAATGGGGCTACAACCTCACTTAGTCCCCAGAGAAGTCACTGGGGATCCAAAGCAGATTCAGCTCTCATTTTGCAGGCTGTGAAAGTGATGAACTGAAGGATGCCGATTCTGAGGGGACTTGTCCTACCCAATCTTGACAGAATGAGTAGTAAGCTGGATATGCTAGGCAACAGTAGGATTGTAACAGAAATCCATTACAGATTATTCTGATGTCAAAATGCATTGATCTACAAGTTCTGCCATAGCATGGGCAGCAGCAGTGAATGGAGTCTGTGGTTCCTATTTGTCCTTCACTGGAAAAACTTGTAAATATCAGCAAAGAATGTTAAATAAAAAGGGAGATTATATTTTAAAAAGTAGGCCAATGCTAAGTCACAATCATATACAGAAATGTACAAGAGAAGAAAAAAAAAACATAAGAGAGGGGAAAAAAAGTTGCCAAAAATATTGCCCCCAGCAGGAGATAATATTTTAGATTTTTGGAAAGTGCTGGAAAAATCCCAATTAGGATTAGCTCAATCTTCCCTAACTGTGCTGGATGAGAAGTCTGGGAAATGTAGTCGCAAATGATCATGAGGACACAAGTTAGGGAGGGTTGTACTCTCAGAAGTAAGTAGAAAAACTGGATCCAGCCACATCTTACAATATTTGTATGGGAGGTGAAAGGCCACCAATTCTACAGATCCCCTGGTGTCTGACTTGCTCTCCTGTTAATGCTGGGGAAGGAAAACTGGAGGTGCCCTGTCTTAGTTCCAAGTCAAATATCCAAACAGTTGGCAGTAATTTGTTGTGACTTCACAATCAGTCCAGGAGGACCTTCCTGAATCACTGCTGGCACACTTTCTTGAGCTAACTAGATATGATGTTCTAAGAAGACCTACACATGAGTCAGCTCATCAGCTCAAGATTAAAAAGAATAAAGGGGACAGAATAAATGGCTCTCCTTGGCTTTTGACTGGAGTCAACAGACAGCTGTGTTGGGCTGGGTAGATAACAAGTTGTACAGATTTTGTACAAAGAAACAGCAGATAAAAGGGACATAAAATAGCTAACAACCCAGATTCTGTATGAAAAGGAAAATGAAGAACATATTATAAAAGTAATCTCTAAAGCATACCTACACATAGGAAGAGTGAGCAAGATGAAAAACAAGTGGCTGAGTAGCACATTGCACCCATCTGTAGCACATTGGCTCCAAGCTGCTATTTCTGGGATTTGAAAGAAAAATCCACTTAATGCAACTCAGTACTAAGTAGAAGAAGCATGAAAACAAATAATTCAATATTCCTATTCTCTGGTTCCATAATGCACACACCCAGTTCTCCAGTCGTTTGTAGATCCCTGTAAACCAAACTCTTTCCAGTCCAAAGAGAAAGAGCTAAAAAGAGGAAGACCTCGCATGAGCATCGATTGCAGTTTTATAATGCCCATAGTTTTTCTTCAAGTTTAGCACAAACTACTACTTGTTCTGTGTTCTTCATATCAGAAAGCACCTCTCTACAACCCGTGCATTTATGCTGCTTTAGTTTTTTTCAGTGATAGCAACAACAAAGATTCCTTGGCAGACTAAAGCTTGACAAATTATTATCACGGAAATGTTTTTAGATCGTAGTCTAATTAAAGTTTACAGGATAATAAATTAGTTGAGTTTCTTCAAAAGACTAACAGAATACCTCTCTGGAACCCTGTCAAGGATGTGTTAATTATGGTTTGCTTGTTTGTTCATTGTTTGTTTGTTTGTTCTCATGGGTCTTTGAGCTCCTAGACGCACATTTTATAGAGCCCAATTTGCAGTAGCAAACCAAATGATCTTACCGATGATGCGGTGTTGGCACTGATGCTCCTAAGATGAGTCACCTGATTCAGAGTGGCTGTTAGTAAATAGATCTACTGATGGTGGAGGGGAGCAGTGAAGAAACATAGAAAAAGGCACAGAGAAAAGTACCAGCGGGATAGAGAGATGCCAAGGATATAGAAAGAGGTCTTCTCTTTTTTAAAGGGAACTTGGACTAGCTGTGTCAAGTGCACTATTTTCAAAGTGTACATGAAAATTAGGGAGTGCAGTTCTTACTCCTATAATTGCCATTCTCATCGCACAAATATAAGCCATTGCCAAACACAAAGTGAAAAGCACTCACCTCTCTCAAGGGCTACTTTACACACAGTTATTGCAGCAATATAATGAAACCTAAGAAATAAGAGATCAGTAGTGCTGCTTGTGGTAACCATTCCATCTAGTGTAGGTTATCTTTTTGGTGGGAGGGTTGTCTGAGCCAGTCTTGACTCCTGGCAAATCCCTGGACATGTCTCTGCAGTTTTTTTGGCAAGATTTCAGAAGTAGCTTGCCATTGCCTCTTTCCCAGGGCTGAGAGAGAGTGACTGGCCCAAGGTCACCCAGTTGGCTTCATGCCCAAGGCGGGACTAGAACTCACAGTGTCCCGGTTTCTAGCCTGGGGGCTTAACCACTACAGCAAACTGGTTCTCAGTGTAGATGTTTAGTAGTCCCATATTATATTATTACACTCTATATTATATTATATAATCTCTGAGATGTAAGTTTCAAGCAGATTGTCATTAAATATAGTTGATCTATCTATATAAGTACAACTTAAAAAGGTTTGCCAAATGTCTTATGGAAAAGGTTAGTTAAGAAAACAAGCATAGGCCAGTATGGTAAACTAACAGAGGGGCAGAAACAGAAGAAGCATATTGTTAAACCAAGGAAACCAACTTTCTAGGAAAGAATGCTGCAACTAGACAGAGAACTAAAACTCAAAGGAATATATGTTCCTAGTTTTATGTACTAGGAAGCTTGACTGATATGGAGAAATCAGAACTTGTGTGCCTCCTGTTAGCTGAGTCTCAGATTCTCCTGGAAGAGAAGCTGTAGTTAAGCCAAATTACCCCATGGATGGGGAATTTGGGCCTTCCAGATGTCACTAGGTTACCAGTTTTTTGCATCTTCAGACAGTATGGTCAATGGGAGGAGAACTGAGATTGTACTTCTCAAATTTTGTCAGGCCATGAGTTCCCCACCACTACTTTATCAGAAGTATGGAATGAGGGAGGCTAACCAATTGTAAGTTGCCTCAAGCTGTCCTCTGAACTCATGATGATCCACAGGAGATTCAATTACTTTTATTTCACACAACAGGCAAAAATAGTTATGTTGGCCATAATGGAAATGTCAAAATCCTTTCCTAAGGCAACACTTTCATTAGGCCAGCCCAAAGGTCATGAAATAGAAAGCAGACAGAAAACTGGCATGTTGTTTTGTATGCTTTGAGTTGGTCTTAATAAATATATTTCCAAAAATGGATTTTGGAACTTGTTACATTGTAATGACTGTTTTTATGTATTATGTTAAATCCATAATGTACCTGGTTTGGTTTGGTTTGGTTTGGTTTGGGCTAAGCAACTTTTGCAAATCCAGACAATAATCAATGATTAAACAAACCATGGCTTAGTGGTTTCCAGAAAACACTACAACAGCTCTTTATAAGTTTATAGGCTGCCAAGTAAGGTTTGTACCCAATTATAATCAAAGACACAGACTTACTGGGACATTCAGAGGTTGAAATCCTTCATAGCCTTCATATCCCTGCCCTGACCATTTGGGTGCCTTGGGTAAGGTTTGAAGCAAGGCAAAGCCTCCTTGCTTCAAATTTCCATGGTTGAGACTCCTTTATGAGTTGGATTCTAAGCATCTAGAAAGCCTAAATAATTAGTACAGTCTCTTTGCTTTCGATATTCAATATGTAGGTTCACTGGTGACTGCTAGAACTGCCGTTGCTAAGGAGTGTGGTCATATGATGTCACGCTTTATGACACCATCACTTAACAATGGAAATTCCAGTCCCAATTACCGTTGTTAAGCAAGGACTATCTGTACTGCTTTACACATTAATATTAAGGCAGGGGTTCTTTAAAGCATCCTCAACTTTGTTCCAGGTTCTCCTGAAAGCCTGAAAAAAGCCAGGTTGCTTTCATGATGAGCAGAGAGGTGTTGTGCTTATCTTCAAACAATATCCAGAGCACTTTTTTTCCCAAATTTCTTTCCAACCATAGATAGACCTACTTGCATTTATTGAGATTATTGCCATAGTGTGACATAGGAATTTAATTCATATAGGTAGAGAGCATGGGGCCAGGTGACAGACATATGATGGAAGAAGTAGGACCCCTTGTTTGTTTCCCCTTGACTGAATCATGAAAGCCTTAAAGAGAATCATGAAAGCCTTAATCAGATCATGAATTTTCAATGGCCCTGGATTAGAAAATATTGAATCATCATGCCTCTGAGGTATAAGAATTTATTTCATAACACAGATTAAAACCATTTTAATTCATTGCTATTAAACAAATTGTGAGAGTTTGAAATGTTCCTCTGTTATGAAACATTGATTATATTCATATTCTGAGTATATTTGGAAGCCTGATAGCTTTTAGCAAAAAGCAGCTAGAACCGGTTAGATGGAAATTCTTAGAAGGCAGGAAAGACAGCCAGGAAGGGAGACCGAAGCTGCAATCTATCCAGTCTACCCAATTCAATATCTAACATCCGAATAATCTTCTTTCCATATGGACCCTACACTAATAGTGGCAGAGGGAGGGATTTGTGGAAGCCCATAGAAGAGCCTTGAGAGGGTGCTAGGTCAATAAGTTGATTAGCTGGTGGGTTCTTTTCACTTTAGAGACAGACCATTCACAGATAATCCTATTGGATTGTTCCTAGGCAACCTATTGGTTGCATTACTTTTCATTCAACTGCCAATGGCTCTCCAGATGTCAGTCAACTCCAAGGAGCTTCAGCCGGCACAACCAATGTTAAGGGGCACAGGGGTCTGCCAGTCAGAACAGCAGAAGGGCTACACTTTCTGAAGGCCTGCTGTAAACATCCAGGGATCACATGAGATGTTTTGATTCACATTTGAGCAAATGCAAGTCCTACCTCTCTTCAGGATCTAGCTAGGCAATGTTTTGACAGAGGAAGGGGCACTGGGAATGAACCCCTGTCATGGACCAGCCCCTCATATAGGCTTCTGGTTTGGGTTCAGAACCTTCAGAGTGGGTCAGTGGCCATCAATGTACAGCATGCTTTGAGGCTGTTAGCTTCCCCCCAGCCTTGTGGGGAGGTCCCTAAATAGCCATTCAGGCACGCAAGGCCATCGGCAGTTAAAGTGAAACAGGTCATAAACCACCAAAGGCCATTTTGCAAAATCTCATCTGAGAATGCAAATGTGAATCTTTTTTCTATCTGCATGGGTGTGCAGACAGGCGAACAGATAGACAAGGTGGGGTGTAAGAGAAAGTCATGATTTTTTAAAAAACAGAAAAATTAATTGGTAACAGTCGGCCAGGAGAACAGGCCCCAAAAAGGGCACACGGACGTGGGGAATATGGGGCTTTCCCAACATTTTACCCCCTCCCCCCTCCAAACTGCCCAAATATTTCACAGGCTGAAGCAGTATCTTGCCTTTGCATCCTGGGTTTCTCATATTACATAAACATTGTTTGGCTGCCTTCTTCTATAGGAGCATCTGCTCAGCTGACAGTCCCTAGTGAGGCAGCTTTGTTTTGTCCAAGGCACCGATCGTGAGTAATGGATCTGGCTAAGCCTGATAGTGCATGATGTAATTGTCAGAGGATTTTAATTATCAGCACATTTCATGTGGGATTTTTTTCCTCCCCCACCCCGCCCAATATGGGGTTTGGTTCTCTTTCAGACTGTTCTGATAGTTCAGATAGGCTAGAAAGGAGCTGGCATATTTGCATGTCTACTTTTTTCCTCCTCCTCCTCCTTTCAAAGCAGAAGAAATGGGAGAAGCTGCAGAAGTAATTTGCAGAAACTGAAATGATTGGTGCTGCTGCATCATCTAGAAGAGGATAGATATCAAGGGGCATGCAGTTTAAAATCCAAGGGTTCCATGCAAAGCTTTAAAAATATATTATTATTATTATTATTATTATTATTATTATTATTATTATTATTATTATTATTATTATTATGAGCCATTGGGCATTAAATATATGTTGTAGAAATGTCAGCAGCAATTGAAAATGGCAATTACTCTATATCCTTTCTAGGCCATTTGTCCTCGGACTTGGTTTTAACTATACTGCTTATCTTAGATCAACTCTGCCAGGGTCAGAGAAAAAGTGTTGTGTTAACACACAGCGACTTGAAGGAGTGGACTTGTTTTCCACTCCTCCAAGTGTTGCACAGTTCCAAGAGCTGGGCCTTTACAAAGCAGATATTGTTTTCTGCTTAAGTAAGAACATGGCTGAGCAGAAGGTAAAGCTGGGCTTCAAGCTCATGATGGTAATATGGGAGGGTAGGTTTAGGTATTTGCTCATTTTGTTTTAGTAAAAGTTATTAAAATTGTGTGTCACTTTTTGTTTAGTTTAGTTTGGGTGCTTTATTTCATTTTCATGTCCCAATGTTTCTTGTTTTGTAAAAAAAAAAAGTCTTATGCCAAAGGACCTCAATCTGATTGATAACTAAGTCATCTCTGGATCTCTGAGAGATCCTGGGCAAGAGAGATAAACAAAGCTAGCCAGGTGCAGATGTGCTCTTCAATAGACAGAACTCTGTCCTACCTCAATGGCTGACTACACACTCTGTATATGACAGGCCTGAGGTGCACAGCACTCATCAGATTGAGTGGAGGCCTAATTAAGCTTTTTACAGCAAGTCTGCACTCCCAAAATGGGTGGAGTCACTTTGTGAGAGTATTTTGGAGGTATTAAGGAGTCAAATGGATGTCTTAAGCTTCTAAAGTTCCCAGTTCATCCCTTAAACTCATCCCAAGAAAAAAGAAAAAAGAAAAGCAGAAGAAAGGTTTGGCCATCCCCATTCCGAGCCCACAAAAGGGAGGCAGGCAGGCAGGCTACACTTTTGGATGCCTGCAGTAGGTTACAGATTCAATTGCAGGCATTTATAGGTGACAGGTTTCAAGCACCAGGAAAGGTCTCTAAGACTTTGGGAGAGAACTGCTAGTTGAAATCAGTGACATTTAGCTACCTGGACCAATAGCCTGGGACAGATTCAACTGATTAAGAAACAAGAAAAACATGAGCACCACAAGGTGGCAACAGCTCCCAAGAATAAACAATGGGTGGGTAGCTTCCTTTTTGTCTCATAGACCTCAGACAATCAATAGATCTTAGGGAATATACGTAAAGCCCACGCCTAATGGAATGAAAACACATGTGAGGGATTCATTGGGACTCCCTGTGGCCTTGCCTTTAATGGTCAAATGAAAGGTTTTTACACATATACTGCAGGAAGGAGTCCCAAACTGGTCCAACTGCTCACTCCCTCGAAGGAACTCTGCACCCATGCATTGATATCTGGATAAGGAATCTTCCTGCAGCAGTCATACAGGACAGCAAGTTCAACCCATCTGCCCCTTCTCCAGTTGCCAGGAATCATTGACTACTGCCCCTTGGGTTTAGCTATATGACTGCAGTCTTTGAGCACATAGTCAAACTCTCTTGACCACTGCCATCATCGGGATTGACTTTGCCTTCCTAGGTTGGCCACTGACTCTTCCAGAGCAAGGTCGGCCTGAACTTTTCTATTGAGCCTTCCTTATATCTTGTTCTCTAGTCCAGTCTCCTGGCTTGTCCGTTGATCCTGACAATGTCTCCTCTTTGCTCTTGGTTCTTGGCTCCACACTGTTGTTAAGGGCCCCATCTTGTCATAGATGCTTTCATTAAGAAGATGGGGGATGGTACTTCCTTCTTGCATTTGCTTTACTGTAATAATCGATAGTAAGCCCGTACTAAAACCTAAAAAAATGTGGTACATCTCTATCACTGCAACCCTAGACACACTTTACCTGAGAATAAGCTCACCAAACACAATGAGACTGTGTAAACTATATAGAGGTTTGTATAGCATAACACCAAAAGGCTCAGAGTTTAGCCTGAGTAGGTACACTGATTCACAAAACAATGAAATTTAAATTTTATTAGCTTGTTACAGTAATGTAGTCAGCTACAACACTTGTTGGAGGCTTCAAAGTTTAACAGTCCAATATAATATCAGTTGCTGCAAAAAAGCATTTAGAAGGTTTTTTATGCTCCATATATTCTATGTTGTAAGTAAACCTTGGTTCCTCAACAAATAAACTCTAGGTCGGTAGTCCCATGGGCTTGCTATACTATGTCGCAATGAAGTCATAAGGCAGGGATTTTTCAAGGCAGTTATGAGATGCCTCTTGCGACTTCACCAAAGACCCAAGAAAACAATTCCTTCCAAATCTGGGACCCGGGGAGCGGCAGAGGGGATCTCTACAACTCAGCAACTGCTTTCTTTTGCACAGAGGACACAGTTTCTACATCCACAATAGCTTAGTAAAATGTACAGTGAGAGCCTGGACATTTGTTGGTCCAATACACCTGGACTTCATCTCTGCTTTGTAAAGGCACAGCTCTTGGAACAGTGCAAACCCTTGTAGGCCCCCTTCAAGTCAAAATGCTTCTTTGAGGCAGACCCTGGAACAAAGCATAACTTCCACCCAGAGCCCTCAATGGGACCCTATAAGGCCCATTTCCAATGCAGCCAAGCAGCTGACTGGGCCAAGTCAGCCAGTTTGGGCAATACATCCCAAGGTGTAGCAAGTTGTCTCCACTTATCAAGCTGAGATGGTGCCTTGAATTGCATTGCTATGACAGCTTGAACTGAGGTGATACCTGGAGGTGGAATGGGGCAATCTACTCAGCCAAATGCATTTGGTCAGTGTAAATGGTGACAATATTTCTCACAAGAACAACCTGTTGCTTCTACTGCTGCAGACAATTGAGAGGAGTATTAATTAGCATGCCATGTCTGTAATTGTCACTTCATTCATTGACAGAGGTGCCAGTTGACCTGCTTTTCTATAACAGGGGAAGATAGCAATGTATAGAGAAATAAACATAAGGTATGGTCACATTCTTCAGCAAAGGATCGTTACCTTGTCATGGTGCTGGAGCTTGAGCACCTCAATGATGCCATGAGCTAAACCGTGAAGGGCCACCCAAGATGGGAAGGTCATGATAGAGAGGTCAGACTAAATGCGATCCCTGGGGAAGGTAATGGCAACCCACCCCAGTATTCTTGCCGTGAAAATTAAATGGATCAGTACAACCAGAGATATGTCGGTATACCATCGGAAGATGAGACCCCCAGGTCGGAAGATGGTCAAAATGCTACTGGGGAGGAACAGAGGGTGAGTTCAACTAGCCCCAGACGTGATGACGCAGCTAGCTCAAAGCCGAAAGGACGGCTAGCGGCTGACGGTGCTGGTGGTGAACGGCAAATCCGATGTTCTAAGGATCAACACACCATTGGAACCTGGAATGTAAGATCTATGAGCCAGGGCAAATTGGATGTGGTTATTGGTGAGATGTCCAGATTAAAGATAGACATTTTGGGCATCAGTGAACTGAAATGGACTGGAATGGGCCACTTCACATCAAATGACCACCAGATCTACTACTGTGGACAAGAGGACCACAGAAGAAATGGAGTAGCCTTCATAATTAATAGTAAAGTGGCTAAAGCAGTGCTTGGATACAAAAAAAAAAAAAAAAAACGACAGAATGATCTCAATTCGAATTCAGGGCAAGCCATCTAACATCACAGTGATCCAAATATACGCCCCAACCACAAATGCTGAAGAAGCTGAAGTAGAGCAGTTCTATGAGGATCTGCAGCACCTACTGGACAACACGCCTAAAAGAGATGTTATTTTCATCACAGGAGACTGGAATGCTAAGGTGGGCAGTCAAATGACACCTCGAATTACAGGTAAGTATGGCCTGGGAGAACAAAATGAAGCAGGACATAGGCTGATAGAATTTTGCCAAGACAATTCACTCTGCATAACAAACACTCTCTTCCAATAACCTAAGAGACAGCTTTATACATGAACTTCACCAGATGGACAACACCGAAATCAGATTGATTACATCCTTTGCAGCCAAAGGTGGCGGACATCTGTACAGTCGGTAAAAACAAGGCCTGGAGCTGACTGTAGTTCCGATCACGAACTTCTTCTTGCACAATTTAGGATCAGACTAAAGAGATTAGGGAAGACCCACAGATCAGCTAAATATGAGCTCACTAATATTCCTTAGGAATATGCAGTGGAGGTGAAGAATAGATTTAAGGGACTGGACTTAGTAGATAGGGTCCCAGAAGAACTCTGGACAGAAGTTGGCAGCATTGTTCAGGAGGCGGCAACAAAATACATCCCAAAGAAAGAGAAAACCAAGAAGGCAAAATGGCTGTCTGCTGAGACACTAGAAGTAGCCCAAGAAAGAAGGAAAGCAAAAGGCAACAGTGATAGGGGGAGATATGCCCAATTAAATGCAAAATTCCAGAGGTTAGCCAGAAGAGATAAGGAATTACTTTTAAACAAGCAATGCGTGGAAGTGGAAGAAGTCAATAGAATAGGAAGGACAAGAGACCTCTTCCAGAAAATTAGAAACATTGGAGGTAAATTCCAGGCAAAAATGGGTATGATCAAAAACAAAGATGGCAAGGACCTAACAGAAGAAGAAGAGATCAAGAAAAGGTGGCAAGAATATACAGAAGACCTGTATAGGAAGGATAACAATATCGGGGATAGCTTTGACGGTGTGGTCAGTGAGCTAGAGCCAGACATCCTGAAGAGTGAGGTTGAGTGGGCCTTAAGAAGCATTGCTAATAACAAGGCAGCAGGAGACGACGGCATCCCAGCTGAATTGTTCAAAATCTTGCAAGATGATGCTGTCAAGGTAATGCATGCTATATGCCAGCAAATTTGGAAAACACAAGAATGGCCATCAGATTGGAAAAAATCAACTTATATCCCCATACCAAAAAAGGGAAACACTAAAGAATGTTCAAACTATCGAACAGTGGCACTCATTTCGCATGCCAGTAAGGTAATGCTCAAGATCCTGCAAGGTAGACTTCAGCAGTTCATGGAGCGAGAATTGCCAGATGTACAAGCTGGGTTTAGAAAAGGCAGAGGAACTAGGGACCAAATTGCCAATATCCGCTGGATAATGGAAAAAGCCAGGAGTTTCAGAAAAACATCTATTTCTGTTTTATTGACTATTCTAAAGCCTTTGACTGTGTGGACCATAACAAATTGTGGCAAGTTCTTAGTGGTATGGGAATACCAAGTCATCTTGTATGCCTCCTGAAGAATCTGTATAACAACCAAGTAGCAACAGTAAGAACAGACGACGGAACAACGGACTGGTTTAAGATTGGGAAAGGAGTACGGCAGGGCTGTATACTCTCACCCTACCTATTCAACTTGTATGCAGAACACATCATGCGACAAGCTGGGCTTGAGGAATCCAAGGCTGGAGTTAAAATCTCTGGAAGAAACATTAACAATCTCAGGTATGCAGATGATACCACTTTGATGGCTGAAAGTGAAGAGGAACTGAGGAGCCTTATGATGAAGGTGAAAGAAGAAAGTGCAAAAGCTGGCTTGCAGCTAAACCTCAAAAAAACCAAGATTATGGCAACCAGCTTGATTGATAACTGGCAAATAGAGGGAGAAAATGTAGAAGCAGTGAAAGATTTTGTATTTCTAGGTGCAAAGATTACTGCAGATGCTGACTGCAGTCAGGAAATCAGAAGACGCTTAATCCTTGGGAGAAGAGCAATGACAAATCTCGATAAAATAGTTAAGAGCAGAGACATCACACTGACAACAAAGGCCCACATAGTTAAAGCAATGGTGTTCCCTGTAGTAACATATGGCTGCGAGAGCTGGACCATAAGGAAGGCTGAGCGAAGGAAGATCGATGCTTTTGAACTGTGGTGTTGGAGGAAAATTCTGAGAGTGCCTTGGACTGCAAGAAGATCCAACCAGTCCATCCTCCAGGAAATAAAGCCAGACTGCTCACTTGAGGGAATGATATTAAAGGCAAAACTGAAATACTTTGGCCACATAATGAGAAGACAGGACACCCTGGAGAAGGTGCTGATGCTAGGGAGAGTGGAAGGCAAAAGGAAGAGGGGCCGACCAAGGGCAAGATGGATAGATGATATTCTAGAGGTGACGGACTTGTCCCTGGGGGAGCTGGGGGTGTTGACGACCGACAGGAAGCTCTGGCGTGGGCTGATCCATGAAGTCACAAAGAGTCGGAAGCAACTAAACGAATAAACAACAAATGGTCACATTTGAGTACAGGTAGTCTTCAACTTATGACCACAGTTGGGACTGGAATTTCCACTGTAAGTCATTGCGGTTGTACGTCGAGTCACCACATGACCGGATCTGATTTTACAACCATTTTTATGGTGGCCATTAAGCAAATCCAGCCCCCCCAATGACATTTTTTGCTGGAAAATGGCAAAAAATATTGCAGAACATGATCATGTGACCGCAGGACACTGCAAATGGTTGTATTGTAAATGCAAGCCAGTTGCCAAGCACCCGAAATGCAATCATGTGACTTCAGGGAGGTGGTGCAATGTTTCGCAATGCTTGGAAGTGCTTTACAGGCCATAAAGCACCCATTCCGAGGCCAGTGTAACTTTGGACCGTTCATTGTTAAATGAACGGTCATAAGTTGAGGACTACCTGTATCTGTGACTATCATATGATTTTTATATTTTACATGAGGGGGTTGTAATTTTTTTATATAGACCTGGCTGTGTCTTTGTGCATTTCATCCTGCATTAGGCCCTAATTCCGTTTTTGTAACCTGCAGAGCCCTGAAGAAGCTCAGGGCATTTATTCTGCATTCAAGAAACATATGCCCAAATACAAAAATGGGCTTAAATTTTCACTCATACCTCCAATCTGGTAATGTTACTGTGCTCTTTTTCATTCTAGGATTATATTTTGTGTTTGTGTGCCTTCAAGTCAGTTTTTGTTATAGTAAATTTTATTAAGTTTCCAAAGAAGAAAAAAAACTACAGAAAAACAAAAAAACTACAAAGAAAGAAAAAAAACTAAAAAGGTGTGGAAACGCAAGAGAAAAAATTTTCAGATTTACAAAAAGATGTGGCTTCTGACTTTTAACAGCAAGGATATACAAACATTTTCATAATCAATCTCTTACTCTATATTAAACCAAAACACCACATTATTTCTATAAGTCATTCCACTTTATGGAAGGACTGATAGAACATTCCATAATGTTCTATATAATACATAATAAAAAAACACTAAGTACAGTTACTCCTCCCCCTTATATTAAAATAAAGAAAAAAAAGTTCTTATAAACTTCCTAAATATCTTTCTCCCCTCCAAAAGATAAAGCATATTTAATTATTCCCTTCCTACTACTATTCTATACATTTCTGTCTACTATAATAAGAATCAAATTAAAAAGCACATAAGTTGTCTTCTATTATACTTAATAGTACAACAATTTTAATAATTCCAATCTTAATAAACCCAAAAAACAAAGACAGTTCAAAACAGTAATTCCGTATCTTTAAAAGTGAAGAGCATCAATCAAATCCTTAAAGCAAACCAGATAAACCTTCTTTAACCCAATACAACAGCTTTAATAATTTTAATCTTAATAAACCCAAAAGACAAAGCCAATTCAAAACACTAAATCCAAATCTTTAAAGGCAAATAGCATCAACCAAATCCTTAAAGCAAGCCAGCTGAACATTCTTCAATCCTTATCCCACTTCAGAATAAACCAAAGGAGTTACATATCCCCACAATGTGCCCAGAGCTTTCCTTTTGAAAGAATCAAACAGCCCAACTGCCCCCCTCAAAAATTCCAGGTTCTTTTCATGGCATTCCACCAGGAGATCGATTTTACTTATGATTTGCAGATCACTCTCTCCCTTAGATTTCTCCAACTCCATTATCCAGTCTTCATCCAGCATCTCGATAAAAATCCCAATCTCACTCTTTAAAAAACCTTTCTATTGCTCTTAAATTCCTCAATTTTATCCACCGCATCCCTAACCTGACGGCACATTTTAGATCTCATATTTTCCACAGCGTCCTGGATATCTTGCATAAAAGCTTGATAGAATTCAGAAGAAATCTGTTTAAAATCCTGGTGAAAGTCAGAAAGAATCGGTTTGAAATCCTCCATGTCTCACGCAGTAGATTATGGCACCCCCTAGGAGCTTAACCAGCGAAAGTCGAAGATATGGAAGCGTTCCAAAGTGTGTTTACATAAAGTGAGAGTGAGGTAGCAGACAGTTCTCAAGGGAAAGTGAAAACAGAAAGCTGAAGGTTCAGATCAGCCGACTCAATGTGTAGGAAAATGCTAATATCTTCAAATTTAATTCAGAAATAATAACAGGAAGACAGTTGTTTACTCTCAGTCCTCCTTTATATTTGGAAGGAAAATGAAATCCAAAACTTAAAAGATTTTTTTTTTAAAGTAATCCCAAAAATAACGTTAAGTACCAAGAGAACCAGCTTCTCCTCACTGTAGAAAGCCTCTCTTGGGGTACATTTACTTAAAAAAATACAAATTGGTGATTTAGAAATGGGGTGGCTGGTCTTAGTATCCCTTTAAGGCTACAGCAAGGCTTGGAAAATGATGACGTTCCCTCCTCCCAGCTGGTTCTTACCAGTCCAATGCGGAATGCTGTTTGTGATCTTCTGGCTGCAAGCAGCTGTCCAAAGGGCAGATGGGATGATTCCAGGTATTCTCCTTGATCCAAAGAACATTTCTGGGCAGTAAAAGCTGCCTGAGCCCAAAAAAAGCTACTGCATTGTCAGCTCCGCCCGCTGAACTCGCAGGGACAGCCGTTCAGCCCGCCATTGGAAGTTCCTTCCCACTGGAAGTCCCCTTCAAGTCAGTTTTTGACTCCCACTGACTGCTTGGACTAGTCCCTGCAGTTTTCTTAGAAGTGGTTTTCCATTGTCTTCTTCCTAGGGCTGAGAGAGACTGGCCCAGGTTCACCCAGCTGCCCAAGGCAGGACTAGAATTCATGGTACCCTGGTTTCTAGCTGATGCTTTAACCACTACACCAAACTGGCTCTCTGTAGGATTGTATAGCTTACATATATTTAGCCATACTAATAGCACATACAGTTTCTTTTTTTTCCCCTGAATTGTTTCTTTTTGTGAGGACAAATGTAATTATGTGAATTCTAGGAGATTCCTTTAGAGAATCCAGTTAACATAGCAGATTCATTTAATTTACAATATTTTATTTTTAGTTTTTTAATTAACTAATTTGATAAACCAGTACAGACAATACAGAGCAACACTAATTTTTCTCTACAACAGATAGGTTGGGATAAGAAAGAGTAACTGGCTCAAAATCACCCAGTAATTTTGCATGACACAAAGTGGGTTGTTATATTGTAAACTTTTTTTTTTACAGTTTGGAGAGATTTTTTTATAAGGTGGTATACACTATGAAAATGATTTGGAAGAAATGCTTCGGACTTCATGCAAGCATCCTGTATATCTGATATTCATTAAAGCAGCCCATCTTCTCCACAAGCCTGAAAAAAGGTGTGGCTACTTTAAGATGCTGGTCATTTAATGCAGTGCATAGAATGTGAACGCCTTCTTTTATTCTGGCTGGTATGAAAACCTGGACACAATAAGGCTGCTGTAGTAAATAGTGGGGAAATGCTGTGCTTGCACTCAAAGTCCAAAGTCCTCCTTCTGAATTATTTCCAAGGTATTCACAGCTCTTTTTTTCACTCCCTTTTACCTCAAGATAAGCAAAGAAATGATGCCCCGCTGGACCTCTTTTTGAAAACAAACCAAAAAAAGGAAATACAGGTGATCCTCAACTTATGACAGCAACTGGGACCGGAATTTCTATCGCTAAGCAATGCGGTTATAAAGTGTGACCAAAGTCAGTAGGGAAGCTGGGAGGAAGTTGCAAGTCCCAGGCCTGCAGGCAGGTAAGTGGGTGCTGCCAGGTGGGGGAGGGAGCAACGGGGTGCATGCAGGTGTGAGGGAGGGTCGGGGAGAGTGTGCAGGGGTGCGCAAGTGGCTGGCATGGTGTGAGCCCAGAGGGTCTGGAGGAGGGTGCGCAGGTGGGGAAGACTTACCCCAGTGACTTGCAACCTTCCCTGCCAGCTTCCCCATTGACTTTCTGGGGAAGCTGGCTGGGAGAGTTGCAAATGGCGATCATGTGATCACAGGGCGCTTGGCAGCCAGTCATAAGTGAGAAGGGTTGCCAAGCTCCCAGATCGCAATCATGTGACGGTCGCTGACTGAATGGTCATGGTCGAGGACTACCTATAGAGAACTTCGGGAGAGAAAAATGGTAATAAAAATGTTTTTGCTGGGTTTTGAATTAATAGTGTGCTACTGTAGGACTGATGTTAAAAGTAGCTGTAGAAGACAGAGTTCAAAGGTGGCAAGATAGGAAATTTTATTTTAAAGCTGGCTGTTATGCCTGCATATAGGTGCATTTTGCTGCTTTAATTTGGTTTGTGTGTGTGTGTGTATACTCTGTGGGTGTGGGTGTGGGTGTGTATGTATGTATGTATGTATGTGTGTGTGTGTATATATATATATATATATGTATATGTATATATATATACATATATATACATATATTTAACTTTGTGTATGTGAGGATGTATATATGAGTATATAGATACAGATACAAAATTATGTGCATGTATATGTATATATGTATGTGTCTCTGTCTCTGTCTCTCACCTATCATCCATCCATCCATCCATCCATCTCATCTCCATCATATGGCCCACCACAAGATGGAAAGACTGGCTATTGTTTTCCTGGAAAAGAAAGTTGGGAGGACCCAGCAGCAGAGGGATTGTCCAATGGGAAGACATGACAGCTTGCTTTCCAGACTGAATACTCTGCAAGCTGTTGCCAAAATGGTTTGGTCCAGACAGAATTTCTTAAACTGGCTTAGAATCAACCCTGCATGAGCACAGGAGCAACTTAAGGATGTAGTATGAATATGTGTTTTGGTTGAAGTGAAATATCTGGAGGTTTGAGATCTTCATATATTCCTTCCATGTTCTAATTCAGGCATTGTTTACATTACCCCCACCTCCATGCAGGTTGCCACGTCAAATCACCTCTGGCACATTATTGGCAAAATCAGCTCTGGCACATTATTGTCAAGGAGAAATGTAAAGTGCTAATTATGTGATAATGGACAGGATAGAATAAATTCTTGGGAGATTCCATTTTTATCCAATATCTACAATAACTGCCTTGAATGATTAGAACCTAAAAACTCAAATACTGACAAAAGTCGGCAGTTATTACAGTTATCACAGATCCTTTCCCATACAGGTAGTCTTTGTTTAGAGACAACAAGTGGGACCGGCAACTCAGTTGTTAAGTGAAGCATTTGCTAAGTGAAACTGCAACTATGTTTATGATCTTACTTCAGCCTTCCTTTGCTTTACAGACCTGCGAAGGTTGTAGATGTGAGGATTGGTTGCAAAATTACTTTTCCATCACCATCATAACTGTAAATGGTTGCTAAATGAGGTGGTCATTAAAAGAGGACTACTTGTGGCCAGGGGGTGTTTTTATCAGATTTGCACAGGGCCTTCTTTTGACCCTCCTCACTTGTCATCTATACCCAGACTTCTAGCTGACCACTGAGGAAAGAAATCAAGTTAACTGACCACATGGATTTCATCAATTACTTAAGTAATCTATTCAAGTCAACCTGCAATCCTAAACATACTGCAGAGGAAGTTCTGTTAACTGGATTACATTTATTTTTGAGTAAACATGCTTAGAATTATGCCTTCTAAGGTCCTCTTATGTGGAATTACGCTAGTAAATATGCTTTGCATTATGCTACAGATCTGCATACATTTGCATATGAGAAAAACAGTTTAAATATAACTAGTGCTATATTTAAATTAAGCCTATTACTAGAACAGCATTCTGATTCTTTTTCCATAGGAGGGAATGTTTCCTTTAAGTCACTGGATGGTAAATGAACAATTTTTATAGGTATTTTAGTAGCTGTAGCCATTTAATCTGCTTCTTGATAAGATGGGGGTACGTGGAGTCAAAAAGTTTACAGCAGCTAACCAACAAGCTCTAGCAGTATAAAAATATATTTTTTTTAAATCTGGAGATACTATCTAGCCGTGTCTCAGTAGGTTAAGTTTCTATATAATGCTCTTCTAGGACACGTGAGTTTTTGACTGAGATGGTTTAGGAGAACGTTCGAAATTTGCCCCATAGTGCCTCCTGCATTTCAATTTGATTGTTAACACCACCAACTTTCTCAGTCAGTGTAATGCCTTTGTTCGTTCTGGCATTTCTTTCTTTTATAAGTAAAAACAAGGATGGGATTTAATTAGCGCAGCCTTAGCAATTAATAATGGAGGACCCCCAATAATATAGGAAAGCATTCTAAACAATCAAGAAGACCCTTGTGCAAAATCAGTACACCAAAAATAATTAACAGATTTTTGCTAACAAGGAAAATGTGTATGTTTAAGGACAAGGATCTGCCAATACAGAACCAAGGTCTTTCTAGGCTAGTAATCTGTCTAAATTTAAAGCAGTTAACTACAAAGGTTCTTAGACACTGTCCCCTTCACCAAGATTTGCAAGTTACTGGGAGGGAATCACATTTTTTTTTTTTTTTTGCCTCAGTTGGGGTACTTGAGTTTGGACTTTTGAATATTATTAGGCTTAGAAATCGGTTTCTACTTGCTTCCTTTTCTTACGAATTATCAACAGTATGGCATTCTTAAAATTATTATATAGAAAAATTTTGAAAGGAACTTTTAAATACTTTTCCAGTCTATGTAGTCATAGACCCAAACAAAATTTAATTCTTGCATATCTATTTATTTTACAAAATGTTTAAATTTATCCATTAAAATCTCTCACTAAGTCAAAGCTATCAGTATTTTGAAATATGCTGTGATTAAAACCTAATATTGTTTTGTGGATTGGGTTTTTTAAACAACTGAAATAGAAGTAATTCTCATTTCTGTTGAGCACAACTGCCAACACCTTTTGATCTTGTGTCACACTATTATCAAATCCACTGACCATCAATAGTTTGGCTTAGCATTTCTTGGAAATATTGATGTATCTGGCATCTGCTGTAATAAAGTGTAGTAGTATACTTTTAAAGCATACTACTGTTTATACTGTTGAAGTTCTTAGCCATTTTATTTTATAAAATAAAAGAAGTCTTATTTTATAAAATAAAAGAAATCTCAGTAACTTGTTATTGTTTAACTTACATTGAAGTATGTAATTTTAAGAGGATAAACCTACGTGACTCTTGGGGACCTGGATAGGAGTTAGGAGTTACATACATTGCCAACTTCTATTTTAGGTGAGTTCCATTCCTTTCTCATTTAATAGGATGCATAATTAACCATTTGAATTGGTTATTGTCATGCTTAATTAGAGTTTATTTGGGAAAAAATATTTATACTGATCCTAAGGATTGTAATAAACCTGAGCTACATTTGGAAGCATGCTATCTTGTTATTAACCATTGGCTTGAGTGCAGAAGACACATGTCAATTAATAAGGTTACGTGTGATGGTATCCAAACCATATTTTCTTCTCAGGCTAGCTTTAAAGTTGAATAAAATCATAATTAGCATGTATAAATACTTATTTAATATTCCTCTTTGTGATTATTAAAACTGTTGGGCATCCTTCCAACATGCTGAAGGAAAAGGTAAAACAAATACTTTAAAAAATATAATGGATTACACCAAAAGAGACTTTTCCTCCTCTGAATTCTACCCAAGGAACAAGTAAATAAAAAACTGGCCTGCCATGGCATCTGATGGAAATGAAATCATTCTATCTACATCAGGAATAGTGAACCTCAGGCCTACAGAGTATTTGACTCTGCTTCCTCTTCCAAAACTCTGAGCCTTTCCCTCCTGTTCCTAAAAGAAAGGGAAATGAATTGGTTTTGGGGTTTAAATTGATTAATTTAATTTATATCCTGCTTTTCCACAGGAACTCTAATCTAGGCAGCAAGCATAGTGCTCCCTCCTCCTGCTTTTTCCACAACAATCCTATGAAGAAGGTTGGGCTGAGGCAGAGGATCTGGCCCAAAGGGAGCTTCCATGGCTGAAGAAGACTGGAACCTGCATATTCTCTCCAATCAACGGCTTTATCGTGCCGAATGGAGCTTATATTGAAGTCTCATTTAAGGGGGAGTATTTCTGAGGGGAATACTTCTAGTAGAAGGAAAGAGCCACAACATTACAATTGTTCCTTGAAGAAGCACATCTGTGCTGCCATAAAGCTTTAAAATACTGTAACATCAACTGATATAAATGGAGGATATTTTAACTGTGTTGCTGGGTAGTGGGATGTGGGGGGAGTTCACTATTGGAGAGAAAAAGGCTAATTAATGGAGAAAAAAAGTTTCCTTTTTCAGACAATTTTTTGCATCACCAATACACACGCACAGGATTGTGTAAAGAAGGAAAAAGCGAATCCTGTGAAATGGTATTTTTCTCGCAGGAATTATAACCCAGGAAGATAACTGAAGAAGTGACTGCACTAAAAGGGTTTTCAGTCATGAATGAAATAATCCCATGCGAGTTTGCTTGCACAGGTCCTGGATAAAAGCGATCCTAAAATCCCTCGTGGAATTCAGAAGCTTTAAACATGGCTATTGAAGTCTGTTGGCCTGATTCTCATGACAGCTATACATTATACTGTATGTATGTATAACAAAACGTGTGTGTGTGTGTATGTGTATGTATGTATGTGTGTTTGTGTATATACATACACACACACTGTGTGTGTATACAGACACACACATACACACACACTCATGCATGCACGCACACAAATTGCTGTGCCTGTAAATAGATACTGAATGTGCAATTCGTAATCAGTAGTGAGGGATGCATGCATAGCCCCCTAATAGTCGATACCTGAAACCAAGCCATTCATGTTTGAAAACCACTTACCTTTGGCTGCCAGATGTTGAGGAGAGATGATAATGGACAGCCAGGATCATTTGTGTGAGACCTGTTCCACAGTAGACATGCACAGAGTTATATGTAAAGGACAGAAATTACAGCTGGCTATAGGAAGAATGGTAGAAAAGTGAATAGAAATGTTTGAGACACAGAGCATTTTCTGCAACCAGAGAACCTGATTAGCAATAAAGGCAGACTTCTTCATAAACATCAGCTTATAGAATTCATTTCCAAAAGTGGTGGTAAATTGATGACAGCCAAAGATTATAAGTTTTAAAAGAAGACAGATTTATAGATAGAAGGAGTTTTTGCCATGATACTAACCAGTGTATCATGTTAAAATGAAAGGAAACTGAATCTGAATAAAGTTACTAATATAAAAATACTGAAGAAAACCTGTGGTCTCCATACTATACCCATAGGCTTAAAAACATCTGCCTGGCCACGGGTAAAATCAAAATGAGTGCAAATGTGTCCAGCCTTCCCCAGTTTGATGACCTCCAGATATTTTAGGCTGCAATTTCTGTCAGCCTTGACCAACATGGACAAGTTGGAAAGATGGGAAGGGCCCAGATTGTAGAAGGCTGAGATTTGGTTTTACGCTATTTTGCATAGCTAAATAAAACATTGGTGTTAATGCAGATCTATTGCTTTTAAAGGCTCCTTCAGATAACTCATCTCAGCAAATGGCAACATCTGTCCAAACCTTGTCTGGGCTCAGGAGCTAAGTAGCATGAAACCTGGCTAATTCTTTGATGAGAGACCTCTGGGAGGGAATATAAGGGCTATAGGCAACATCCAAGGAGTGGCAAACGTCTTCTGTACTGTTGCCAAGAGAAGTCCATAGACATGTTCATGAAGTTAGCAGGAGTGACAATCGCCTCTTTTCTGCTTTTTTCTTTTGCTTTTCCTTTGATTTTTTAAAAAAGGTTTAAAATGGTAATGTGAGTTCTTAAATATTCTTTTTTTATGAAATAGCTAGGATATGTGTGTGAGTGTTTAAAATATATTTGCATGTTTTTAATATATAGTTTAAATAAATTCTGCATATCCATCAGTTCTGCCACCTTAGAAGATGCAGAGTGATGAGGTGATGTATAATTTAACAACAGCTACCTTTATCTTGCAAATAATAAAATAAGCTCAAAACTACCACCCCCTCCTGGAAATTCTAAAGCACCCTGAAAATGACATGCAAAATCAGGAGACTGTTTTACAAGGCAAGAAAACATTAGAGAAGTTGGAAGACAGATATGGATGCAGATTGTCATATATCAAATTGGCTGCCTATATTTTGGACTTCACTATGGAAACTTTCATAATATCTATCTATTTTTATCACTACACCATTGATTAGCTGGACTTTTGTTTTGATTTAGTCAAGTTTTTCTTGATGGATGTGACATTGGTTATAGAGATTAATCACTTTAAAGCCTTTATATTTTATATCTATTTATTTTTTACTGACTTATTTATATTGTAATTTATATGTTTTAATTGTGATTTTATTGTAAACAGCCCAGAGTCCCCTTTTCAGGAAAGATGGGCAGTGATGGAAATTTGAAAAATAAATAAATAAATATGTGAAAACACCCAAGCATCAGGTTTGTTCGTAATGATGTTCCTCTTTAATCATCAGTAATTGGGTCCTATAGATAACATTTTCTATTCTATCCCCCATTTTGAATATACCACTTACAAAATGTAGCAGTCTAAAATAAACTCTTTTATTTCCAGGCCTAGCAGTGAAGCTCATACTTGCATGCAAAAGGTCCTATGTTCAGCTTCAAGCATTATGAGAAAAACAAAAGGTAGTATCTCCTACAAGTCAAGCTCATCTCCTGCTGCCTTCATGGATACTATTTTGTGGTAATAATATGGAAGTGATTTACCGTTGCCTTCTTCTGGTTTAACCTACAGCCCTGGGATCCCCTGGTAGACTACCATAGAAGGGTTTTCCAGTCTCAGACCTGCTTAGTTTCCAAATCAGACAAGATCAGCCAGGTATCAGGTATCGCTGCTAAAATTCTAGAGCAGTGTTCTCAACCTTGGCCGTTTTAAGATGTGTAGACTTCAACTCCCAGAATTCCCCAGCCAGTGCTGGCTGGGGAATTCTGGGAATTGACGTCCACACGTCTTAAAACAGCCAAGGTTGAGAAACACTGCTCTAGAGAGCCACCCTCAGTTAGTGGCAATAATATTAAGCTCGATGGGCCAATAAGGCCCATCGTTATTGCTCCATTGTTATGCTCCATTATTTATTACTTTATTTTGGAAATGGTAGTCCTCAGATTCACAAGAACTTGATTCTGTGGGAGACGAAGGGCAAGAAACCAGCCACAAATTCATTCAAACTCAGCCAATGTTCTATTACTAGAGCTTTGCTTCTTGATCAGGTTTGTTTTGTTTTTTGTTTTTGTTTGTTTTTTTATCAGGTTTGTTTTTTTTAACTAGCAGGTTCTGTTGCCTGAAAAAGTTTGAAAACCCCTGACTCAGGGCACATCTGCACTCACCATTTAAGCTGTTTCTGTCCTATACTCTAAATCAGCTTAAGAAAATCCTGCCCAAATACTCTGGCAAAAGCTTGCAAGCTATTCAGTCTGGACTGTGTGCTACCATATTCTCCCACTGCACAATTTCCCCACTGCTGGGCCCTGCCACCTTTCTCTTCTAGGAAAGCAATGGCCAATCACTTTCCTTTCTGGGGATAGATCTTACACACATATATAAAATGTTATATGCATTGTGTAGAATTATTACTATCAGCCCAAATCAATCCACTGCAGGATGAAGACCTCGTCACTGAAGGCTATGGACTATAATCTATCACACAAGTCCATTGTGGGTTGACAAATAGATTTTTGTTTGTTTGTTTACTTCTTAGTCCAGGGCTGAGAGACCCTCACTGGCTCAAAGTCACCTGGCTGGCTTTCATGTTTAAGGGAGGGCTAGGAGCTGGGTCTCCCCACCTGTAGTCTGGCACCTTAGCCGCTACACCACAAAGGATCTCATACACATGCATGCATACCCAAACACACACACACACAATCAACTTGAATTTATATATACAACATTAGAGCATGAAAATGCACATACATGCAGGTACAAAATGCACCTTAAAAAGAAACCTTTTTCATCACACCATTGCTTTCTAATGTCTTTTAGAAAAACCTTTATGATAAATGCTGCACTATGTTCCATTAGCATATTATTATACCATTAAAGTCAAGCCAGTATGACCACAGGACAAAAGGAGCTTAAATAGTAAGTACAGATATGCCCTACATTCTGCATAAATAGACCTGAATTCAAGGCTACCAGTTCCAAAATAAATAACACTAAATACTGTAGAAGGTTGCTAGTTTGAAACCTAATAGTGTTTTTAATTACTACTTTTTCTTTCTCTGAGCTTCCTACTTTTTCCTGTGCTCTTTTTTTTTTTTTAGTAAGACCAGCAGCACATTGATCTCATTTCCAGACATGCCAGGTACAAGGGTTACACACTCACCGTATATACTGATGTATAAGCCCATCCGTGGATAAGCCCTCAAATTTTTAGCCCAAGTACTGTGAAACATTTTTCACCACCCACGGATAAGTCAACCCTCAAAATGTTCATATTTTTAATTTTCACAATTGGCTTATCTGTGGATTATCCACAGTTTATCCATTTTTCATGGTATTTTGGTTAAAACTTGAGGGTCAGCTTATCTGCAGATGGGCTTATCTGTGAGTATATATGGGATAAACAGGGCTTATCTGTGAGTATATATGGGATAAACAGGTACTTTAAAGAAGTATTATCATATATACTCACAGATAAGCCCAGATAAGCCCATCTGCAGATAAGATGAACCCAGTTTGGGGGGGTTGCATTTTGGCACCTAAAATTCTTGATTTATTCTCAAGTATATACAGTAGCTCCCAAATAGCCCAAATAACCAATAGTTAACCAGAAAACCAATGGCTTGGATGAATGAAAAAACAATGGAATGAAGTATCTCTGCACTTTTTAAAAATTACAAGAGAAAAAAAAAATAGAATTTTTAAAAAATCTGCTTCAGTTTATAAGCAAGTTTATGACTACTGTGCTGAACTACAGCATTCATCATAACAATTGTTCTTACTGATGTTAAAGAGCATGGTAAGCATTGACTCAGTTGCAAAGACATTCCTACCTCTGCAAAGCAGCCAGTGAGCTGCTAGAGTTAACCTGCAACAAACTGAAGCATGCTATTCAGAATGGACAAAAGTGCTCAGACATAACATGAAAAAATACCTTTCAGAAATGACTGGTAAAACACACCCTGAAGTTGCTTTGACAGTGAATGGGAGAGTAATAGTGGGCAACATCAGTCATTTCTTGCCTCCAGAAACAGTTGCCTGCCCATTCTGGTGATAGGGTAACTCAACAGTGCAGACAAGCCCTTAGAGCTTGAATAAGACATGACATCACCTTTAAGAATTGTGGTAATAATTTGAGGGCAAGCACAACATGCCCACAATGTGCTTTTCCTAACAGAAATCCTCTCCCAAATGGGGTGATGTACACAATTTGTGTTCGATTAGAGTCTAACCCTAACCCTAACCATAAGACATTCAAACAGTCTGCTGGGTAACAGTCTGCTCCTTCCAAAACATCTCCTCCTAGAGATTTTCCATAGGATTTAGTCCATAAGATTTAGTCCCTTCCATCACGGCAAAGATGGAAAAAACCCCAGCCCAAAGAATCGAGAGAGTTCCAACTCTCCAGGTGGATGGTTTTGTATGCAAACAATCTGTATAAAGGTGATCCACAGTAAATCAAAGAACAGATGGGCACCCTATGTCACACAAGGGATTTCATAATATTGGATTCAGCAGCAAAGTTGCATAGCAAGTGAATGCCATACATACAAGAAGATAATTAAAGCATTGCTGTAGAGTTAAATATGGATGAGCCATCATTTTCAGTTGCTCAAGGTTATAAATACTTAGTGATTGCTAAATAATAAAGTCAAGTTAGAAGATTTGATGCTATTTGTGTGTGTATGTAAGCATGCACATGCTTGTAATTTATAAAATGACTTTGCTTTTACAGCAAGCAGACCTGGACAATTATTGAAGTTTATCTCTTGATTATATCCACGTCTAATGGAGTTTGGAGAGCGGATGGGATTACTACTATCTCTTTGAACTAGGGTTACTCAGAGGTCAAGCCCAGTAAGCCAGGAAGATGCTCAGCAGATGAGGGCAACCACAAAGAAAGGGTCTTTACAGCAAGTCATTCACTTGCATCTTAGATTGTCTCCTCCTCCGCACTGAAGCTGAACAAGCAGAAATGATAGCCAGAAGCCCACAAGCAAAATGAGGCTGGCTTAAAGTTCAAGGTGCCATCTTCACATGTCATGGAAGTGAGGCCTTCAAGCCAGCCATACTATCTTCCCCTGCAGGAGCATACATCTGTAAAGTAGTGTATATCCTAATTTAAAAACAAACAAACAAGGAACTGGAAAGAATACTTATAGTACTGATGCAGTACAGTCCTGTAAAGAGTAAGGAAGATGACCTTGACCTTGAATATTACCTAGGCAAAAGAGGCTGAAATATTCTTTTAAGTCCAGAGCAGAGGTAACATTTGAATGTGCCTTCCTAATTCATTAACTATAAAGAGGAGGAGGAGGTACAGCACAATCAGACTTGCAGGATTCTGTTGTTATAGCCAATCTCAATAAAAGTGGTTTCAGCCTTCTCCTGGAGGTGATTTCTTGATCTGGTCTACCTAGTGGGGCTGACAGGTCCAGACATTTCTAAGAGATCAGCCCCTATAGCTACAAACAGAAAATGTCTTAGGCTGGAATATCACTACTTAATCATCTGTAGATAAATCTTAGTTTTAATTTCCAAAAATGCCAAGTTAAAGATGTTTAAGATGGAAACAGTCTCTCCGAACTTTTAAAAAGCCAAAAATGTGTGTTTCCTCCAGCAGAAGCATTTCTAAATTATTACTTAAAATATCTCTCAGTAGTTGCTGGGATGGGAATGAAAAAGATTTACATATTTTGTTGTAGGAACATAAAGAGAAAGGCCCTTTGGGGTTGCCTTTCCATTACTGTGTAAATTGGGCTTGTTGATGGTCTCTTTTGAATTGAACTTGATATAATTTCATGGTTATCCCTGTTAGTTTTGCACTTGTGTTTGGTTGGTTGGTTGTTGGTTGGTTTTACTTCCCAGTCTAGCCTACACCCCTGTTATTTCCTGGCGGGCTCTCATCCAAGTGCTAAGTAAATCTAATTCTGCATTTTTTAAGATCAACCAAGCTTGGACAGGTGCTACTTGCTAACTGGGCTAGTTTGGCTTACAAATGTTTAAGCACATAAAGGTATTATTTTTCATTTTATATGAGAATACAATTTAATGTTAGCTGTTGATACCATGCACTGTTCCATTAGCTGGCAATGCTTCTAGTGAAAGCTCACAACAGAGTCTTTGCACCACCCATACACCAAGCCATTCCAGTCTAGATTCCTTCCTCCTCTATACACTTTTTTTAAATGGGCTGAATCTGGCACTGTTCAAAGTACTGTGAGTGCTTTCCATTTGCAGGCTGAAACTGTTGGCAGGGCAGGGTAAGATCCTAAGAATTTGGAAGAAGGAAAGATTGATAGGTTTAAACCTTGTTGATACAGGAAGAAAAAGAGACTATTACTACTAAGTGCTTCCACATTAGGCTTTTACTGTGTAATCATCCTGCCTTATTCAGTTAGCTTTATTCGTGTTTTCCATATTTTTTCCTTCGTCTTCATACAAAACGTTGGTGAGAAAGTGTCATGAGTGAGGATGGCGAGCAGGGGGCTCCCATCCAGGCTGTCAAGCTCATGCGTAGCACTGAGGAACTGTTCAGCCATTCCAAGAGACACAGATCGGGACCGCCTTAGTCTTTGGGGTTTATATGGCTGGGGTTTTCCCACACTTCTTCAGTTTGTTAGGATTTTCCTGTTATGTAGCAGCAATAAAACACTAGAGACCTATTCCTTGTCTCAGCGTGGTTCCTGGCAGTTAGGACAGAAAGTTCCCAAATTTAAATTTTAAAAACCTGTTGCTTCTGCTCAAAACAGAATTTCTGCCAGGTAGAAGCTCTAAGATTTCAGCATTTGCATGTAGTTTGAATTAACATAGGAAAGTGAAATACCCCCAAACATTCAGCATTTTTTGAAAAAATGCTAAAATGTCATGCTATTTTTAAGTAGATTCCAAATCATGTTGTATTTTTGAATGCGCCCAAATGACACGCAATCTACTCAAAATGGTGCTAAGGATGGTGCTGCCTAGGGATGGTGAACAAGCCAAGACAGTTGTCTTTTGGATGCAAAAGGATATCACTAGAATATATTAGTCCAGACATTTCTTCAAATCCCAAGAACTTCACACATAACAAAACAGTTCTGGCCTCATGGAGCTGTCAGATTTTTAATACTTTTACTCATGTGTTTTTAACAGCTGGCTCATGTGCAGAAATTTAGCAGGAAATGCATTTTCCTTCTTTCCTAAAGTGGATTACAAACACTTCAGCTGCTCAATTTCTGTATCATTAGAAAGAAAAAGGGGCAGGAAGACCATTTGGTTATTCTAAGTACTTTTTATAGTGCCCTTCAGGCAATTTTCAAAGGTAAATACACAACATACAATAGGCTAAAAGCCACAAAGCTGCAGAAAAGAGCAGAAATTACATCTGAAAAGCTCAGGATTATTTTTCTTTTTAAATTCTTTGCCTGGAACTGAAAGGATAATGTTTGGCACAAGTCTAAGCTATCTGGGAATGGTCTTTAACAATTACAGCACTGGCACTGAGGAGGCCTTCTCTCTAGTAGCCTTCTGCTGCTGCTGTCCAGATGACAGGGGCATCTTTAGGAGGCCGCCCACTGAAGGTCTTGGCACGGGGAGCCTGCTTATTCTTTGCTTCCTAGGAAATCAGTGGTACATATAACCCTCTCTAAACTTCTCAGGATGGGGAAGAGAAGGCGAGGACCCCATGCTCTTGTCTGGGGACCCATTCTCATGGACCATGAAACTGGGAATTGGGCAATGTGAGGCCAGACATGGTACTTCAGTTTTCCCAGCCTCTAAAAACATGGGGCCTTTGCACAATACTCTACACACCTGAGAATATTCTCTCTCATTAGGAGCAGCACAATATTGTGAAGTTACTCTTTGAAGATAATTGTGAACCACTTCAAGATGCTGCTGCATGGGAAGGAGTGTAGAAATAAATAATGTTTTGACTAGTGCCAATATGAATACTATATTTGTTAGGTCTGGTTCAAATGTTTACTGGATTTTTCCCCCTCTCAAAGTATTTAGGATATGCAGATTTTATGAGATGCAGTTTTTGGTTTCATCACATTACTACTGTTAAAGTACTTTAACTGTGTGATGATTTGTGATTAACGTACAGTTAACATAATCTCAAGCCAGAAAGGTGCTTTGATTGACTTCCTGTTTGTAAATATTAAGACAGTGCACTGATTTAGGTCTGATTTGGAAAACTGCCTCGAAGTGCTGCCTCTGCTTTAATGAGTTTCAGAGAGGTGCTCTTTTCCTCTCATACTTTCCAAAGCACTTCTCCCTCCCCAAGTGAATCTAAAGCTCTGCAAAGCCCAACTAAATAGAATAAAACTTTCATATTCCCCTACTTTAATATATTACTCTCAGCAGTTCTTGAGAGAAGATTTAAGACCACATGCCAAAAGATTGTGCCCTTGTGTTGATGGAATAATCAAATTGCTGGACTTTCTTTTATTATTCTGTGTTTTCTGTAGAGACTTAAGCAGTTTACTCATACCTCTTATCAACTTTTTTATCTTTTCTTTTTAACTTTTCTTATCACTGAGTGATCTGATAAATGTTATGTAGATCACCTTTTCTGCAATCAAGACTCTTGCTTAACATTCATTGTAGCTGCATTTTCAGCAAACAACAAGCAGAATTTACCAGCAACTAGTATTCAGTAAGTTTACACACACACACACCCTAATTTTTAACTTCTCTAACTCTGGCTTTTCATCACAAACTGTTTAGCTGGCAGTTGTTTATTATACTGTAATATAAGTTTGAAAAAGTGAATTGATGCCACCTATTCCTAATTACTTTATCTATTATATAAATATTTTGTAGTTTGTAATTATTAGTATTTGTAACATTAATCAGTGACCACAATAGTAAAGATTTAAATTGACATTTAACACATACTTTCATCCAAGTAAATATTCATAGAATTGCACTGTCAATCACTTTACTAATCAGTCAAAATAACTTTTGTTGTCAGAGCTGCTTCAGACAATAGAGCATTGCATTTTAGAGTGATATGCTTTATAACCTCTTAGAAAAACTACAATGTTAGATTTCTCATGTTGCTCAATTTTCACAGGACAATTAAATTTCCTATCCCTATCACTATTTTAAAAAAACATGCCACCGTTTCCCTATCAGTTGCTGAATCACTAGACATTTTCCTCAACATCAGTGGACTTCTTCATAATATAATTACATGTAGGGATTAGGGAATATGAGACATATAAGCCATGTTCTGGTGACGTGACTGACTAATACTTCTTCTTCCATTACCTCTGGATGGATCAGCCCATAGTCCTATTTTTAGTCCTCCCAATCATCAGAAAGGTGGCTGGGTGTCACACTTTGTAATATTAATCAGTGACCACAATAGTAAAGATTTAAATTGACATTTAACACATACTTTCACAGCATTTATCTGTCCCCTGTCAAACTTCAAAGAAAAAAAGTCTGTGATGTCATGACTGAATTGGTATTACTGAAGAGAGGGTAGATGAGGCATACCCTATCCTTGCAGCCATGAGGATGATCTTTGTTTGTTTGTTTATTTATCATTAGATTACTGGTGACAGAAACTAAGAGCCTAGAAAGGCTCCCTTTTGATAGAGCCTTGCTAGTTCTTTGTCTTGATTATAAAAGGGGAAGGGGTTAATTACTATCTCTCCCCCACCCCAAATATTTGGATGACTTGGTTGACTGAGATGAGTTAGTTTAATTCCAAAGAGGATTGGGGCTAAAAAAACAGACACTAGAACTTGAACATTTGAGTTGTGTCTTTGAAAAATTGAAACAAGAGCCAAGGATTTTTTTAAAAAATCAAATAAATGTTTACTACAGAGATATAAAAATGATGACATGCACAAAACCTGAATACAAGCTAATTGGTTATGTCTATAGAGAGGTCTGGGCAAAGAAAGATCAAGTGAGATAATTGGAACATTATGCAAGTGATTTTAGATAAAAAAAGAAAGTGAGGATGATTCATAAGGGGAGAAGCGGGTGATAAGAATTAGTTGTAAATCTCTAGTGATTTATGGTGTCTTGTGGTGCCATCCAGTAGCACTGTGCCAATCTATCAGTAATGAAGACAGGTTGCATATTGCCACAACAAAGGTGGGGTGATTCTATGATGCAATGAATACTAGGGCTTTGGAGAAATACATTCATAGGCTCTAATTTGGCATGTAAGAAGAAAGGGAAAATAGACTTTTCCAAGGAGATGTATGAAGAGAATTAAGAAGACTCCCCTGAGTTGAATTCAGTTCCTGATGACTTGAGGGACATACCCATATCGCTTTCTTTGGAGGGAGGTTTCTGTGGTGGTTTCCTCCTCCCCTCCCCACCCACTCGCACACACTTTCCTCCATCTCCTTTCAAGGATTCTTCCCATAGGCCAGTTGGTGATAATGGTCTTGGGTGGGGGGAAGAGACCAGGTGAGCAGGCCCACGCAGGAGTTGTCACCTGCATTCATCCCTGTAAATTGTAAAGGACTGTGCTGGAGAACGAAGATTCCAGCTGGAGCAGGAATAAAAATATGTTCCTCATCTTCTCCTGCCCCTTGCAAGCAATTTTTCATCCTCTTGCAAAGCAATCAGAGCAGAAAACATCAAAAAAGAGCAGTGAAACTGTTGCAAGTGGATGAGAAGGAAATGTCTGTTAAATCCAAATAAATAAATAAAAATATACTGTAATTCCTGAAAACCACAGAAAATGAGAGGAACCATAACAGGAGAAGAATTATAGGAGAAACCATCAGGATGTGTACATCCATCTTCAAAATAGCTGAAAAAGTACAAGTTCCAGTGTTCAAAAGGAAAAAAGCACAGCTGGGAGTGGTATCCCAAAGCAGACAAAGAAACAGAGAGAAGGATCCATCCCAGCTGCAAGTCAATGCAGCTGCAAAGCAGCCAGCTGGAAAAAGTCAAACCAAGTTGGACTCTGCTGTGCTATAGTTATGCCCCAAGTGTGACAAGCCATTCTGAAGGTCACGTGAAGACGTTGCTACTGCCAAATACAGGTTGGATTCACATATTACACTAAGAGTCAAAACCAAGCAAAGCACATTCTGATGCTTGACTGCGAGGATGAGGAACCTTTTGAGAGCCAAGGACCACCTTTTTGAAGAAGAGGAACAGGGTTACAATTGGGGGGTGGGGTGTTAATCGGATTCATTTTCTTTCAAGAAAATTGATACATAAGGTCTGGTGGAGGCTTAATGTCTCTATCTTTAAGGAGAAATTCCAAAAATTGAGCCATTGAAAATTGCCTGGCTGCACTGAATTTTGGCAGTGTAATTTGGGACAGGGGTGTCTTGTGGTGAAAAAGTAGCTTAGGTTTGAATGTGGTCCAACAATCAGATTCATTAAAACTTACATGAGCAACTTTTGAAAGTGAAAGGAAAAAATAATTATGACAATACTTCTTGTAACCCCCTTAAAAACACAAAAGTGAGGCATAGTGCATAGACCGTGAAATGCAGAATCAAAGTTAAAATAGAAGTACATTTCCTAAGTGCTTAAACTGTGAAAAGAAAGCATATTTCATAAATGCAGTCCCTTTTTGCTTTTACTTCTTAGCACAGAATGTGAAAAGATTTTTTAAAAAATGATTTTTAAATAAATGTAACATGTCCTTGGCACAAAGCGTAAAGATCCCTAGTCATCATCAGAATCTACTTATCTTGATAAACACTATAAATTCCCAAACCTGTATAGCTGCAGTGGCTAAAAAGAGGCAATCCTGTAAATGTAATGGACTGAGTCTCCATTGTACCAGCTGTACTGGCACAGATACATTTTGGCTGCAATTGTCTCAGTGTTTAAGCATCTTGAGTCCCCTTGATTCAAGTGAGTTTTCGGGTGTTCGTGCATAAGAAGGATTCCCAGTAGGTTTGCGCAAAACATTCCAGCTTTAACATGTTGTAACCTTGGAAAGACCATTTGATGTGGCAATGGAGTGGCAAGAGCCTGCGAGCATATGGCCAGACAGAAGAAGGTGGCTGGTTGTAGCTGTGAGCCTGCCAGCCTGCCTGATTACAGCTATTTGAAAAAAGGAAAACTTTGTTATGGGAAAGTTACAGCGGATGTGGATGGATTGCATGTGGGTCGTGCTGTGTTTCACGTAAGCACTGCTAATGCTGTTGAGGCTTTAAACTACTACTACAAACAAAGTGTGGGCTTGATTGTTTTTTTTTATAAGTGGTGTGCATGCACACTCTCGGCATGCCTTTGTATTGAAGTTGAGCTTCAGGGTGCATTTAAAAATGCAGATTCTATTTTGTTTGGGACTGGTTTATTGAGTTTTGAAATGTGTATGCACTCTGTGCATTCTTCTTGTGATTTGCTGTTGTAACATTAATATTATTCATCCATTTAAGAAGTACCAGCAGCCCTGCCCTTCCCTGCCCTGCCCTGCCCTTCCCTCTTTCTTTTTGCAGCTGGTAGCCATCCCTATACACAAGCAAAAACATCAGCAAAACCCCCAACACAATTGCTTTCGCTGGGCTCTCATTTCCCCCCACAGCATACCACATCTGTTCCTTGAATATGTTATGTAAGTGGGGAACCAGTGTGCACAAAAAACAAATGGCCAAAAAGATAATTAGAATAAAAATAAAAATAAAGAACTCAAAGAAATGTAATTTGTGTTAACTTGGCTTGTTTATTTTAGATGGGATTTGTTTATTTTTAGTCTGGGAAATGTATTAATCAAAAAGAAATTTAAAGGGATTAGGTGTTTTCTTTATCCTGTAATCTGTTGGTAGAGGGGGTTGTTGTTGTTTTTTGTAAAAGAAATAGAAGACTCTCTGTTTGATCTACTGAGAAAAGTAGTCAGATTGACTACTAAACAGTCTAAACAGATATTTCTTTGGTAAGAACAGAGCGGTATTCCTATTCTTTCCTATAAGGATTTATTTATTTATTTTAAAAAAATGTTTTTAAAATCATCCTCTTGGCCAATTTTTCTGCAATTTAGATGGCAGTTACCACTACACCTACTTTTGAGTCCTAGAACAGAAAGCTGCTTAATAGCTCTAAGTCACACACTGACCTCCATGGTCAAGTGAAAACATCACCCTGGGTCTCCCCAGTTGCAGTTCGCCATGATGTCCAATTCACCTACTGTGCTTCACTTTATTGTACGTAAATATCTCTGTTCTATGGCAAAACCAACCAATGCCCTGCAGTCAACAATCATGGCTCACAGTGTCCATTTTATCTTGGCCTACTGTCTGCCCTCATCTGGAAGTACCTTGACCCATAAACCTATATTCTTTTTTCCTGATGAATCACTGGAGCTCTTTTTTTAAATACAAGCTTTTTGTTTTTAAATCAGGTGAAACAGACAAGTGTTCTGCCAGTTTCCCCTTCTAGCCTAAATGACAAGAATAATAAAATGGAGGGTTGTGGGGCTTTTTTAGTGGTCCACTGGTAGATATATCTGACAGGAAGGTATCAAGGATGAGGAAGAGTTAACAGAGGAGGGACCGGTGAAAATGGTCTATCAAGGACCCACACATTAAATGGAAAGGGATTGGTGCCTGCTGTCATGGCCCTGTGACAGGGGAATCTACCAACCATTATAAGCATGGTTTGGACTGAACACCAGGCTATCACTGGTGCCAAAACAGAGGAAGAGGTTGAGATCCAGAAAGAAATGTCTTAAGCTGGCTTCATTTCCAGCCAGTTGATACACAGCAGTCAAGTAGCTTAAGGCTACAGAGCAGAAAAACTCTACATCAGCTTCCAGTGTTTCTACATTCCTATTCATGTTCTCAGTGGACAGCATTTAGCTCTATATGCTAAATTATGTTGTTACTGTATTCTGTATTCTACTGCAATTTACCTAGAACCAAGGTGATAAACAGTGCAAACCAAAAACATGTAAATTTTTATTTAACATTCAATATCTCTCCGGTATTTAGTGTTTATGTACAATTTCTGCAATGAAGCAGGTTACAATATTTAAAAACTATGTTACTTTTAAGACTTCAGTCAAATCCAAATCCAAATTCAGCGTTTCCATTGAGCTAACCTCTTTGTTTTCTTCTGTACTTTTTAAACACATTTTTCAAAGTTCATAATGAAGTAGCTGCTATAGATTTAATAACTAGCATGGAACATAGGAGATTGAGTTACATTTAATCCTGCAGTTTTGGAAAGTCTCAGTTTGCCTCTTATAAACAGATGGTCTATGCAACATAAAAAGATGGTTAAAATTAGCATTAGTTTCTTCCTCTGACAGCTTAGCTGTGAAATTCATACTAAATGATTGATGAAATATTACCTTGTGTGTGTTCTGGGTCAGACCAATTAAGATGTATTGGTCTTGCACTAAGAGAGACAATCACTGTATATAATTTTTAAAAAAAACAAATAATGTAATCTGTTGAGTAATAAACGTAGGACTTTTCACCTCAGATAACTTCACAGTAGGAAATTAATGATCAAGTAAGAAACAATAAAATATTTAGAAGCCGGGTATACCATCTTTTGTACAAATTGCTGGACAATATCCAAAGGGACTTCTTACTCATAGATGTATTTCTTTCATTTTCAGTCAGCTTTCTATTGGGGAAGCATCACTCCCATGGATACCTTCCTCAATAAAGCATTTATTGATCTGAAACTTATTTTCAGCTAAGTGCTATTTAAAAAAGAACAATTTATCAGGCATGCAATCCACCAAACTCCCAAGCTCTAAGCTTCCTTATAGTATATGATTGGGAAAACATTTCAAGGTGGGGAAGACACACTTCCCTTTCTGCACTACCTCAGCCCATAGAGGGTGATAGTCAGTGAGCCAGGCTAACATTTTGGGGTTAGGGTTTTGGGGAATTGGGGGGCATATTTTAGCCATGGGTTACGTATTCTAGTGCTTCTGTAGGCATGTCCAAGATTTCTTGGGCCAAAGGTTGGACTTCAGTTTTGAGTGACATCCTGAGCCCACAGTCCTAAGGGTACCAGGGCTAAGACTATTTTTATTTTTATTGAGGTACAAGTTAAGACCCTCTGTGGTAGAGTTTGGGAGGGGCAAATGGTTTGCAGAGGAGAATGGGAGGGCTCTTTTTTTAGTCACATCATTTGTTCTCCCTGCAGAGATCTCTCCCATTCATTTCAAATGACTCATTCCCTAGTTAATCTCAGTTAATCTAGATCAGCCTTGCACACTTAATGTGATTCTGACATATCAGGACTACAATTCCCAGAATTCCCAATCAACACAATCATTATGCTGGTTGGGGATCTGGGGAGTTTAGGTCCCAATATACAGTAGCTGTAGAGGAGTATGGAAATGGCCTTGAAGAAGGAATGCAAGAATCCTGGAGTGTCTGCTGCGGGGGAGGGGGGCAAAAAGGCAACATGGCAGACACAACCATGCTTTCAAAGCCTCTCCCTCTTTTGCATGCGTCACAACACATGTAAAAATTGGGTGGGGCTTTGATTGTATGGTTGTGGCCACCATCTTGACTCCACCCCGCCCCCAGCAGATTTCGCTGCAAGAACTGTTAAATAAAGTTCAGCTTAGCCTTGAGAAAGAAGAGGGTTGAGAAAAAAACTCAAGATAACCCACCTTGATTTTTTGTTTGGCATAACAGGGAACAGAGGGAAACTCTGACACACTTTCAAGATTCTGTTATTATACCCTATAACAATAAAGCTTTAGTAGTCCTTGCATTGTCTGTTCCCTGGCTACTGTATATAAATCTCCTGATACATATTCCCTGTGATTTCACAGTCAGCTAATGTGTAGTTTTGCCTGTAATTTTGGCAATTTATTATGCTTCTTAAAAAAAAAACAACCTGACTGGTAGTTGATTAGTGAGCCTTGAAGCTTTGAAACTTATCTTTCTAGGCTTCAAAACATCCATAAGCTGAATTTCATTTAAAAAGTGCAGAACACTTGTTGGACTTGTTATAGAGAGATGAACAGGCAGAAAGGCCCAGATATTTAGCCTGAAGTGTCTGGTGCTTGCATTTGTGCAACTTTCTAGTTTTGTCATCCTTATTCAGCAAAATCTAATTGTATTCCAAGGGGATGACTCAGGTCACACTGTACCTAATAGGCCAAGAGGTTAAACAGTTCTGGCTGATGATCAGAATTGGCATAAGGGATGCCTGTAGAAATTAGCTTCCTTAAACAGATATCAGCCTTATGTTGGCACAATGGAGTATATAACTTTTGAGACTGCAGACGGAGCCCTCCACAAACAAACTAACACAGTAGAGCAGTGTTTCTCAACCTTGGCAACTTTAAAGTATGTGGACTTCAACTCCCAGAATTCCCCAGCCAGCCATGCTTCCCCAGTGAAATCTGGGTGGTTGGGATGGCACCTTCAATAAAAGGAAAACTGATTTGTTTTTCCTCTCATAGGAGCTACAGCAATTGTACAAGCTTTCTGCAAGCTTCCTAAAACACTGCAGTATTATTATTTACTAAATGTGTATACTGCCCAACTCCCAATGACTCTGTAATAGTGGACTCGTGCCCAATGCTTTTTTCCATATCCTTTTCTTCTTTTCCTTTCTTCATCCTATTATTTGTCCTATTTATTGCAATTGCCAACTCCCCCCCCCCAAAGGAATGGACTTTGGGCCAGTGTTATTCTATAAACATCTGGCACAATCTTGATAAGAGCAAATGTATGCATGCTGTTTGACTCTTGGCAAATTAGCTAGGTGTATGACTGGATGTATGCAAAAACACCAAGAAGCGCCACTCTTCTTAAAATATGGACATGTTCAGGAGCCTTTAAGCTATAGCTAGGAATCTGTCTTCCTGGGTCTGAAAAATATTGTATTTGCGTTCTCAGGATTGTGCTGCAGCTACCATGCAGCCATGCATTTTAAAGTTGGCTGTCTGTCAGTCTCAGATAAATGCAAACAAAATCAACATCAAAAAGCATCAAGACTTTCAAAGATGAAAGGGTTTCTGGCTTGGCAAGATAACTAAGCAGTAGAGAGGAAAAGTTAGCTAGGCAAGGGATCTAGTGAGGATTTACTTCTTGCCCAGGCTTATTGCCTGGAAAATAAAGCTTGGTAGCATAAAGGCTTTTTCTGGCATAAAACTCACATAGTTCCTGAAGTTAAGCTCAGGAAGTTCTCACCTCTGAGCACCAAATCAAAAAGTGGTTAAGAGATACAGCATACCTGGCACAAGCTTTGTTATGCCAGAGAAGCCTGCTTGTCTGCAGTTCCATGCCACTTTTTTTCCTGTACACGTTTGGAGCTTAACAGGGCTGGCAACATGAGCTGGCATGTACTATAGTGGAGAAAATACACCTAACAAACACAATGGAGACTGCACCATCCCCCATCTTTTAGATATGACCAGGGTCAAAACCCAGTTCCTCCCTTTGCCTAATCCCATCGGACCCAGACTGACTCTCCCTGCCCCAGACAAAGCCCCCCTGCCATCCCATCTAGACCAAAGGATGGACGCCTCCACAGCAACTCACAGTGTGGCCTGAGGGCAACCCTTACTCAGGAACGGCAACCTAGAGAAAACCAACCTTCTTCTATCCTCCATCGGCTGCTGACCTCAACCTTCCATCTCCTTTTGACAAGGGGCTTCCCCAGCTCTGCTGCCTGCCTGAAAGGCCCACTTTGCCTGACAATAGAACTCACCCCAGGTACATGGATAAGGACCTGCCCAGCTTCTCCAAACTGGCCAGCCAATCAGATCCCTAGGATCTCCCGCCTTGTAGCCCTCCACTTCTATAAAAAATCTTTCTTTCCCATTGTTTGGGGTCCCTCTTTCTTGTAAAGCAGGCACCCAACAATCTTTGCAGTAAACTTGGTTCCTCTCCTCAATCTTGTGCTCCTTCTTCAGACTGAATCCATGACCACACTCACAACTGTTACAGTCCCTCTATGTACAACTCCTGGCAGAAGCCTTCACATATTGTCATGATGAACTGAAAATGGTATGGAAAGTTGTGTTGTTAAGTGTGCTTAGAGGCTGACCTGTGACCAGAAATTTGTCTAACTATGACAGGGCAGGAAACAGGCATGTGTAACTCACTAAAAGTTCTATCTGTTTTCTATCTATCTGTTAGCAAAGAAGTGTTCCAGTATTATTATTTTTTTTGAAATGTAGAAAATTTTAAAACTGTTTATGTTCATAGCATCTATAGGACCTTCTTTCCCTAATTTTTATAATTAAATTACACTTGCAATGTTTTAAAATAAAAATGTGTAAAAGATTGCAGTATATTGGTAAGAATCTCTTTTTTTTCAAAATGCAAATCACTGCTTTCAATCTTTGATGCAAACTTTGATTACGGTTTTTTTTTAATGCAAATTTCACCAATATAAGCTGCTTGCATGAAGTTTCAGTGGTAGAATTCTTGGTAAAGTCATATATGTTGCTATTGCCTTCTGATACTTTAAAACATCCTGTCCAGTATCTAAAGATCATCCCAGGTCAGGTGTTTAGTCTGAATATACTACCGCACAGTGTGCAGTGTTGGGACAATAGCTGGGCTAATCCTCAACATCCTCACATTCATCTCTTTATCTCCTTCATACTCTGCCTTCCTGTGTTTAGTGTATAGGTCCCACATGGAAAGTCTTATGTTCAGCTGGATGAGAATAAGCCCCATTGCAACTGGAACACCTTGCCTTCCTCCCCCACCCACTGATTCGTACAGTGAAAGAAGCCATGTCAGAAGCATTACTTTGCTTTCATATAATTTTTTAAGAATATAGCGCCTCCCTCTTTGACCTGTTCTGCCTTTCCTCCTCATGCCATCATTAGATGGGTTGGTGTCAAGGGAAGTTAGTAGCTAACCGCAAACAAGAATGAATATGAACTGCTCAAGTAAATGGCCTATAGGTGATCACTACTCCTTGTTAGGAAGCAAGATTAAGCATGTTAAGAGAAGTATACTGTTGGAAGGAAGAAGCAAGAGAAGGAGAATGATGATGTTGTACCACATAAAACTTAAAGGGGAAGATGCCCACAAAATAATAATGAGAATAATAATAATAATAATAATAATAATAATAATAATAATAATAATAAAGCATAAGAAGGAAGGCCTGCACTTTGACTCTTGAGATAGATCAGCCTATTGGTGCTTGCTTCCCTATCACCCCTCCTCCACCTGACCTTAAACTTGAGAGACAGATGGAGTACTAAGTGACTTTGCAACCAACAGTTGGTTAAAACTTAACATCAGAATGCAGAAGGGAAGCCACTCCACCTTCTAAGCATAGTTAAAGACATTTCCCCATGCCATACTCCCCTCTCTCCTTCCCTTCTTTGCCCTTCCCTTAGATTAAAATGCTGAGTTTTGTCATAATCACTTAACCAAACTTTAGATGCTTAATTTATAGCCACTCATCAAGCTAATTAAAGCAACACTAAGAGTGAAACATGGTCTGATCCTTAGTCCTTGTGATCACAGTTTAATTAAAGAACTCAAGTGGTGTGATCTGGTTATTTGTGGCATGGCCATATCTGATGCAATGTAGTTTCTGGATAGGAGGTAATTCCAGAGGGCAGAAAACTGGCAGTTCCCATTCAGTGGGCAAAAGACTACCAGTCCCTGATAAATCCAAAGGACGATAGAAAACTGAGGGTCCCCAGTCAAAAGATAAACAGTCCTTCTATGATCAGAGCTTCCCTAGAAGGCAGAAAACTGTCAGTCCTTTAGGAAGTTGTATGAAGAAGACAAAGCAAGCGAATAGATTCATCCTAGCCCAAGTGGGGTGTCGTGCCATCATAAAAGAAAGGAACATGTCTTAGAGAAACAGCTCTCTTTTAAGTTCCATTTGTTCATCTAGAAAATGGGAATGATCAGAACTTCACTGATGGGACTTCAAACTGTGATGCAAGTAAGGTATATTAATAACTGCAGCCTGATCATGCTTTCATGCTCAGTTTCAGCCTGAAGCATTATGAGTTGGCTGTATAAAATAAAACACAGGCATAGGGGATGAGAAAGTAGTCCCGGAATCTTTTGTGAAATCCTGCCTGACTTTAAAGACTACATTCTTTTGGATGGCTAAGGGGAGAAGATCACAGTTTTGTCTCTCTTTTACATCCTCTGGACAAGAAAAAGTAGTTAATGTTTGCCAAACCAGCAGGGAATACCCAAATAGATCACAAAGTTTGAAACTATTCTACGTCAAAATGGAAATATACTTCAGTGCTCTGCAACTTGAGACCAGACTAATAAAAAGGCCATGCACTCTTTTGTAGGCTTCCTCAGCCTTTAGGGTCTTCTAGACAGGCCCTTATCTGAGTACCATCATCATCAAAGCTTTATCCAGGAAGGACCCAAGATAGAGGTTGTACAGTAGTTGTTCCCAGGCTTTGGAGCTGTCTACCAAAGGAAATTGGTCTAGTTCCTTCTCTTTACCATCTTTCCTCTGCCACCAGAAAAAGACTTTTATTTAAACAGTTCTTTATTTCTAAGCAGATTTTAGTTGATTAATGTGGGGGGCCACTGAAGGCTTTTGCTGTTCTTACTATGTGTTTTTAATTGTGTTTTCATGACATGGCATTAATTTGTTTGCTGACTTGAACACAATTCAAGGCAGAGTATAAATTCCACAAATAAATTTTAAATTATAAATAGAATAAATTAGCCAGATTGGTTATGTGTTTGTTTTAACCACTGGGATTTTAAGAGTGAATTTTCTACTACACCTGGCTATAAAATGCTGTCTGTGAGAGAACTGAATATATTCTCATCTGCTTTCATTAGTAAGCATATATTGTACATAACTGAATAATATTTCCTTTGCCTGAAGTTGCACCCCCCCATCCCCAACTGTATTCTTGAGGATCTTGTGTGCTAAACAAGGAAGAAAGAATTCTAAGCACACTCAGGTGAATGCCTGAAGTCAGGCCAGAGCTGATTCCAACAATTCTCTAAAGAAATTTCAGAATTTTCTATAACTGCTGCAGTTGCTATTTTGTGACGGCCATCATTTTTATCTCCATCCAATGTCTTGCATGGAATCATCTTCTTCTTAGGGCAGCGATTCTGAAAGAATTGCAGACAGATCTTGATCGAACTATGGCAGAGACCGCTGTCAAACAGAAGCCATTTCATCAGTTCCACTTCACATGGGCTAAAGGTACCTTCAAGAGAAAGTAGAGGACAGCCAGATTCTTCAAATCAATCAACTTTTGTTTAATAAAGTTATTTAATGCAAAAGAATGCATGTCATTATCTCAGAAATATTAATCCAATCAGACTATTGATAAAGCAAGATTTTGTAGTGTGAAGAAAGATCATCCAATGAATAACAAAATGAATCTCAGCACTAAAAAAGGGTTAATATATGCAGTCTTATGTGGTAGTACTTAATAAATTATACTGAGGTATATTGAGAAACTTATTTTTTTCTATCAATCATAGCATGCCAATATAATCAAGAATTCAGTAATAATTTTCAATCTATATGTAAAATATTTCATGTACATGTTAGTGTAATTATGAATAGAGTTTAATCTCATTTATCTGAGCCTCTCCTGTTCAAAAAATATCATATGCAAGATGTATGTCTGCTTGTTTATTGTTTATTGTTCATCTCATGCCAAAATAAAAGCTAGGCAGAATATATAGATGAAATGTGGAATGTGTAAAGGTGCATGCTAGCATTATATGATTTAGAATTTAGGATAGTAGAAAAAAGTAATATTTATATGAATTTATCCAATCCATACTTTCTGAACAGGTATATGAATCAAAAGAACATTGTATGCCACACTTTTCTGTAACTCAAGAAATATGCACAAAATGTATATGTTAGGGGGAAATTACAGGTAAAATGTATATATTGTAGGGAAAATATTCCCAAATGCTGTTCAAATGGTTAAAAAAAAAACTTTACCAAAATGTACAGACTAGGGAAATTTATTTATTTATTTATTTATTTATTTATTTATTTATGGTATCAAATTTTATCACCGCCCATCTCCCCCAAAAAGGAGGGACTCTGGGCGGTTTACAATAAAAACAAAGTATAAAATTCAATACAGTTATAAATACCATAAATATAAATAGACAATAAAAATATAAAATATGATCAAATCCAGATGGCTAAAGATTCCATATCAATCTGTGGGTATAAAGGGCCATTCTAGGGAGCTAGCCATCCCCAGGAATGGCTATTCCCCTTCCCACTCCAGGCATGCTGGCAAAACCAGGTTTTTAGTTTTTTTTCGAAAGTCCAGGAGCAGGGGGGCTTGTCTCACCTCTGGGGGAAGGATGTTCCAAAGGGCGGGAGCTACTGCAGAGAAGGATCATTTCCTGGACCCCGCCAGATGGAATTCTTTTACAGACGGGGCCCGTAACATGCCCTCTCTGCATGACTGGGTGGGACGGGTTGATGTGATGGGGATGAGACGGTCCAATGCATGTGAATATTCATATGGATTGATTGACTGATTGATTAATTAATTAGTCAGGTTCAAGAAAGATGCAAAACTGGGGAAGAAACAAATATACAATTGAGAAGATAAAAAATAGCAAAGATAAAACAGAGAGATTCACCCATCCCTAGAAACAAGTACCATTTATTAACTGTAAGTTCTCAACAGGTGACAACACTGGCCAACCTTTCCTGGGCTCAGAAACAAAACAAAACAGGCCCAGGCAAATTTACTTCTTGGATAGGAAACCTCTCCAAAATACTAAGCATGTAGGCTGAATTGGGAGATGGAAAAAGATCCTTGAGAAAGGTAATACACTTATAACACTGCCAGGGATATTCACCACACCCCAGGAGACCTTGCAGGATGCAAACCCCTCCTCCCCATTGGCCATGCTGTCTAGGAGTACATTGCAGTTGTAGTTCAGCAACATCTGGAGGCCCAGAGATTCCCTGCCCCTTTTTTACCCATCCCCTTTCCATCAAAAGGATAGCCAATTTTCTAGTCACAAATAGTAATTGGCAAAAAATTCTAGATCTTACATTCCTAGCATTACAGACTATGGAACTACATTAATCAACTTGTACTAAGCATGATAACCAGCCGATGTTACAAACTTTCCCCTAATATATGTAAAAATTAAGTTACCAGTGAGGAACAATTGTGCCCAGTGGCATGTTCTGTAAGGAGATTTATTTCAGTTGCCTCATTGGCTCCTCTTCTTACATAGCAAGAGGATGGATCATTGCATCAGATAATTAAAACTGTTGTAAGGTATTTATTTTCAGCCTTGTGTGGTATATTTTGAGGTAAGTCTGGTCAACTTAAAAAGAAATTCCCCCAAACTACTTAATGCTAGGTGGAATCATTGAATATTAATGTTATTCAGTGTCCCGCAAATCAAGAGTCTGAAGTTTGTACCCTTGTATTATTTGCTCTGGTTGATCTTTGCTTTAGTCATTTGTGGTGATATCTCTTGTGGTACTTGTGCTTCCAAGCCTATGTTTTCCCATAAGGCTATAGTCGTTGAGTGAAAGACTGAGTGATGAAAACAAAAAGTCATTTGTTCAACTGCCATCTCAGTCATCAACTCACTAAATTAATGTAGGCCTGAATATGGCTTGGGAATTTTAGCCATTAACTTTCCAATACTGGTTTAGTCTGCACTTTTAAACTATTCTTATTCAAGGTAATTCTGACTTTAAGGAGAAGACAATTTCATGGGTAGAATGTTGGCTTCTGGCAATTACCTTAGTTACAGGGTTGTATAAGGGATATGTATGAGTGTCCTATTGTTCATTGTACAGTTTGGTGTTCTGTTGCCATTTGGACTTCCCATTCTTCCATTCAACCAAGAGGGATTTAATGAAGGGAATTTCTCACATGGTGCTTTTCCAAATCAGGCATGAGCATCTAGGAAGGCCACAGAGGAATGGGAGGTGTTATCTGAAACAACAATAATGTCATCTTTGGTTTCGTTCCAACAATAAAACTCAAAACATACCAGAATTATTTCTGAAATATCCACTGTTCTATTACAGTCATTATTTTTCCTCTTTGTTTCTGCTTATTTTTCAAACCTGTCAATCTCTGCTTTGCAGATTTCTCCAGTATCTGATCTGGTAAGATATTATTTCTGACTCTCAATGAGGTAGCATTGGTGTGCAATTTGGGGGTCCTCCTGGGCTTGCAGCTCCTGCTTCAGGAGCAGGTGGCAGCCATAGCTAGGGAGCCTTTGCCCAGATACATCTTGTGTGCCAATTGTGCCCATTCCTAGATTGGGAGCCCATGCTCATGGTCACTCATGCCTTGGTCACCTCCTAGTTTATTATTAATCTACATGGGGCTGCTCTTCAAGACCATCCAAAAGTTATGAATAGTCCAGAATGTGGCAGCTTGTGCACTGCTGGGTGCCCCTTGGTTTGTTCACGTTACACCATAGCATGAGTTGCACCACATCATGAGCTGCACTGTCTCCCAGTTTCTATCTGGGTGCAATCTTGGTTATAGTGCTTCTGTTATGGTGCCTGCCCTGTGGAATCTCCCCCTTGAGATTCAACTAGCATTGACTCTATTAGCCTGTAGGCTTTGAAGACCTGGATGTTTCCTCAGGCTTTGGGGCCAGGATGCTGATTATATGAGGTTATATGTGGTATATGTGAGGTGTATACACCATATGTACGTATGGTAAGGCACCCCAATTGTGTGTTTTGTTGTTGTGATTTCTGGTTTTCATGTGGTTTATTAAATTTTGCTTTGTTGCTGTGTGCTGCCCAGAATCACATTTTTGCAAGTTGGGCAGCTATATTCATCCTTTAATTAAATAAATAAATAAATAAATAAAAATATCTCAGAATGGTCATTGACTGCAGACTGAAAACAAGTCAGCATAATTGTTTTTAAAAGGACATGTAATTTTATGTTGCGTCAACAGAAATATGGTTTCCAAGTCCTGGTTGAGTAATGGTTCTCCTTGATTCTGCTTTGGTCACTTCAAACATTGTGTCCAATTCTGACATTGCATTTTAAAAAGGAGCAAAAGAGAGGAAGTGGTGCAGTTGGAGAGAAGGGCAAGGAGGAGGATCAGAGGCCTTCTAAATCTGATGATCAAGACCAATGTGCTATCATTCCAGGATTAAGGATACGGCATACTGGTCTGAAGTTACAGAAAGGCAGACTGCGACTGTTAGTAGTTACGAGGCTACTACTGTATCCCTGCAGAACTTGTGTATGTATGTATGTATGTATGTATGTGTGTGTGTGTGTGTATGTGTGTGTGTATATATATATATATATACACACATACACACACACACATACATACTGTGTGTTTGTGTATATATATACAATACACACACACACACACACATATATATATACTGTATATATATACTGTTAGAAAAAACCTCTGTAATGGTAAGAGCAGGTTGACCTTGGCATCAATGGCCCTGAGGAGGATGTTGATTCCCCTTCAGTGGCTGGGTTGAAGTAGATGCCAGGCAGCCCTCTGTGTGGGATGCTTAAAATTGAATTCCTACTCTCAGCAGGGGATTGAACACAAAGGCCTGAATGGCACCTTCCAAGTCTTTAAATCTGTTTCCAAAAAGACTGCAAAAGTTATATAATTCTGTGATTTTGCTCAATATCTGTGATCTCAAAATCTCAAAATCCGTGCCTTTTGTAGAGTATATTTTGGCAGGACTGGCACATCAGCTCTCATAGAAATGTCTGGCAAATTTATTTTCTTTTCTTTTTCCATTGCTTGCCTGGTTTGCTAACAGGTAATTTTTCAAATTATTATCACCTTTTTTATGAGGTTATGATGCTGCATTGTCCCTGGGCCTCTTCTCAAAAGCTTTAGTCTTTCTGCTGTGCTTTTCTTTGTAGTAAACCATTTCCGATATACTTCTGCTTCCCATTTAATATGGGAATAACCACCTGCTGCCTGCTTTATAGGCATTTGACATACTTTCAAAGTGTTTCTTTTCAAAGCTGGGTCAACAAATGGGTCACTCTACTACTATCTGGAATCAAAATTGCTTTTTTGGATCAATCGTTGCACAGACAACCATTCTGTAGTCATTTTTTGCCTGCTCTTTTCTAAATTCACCTTCTGTTTCTAATCTTTATTTTATTTTGTTTTATTTCAGTTAGCTAAATGGCTTAGATTCATTTTATTCAAACCTTGCAAATAAAATAGCACTGGGTGTTTTATCAAATACCATTATTATGATGGAACAATGTACCAAACTTTCTAATACTATTCCCCAAACCACTATGGGAGCTATAATTGGGTTCAGTGATATCACTTTCAGCAGTGGATATATTGTATGATCTCTGACAAGTTGCTGTCGCTTTTAGAGAGAGGGAGGGAGAGGCAGGCAGGCAGGCAGGCAGGCAGGCAGGCAGGCAGACAGACAGACAGACAGACAGAAGGTTTTAATAGCTTATTAAAATAATGTACATGCGGATTGAAATCCAGGATGAAATGTGGAATGAAACAGGCACAATTTTAAAATTCATTTTAAAATAATATAGATGAGGCCGTGTACTATAACTGAAAAGGCCCTGTTTCTTTGCTGTAATGAGAATAAGCATACCGACACATAATTGCATATCTTCTGGCATGCCTTCTGGATTGCAGGTGCCACTTTAAATATGAGATTTATTTATTCATTTATAGAATTTGTATGGCTGCCTATCTCATGCAGTGATCCTAGGTGGCTTACAACAACCAATAACAACAGATATACCCTTCACACCAGACACCAGACCACCCATTTCATGGACCCCCACCTCAGCCCCAACCTAGCCCAATGCTTGGGGGAAGAACCAGGTCTTCGAGGCCTTGTGGAAGGCTGAAAGGATAGGGGGCCCCTGGAATCTCAGGTGGGAGACTATTCCAAAGACCCGGGGTGGCTACAGAGAAGGCATGCTTCTGAGGTCCCACCAGATGACAACATTTAAGGGAAGGTACCTGGAACACACCCACCCTATCCTAGTGCGATATTCTCAGGGAGAGGCAGTCCTACAGATAACCAGGCTGTGCACCATGTAGGGCTTTAAAGGTGGTAACCAGCATCATGAATTGCACCTGGAAAGCATCTGGGAACCTGTGCAGCTCATGTAAGAGTGGCGTAACATAGGCAAACTGCAGAACTCCCTGAACAGCATGTGCTGCTGCATTCTGGACCAGTTGCAGCTTCCAGTTGGTCTTAAAGGGCAGCCCCATGTAGAGCACACTGCAATAACCTAATTGGGAAGTGACTAAAGCATGAGTGACCACAAGCAAGGCATTAATCATCTTACTCTCCCCAGAGGAAGGTAGTGAAATATATAGGCACTGATAGCACAAGAAAAATGGAATTTTAGAAACCTCTGCTTAGACAGCTGAGAATTATATTCCTGTATTTTGGGAACAGTGTAGATGTGCATAGACACATAAACACATGAATGCACACATACCATGAATAACATAGGAAAACTTCACATAATTCACTGTTGCTGTTATTGTTCTTGTCTAAAAAACGCTACCATCCAAACTTCATATCAGAGTAGATCACCAGAATGTGAAGCTGATACTCAAAGTCTATCTGAAACAGTTTTGCTAGATTTGAAACAAGTCCTTTGCTTTCACTACAGCCTGACAAATATCTGAACTTGCTAAGCCCTGCATGTTCTTATTTAGAATCTCCTTCCTTTTTCCAGTTCTGGGTAGGTATTACACTGATGTCTTGACTATTGGCCCTACCCCAATCCTTTCCTCAAGAAGTGCTCTCCTGTGGCCTCAGAGGTTGTAGTCCTAACTGGCAGATCAGTCAGGAAGGATAAATCTACTCTGTTTTTATCATCATTAGTAGAGGTAGATTTCTGGATCAGCAAATTTTCAGTTCTTGAACTTTGGTGAATTGGATCTGGGGGCATGACTTTGTTGAACTTACATTAGCAGTTGCACACAATGGCCAAGGGCAAGGGGCTCTTTCTTTCCTGTCCTTTAACACTGCAAAAGCCTGATGTGCTCAAAGCAATGTCCAGTGAAGAGCATATTTACTCTGCTGTTTCCACAATACTATGGTGATGCATGGATTCCCTGCAAATATCCATGCTTCAGTTGAAGTTGACCTCAGGAACAGCTTCTTTCGACTCCTCTGGGCACTCCAAAATGCAGGTCTCTGTTATAAGCAGAAGGGGTGCTTTGTCCTTGTCTTCTTCTTATGCAGCATCACTAATCATCAATGAGAGCTCCTTCTCTTCAGAAAAGTATAAGGGAGATGTCAAAAGTGAGAAAAGTCAGCTGGCTCTTTCCACTTCAGTCACAGGCTTCACTGGCAACAGTGGTAAAGTCACAACTTGTCATAGCACAAGACTGGCTAATCCACAGGGTCAGGCATCAAAGCACTCTAACATGCAAAAGCCATCTTTCCTCACAAAGGCTGTAAGCATGGAGAAATGTCTACCTTGACCCTTCTGCCCCATCTCTTTTGGTGACTCCCAATCATAAGAGCTTTTTGAAAGCCATCTGCTGACACTTCTTAGGAGTAGCAGTGAGAAGAATGAAAAACAAAAGGAGACCTTGTATCCATTTTCCTAGTGGTGACAAGAATAAAAATACCCTAAGGCAGAAGAAAGCATATTGGGGCAAAGGACCAAGCAAGTTCTTATTGATCTCTTATGACTGGAACCCTGTCAAAAAAGTCTTTCTCAGTCACTAGGGCTCTGTAGGGACATTCACTGGATGCACTTACAGGAACTTTTCAGATCTTTGTTTTGAACGCATGAAGATCTAAGGGGCAACTGAGTACAGGAAACCTACTTCACCTGCATCTGAGTGCAAGCTGATACCTCAAACGCTTTATGTACAGAGGAAGATTCATGCATTTTGATCTAAGCAGAACCATATTCAGGCATTCACAACTTCAGGGAAGGGAAACAGAAGTGCCTCCTCTGGCTTGGCTCCCTTCATTCCCACCCTCCCCATTTGGACCAGAAAGGCCAAAAAAGAGATTGCAACCACCTGGGGCTTAAAACGGGTAAAGCCTTATTCAACATTTCCAAGTCTTCCAACCATCCTTCCAGCAGAGTGGGAAAGACCCAAATAGGCTACATAAAGCTCTGGTTCCCTTCCCAAAAATCTTCATCCATCCTTTTCCTAATTCTTTACCCAGCTCTGTGTGGATTCAAAAAATGATGGAATGTGTTGGGCTCCATCCTTTTATTAAATTCATAGGTGATTAGAACAGTTCTCCTCTCATGCCACGATGACAAACAGGATGCACTACAAAGGGGCGTAGAAACTGCATAATTTTAGCACACATTTAGAATGGTGGAATTGCCACAACAAATCAAGCAGAAATTAAACAGCCAACAAGGAAGCATGATCTAAATTGCATTCATGAGATCAAGTTGCCAAGAATGAGCAAGCTTTCTGTGTAAAACAATGCCGTTTAATGACCTATCATAATCTGCAGCGTTATAGACATTAAGAAAAAAATACAGCTGGTCCCTTGGTTTTCCTCTCTGTTGGAAGACACTTTCTGTCTTTCTCTCTTTAATACTGTCTTACAGACCCACACACAGGGTCCAGTTTCACATTAATGCAAAGGTGAGACAAAGACAGCAGAGTCTTTGAGCTCGGGTTTTCTTTGTATATACGACCTGTGCTCATTTCAACAGCACTTATACTCTACATGACCTTGAAAAGTGGTCTTGCTCAATGGAAAACACTGCCACTGCTACAAGAAAAACTAAAAAGCAATAACAAACTATGTCATTACTTATATATCAAGCTCCTTGCCCATAGGGTTTCCAGCTCAAGAGAGAACAATTTTTCCTGCTATCACACTGCACTGTACCATGGCAACCCATTTGGCTTTAGTGCTGGGCCAGATTCCCTGGCTTTATATGGTTCGGAAGGATGGGGTTGAGGTGAAAATAGCCTTTGAAGATGTTCATAATAATCTATGGAGCCTTGCCAGAGTCCAATACTTTCCAGAGTATTGTCTTCACTTGACCGTTTAGGTAGGAAGTGGCAGAATCAGGAAACGTTGAAAAACTCACAAGAAACATCTAAGAACTGAGAATGTGTAAGATTTGTAGAGGAAAGTTAGGGGGGGCAGTGAAAAGGGTTTCAGCAACTGCAAAAATTTCAGAGCATATAGAGAAATCAGGTTCAAACCCTCTTACAGTTTGTTCTCCAGACCACCTCATTCAATCAACTACTCAGCCCGCACTGTGTGGTGTGCTGGTTTTCTCCTTACGTTCTTTATTTACATAACCAGCCAACCTGCTATCATGTTCTTCCTTGGCTTTTTGAGAATTAACTCTTGCAGGAAGGATTTCTTTCCACCCCATACCCACCCAAGTAAAAACACTTTGCTGCTACTTGAAAGGACAGTGAATCACCCCAGCAGTATTTCCTCTTCAGTCCCCATTTATAGCAAGGTCGCATTATGGTACCACATCATTCCAAAAGATGGAAGGGGAAGAAGGCTGGAATGGCTGCCTTTAAGCCAGATGTGGGCAACCTTACAAACCAGAGGATGCTGTTACTTTTGGGAGGGGCAGAGGGCCAATGAGGAGGAGGGGATGATGCTGAGTAGGGGGTGGTATACTCAGGGTTAGGCACTGAAGAGGACAGCACAAAAGAAATTTGAGGAACACATGGCATTGCAAGTTGCCTGCTAAGTTCTTGTCAGAACTGTCTACATGAGAGTGAAAGCCATCGCTTCATGCTAGCCTTATGTGACAGGAAATGAAAAAAATGGAACTGAATGACAGAGCAGAATAGAGATAGAGAATTGATGCTACTCCAAACATTGTTGAACTACAACTCCCAGCAAGCTTCACCAGTAACTTTGCTGGCTGGAGTTGCTGGAAACTGGTATTCAGCAACTTTGAAGGCCTTCAGGTTCTCCATCCCTGGTGGGTAGAGTGCTAAACACAAAGCTGTACCAATTACTATTCTGAGGAATTGTCATTCATTGTCCCCCTCCCCTACTTATTCCTATTATCTATCCATGCCATAGAAAGTAAACTGGGTAGAGCTGAATGTTCAACAGTTTTAGACAATAATTATAAAAACACCCCAGTTTGAAAGGGACCAATGGCCAGCCTTAGGTAAGGGATCATCCCCATCTTTGTGTATGACCATTTTTAGCGATACTTATATGTGGTTATTAAAAGGCAGTTTAAAAGATCTTAAAATATGCAGATTTATGATAATTTAATTTTCAACCATGTCATCGTTCTCTCTTCCCTTCCACTACTTTCCTGGCTTCCAAACCTATCCTTTTTCCTGCTCAGATGCACTTACCTGTCCATATTGGCAAGTGGGGTTTGTCTTCCACTAAACTAGGTAACTTGGCTCAGTTGTTTAGCCCTCTGACCAACTGTTTGATGAGGGAGCTACTTCTTCATTCCGGCTTTTTGTTAAGTGAGTCCAGTGAGGCCTTCCGACAAAAGCCTTTGAAAGGCATTTGTTAACTGCATTAAAACCTTATTAGGTCAGTTTTGTCATTTGCTGATTGATAAAGAAATGAGGTAGAAGCTTAATTTGGATAATAGATTCAACTGGCAGCAATCCCAGATTTGCAGGTGCTTGGCTTTAAGCATACTTCCTTCGATCTTCCATCAGCCGCGTTCCTTACTTAAAGCAAAGTTATACAACTGGCAGCCTGATTAGAAATGCTGAACTACTACTTAGCATCTACCTATAATCAGCATTTTAATGACCAAAAAAAAAATCTTCAGCACGATGTGTGCATATATCTGTAAAAAGCATATCATCTTTTTGTTTTACAGATTCAGCATCCAATTAACAGGGAAAGAAACGATTAAATGGAAAAGAACTGATAACGGCAACCAAACACCCACTCCCAAGAATAAGACAACCAGGAAAAAAAGCTTGCTTCTTATACAAATTTTAAAGCATCTGTAGCTCCCAAACTTTCTATACCTTCTGGATCTTGCTGCTTGATGGGAGTCTTCCTTTCTATATGTGATATCAATAGAACCCATCATGCAAAGATAGACTTATCAGAGAGCAGAAGACTGCTTAGAAACTGGGATAGAAAAGAAATCTCTTAAGGATTTGTTTTTACAAATAAAAGATGCTGATCCACCAAATTAAACATTATCAGAGCACCAGCAGCAGCTTCTGAGTTTGACGGCATCCACCATTTTTGGCTGGGAAACTTGCTTACAAAACAGCACACAATCACAAGCGTTGTGTACAAGAACTCAGAAAGTTGCATAAGAAAATAAGCCAGCTGAGGAATTAAGATATCTATTAAGGGGAAATTTATAGGAACAAAGGTATTTGTCCATTGGAGTTGGGTGGCTATAACAAATTTCAGTACAAAATAAATAAATAAATAAATGATAATTGTACAGCTGGGTGTGAAAAGCACAGTTATGGGCAGTTACTTGCATGTGAAAGTGCTTTGAAAACTGAGTATACTGGCAACAGGGGGTGATTTTTTTCAATTAAAAAAACCTGATTTGTTAAAAAAGATATTTAAGAAATAATTTTATTGCTTTAAAAAAAAATACAAATTGAAATAGAACCAAAACAACAAAAAAGCAAAACACTGTAGATTTCATTCAAGCAATTCACTCAGAGCTACATACTAGAAAACTAAATACTACAAATTAACAAGAGTTACAAAAGAAAAGTAGAGGTAAAAGATAAAAAATGAAAGAGAGAGAGAGAGAGAGAGAGAGAGAGATACTAGCTACATTTTAACCCGAAACACAACTCTGTTTTTATACAATGGACTGAATCTAGAGTGCATGAACTAAAATACCCAATATTTTCTTTTTATCAGTTAAAGGCCAGTTCAAAAGCTGAGTTCACACATTTTCTTAAGCCAACCTGTAGAGTCTGGAGCTACAAAATATCCTTCCAAGGGTGCATAATCACCTTTATTCCCACAGTCCAAACATGATAGCCATAGTTGCTCACACAGAGACAATTTCAGGTTTGGGTGATGTAATTTAACAAAACATTGACATCTTTAACCTTTGACTTCTTCACAAGAATATTAACCTCTAGCCCAAAAGGAACTACCAACGTATATGACCAAATCATGTGCATTAGGAGTCATTGACTTTATGACATCTCCAACATAGAAAGGACAGTAACCAATTCTTTTAAAACATCTGTGGGGAGTTCAATAAGCCCCCAAAAGATGTTTTGTTGGATTAACCTAGTTTTTGAATAAAAGGATACATAATCGGTGTTCTTTACTTGAAATCATTGATTCCGTAATATAGGATACTCCAATTCTCCATTCCAAATATCAATATATAATATATTTGTAAAAAAAAATGTTGATAATATTGGATTGTTAGTTTGACTTCTATGAAAACCTTTTCTAATGAATTCAAGGCTATCAGAGCTTCAGAGGCTGCTAAAGTATCCAGGCTAAACCAAAACCATAACACATGTTTTAAGTCAGTGTTTTTCAAACTTGGCAACTTTAAGATGTGTGGACTTCAACACCCAGAATTCCCAAGCCAGCATACTGGCCTGGGAATTGTAGGAGTTGAAGAGTCCATACATCTTAAAGTTGCCAAGTCTGAAAAATAGTTTTAACTGTGTACTTAGCAGCCATTCTGCTGTATTAAGTAAATTTATTTTTTGGGTAATATTTCACAAGTCTTAGAATATCGTTAGTTAACTGAATGAGAATGAGTATCCTATATTTTTGACCCACATGCTCAAAAAAAGGAAAAGACCTTACCATTTTTAAATAGAGGTTCTTCCAAATCATCAACTTCTCATGAGAATTCTAATCAGATTTTAATGTCTTACCTAATAATGTCCAAATGTGTCTAATTGCCTTATGTTCTAAAAAAAAAATCACTGAATTATTACTATGGTTGGAAATGAGTAATTGCCAGGATTTCAAAGAAGCCAAATTATTAACTCTGTAATTGGGCCTACAATAATATTCAATATCATTTTCATTATAGTACATTACTGAAGTTAGCAAATAGGCCCAATATCACTTAAAATCTAGATAATTGAAACCACCATTATTATATGAAGGCCATAGATCTGAACGAGAGATCTTTGATGTTTGGCCATTCCATCCATACACAGACAAAAATCACGATTATCAGATAGTTTAAAATAGCTAACTGGAAATAACATAGGCAACACTTTCAAATGTATATCAATCTTGAAGATACATTGATTTTCACTAAATTTATTCTTCCTCACAGACTTTTATTTTCACCCACTTTTTAATATCCCATTTTATCCAAGCTATACAATTTGAGATATTGATTTCTAATTATCAGGAGATATTCTCCTAAGAATAATTTCCTCCAGTATTAAAAAAAAAATCAGAGCCATAAACAAATCTTAATTTTTGTATACTTTCATAGATACCTTATTAGCATTGGCAGGACATTTATTTATTTTGATGTATTGTATTTCTAGAATATTTACCATATTGCTGTACCATTTCCATAGATCTGGGTAAAAATCTTTGATAACCATTAAAAAGGCCCAAGTTATCATCTGCATATAACAACAGCTGGTATTCACTAAGCCAGCTGGGTGACTTTTAGCCAGTCCCTCTCTCTCAGCCCAACTCACCTCACAGGGTTGTTGTTTTGGGGAAAATAGGAGAAGGAAGGAGTATTAGATATTTTCACCTCCTTGAGTTATTTATAAAAATAATAAAGGCAGGATAAAAAAATCTAAAAAAAAAACCCCACACTAAAGGTTAAAATTTAAGTTACATATTAGTTAAAAATTAGAGGAGATAAGGGGCAGTCCTTGTTAAGTAGCATGTCACATCCTAATCACAGGGGAAATAATTTCACAGATAATTATTCAAGCAAAAGGATTAGAACAATATATTGTATTCAAAAAATAAAATTGGTTGGAAATCCATGTTTTCATCATAACTTCTTCCAGAATTTAATGTGCCCCATAATCAAAAGCTTTTTCTGCATCTATTGAGGCCAAATATGCTGTTAATTATTATCAGAATTCAATCTATTATTACCAGAGGCTTGAAGTCTTTTCATAAAAACATGTTGTTCTGGATTAATCATTCTAGGTACTTACTTCTGTAAGCCTTGTGTCAAAGCATCTACATCTATATTAAACAAAGATATTGGAAAATAACTTGCCTAATTTGTAGGGATCTATCACTGATAAGTCTCATAAAATGAAAATGGTGAAACCCCTTTATGAAAAGATTTGTTATATATCTCTAACAAAATAGGAGCTCCTTATACTTTTTATGCCATTCAGTAGGTATGCCATCTGACCCAGGGTCTTTTTGGAAGTCATTGTCTCACTAATAGCAAATATTACCTTCAAAATTAAAAGCTAAAGTTAAATCCATTGAATATGTTTCCAAAATTCCAAAAATACTTATTCCAAGTAAAATCCATTATTCTGCTTAATGGATACCTCTATATTAACTCTCTAAATTGAAAATTAATTTCCTTATAATGCCTATGCATTATCCCTTCAGAGTTACTTATTATAAGTATGACACTGTTTTGTTTCAAACATTAAACCAACAATTTTTCTTGCTGCTTGAAATATATCCACTTAACATATTTTAAGGGATATAATTGGTCAAACTCCAATTTTATGGATCTAAAGGCATGGTATGATTCCAATATTTGATTTCTGGCATAAATATTTAAAGCTTTCTTTTACATCCTTTTCAAATGGTTTACAAATAATTATTTCACTTTTCCCCCCTGATAAGTATTAACTATTGCCCTAATGTATAAATGCTGTCAATACAACCCAGACAATCCTCAATTTTTTAAATTCTCTGTTGATTTGGGGAAAAATATTATCTCTTTCTGTTAGTCTACAAATTGAGGATCTTCTAGTAATAATGTATTAGAAAAAACACCTCCCACTAACTTTGAATTTTTGAATCTAAGCCCAGCGTCATTATTACGAGAGTGTGGTCAGAAATTGTAACTGTACTAATGTAACAGATCTCAGCTAGATTAGCCATTGATCAAACTGTTAAAAATATTATCTTGAAAAGATTGCTTTATACCAACTGCCTGAGACTGTTTGTCCCCAAGATAAGGAAAGTTCAACACATGGAGTGTTCAATGACATGTTTGACCTTGGATTTGGTCCATATTTTCTTGGCAAGCTGTCAATTCATTTTTTCTTCATAAGTCTTGTTCTTCCAAGTTCCTAATTCATTTCTCATATAATTCAACAATAATTCTTTGATCTTTAACCTTTTTTTTTTAATATCAGCATATATTTTTTTCTAAAAGTCAATTTTGGCAGATTATTCAGAAAGCCATCTCCTGATAGATGACATTATAACTAAAAGCTCAAAATTCATTGCATCTCTAGCTACTATATCAGAAGGCAATTTTGTAGTCAAATCACTGTATAGCAAATCACTGTTTATCTGTGGATTTTCAGCAGAAGTTGTGGGAGAGGGGAAGTGGTAAATTTCTCTCCCAAAAGCACAATTCACAGCTCAATAGCTACTTCATTAGAAGCTGGAAATTAGACTTTTGAAAAGACAAACTGTACAATGAAGGATGGTTTCTTCTACCTACAAGGCATATCCTCTCCCCAGTTTTAAAAAACAAACAGTGGAGAACAATTTAGTTAATAATTCTGCTTACCATTTGTTTTGACAAACAGTCCACATGTTGTTCCTATTCAAAGAGCATTATCTTTATCTGTTAACTGAGTGTGTTGAATTAGTTGAGATAAACAAGCCATCCTGTTTCTGTAGCATTAGAAGATTTTTTCCCCTTTAAATTAAGATATTAACTACATAAGTGCAACCATAGACAACCCACTAATAAATCTGAATTATTGTAATATATTTCCTGGTGATTAAATTATTTCTTATATTTATGTTTCATACTTAGAGTACTAGAAATATTGTCATAACCTTATTGCAATATTTTATACATTTAAACCTTACAATAACAGATAAATACAGGAACAGAATCCATGTAAACATATAAATGTTCTTGGGAAAAAGTGAGCCTTTTCTTTGGATCATAGTGCTATACAAAGAAAAAGTTGTATGACACTGAGAGGTATTTCATTTATGAAGACATGTCCACTTTCAACAATTTCAAAGGCACTTAAGCAAGTTGAAAAATACCAGATACAAACTGAAAGCAAAAACATGCAAGCACAGTAGTTGGCATATTGTGAATCCTACTGCAGGCACTAAGCCATTATATGTTAGTTTGTGTTTTTGCTTTCTTTAAAACAACAGATAACCAAAAATCTAATGTTCCTCCATTGCAGTAAGAACGATTAGTAAATGGGATTCAAGATCTTTCAAGTTTCAAACTTGACTACATATGACACTTGCCTCGCAGGGAACTATAATTAGACTTTGTCTTTTAAAACCATTGAAACCCTTTTCAAAACTCACAAAGAAAACTGGAGAGAATAGGAGACATGGAGACATAATGAAAAGGAGGACCCACTGGCTGATTCTCTATTATTTACATCTTTCCTCACTTCTCTTTTTCTCTGTCTCCCTTCTGCTAAGGAGAATTAGCTAGTAAGAAGATATACTAGAAAGGAACAAAATTTAGCCAGAAATTTGACACTTTGATACCTTTGTGTCCTTTTACACCTTTTACACCTTGCAGTTTTTGTTTTATATCAGGAGGAAAGTCCAAGATAATGTGGCACTTCCTCAAGGAATATCAAAGAACTGATTAATTTTATTTATTTATTTATTACTGTAGTTGGCTTGGTACGGTTATAAATTTGAACTAAAAATACAAAACATTAAAACTATTCAAGTAAAATTCATAAGAACAATCAGCAAATATATAAGTGGCTGGCAGTATTTATAAATCAAAAGCCCTTTTAAATAACTTGCTGAGTCACTTGCTGAGATGGGCAGCTATAGAAACTGAATAATAAATAAATAAATAAATTTAATTTAATTCGTAATAATTTCCAAAAGTGTAATTAGACAGGGCCTGACTGAATTTCAGGGGCAGTTTACCTTATTTATTTACTTCCTTAAACAAATATGGCCATCTATCTCACAGCAATGCCTCTGGGCAGCATATAAGAGGTTAAGCAGTGTCAGTGGTGCAACAGCAAAACAATATCTGCAGTCTACCATCTCTCTTACCTCATGAAAGTATGGAGCTGGTACCAGGAGTTCTGAATTGGGCAGGTCAAAATGGGGTAGAGGAGATGGTCCTGAAAATACCTCCACATCAAGCTATGAAGGGCTTTAAAGGTCAAAAGCAACAGTTTGAATTGCACTTGTACATTGATAGGATCCCAGTGCAGAGCCTGGAGCACTGATGTCACATGCACATGTTCATGTTAGCATATGCCTACTCAGTGGCTGCATTCTGCACTAATTGAAGCTTCTGGATAGTCTTCAGCCTCACGGAGGACACATTTACAGTATTCCAGGCAAGTGGTTATGAAGGGAAGAATCACTGTTGGACAACCTTACCAGTTCAGATAAAACTGCAGGTGGGCCATCAGTTGAAGCTTCCCTGGTCATGGACTCCATTTGCCCATCCAGCCATAGTAGTGGGTCCGGGAGAACCCCCAGGAGTCAGAGCTGGTCCTTCAATGGCAGTGCCACCCATCCTGAGACACAATTGGAGATGCCAGGAACCCATGATAGGCAAACAGTAATTCCATTTTCCTAGGGTTCAGCTTCAGCTGGTTTCACCTCATCAAGATCCTTATCTCCTCCATACACCCAGCTGAGAGACTGACAGCATCTCTTGTACAGCCAGGGAACAACGCACAATTGGGGTATCATCAGCATATTGATGATTCCATACCTTGAGCTGTCAGATGACTTCTCCAGCACTTAATGCAGATTTTAAGGAATAGGAGATAAAAGACTGAGCCCTGGGGCACCCCACAAAGGAGGGGCTGCCTGATAATTAGCACAATTGCTCTAAAAGGATCTTCTCCTTTCTTTTTCTTCCTCCTTCTACTTCTGGTATCTGCAACCTTTTTGGATTGGTGGATACAATTCTGACAGCATGTCACAAAATAGCTGATATGGAGGGGTAGGGTCTGCCACAAAACACCCATTTATCAGATGCAAACTTATACATTTTTATTTTGAAAAGATACCTATTGGAAATAAGGATTATGCTAGAGGCTGGTAGATCTGGTCAAGCAGGTAGTCTTGGTGCCCACCAAGAGATGTGCAGTGCTTTTCAGCATTACTGTTAGGCACTAAAAAAAAAAAAAAATGTGACCAGGTGGAGTATCCTAAAAGCAGCACAGTGCCAACCAGCTGTTTAGGAAGAAACTGAACTGAACCAAACTGAATCCAGTTGTTGTTCTGATCAGCAGTAACTTCAGGAATAGCTGCTCTCACAAGGGACAGTGCTCTTACCATACAACTTTGTAGGGTAAACAGTTGATAGAATCAGATTGTCCTTGTAATGCCCAGAGCAGGAGCATCCTGATGGAAAACTGCTGCATCTATATGTAGTATTTACTATATTTAAGAAAGTTTGCAATGAGCAGTTTTCACAGGCATGACTGGAATTTTGCAGATTCCGAGAACGTGCATAGAACAAGACATTATAAGAGGAAAGCCATGTTAGTCTGATAGCACTTTTTCTGACTAACATATTTCATTAACAGACGTAAGCATTTGCAAGTTGCAGCTTATTTCATCAGATGCACAGAGTGACTAGACTGATGTAGGATTTAAATCAGAATGAGATGGGAGGGGAAAGTAATGTGCTGATGAAATCCACCCCAGCCCCTGCTCCTCTGTCCGACAGACAATTCATCGGTGTTTTCCCCTGGACTGCAGATATGCAGCAGAATACATTACAGCTGCAATTCACCCTTCACTTCACCTGCAGGAGTCTGCTTAATATGCGTTGCTCCTGCTGCACTTCTGAAAAGAGTTCTGGTGAAATTGCAACCTAAGGCAGGCATTTAAACTTTCAGCACATTGTTTTCAATGATGATCACACATATAAAGCCCATCTACGATGGTGGGGGTGAATGGGTAAGAAATCCTTACTGTAGTCACTTGGCTGTGGTGCAGTGAAACCTACTGTGTTTTCACTCTCTGTAAATGTTATACAGAAACAGATTGAAATCAGTTGCTCTTGACATAATGTCAAATATAGGTAACAATGCCCTCGATATGTTTCTGTCTTTCATGGTTGTTACGTATTTTACATTGTGAAAAGCTGTGGCAGATGCTAGTAAGTTTCAGTCATCTATAAGCATATAGCAGATTTTAGTATTACTTAGCAACAGAGTTCAATAAGCAGAGAATTTATAGAAAAGCGGTGAGTGTTACTAAATTCTACTAGACCTACTAGGCTGGAAACCATGAATGGTAGTAGTAGTAGTAATTTTTCCAGAGGGAGAAGATGGGAAGTGAACTTACACCAGATCATATGATTAGTCCATCCAACCCAGGAAGACCTACTCTGATATTAGATACTCCCACCTAAGATCCTTTATAAGCTGAGGATGTCAAGGATGTAAACCAGGAACTATCTGCAAGCAAAGCAGGCATTACACCACTCAGCTATGGTTGCTGTCAGGAAGGAGTGCTACCTATTCTCCATTCAACCCTGGTGAGCGGACTCTGCTGCTTTTCTATTGTTTGGAAAATCTACACAGCCTGTTGGAGCAGATGGAAGAGTAAGCCAAAAGAAATATGGACAGCATGGGAGAGGAAGTTTCTAGGTTCACATGCTCTCTTAAAAACTATTCCCTATTCCCTCCAGCTTTACTTTCGTCAATACTGCCAAGACTGAACTGACTTAGGAACTGGCCAGAAGTATGCCGAGCCAGGGGACAGGAAAACAGCATGCACCATCTGGGTTCTTCCTTTCTTTTTAACGGGAAATAAATTATACCTGTCTTTTTTAATTTCATTCTCCTTCAAGTACCCAACTCAGAGGAGTCAGCCCATTCCAGGGATCTCTCTTCACACCATTAGCTACTGCTTGACCAGTGGCCTGTTTTTTTCACATGCTATTCTCACTTTTCATTAATTCCCTCCTTCCACATTGGCTTGTGATCCCCCCCCCCCCCGCCGCAACATTAAGCAGGAACAAATGGTTTTGGAAGATGTAGTTCCCACTGAATTAATTATTGAACTACTCTTCAGTCATAAGCAAGCTATCTTCTATATGTTTCCATTTGCAACTTGCAAGTTAGAGGTTTGGCAGCCTAACACAGTACTTCAGTCAGGCAACAAGAAAGTGGGGACATTTGTAGGGGAAAGTAATGAGAAAGAGGGCAGCCCACCCTTTCCTCACTAATGATCTTTCTATACATTTCCCTCCAGAAGACCAGAAAACTGGATTCTGGATGAGGCTGGGGAAAAAGTGGTTGCAGACAAAACATGCCTGCTAAGAAACCATTTCAAACCCCTTCTGCCTACAAACTGAACAAGCAATTGACTTATATCAGAGTCAAATAGCAAACTAGGAATCTAGCATTCACTTTTGAACCTGGTGCTACCCTATATTTGCTCTTTGTTGCAAGCTTGTTATAAGAAATGTTGGGGTAATACAAGGGAAGTGTCCTCACCATTCAATAAAGCCACATAAAGTCCATGATGATCTTTCCATACCCCAAAAAATCAATGGTGTAGATTGGTTAAATGTGAAAGTACACAATAGGAGATTCTATTCAGCTGATGAACCTTCTCCAGATTTTAGTAAATATTGTCCTGAAATGTATTATTTATTGCTGAGGAGTTTGAATATTTGAGTCCAGTCTGATCAACATTTGGAGGAAAAAAAAAACCTTGGATGGTCAAAATGAAGAAAGGCAAAACACAGACTGCCATTTCTTAATTACCTGATTTTTAATAGGAAAAAATTTAAAAACACAATAACTTGAACGAATGAACTAGATGCTGAAGTTGTGATCTTTTCTCACCCTGCAAATTTTTATAAACAGGGTTGTTTTGCTACTGAACCAGCCCTAAAAAGAGAAGTGAACACATTCTAATGAAACATTGAAGGAACTGCCTTAATGAGAGCACTGGTCCATCCTGCAATCACAGGCGTTGTGAAATCATCATGCAAATGTTGAGACTTACATAATTTGCATCATTTGTGTGAAGACATCATGATGCATCTGGCATCTTCATGGCTCCTTAAAGACACGTATGCTGGTAACAGCAACATGGAGAAGCAATTTCAAGCATGATTTTTTTCAGCCTTATCTGGAGATGTTGCATGCAAAGTACACTGCTGAGCTCTGAACCACCATTATTTTTCATATATGGAGCACAGGTGTTACGACGCCCAGAGTCGTGGCATGTAAGATGGGTGGTAGAGAAATATGACAAACAAACAAACAAACAAACAAACAAATGACCACTTTAAGCGGTCTCCTTCTCTTCCCCATTGGTTTCCCAATACTCTTCTCAAGGCAGATATAAGTGCAGTCCTGTAGGCTTAAAGTATTTTGGCCTCCCTAAAACAAAGGCTCCCATCAGCCTTTTCTTACGTTGCCAGCATACAATTAAAAACCAGCAAGTCGATGCTGCTGAGACCACAAGGCTGCCTCTTTCCCAAGTGACAAGGCCAATGGCATGGCCTTATGGAGCACACATCCACTCTGCTACCTGAGATGCAGTTTGGGTTGCAGATTAGCTTTTATGACAGCCTGCATAAGTAGCCAGCCGGCAGCATGCGCATGGACAGAAAGCTGAACCCGTGCTTGGCTGTGTGCCATTTTCTATTTGGTGCCTGATAGCGCTTAATCAAAGCCCTCGGTGGGGTCCCCCTCTTTCACCAATGGATGCATGCAAGCTGTCGCTTGATTTTTGGATCACTTCTCCCCATGCCTAGAAAGGATCAGAAAGCTGGAACATTCAGAAATATTTTTATTTCTCTTCTGGTGAAAGGTATGATTTTTATCATTCTTCTCCGCCCCCCCCTCATTCATATATATATATATATATATATATATATATATATATATATATATAATCTCAGAATATTGGCCTTTTGTTGAACTCTCACACTATACAAGCCCTCAGATTTTTTTCCCCCCTTTCTTTCTCCTGGGAGATTCATATTGTAGCAAGAACAAAGAAAAAGAGTTTCCTGTTTATGAAAACTGAATTTATATTTATACATAGCCAGACACACATGTTGTGGGGGGGGGGGAGAGAAAAAGAGAAAGAATGAGGGCTGCTTTAAGATCACACCCCCACACCCAGGGCTACCATTAATAAATCTGCCCTTTAGTTACAAAAGATCTTGCTTGCTTCAAAAACAAAATGGACCCAAGTAGTTACCATTTTTGACATTTGGAAGAAACAGATCTTTTCACAGGGGAGAGTGGGGGCAGAAGGAAGGAAAGGTGCAGTCATTCTACTTGCTAGGCACTCCAGTGTTTATAGCATTCACAGGATAGGTACTATAGATCATATTCTTCTTGCTCAGGAACTGCCAATTTATTTAGAATACTTTACAAAGATGCTGTTCAGATCAGGGACTATCACATCCTTTGAGCCCCAAGCACCGTCAGTTATAATGCAGGACTGTCATGCAATCATGCTTCTCAAACAGCCACAAACAAACTGAAAACTCTATTGCCCAGCTCCAGTCCTGACCTCAGTTGTGATTGCTCAGGTAGATCAGCCTTTCTCAACCTTTTGACCCTGGAGGAACCCTTGAAATATTTTCCAGACCTCAGGGAACCCTTGCACATTCAGGCTCAAATATGGGCCAGAAGTTACCAAATTATTATATTAATTTCATGTGTAGGCCTGCATATGTGCATTAATGGTGTTCTTAAACCGAAAATAAAGAATGGAACTTACCTCTTTAATGCAAAGTTGCCTGAATTTGAAATATTTTTTTTAAAATACATTGTGATCTCCCAGGGAACCCCTAGTGATCTCTCGTGGAACCCTGGGGTTCCACAGAACCCTGGTTGAGAAACCCTGAGGTAGGGATTCAGAGCAGTCGCCCCGACTCATAATTATAGGCATACCTGAAGGCATACCTCATTTTACTGTGCTTTGCTTTATTGCACTTCACAGATACTGCATTTTCTTTACAAATTGAAGGTTTGTGACAACCCTGCATCGAGGAAGTCTATCAGTGCCATTTTTCCAACAGCATTTGCTAACTTCATGTCTCTGTGTCACAATTTGGTATTTCAAACTTTTTCATTATTATTAATCAGATGATGATTAGCACTTTTAAGCAATAAAGTATTTTTAATTAAGGCATGTACGTTGTTTTTTTAGCCATGCTATTGCACACTTAATAGACTATAGTATAGTGTAAACATAACTTTTATATGCACTGGGAAACCAAAAAATTCATGTCACTCGCTTTATTGTGATACTCGCTTTATTGCGGTGGTCTGGAACCAAACCCGCAATAACTCCAAGATATGCTTGTACTTCTCAAGCCAAGGAGGTGTTGAATGTTCCTTGGGAGAGAGAAAAAGACATGAAAATGATACACCAGGACCAATCCTGAGCAGCAAGCTTCATCAAGGTGATTCAGTCCAGGAATCAGTTACAGTCCCTGAAGGGCATGTTTTGAAGAAAGAACCAAACGTAGATCCCTGGAATGGAGCTTCTAGCTGCCTACCCACACCCAGAGAGCCCCAACTTGCATTGCTACCTTAGTCACCAGGTCCTTCTAAAGTCCCTATCTGCTAGTGAACCAGGGTTGGCAATCAGTCCAATTATAGGCCTTTGTAGGAGATATTTGAGGATGGAGTTGTAATGTTTGAGAAACAATGAGATGGCCCAGTATATCACAGTGCCATGGAATGGAGTAACAGTTCATTTGTAGCTCTTTTCCATCAGGGTGAGGAAACTCAGAGTGACAAAGATCTGGGATTGGCAAGTCTATCCAATTCAGTGGCACTAATTTCCCTCCATGGTTTTGCATATTTCTTTTTAAAATCTCAGAAAAATTCATACAAAATCCTATGTGGCTTTTTCTGTCCATTCCTCCAAATAGGTGCATTTTGGTGTGTTTCTTAGTAGATGGTTTTTCAATTGTCCTCAGTACAATGCATGATGCATATACTTTCCTGAAAGGTATGCGTTTCTGTATATATTTTACCTAAAATATACAAGTTTCAGTATATTGTTTAGTTATGTGTAATCCTTAGAAAAGTAAGTATTTTTTATGTATAGGTAGTCCTCCATTAACAACTGTAATTGGGACTGGGAATTCCATCGCTAAGCAATGTAGTTGTAAAGTGAAAAATCATATGGCAACTTAAGATGGCAGTTCCAGCAGTTCCAGTTGCAGTTGTTAAGCAAATCCTGTATGGTCATTAATTGCGACATCACGTGACTGTGACTTGCAACTTCCTGCCAGGTTCCCCATTGAGTTTGTCAGAAGCCAGCAGTGAAGGTCACAAATGGCGATTACATGACTGCCAGATTCTGTGACTATTGTACTTGCTTGCCAGTTGCCAAGCACCCAAATCACGATCACATGACCACGAAGATCCTGTGATGGCCGCAACTTCGAGGACTGGCCTTAAGTCTTGTTTAGCACTATCATAACTTCAAATAGTCACTGAATGAGTGGTCACTAAACTGCACATTCTAATTCTCTTATAAAACTGGAAGGTTTAAATACAGTAAATACATCCAGACATTCAGATTAAACCATTTTAATCAATCAATACGATGCTTTAAGAGTGAAGTCCAGCCTTACTCATGCTCAAAGTAGACCTATTGTAATCAAGTAGACAAGGTACTCATTACTAGGCTAACATTCCTATAGTCAAGTTCACTATTTCCTTGGGAGTAAATCCCAAGAATTCAATATGGGTTCCTTCTAAATAGAAATCTACTTTCTTCCCTTTACTTAAGTAATTTATGTAGTGCTTAGGCTTATAGTAACTACTGTAAGCATAAGTAAATTTGGATCCAACCCACTTAGTTTGAAAGATTCCCCCTCTGGTCAATATAAAGATCTAGTGAGATGGTCTACTACATTCATTCATAAAATTATCTTGTGTTCTATTTATGAATTCCATTATGCCTGAACTGAAATGCTATGTGAAGCAACACTTAAAGCTCTGGCAATTCCAGTTCCAGATAGTCAATTTTACTTTTCAGCAAAAAAGAAAAGAAAAGAAACCCGCCAAACTACTTGTTTCCAAGCAATGCTTTTGTGGCTTCTTCCTAATATTAATGGAAATGAAAGAAAATGGTGGCAACTCATTGAGAATGGCTTCAAAATAGGATGCACATATACTGTACAAGATGAAAGAGCTTTAAGCCATGGAAAGTCCAGCATCCACTACTTTCTCAGTCCTTTCCTCTTTTCCAGAAGTGATGGTGCCCATAAGTAGTGGTGGGAATATTCCTATCAAATGAGGGGATTCTTTTTCTTCTATGTTGCAAAGACAGATGATGTTCTTAGTTCCTCATTTCTAGCATAGTTCTAAAATAGACCATTTTTTGGCTGCTGCTCAACTTCTTTAATGAAGGCAGGAGAAATGTGAGTGCAGCCATATGGTAGCCAGCATCTTCAGTGGAGGAAGAAAAAAAACCATCGCATATTTTGGTATGTAGAAACAAATAAGTCAGAAAACTTAGCAAGCCAGTAAGAACTTGAGGTTTTTGTCTCCAACACACGTCCAAGGCTTGCTTTAAATATTCAGAAACACAAAAGGAGTAATGGGGTGTCTAGATGTCCCTTCCTCTCTTGTCCCTTCAGCACGTAGCTGAGTTTGGGGGGCATTTGATCTTCCTTAGCAGAGGACATCAAAAGTTGGATGGAGATAGAACGGAATGATTTCCAGTAAGATTCTCAGTGTGGCTTTTGTCCAATGTTCAGCCAGCAGAGCAGATTTCCAACTCAAGAGCAGCTGCTACTTTAAAAAAGCTGCAATCAATGAAAAAAGAAACTTGGACCCTTTTCTTCCCTTAACTGCTCTTCTTCATGTATCTCTGTGATAAGAAGTAGGACCTAAGTTTTTTTTCCCCAATGCTTTCAATGCAAGAACATTAAAGCATGGCAACCAGCAAAAGAATGGGCAACCAACTAATAATTGAAAGATTGGTAATAGAGCAGAATTTGTTTTGTTTTTTAAAAAGAGCTTTAACTCAGGTTAAAGGTGGTAAAAGAGGGTGAAGACTTCTATTATACAAATGTTGACCAATAGTATTGTGTCCTGATATGAATATATGTGATCTCCAGGTACAAAATATACAATGCAGTATGATTTACACATGCAAACATTAGAACTCATTATTTGTTATTTTAGAAAGCTGAGTTGGGGTTATGGTCAGACAGTAAAAATATGGATTGTTTGGTGATTGAGTTATCCACCCTTTGCTCATATCAATATAAATATTTTGTGACAAGCCTACAGTGAACATTTTGAGCTATATTTTTGAGTAAAAGTCAAGAAAGTGAAGTCTTCCAAAGTCAGGGGGCCCATTGTTTCCATCTATCCAATGTGCCAATTTGGCTTGTTTGGCTCACTGAATGGGGGTAGGATGTTGGAATTAGGCTGAGAAACAGTGGGGATCAGATCCCCATTTCATGATGGATCTCACTGGGACACAGTTCTTCATCATCTTCCTTAGCCTAAACTATTTTGCATGTAATCATGCATACATCTCCCTATTTTTTTTAAATGGGAGGTGTCCCAATGGAGATACATTGACATGACAATCATTAGCATCATCTTAGCCCCTTTTTTTCCCCAGTAGATTACGTACCGTCAAGAGCAAACTCTGAAGATTTTTATGCTGCAACATAGTCCCATCTAACTGGCATTTTGTTTCTTTCAAGAGACATTGGGTAAAATCCACATTTCGCCTTTTATCAGTGGAATGGTTCTTTTCCCTTGTGAAACAATTTTAATGCAAAGGAGGGACTTAAACTGTAGAAGTGGGGTAGGGGACTGTTGCTGGTTTTCAGATAGCATGAGAGAATCAGGAGAGGGAGAAGGAGAAGGAAAAATAATCAAAAGTATTCTTGGACCTTTCTCTTTTTTCTAGCAGAACAGAAGACTTAATCAAAGTTATTTGGCTCCGATTCAGATGATACATTAAAGAGACATGCCTGTTTCCTGGACTGTTTTTTGTAGTTAAAAATAAATTTATGCTTCCGTATGTGTATCTGAGTGTGTATGTACATGTGTGCGCGTGTGTATATATCAGAACAGAGGCTTTTTTTAAAATTATCATGTGCAGTTTTTTATATTTTTGGAAATTTTTAGCTAAGGTTCATTACTGCTTCTTTCTTAGTCAAATATATAATTCATTTCATTCCTAATCTTGAAACTTTTCTGGGCAGCCAGATTAGAGAAGGACGAAGCTGCCATTCAAAATTCTCCACATTTGTTGGCATAAAAGTTGTGTGGATGATGTCTCTGAATTTCTCCAGGGGAGAAACAAGTCCTCCAAAACCTTCTCAAGGGCCAGACTCCCCATTGGTGGAGGCATTGAGACAGATTACTGAAAAAACCCAGTGGGAGACGTTTCCTTACTGTACATTTCTTTGTAACATTTCTGGAATTTAATGCAAGCATGAGAAGCTTCAGAGACAGGATATCCACACTAACTCTTTGGCCATCTTGGTAGTAAATAAGTACAAGGAAATCAGACTCCACCCCTAAGAATTTCTCCAAAATTTTCTTCTCCTCTGAACTAATTTCTAAAGCAAATTCTATTTCATCAAATTAAATGAGAACTGGTGGGGGGGAAAGGCAGGAAAAATTCTCTGCTTGATGCTACAGCAAATGAAAAACTGCTGTTTAGGTTTGTTGCTTAACCATATTAGAAACCAATTTGTTTTCTTCATTTTACACCCTACAGTATATTCTCTTGGTCTCTTTCAGATGTTCAGAGCTATAGCCTATTAAATATAGAGGCAGACCTTAAAAGAAATCTGGTGGAATCAAAGTAGGACAAGTGAAGCAGGAAACAGTATACCACTATAAAATATTTAACACTGACTATGTACATTTAAGCACTAGGTCAAACAGGTATGCTAATTGGAAAGTTCTTTCTCCCTATGTAAACTTGGCATATTTAATATATTAGATATTTCAAGTTACAAGATCTAGTGAATCTACTGTGATTTACCTCAGTTGATGATCTACCCCAGTCCCCCATCACCACCAAGTTTGTTCACCTTATATACACCATGGTTGGGCCTGGCTTTGGTTTCTACTATAAATCAAAGTTACTCAAGTAAAAGGGGAAAAGGTTAAGAAGGATGTGGTTTATATTTAAAAAAAAAATCCAAAGCACAGGCAAAGTCTTTTAACAGTGCCATCTTGGGAGATCTCTTTTGTTAAGTGGCAATCATGATGCCGTGATAATGCACAAGTTAATCTGTAAGATTAATGAAAAAGCACTTTGCAAGATGTTTCAGGGGTAAACAATAGTACATCTCTGAGAATGTTTTGGAAATGGAAAATGGTTACAGTTATAAAAATGGCTAGACCCCTCAAAAAGATTGCTAGATCTTTGAATGATAACCTGTAATATGCTGGAATTAGTTGAAGCCTATGCAAGTAAATCATCAGATCTTCAATTCAGGCTGGAGAAAACTGAAATGTATTGAAATGAACCCAATGGTATGATCCTGGCTCCTGATTCAAAAATGAAGAAGCTAGCCAACGTTTCCAGCGCAGAACAAATGTCACCATTCATGGCCCATCAACTACTGCAAAAGTGCCAGCAGGATTTTCTGGGCCCAGAAACTTTGATATTGATTTGGTCCTTCACTTCTGGTTTCCTTGGAGAATATTTCAGAACATTAGAGCAATCGGACGTGATATTTATTTAACCACATAGCATAACCTGCTAAAATACATCTCGTGAGTTTTCCTTGCATGGGCACCTACTTCCTCTCTTCAAGTTTTACTTCAAAATAATACTTGCAATATCTTGGGTGAGAGGCAACTCCACTCATCACAAAGTCTCTTACCTCCAAGCAAACATTAAAAGAAGAGAGCTACTTTGCAAGATGGTGCTCTCTGCTCGATAATCCCTTCCCTTACCTCTAAGTGCTGCTGAACTTTCTTATTCCAAATGTCTTCAGCAGGAAGACTCCCTCTTATTCCTGACCCAGCAGTCAGTCAAGCTGCTCCTGGTGCCATGTATTACAACATTTTTACCTCACCCTGATTCTCCTGCATCCCACCCCTACACCAGTAGATGCACTGACCCCTATTCACATCTTTTAACTGCACTTTTTTACTTGGGCACTATCTGCTGTCCATTAAACTTGGTTCCTCCCATCTCTTCTTTGATTCTTTTCTTGGCCATCTCTTCCTCCCTCTGTCTTTCTCTTCAACTATATCTTCAGTCACCAAAAGTATCACACTGACACTGTGTAGGACAGACTGAGAACACCACTTCAAGACAGATAAGGCAGAAATGGCCTACTTCATGGTGCTGTTGTGCTTCTTCATTCCCCACGCATCCTATCGCAAGTGGGAACATTCCAGCCTTCTGCTTAGTTCGGAGTTGAGAATGAATTTGATTTTGCTAAGTAAGCGGTGGGCAATATGTCATCCCTCCAATGTTGTTGAACTACAGCCCCCATTATTCTTTGCCTATGCCAGCTGGAGATCAGAAGGATCACCTTGCTGAGGAATATTCTTTTCTCTCTCTCAGCCAGCGTGTTTTATCTGGTGTGGGCTGCTGGTAAAGCTATGAAAGCTCACTGACTGTCTTTAGGTCAATCACTCTCTCAGCCCAGCTTACCCCACAGAGTTGTTGAATGCAAAATTGGAAGAGGGAATATGATATATGCCAGCCTGAGCTCTGGAATTTAATGCAAGCATGAGAAGCTTCAGAGACAGGATATCCACACCAACTCTTTGGCCATCTTGGTAGTAAATACCACAAAGGTGGGAAACCTAATCTAGCATTAGTAGCAGTGTATAGTAAGTGAAAAGTCAAAAGGTAAATGGAGCAAACAAGATACATATAAGGATGTCAAAGCCAGATCTTCCCAAGGCATAGAGATGCAGAAAGCTTGCAATCTCGAACACGCTTCTTAGACATTTGTCAGTATGCTGTAGCTACTATGTTGGAGTGTTATTTCTTATTTTCACCTGTTTCATTTACAGCGCATGCTTCTTCTACCCAACCCTAAGTCCTACAACTACAGACCTCAAGGGCACATTAGTATGGGCCACAGTGAATATCCAAATTGACCCATGCCCCACAAAATCTCTAGTATTATTATACTGAAGACCTAGACATCCTTGCAGACCTACAAACCCCAACAAATTCAGCCAGTATACCCAATGGCAAGGAATTCTGGAAACTGTACTTCAGAAACATCCGTAAATCCTATCCATGTTACTCTGGCAACGTGGGTCTATGCATACAGTTACTCTGTAGAAATCCAGTTTGCATATGTGATATAATGGATGACATGAAGCACATGCCCAATTTTGCCTCAAGAAAGGAGGTCTAGGTAGTGCAGGTAGTCCTTGTTTAGCAATCACAATTGGGACCAACAACTCAGTTGTTAAGTGAAGCAGTTGCTAAGTGAAACATCATGATTTTATGATCTTACTTCAGCTTTCCTTTGCTTTACAGACCTGCGAAGGTTTTAAATGCAAGGATTGGTTGCAAAGTTACTTTTTCAGCATCATCATAACTGTGAATGGTTGCTAAACAGGGCAGTCACTAAATGAGGACTACCTGTATGAGGCTTTATGAATACATGCTCTGTGTCCAATAATAGTTAGAAATGCAAGTGAAAGTATATATTTAATGTACATGTGATGCCCCACTATACATACCAAAATAACTACAAGTTAACCTCCTTAGCACAATGCTCACACTGATAACCTGCACTATTAGCTCTTTAGTTCATTGTAATTTTAAAAATGAAATCAGCTGCCAGAATTTCTGACTTATTATGTCTTTGAAGAGTTAAGCATTTGAACTTTATTCCATGTCAAAGAAAGTCCAGCAGCATCAGGAAAGAGGGATTTATTTAATATTATGCAGTAAAAGAAGGTTTGACTAAAGGATTCAAGGGATTAGCTGCTCCATAGCAGCAGCTTTGTGAAAAATAATATAATATCTGAGGCTGTGATTACATTGCTCAGAAATATCTTTTTAAGGACTCTCATAAAGGTAAGAAACAATGGCCAGGTTTTAAGGAATCCACTTGTGTTGTCCCCTTGAGTTAGCTGACTCCTTCTAAACATTTAATTAAATGTTTATATATAACCCCATCTCAGAATAAATAAAATGATTTATCAAAAAAAAATTATGGCTAGGCTTATTTCATTTAGCCTGTTTGGATTCTGCAATTAGGATTATCTGACAAAGTAATGGAAGTCCATTGGTCCAAATCAATCATTTCTGTAGCTCCTAGAAAGATGATTTAGGTATTTAAATTGGCCCAGAGTATTTTAATAGCCCAGTTATGCTGAAGCATACCAAAGTCACTGGCTAATTAATCAGCCAGATTTACTCCCGTCATGATAGTAAGGAGGAGATTTTTACCCCCTTTTATTTCTGCCATGTCTGCCATTTTATTTCCAAGGAAAACAAATGCTTGTGTTTTTGTTAAAGTATTTGCACTTCTAAACTCTGGAATATATTCATCCAGAGATAAAAGACTGTAGATTCCAACATAAACAACAAAGTGTTATATAGACTGAGTAGTTCACCCAGCCAGTTGCATGGAAATATGAGATATCTGAAGTCTAAGGGTCTAGGCTGGTAATCTCCACTGTGGAGAGAGAGAGAGAGAGAGAAAGATTGGAGGATAAATAGGCACAGGGCATGGAAAGGAAAGCAGGTTTTCATTTCATAACCATGCCAATCCTTTGTGTTTCTTCCTATATCTGTGTTATTTTCATATCATAGAATCCGTGGTAAGGAAGACTATTAAGCAACCCTTAATGATTGCAGCTGGATGCAAAAGTAATATACTGTATGTTAAGAAATGTATTAATAAATGTGGATCTTTTCCCCTGCAGAACACCAGAGAATGCAAACACATAAGGAGGATTCACAGCTATGACTTTTTGGGGTAATACAGCCAGAGGCAATTCAAGATTGTAGTTCTACAGCTTTCAGGCCTAAACATCCCTATATTTCCCTAGGTTTCTGAGGGCCCTGCTGCTTTAAGTCCCAAGTCTCGCCGTTCTTCTGTGACACAGAATATCTAACAGACAGAGTGCTGTTTAATTTACACCTGCTACGTGCTAAGAGTGTAAAAAGGATCTATCAAACATACTGCTACATCGTCTTGACAGTGCCGGATTTATTTGTTTGTTTGTTTGTTTGTTTGTTTATGGTACTGCAATGCTACCAATCCAATAATAATTTCTATCCCAAGCTTTTTGGGGATCATTTTAAAAAATATTGGGCAAAATGTGTCCTGCTAATTTATAGTTAGCACAGAATAAGGAAACATATCATTTATCCTGATTATAAATCCGTATAAGTCTCCTTGTGAGCACACACCCCCTGCATTTCACCCCCATCCCCAGCCCTTGTTCTGTATGTGTACGGAAGTATAGTAGTATGTTCCCAGAATGATAATAATCTATTTCTCTCTGCACACTACTGAGCTGCTGGTGACCCCGGCTGACCCAATTGAAATTGATTTTGTTGTTGAACTCCTAGCTGGTGCAAATTAATCTCAGATCCGTACAAGATCAGGGAAGCAAGACATAGAGTACAAAGACCTCAAATGCTGAGGAGAAAAATTAGTTCTGGAGAAGGTATTTTAAGTTTGGGAAAGATAAATGGTTACAATGACTTGCTTTGATAGAACATATGTAGGAGAAAAGAATGACAAGAGCTAAAAGAAAGGGAGAGAGAGAATAAAAGCTGTAATTTAATAGCCTAATTTCCTGCCTGGCCCTATAGAAATACTCATCTCCTTTCTGACAGCTGATGAAAATGCACCACAATTTGATTTGCTCCCCAGTGTGGAACAAGTTGAATCCTATCTTCCGCTGCAGGCCCCTTGGGCTACAACCGAGAGAGAAAAATAGAGACCCCCATCTCTGGTTTCTTCCACCTTTCCTTATTCACTAGCAGTCAGTTGTTTTTTAAAGGATATTCCTATCATCAGAGTGTCTTGATTTATTATTTCCCTTCCTGTTTTAAAACATGGCCACAGCTGTCCTTCCCATCCAAGAACTTGATTGTCAAGTCATCTTTGAAGGCAAGGACTGGAAAGACATACCTATATGGTCTTCCCTGTTTTGGGGCAAGCAACATTATCTCAAGCACCGAAAGGGAATCAGAAATGTTCAGCCAAAATTTTAAAATCATGGGATAAGGAAAGAAAAGATGCTATAGCTAGATCTAGTTTTGTGCAGATTCATTCACACTAGTGGAAAAACCCATCAGTCATCATCTTTTATTTCTTATTTGCCTGTTTATGTAGAGAACTTCAATAATTGTGTTGTGCTTCTGCTGCTAAGTTGCTGCAGGTGAGCCCCAGCAGTCCATTGGCTACTTTGCAGAGGAAGGACAGGCTCTTCAGCCGAGCCGGTGCTTAGCCTTACCTCTACCATATCTTTTAGACCCCTCCTTTATCTTGCCTGTTACAACAGCATACGCAGTAACACTCAACAGAGGATAACTGCAATTCTGCATTTGTTCCTGTGAGTAGCTAGCCAGGGTGAAGGGTGGGGAAATCTGGCCTGACAAAAACTGATTGAGAGTTTATTTATGTAGGGAAGACTCATATCAGGAATCATAATTCAATCTACTTAAAAACTATACATTTCAGGAAGCTTAGCCTTCCAACTGGGGGTGGCGTTCTCTGTCTTCTTTGCTGCAGGGCCCGTAGAACACCATTCTCCCCAAGGTTTGGACAGCCTTGACCCTGCTGGCCTTCCAAAAGGCCCTAAAAACAGCCTTCTTCTCCCAGGCACTAAACCAGAGTGTGAGATGAACGCATCCACAATTTATGGTTTCTGAATGGTCTATACAATGGTTGGCTTTGGTTATCCTGTTAGTTATTTGGTTATTCAGTTCTAGGGGTCTGTTGCAGTTTGCTTTTAGTTCCTTTTGTCTTTCATGCTTCTATCCAATTGTAAGTTATCCATAATCACTGTTGCAAGTTGGGTGGCCCTATAAATCAAATCAAATAAATAAATAAATAAAGCCACAATTTCCTTATATAAATAGTTCCTTAAAAAGCATATTTTCCTTACTCCTGTAAGATTCTTCTTTCTTAGTGGGGTGGCCAAAACAGTGCCTCTGATATAAGAAACAGGTGATGGAGGTTTCTTACATCTGAAAGGATTGGTTCTGATGGCACTGTTTTTTTTATTTTAAATCCATTCAGTCGTCTCTGATTCTTGGACACTGCCTGGACAAATCCTTGCAGTTTTCTTGGCAAGGTTTTTCAGAAGTGGTTTGCAATTGCCTCCTTTCCAGGGCTGAGAGAGAGTGACTGGCCCAAGGTCACCCAGCTGGCTTTGTGCCTCATGGTCTCCCATTTTCTAGTCAGATGCCTTAAGCACTATGCCAGACTGGCACTTAGCACTGTGTAGGGATGCCCTAACTATGACATCTATTTCAGTATATCCTTAAACAATGGGTCATAGACTCAAGTCTCAAAGGGAGTACATGTGAATACTGATACTATTTCATTATAATATCTATCATGTTACATCTGTAACCCTTTTTTTAAAATACCACTGCACAAGAATGCATGTGAAGTCCCAAAGAAGTCCCAAAGAAGCTTGTAGTGTACTTCTAAAAGGAGAGGAGATAGCCAGAATGCCCCCAATATGGTAGGCATAAAACAACCCTTAGCAGCAAAAACTATAGCAGAGTCTAGAAGGTAAACAGAATGATCAAACAGTCTATTTAAAATAGTTCAAGCCAAATAACTGAAAAGCACATTGCAAGGCTCAGCTTATTGGTATGGAGGAATAATCACTTAACCATTTGAACGATATTTTGATTCCAGGCTCTTTCTTGCATTAACTATGCTAGATACTATCCCAGAATCCTTACACTCATATCTCTGTTCTATTGCCACACCTGACTTTAGATACTTTGCAGCAATGTATAGTCAGGTTTCCAGAAGCAGATGTTAAATTTTGATACTATTTACTTTTAATTGTGTTGTGATTCTTTATTGTTTGTAGTATGGTAGGGTACCTTTCTATCCTATTCTGGTAGTCTATTTTTGGCAACCTAAAATTTTAATGTTTAAAAAAGTCTTCCGAAGCGGACTTACATGCAGCGCTTGCTCCTCCAGTGACCGCGGCAGAGCTCTTTCCCGTAAAGGCAACTGATCTTGTGTGTTTTTAAGGAAAACGTTTACAGGATGCCCCAACCGCAGGCAACATCTGCATATCCCTAGAAACTCCATCTCTTCTGGCAGTGGAAGACCTAGAATACAATTGCTGCATGTGGTTTAATAGTAGAAATTAAATACATTTTCAGTGTTATGCATACGGCATGAAGCCCAAGCACAGAAAAACTTTAAGTGGAACCTGCAGTATTTGAATTAAGAAACTGCCGTTCCAACATTTTACCACTATGTATCTTTCTTTATGGACAAAAGGGCATCTTGGTTTTTTGAAACATCATGATAAAGAGCGCTAGTGAAAGGACGCCACAGGAAACAGGCAGAGCTAGATTGCTATCGAGTACTCTGGTCTTACAAATCTCTAATCCAATGAGTCTATTCCATTGTACTCAACATTTTTACTGTATGCTTTAAAAGCCCTTGTCAACAGTTTTTCATAAATCTGAGCACTATTTCATAAACAACGCAATCTGAAAGTGATAGAAGGTGTTGAAGTTGAAGCTGAAGATTCAGCTGATCAACTGAGATCTTTACTGAAAGGCAAAAAATAAGAGTGGGCTGCATCTACAGCTGAATCCAGGTTGAGTGATATCTCCTAATGTCCAGATGTTCTTGACACAAGGGAAAACATGTGAAGTCTCTCCCCACCTGTGTTCTGAAGGTTCATTACGGTATAGTCAGAAAGGGCTATACCATATGTTTCATCTTACTGTCCAGAGACACACTATTCTTTTTCTTTTATCTATAGAATGTTCTAGTTTAGAAATAGCAGTTCCGCTTCTAAAATTCTCATAATCTACTGTGGGAGCTTATGAAATACTTGTAGATACTTTATTCATCATTTGTATTGTTTTCATAAGCTATTGGAAGGAAAAGTACACTCCAAATCTAGGCTGATAGGTCCTACTGTGTTTTAAATAACCACAGGAGAAACATAATAGAAAAATATGAATTGGAACACAGACACAAAGCTGACATCTCAAACAATGTCAAGCTAGGCAGTCTATCAAGATCGAGATACTGAATGCAGAATACAAATCATGCTAAGCAGATGCATACCATAAATATCTCATTTTATTTTATTTGCAACCTATTTCACAATTTTGGTATTTATTTTACATGCAAGTTTTATCACAATATATCATATAATTATCATAGTTAATAAGAGAAATATTGTCCTAACAGTCAGGAATCACGCTGAGACGAGGAGTAGGTCTCTAGTGTTTATTATTGCTACATAAGACAGAAAATCCTAACAAACTGAAGAAGGGCGGGAAAACCCAGACAGATAAACCCCAAAAGTCAAGGCGGGTCTGATCTGTGTCTCTTTGAATGGCTGCTTAATTCCTCAGTACTACGCATGCATTTTCCACCCTGGATAGAGGCCCCTTCCTGCTTGCCATCAGTACTCATGACAAATATACACACTATGGTACTACTGTCTCTGGTGTATGTATCTATAGCTTGTATCCTGTTATGTACCAAAAGTAGCTTACTGTGTACACTCTTGGAGTGGACTTTTGAAGCTAATGATTGGAGTTGGAGTCATCCTATTACCCTTGTGTCTTATGGTTTATTCTACTTCAGACATATTAGAAGATCTCACTTAACATCACTTCACCCTACCATCATATCCAGGCACCCTCTTTCTGGTTTTTTGTAATGTTTGACATAGGCTATTGCTCAGCCATCATGCCAAGCCAGCAAATTTGGCTTAATCTGTGACATGAACACAGATACTGTGGCTTGTAAATTATTATTTGTGTGTCATGTGAACCTCATCAGCAGCAGGTTATTTGATAAGTCATGGCTGAGCAAATGAAGGCTTAGCTCAGTAGGGAAATCCAGTCATTAACCTCAAGTACCCTTAACATAAAACAGCAGTGATACCTGCTGCTACTGACTTGGCCTTCACCTTTCTTGAGATGTACTATATGTTAATCATGCTTCTCTGACTGTGGCTTAAAGTCACTTGTGTTCTGCGGCTTCAACATTAACAATCTTTCCTTCTTCAGTAATAATGTGTGAATGACTAAGAGAAACAATGTGCCAAAGTAGCAACCTATATGCTGTGTAGCAAGTTCTAATGAAAGTTGATGACAACCTTTAAGAAAAAAAAAGACAAATTCAAAATATGTTAAACCTATGCGTTTGTTATTTTATTCTCCCTGACAAGGTGCTATTGTGCCAGTGGCTGTTCAACGCACTTCTGCCAAGGCTCTGCAAAAGCATCTAATTGGTGGTCATAGCCTAACAGTCTGTTTAAATGTTAATGAATCAGGTAGCTAAATTACATGCATGAGAACTTACACACTCATATTCTAGACAGGTCAGGTGGCAGCCATTACGGCTGCAATACACTTTGCTAGTTATTTTAAGAAATGAGCATTGCCTCTGAAGCATTATTATATATTATATACCTGTTCCTGAGGTTAGACAAAGTTGGGTGAATACTGGCTGCAATCACAAGACACATTTTCCATGACTCCCTCCAGAAATCCATTAGCAATAACAACATCAGTGTATTCCAGTGATCATCACCTTCTAAAGGAAGTATTGCTTCAGGGTCCTACAAGGCTTTTGCAAGCACCAATAGCTTTGTTTTACCTGCTCCACTCCTTTCCAGAAAAAAAGGTATGAAGAGAAGGGAAGCTCCAGATGAGCCTCACTGAGGCACTCTGGAGAGCACAATACAGGACTTCAGGAGAGAAACAGGCTTTACTGAAGATGCTGTAGACCAGATTCAGCAATCTAACCAACTCAATACAGCCCATTGGGTGGAAGTTCTCTCCATGTTAAGCATATTATGTTCATCTAGATGGGAGGTTGCCAGCACATGAACAACTGAAGCTAGGCTGTGCCTCTGCAGGAAAGAGCATAAATCGACGTATTGACCAAAGCTGGCAATATGCACGCCTAGCCATGGAAGTCACCTAGGCCTCCAACAAGAATGATCATTCTAGAAGCATCATCAGAAGCATCAAACGACATATCTGTTCTTTTTGAGGGAGTAAACCTCATTTAGAGAGGCAGACCCCCCAATTCCCAAATCCACAAAGTTTCCATCTTGAAGGGAATCAGGCTCAATGTATTGGCCCTCATCCACCCACTGGTACAGGAAGTGAATAGCCTTTCCTGATTCAGAGGTTGTCAAGAAGTAGACCTCAGGGTCATCTGCATGCTAGAGATACCCAGCTGCATAACTTCCAGCAAGTCCAAGCAGTTTCATGTAACAACCACCCACAGCATGGCTACCAAGGAAAAAAGGCAGAGTCACCCAATTCTCTGAGGCCATCCCTGCAAGTAGGAGTAGGATTCCTACAACAAAGTGCCCCAAATCCCCAATTTATAAAGATTATTCCAAAATACCATGGTCAGTGATACTGAGAGATCAAGCAGGATTAATAGAGTTACATTCTCTCTCTTTTTCCTTGCAGAAGGTTATCTATCAAAGCAAACATCACTGATTATTTCTCCAAAACCAGGCCTCAATCCAGATTAAAAGGGGTCAGGATAATTGGTGTCCTCCCTCCCAAGCACCTCGCCCCCAAAAAGGAGTATCTGTCACTGGGTGGTCATTGACAAAATCTTCCATATCCAGTGAGGGTTTCTTCAAGAGAAGGAACAGCCTCTTTAAAGAGAATGACATTACCCCATGGGGCAAAGATTCATTCACCATTCCCTGGATTCACCCAGTCAACCCGCCTCTTGAAGAAGCCAAGATGGGCAGGCATCAAGAGAGCATAGCCATGTCCTCAGGCCTGATAAATTGAAAGTGATCCCATACACCTGGACTGGCCGCTGTATTGGATACCTTAGAGATGTTCAGTATTTTAATCCAAAGCAGGCAAGATGCTTTGGATCTGGCTGGGCACCTTTGCTACACTGTGATCTGCTTCCTAAAGGAGCCATGCTTTTTCCTGGCTCACACAGGAACTTCATGAGCTCAGAAAATATATGTTTGAATTCAGGAGGTGATGACAGGGACATATACCGTATCAAAAGCACTGTCCACGTCAGCATGAATCTGAGAGATTTTATCCTTAAAGTGAATGCCAAATCTGTCAGGGAGGAGTGGGGTGGACAGGGGATTTATTTATTTATTTATTTATTAGATTTATAGCCCCCATTTTCTACAAGACCTTAAGGTGGGTATATATAGCATTCCATCCTTCACCTTCACATTTTTTCCCCAGATCAATAACACTTTGAGGTAGGATGAACTGAGAATGTCTGCCCCAAATTCACCTAGTGATTTTCTGTGGTTGGCCCTACATTTGAACCTGGGTCTTCCTGGTCTTCATCCAACATGTTAACCACTACATCATGCTAACTACACAGACACACACACAACCTGTCTGTTCATCCTGATATTGCAGTTCCTATAATCCTAATGTAATGTTATGACAAGCAAAGAGTTTACGTTTCTCCTTGTAATTCCAGTTCTGGATGATTTTCATTAAATAACTGTGTTCTTTTGCCCCCTTGCACTTTTGCCTAGGATTTAAAGCTATTTCCTTTGGGGAAGGTCCTGTATTTTTAATCATATGGAAATTCAAAATCAATCTGTGAAAGTTTAGTGTGTTATGTTCTATTGATCATTAAAAATGTTTCTATGGATGACACATAGGTCCAGCCCAATTAAGAAAAAGAAATCCTCTGGATTGCAATGATTAAACAGCTACTCCAAACACTGGGTCTCAGAAAACAGCACTGGATACCTAAAGGGCAGAAGAGGGAAGACTCAGCAGGCTGAGATTTTAAGCCTGAGGTCAACACAAAGATAAACAGTGATATACAACTTCAGGGTTTTGGAATCATGTTTCACAGTGATAACAGATACTTAATGGGCTGACTGAGTTTGACCTTGGAAAACTAATCCTAGTTCTGAAGGAGTCTCTGACTGGGGATTGGGATCAGGGATGGGGTGGATGCCGTAGCAGTACCCATAGCCAGTTTCTTTGGACTGCCACATTTGCAGTTCCCAAGAAGGACGCTGTCCTGGTGAACAGAAAGACTAAATGAAACCTGATTGGTCTGCAAGGGTGTCAGAAAAAGTTACTTTCTGTTGGAGGAGATTAGATTGTGCTTCAACAATTTTTTAAATTTTTCTTGTCCCTAGCAAAAGGAACATATTCAAAACAGTATTTCCTTACAAATAGTTGGAAGAATAAAAAGTACTCTTTAGAAAGATGGAGAGACCTTAAGAAAGATGACAGAATTTAAAACACTTCCACAAAATCAAGATCACCTATTAGGATATGTGTGTGCGTGTGTGCCTGCTTGTATACATAGATGCATGCATACATGCATGCACAAACATACACACACACACACACACAGAGTTAGTGTATTGAAATGCAACATGGAAATGGAAGAAATTAAAAATTGTATGATAAAGTGGATGCAAAACTTCAAAGAAGTAATCACAGTTCAACAATGAGTTATGGGGGGGGGGGGAATGATAAAATGTACTCCATGCTACAGTTTAAGGGAAAATTGATATAAAATGTTTTACTGATGGTATATAATTCTGTCAATAATTACCAAGATAGATAATCATATAACAATAAATGTTGGAAAGGCTACAATAAAGAAGGAACTTTCTGTCAGAAGTGGTGGTCTTGTGAAAAAACAAAACAAAACAAAAACCTCAGAAGTACTAGAAAGAAATACTTCAAAATGCTGAGAAAAATCTAAAAATAAAATTTGAACTGAAACCCCACGTATTTTTATTAGGTGTAATACCCAAAAATATAGAGAAAAAAAATCACAATTCATTATGATACAAGTTAATAGCTGCAAGATTAAATTTGGAAAATACTGGAAAAAAGAAACTTTGCTAATGATAGAAGATTGGGAGCCTAAATTGGAGAATAAGCAGCAATAGCAAAACTGACAGTGTATATCCCTAACAGAAGTTTAACTAAATTTAAGCAGGAGCTGCTTCCTTATACAGTATACTACATACAGTATTACACACCAAGGCAAATTTTTGTGTGTGTGTTTGTATGTGTATGTATGTATGTATGTATGTATGTATATATATATATATATATATATATATATATATATATATATATTCTTGTGTATCTTTCTTAACAATTTGTTCTAAAAATTATAATGGCAGTTACAAATATAATTTAAAAATTAAATTAAAAAAAATACTTCCTGAGTTCTCTAACTTTGGTCTCCAGAATCTCTGTGTACTTAACTCTGATAATTGTCTAAATGCAATCTGAGCTCACTAGATTTTTATTCAGGTTTTTATGTAGACGGTCTTATGTAGGCCATGGACTGGATGAGATCATCCATGGCCTACTGGTAGAGTTTGTGGCATTCAGAGCAAAGCAGGAAAGAGGGGAAAGGAAAACTGGATAGACAGACAGTTCTGGATCAATTCAGGATCATAATACTGCCTGATTTGTGGAATCAACTTATTTCTGGCTCTGCATCAGTTTATAATTAGAGCAAAACAATTTTCCTCTTTATGGGGAAGATAGACAGGCCATTTTCCAATTGGTGGTAACTCTTCACTGTATTTCTTGGCCTCAGTTTCCATCCCAAACTTCACTGTTACTCCTTACACACAAGACGCACTGTTACTCCTTACACACAGACGCAAGGTTCAATTTCTGGTCCCTATTTTTTTCCCCATCCCCATTACTCCAGCTACTGCAGTAGCGTGCAACTTTGTTGCAGCTATTAGGAAGTATTTGGTTGCAACACTGCTGATATACTCTCTTTTTACTTTCAGAGCTTGCAAGAGATTTTTAATTACAGTCAGCTTCTCCTCATAGCAACCATTCAGATGATGATAATTTTGCAAATAATCAGACAAATACACGCACATTGTACTGGGGGATGGTAACCATTTATTTTATTTCCCTTCTGAATGGAGTGGATTGATGAGGGCACTCTGGAAGTAGGACTCTGAATTATTATCATTTTTTTTCACTCTCATCTTGTTTAGCTGAACACTGATGAGCTTGAGGTAGCATTGCACATTCTCTGCATTTTGAGGTTGACAAAAATGAGAATAAATAATGTACTGTGGAAATAGTTTAAATTCTCAGTCTCCAAATGGAGATTGCAAGCTGAAAATGTTAATCACTGGTAGATGTTGCAGATATCTGACTAAAGTGGATGGTGTGGGATTAAAAAGTAACAACTCACCTTCTCTCTTTCTGATAGGCAAGGTAAAACCCACTTCTTACTTAAACATTACGGCTGAGAACTCATATTCAGAAGAATGTTTCCAAGCTATCCAGCAGAACTGAGAGCTGTGTGCCCTGAATACCCCAAGCCTTTCCTCCTGAACAGTGAGGCAGATCTAGGTCTCCCCCATGTACTATCTGCAGAACAGCTTCTATTTCTCAGTCTCAATAACTTAATACATTCCAATGTCCTTGCAAGTATGCAGCACAGCTGATAGAATCTGCTTCCTGACAGATGAGCCTTAAGCCAATTTAAAAGGCTTGTTCAAAAGTGAGCAGGTTGGGGAGAAGGGGCCATATAGAAAATGGGGGGGGGGGAGCGGGAAGAGTTGCATGAATGACCCTTTCAGCTTCATGAACAAAATGAAGCTGATACGCAAATAATTAGAAAAGATACACATTGGAGATACCCTAAAATACACCCGTTAGCAGTGAACTTAGGTTTCTCTCTCATATGCATGCAGAGAGATATTGTATATGTTATATATGTAATGCCAAATGGTCATGAATGCTCATCTCATCTCCTGAGCTGGCCCCAGCTAGTTCATAACAGGTGAGTTCTTTCATTCAATATTAATTGAGGAGTCAGTCCTGGATGAGATGTTTCACCAGAAACCAGACTGGCAATAAAAAGCAGAATCTTGACTCTAGAGGTGCTATCTTCATTGCCCTTTCTCAGACAGACTGCAACAGGAAAGGAGAAGTCAACAGGCAGCCTGTCCTATTTCCTACTCTCTCCATCTTGTCAGTATTTATCCTGTCAATAAACTTTAATAGTTGTTCTCAAGCTATATCCAGTCCCCACCTCTCCCCTTAACTAGGATTGGAGAAAGACAAGCAGCTGGTATAATCTTGGATAAATGTCTTCCATCAGGAACAATTGCTCTCAAATACTCCAGGGACTCTATGGAATTTTCAGTCTGTAGGTAGCTAGGCTGACACGCAGGAAGAGAAGAGGATGGGAAAACGCATTATTTTCTGTCTATCTGGACATGGGAGTCTACTCTGCCTCTACTCAAGAGGGGTGCATGAGGGGTGCATGCTGGCATTATCAACAGGCTTGCACTACAGCAACAAAGTAGGTTTATTCTCCAGGATAAATCAAATGTACTGTATCATTCCTACTCTGCTAGTGCAGGAAGAAAGAGAAAGACTTTTCTTCTGATTTGTTTGCCAAGAACATGTACAATTAAAGTTAGTAATGAAGATCTGAGTTGTCTCCTATTTCTACATTTTCACAATCCAACCCATATTAACCAACCTACATTTCAAAAGGTGTTTGATATTAACAAAATGCCTAAAGAGTTAAACTACCACTACTATTACCACTTTTTTCTCCTTTTCCTCCTCTTCCTCCTCCTCCTCATTATTATTACTGATAGAATATAATTAATGCCCCAAGTATGAGGAAAACCTTCAGAACTAAATCCTGAGAATCCCTAGATCATTCTTTTGAGTGCCCCCAAGATATGTCTATTTTCTCATTTTTCAGACATACCTTATCTGAAACAGTGAATATCATACCTAGGTGAGTATAGGAGACCAATAAATATGAAGGACTGCTTTTATTTAACCTATCTGAATTGATTGATAGATGAACTAAAGGTTCTTACATATTAAAATGTTATTTCACTTGCTTTAATTTCTCAAAAGGGTTGCTCTATTGACATTGTATTAAACTTTGATAAGTTTTACATAATGTATTTCAATGTAAGAATATATTAAACTCAGGCTACTGAGTCTGGGCTGCAAAAACCCAAAGAACCACTAGATGGCAGTTTTGTTGTCTCCTTGATGTCATCTAGGAGTTGTCTGGGTTTGTGCAGCTCACATCTGATAGCCCTAATTAAAAGGCAGGTAATTAATCCACTAAAATTGTTTAACCAGTGAACTCCATTTATTCAAGTGAATGCATAAATGTGTGATGTATTTCTATGATTACTCTTCTACTGACTTATGTTAGAAACGTGTGTGTATGTATGGAAAACTGACTTTGATGTTCATTATTCCATCATTCCCTTGGTAAAGGTGTTGGTGGAGACTGAGGCTCAACTCTAGGATTTAAATGCAGAGCCAAATTCCATTCAGTGTATCCTAGGAATACTTGCCTCCCAAGACTTAAAGAAGATTGTGTTCTAATGTGTTTTTCTTCCACATGGATAGCTATTTTGGCATGGCTGAGCTTTTGACACTGAGGGACCAGTAAATTCATGACCAGACCCCTTTTTATTCATCATAGAACAGACATTGTGAAACAGAAACAACTGTTCTGTGATAAGCACTTAGGTTATTTAGAATTATTCTTACTATTTATCAAACCTCAGAAATAAATCTGCACAAATGTCTTTTGTTTAAAGGGACATAGAACTACACAAAACAAAGCAAAACAAAATGCCTGATTAAAATTTGAGTCACAACTCCTTTTTGCAGAAAATCTATGCATAGCCATCTGGCCCTTGTTTTAACATGATCAGGGCAAAGATGAGAAGTGGAAATTAAATGCCTTTGAGAAAAGTTCATCTCAGGAAGCATTTTAATTTAAAGCCAATTGTGGGGTTGACTGTACCTATATTAGCAAAAAATAGATCTGAGCAAATTCATTGATTATGGTCCAGTGTCACTTTCCCATGTCTTCACATAAAGGGCTGTTTCTTCCTGTTACATCAACCTGTGATTTTTAAAAAATGAATTTGGTATGAAATTTACAATTACATTTTGTTTCTCTATATTTACATTTTCTTTAAAAAGTATTTCTAGCATCAAATCATATTCCAAGACAAGATAGAGTGGCCAGGAATAAAACCATTCATATACAAAACACAACATTACAATAATACACCCATTACAGAATTAAAAAGCACTCCCCACACACACACTTTATAGTTAAGAAGTGGCTCCATTTGCATATTTTAAATGTTTGGGAAAATAAAATATTTAAACTGACCAAAAAAAAAAAAAACCAAACAGGTAATCTCAGCACCAGGGACTGCAAAACCAAATTCTTTGGAATACCTGTTTTTTGGGTGGGATGGGGTCTCAAAACATAAATCAATAAAGTAAAAGAATACTGAAGCAGCCCTACATCACTACTTATGCATAAACACTTGTCTAAACAAGACCATTTTGCAAAAGATGAGCAGGGTAGGAGCCAGCTGAACCTCACAGAGTAAGCTATTACATAATGTTGGGAGCACTGAGAAGATCTGCTTCAAGCTCTTACAGGTTTTACCTCTCATGAAGTGGGGATGCTAAGTATCCTCTCCTGGGATGACCACACAGGATGGGCAAATTCCATCTGGAGCAGACATCCTGAACCTAACTGGGAATTAAGCCACTTAGGGCTTTATAGGTTAATGCCAATACTAGCAGCTACTGTAAGTCAACACATTCCAAAACAACTGCAGTTTTCAAGTTGTCTTCAAAGATGGGCCCAAACATTCCAGAGTTTAACCATCTTATGATAAAGTCTATTCTAAAGGCTTCCTGGTCTTAAAAGGGCTGCAGTTGATATACCAACCTAAGTTGGGCAAAAGCTTCCTTGGCCATGTCCTCCATCTGCTGCTTTAGCTGAAACCCTGAGTTAATTAACACTCCCAAGTCATGGACCTGTTCCTTTAGGGGAAGTGTGACTTTTTCCAGAGACAACATTAGAATGGATCCAGAAATGAACATTCATTTTCAAGAATTCAGCTTAAGCTTGTTTTGTCTCAAACAGCTCCTCACAGCCTCCAGTCATAAAGACCCCTACAGCAGCAGGAATCTGTCCTAGGGTACAGGATTTGCTTATGATTGCTTATGATCAGCATACTAATGATATCTCACCCCAAACTGACAGAAAAACTTTCCCAGAAGATTAATATAGATCTTCAATAACATTGTAGATAGTCAAACCCTCACAATGAAACAACTATGGGGTAGACCAACTCCTTCCTCATGACTACCAGCTCCAACTGCCCACTTAGGAAGGAGTAGAACCATCATAAAATGATCCCAATCTCCAAACTTTTCAGGTGGCCTAAATTGTTATCATGCCAGAGATCTCTCCATCTATTTCCTGATGAAATTTATCCACCAGAGCAACCAATGCCATTTTGGTCCCATACCCAAATCTGAACCTGGCTAGGAAAGGATCCAGATAATCCACCTGATCTAGGACCTTTTATAATTGATGACACATTCACCCTGCCAAGTTAACCTTGGCCCACAGTTCAGAAGCTGACCAAAAAATGATCTGACCACAGCAAAGTTGTAATTAGATTGTCCTCCAGATCAGGTGCCATCTCTTCTGATGTTCAGATGGCATTAGTGGCCCAGAATTCATATAGCCAGCTTCTAGCAACTGGGCAGGGGTGGCCAGGACACAGCAGTCCATGCCCTGTTAAATTGCCACTTGGAATACTGCAACACACAATATAAGGTGAAGATACTCTGGAAACTGTAGCCAGTGCAGAATATCGCAGCATGACTGTTATTTGGGAAACCTTTTCAGAGATCACATTCTGCTTGTCCTAAAACACCTGACTGGCTGTCTAGATAGTAGGTGATGGACTTCCACGTTTTAATAATGCTATTCAAAGTTATCAATGTGTGCCTTGAGTTATCATTTACCATAACCTTTATTTATGGATTGTCTATCATGAAATTGTCTGGTCTATAAATATTTTAAATAAGTAAATGTTTGTTCACATTTTTGTGACTCTGAGATTATTATACTGGTTCTGTTTCTTACTTATATTTCAATTAAAAGTATATATGTTTAGAATGTTAGACTGTGTTAATGTTCTGTTAAATTTTTTTACAGTCCTGGATATTCTTTTTGTGGATAAGCAGGACAGAAATGTTGGAAACATAAACACTGCAAATGTGCAAATGGCACTAAAAGGTATTTATTGAAACTAACTGCAGAAAAGTCAGCATGCTTTTAGTGAAGCGCTTTCATGCAAAGAAAATTGAAAGCACAGCATTATTTTTAAAATAAAAAGCATAGTACAGACTCCAACAGTTCCTCACCTATCTTAAGTGTCTTGTTAACATAGATTTCAAAATATCGTGCCACTCCATATTTTGAAAAAAATCCTGATGAAAGTTATCGACCAGACCAACCAATGAACATCTCTAGAACTGGAAATATTATTGCTGAATCCAACAACTGCTTTTGCTTTTTTTTCCAGAAAAAAAAGTATAAATCATGGGAAAAGTGCCTGTCAAATCACTTTCTAATTAAATTCAGATATGTGTTGCCATTTTTAAAATGGCCACATTGTCCATCTGCCCAGGCAAAATGTTTAATATTTCCAGCCAAGCTCTTCAAGCAAAACAACACACCTAATAAGCATGGTATTTTATTGCTGAAATAACATATACTGCATAACAAGGAAGCTATCAAGGTTTTCTTCTTTAAAAAATAGAAGTGCATACAACTGTGATGCAATTCCATTGTTTTAAATGAACTAAGGATAGCACAATGGTGAGGAAAGAACATGCAGAAAGAAATAGGCTATGGAACATGTGTGTGAAAGAGTTGATTAGTATCATCTGAAATGTAGTCACGCTTAGTTCCCAGGTGTATTTCGGTGTGCTCAGTCACCGGCTCATGAAAGGATCCAACCCCACAGCCCATGGCTGGGTGACTAAGGAACCGAGAGGAGAGTTTTAGTTCCTTTTCTGCTCCAGATCCCTTGTAGCCCAAAGCAGCTCAATCAAGCACTCATTCCTCACCTTCCCCATTTATTTAACTACAATAAAAGTTAATATTTCACATGCAGGTATCCAGGATCTAAGCAGGAGATGACCTGTAAGATAAATTAGAAGTATTGTATGCCTAATTTTTGAATAGTATATACATCATGAATCCCTCCAGCTATTCAGAGTGAATACCAGACCAAGCTATTGCTACAGATATATACACTTCTAGGCACATACTTGTATGCACACACACTCATAAAGATATATACTCACATATGCACACCAGAGTAGACATGCAGAGCCCCTTCAGTTACCCTGTTTCTCCTTCCTGGCCATTCACACTGCAATTTATTCGCAGCTTATTTATCCTGCGGTTCCTCCTGATTTCTCTGCTTTTGTACATGACCATTGACTTCTCTGGGTGCAGAGGAAGAGCCAAGTGGATGCACTCACTGCAGTTCTGAGAAGGCTCTGGGGTAAAAAAGGAAAGTTCTCAAAAACCTTGTGTTAGAGCCATCTTAGAACAGAAGGAGAACGGCAGATGTTCTGATTGCTGTATAATGGGGACGCTGTGTGGCATTGAAGAAACAGGGCTGCTTTCAGCAGCAGCAACCATGTTGGCAAGTCAGAAAGCATAGTTTAGTGAGGGCAGACCTCAGCCCTACAAGGAATTACCCCTCCCCAGAATTACATGCAGCCCTTGGACCCAAACATTGGCTACTCAACCTATTTGAAAGAGCTGTGGATTTTAGTTGCTGAGTCAGCAGCAGGAGCAGTGAGATATTGAAGAGCTGTTGTCAGTTAAGAGTATGCCGTTCTGGGTTAGAAGGACTTGCATTCACACATTACACCAAATCATATTTGGTTTGTAGGTTTTTGTCTTAGTTCCTGCATAGTACGAACCATAAACTATGGTTGCCAAAACCTTAATAGCTGAGAACCACAAATCACACTAATCCAGAACAAAGCAAACCATATAATAGTTTAGCATTATGCTTGAACTCACCCACAGCCTGATCTGGCATAAGGCAGGCAGGGCCATAATTATGTGTGCAGCACCTGCCTGTGGATACAATTCCCCATCCCGTTAAATATGCACGCACACACAAAGAAATCTGCTGCTGCATTTGTATAGTTCTTTGTTGAACTGGGGCACATGTGGTTTGCTAGACTTAAGGAAACAGGGCACAGCTTACCTTCAGTTAGTAATCATGTATCTCTCACAAGATATTATGTTTCCTGAACAATTATTTGTTTTGAGCATTCATCTCCCACTCTTCAGACCACAAACAGGTTTTCAGAAAAAGCTCATGAGAATTTACAACAATAAGACAACACAAAACACATTAAAAACAACAGAGCAGCAGCAGATCACATTTTAAATGGTAACATTTTGTAAGGTTACCAGATGTAGCCTGCAAAACTCCAGACAACCGCTGGAGAACAGCAAAGAGTCGGGTCTTCTTTATTACCATTTATTTACTATCATTTCATGGACATCCAAATTTTTGCAGCCCAGATCCTGAAGTCCTAGCATTTAGCAAAGCCACTAAGGAAACCCATCTCAGAGTAACAGGAACCAATGTAAACTAAGTACTCTACGCTCAGTTCCATATGCAAAATAAGAATTTATTTATTTAGAAAAGCAAATGACACTCAGAAGTATATTAGACAGTGGGGCAAGCTGATCTTTATGTTTAGGCTGCTATGTCATGCTACCCTTCCCTATCCTCGCCTTCACCGTCTCTTTTTTGGGCTGCATCAGATCATTTTCTGAAATCCAGGAATGTAGAGTTAATTATTTATTTAATTCCTAGAAATTGTTAGTTCTTCCACCCTGAACAGCAGGTCTGAGGACAACATGCAGTCAAACAAAAAACATAGCTAAAAATAAATGTAGGGACATAGTAAATGAAAACTATCACTGAAAGTAACAAAGATTAGGAACAGCTGAAATAAAACTAGCTACAACATAGCCCTACAACAGGGGCATGGCAAATAAAAAGACTGGGGGAAAAAAGCAGTAGTCATGAGGCTTCCCCTCTAGAGTAATATTCCAAAGCTGGGAGGCTACCACTGAAAAGGTCAGCTCACAACTTGTGAGCAATACTATGTAACTCATACTATCATTCACACAAAAGGTCCAGCAAACTTCCTTACTCCACCCAGTTTTCAGGCATCTTGTACACAAAAGTCAAATTACATCTGCTTCTTGGGTGACCTTGCTTACACTATATATTTTAAGACTCTATACAGGTAGTCCTCATTTAGTGACCATCAGGACCGGCAATGTGGTTGTTAAGTGAAGTGGTCGCCAATTGAAATCATGATGGTGCTTATGATCTTACTTCAGCATTCCTTTGCTTTAGAGACCTGCAGAGGTAAAAAATGTGAAGATTGGTCATAAAGTTACTTTTTCATCACTGTTCTAACTGTGAACTCTTGCTAAATGAGGCAGTTGCTGAATGAAGGCTACCTGCAATAAATTCAGCCTCTGTTTGTTCCTCTATCAGTGCTATCCAAAAAAGATCCAGTGTTTTATTTTTCCAAAGGGAGTATCCCTTGATTACCGTTCTGTTCAGAATCATTCCATTAGTGCAGGGACAGAAACATATTTTTTTGGACTTTTTCTGGCATCCAAGGACTACAGTGAGCACAGCTAAAGATGTCACTGAAGTGGGGAGAATAACATTTTTTTACCCTTTCTGGGACAGTTGAGGATTATTAGAATGGAAAATCAGTGCCTTAAGCCTTGCTGTGGCTTAATGTACCCCTCTTTTTTCTTAATCTACCACCCATGGGAAAACTCTGTCCTTTTGCATGGGATTTGGGGGCTGTAAAAGGTGAGATGGACCATGTTTGTGCTGGGGAAGAAAGTGCAGATTCTGGACAATAGTACTGCCAGCTGCCCAACATTTGTTGAGGAATCAGCAATCTCACCTCCTAACAATCCTGCTCAAGATTGTGGGGAAAGGGATAAAATTAAAGAAATCCCTGGGTGTCTGTGACAGAAAGTGAGACATAGCAAGACTGCAAATGAATGTGCACTAGCCCCTACCAATAGGGATATGTGACACATATTTGCATCCCTAAAGAATTCTGGAGAGCCAGTTTTGTGGGGTGGTGAAGGCACCAGGCTAGAAGCCGGGAGACCATGAGTTCTATTCCAGCCTCAGGCACAAAGCCAGCTGGGTGACCTTGGGCCAGTCCCTCTCCCTCAGCCCTAAGGAAGAAGGCAGTGGCAAACCACTTCCCAAAAAACTTGCCAAGAATACTGCAGGGACTAGTGCAGGCAGTTGCTGGGAGTCAACAAGACATAAAAAAGAAAATAATAATAATTCTGAGTTCCCATCTGCAAAGAATTGCCTCTCCTTGTTTAATAGAACCATATTCACATGGATGGAAGCAGCAGGAGTTGAACTTTCTATAAAATTACACTTGTTTTTGCAGCAGACCAGAATAGCCTTGGATCTGTGGGCTTTTCCTGACTCGCCGTCTAAGAGGTCAAATGACCCTTTAAATGTGGACTTCCGCAAAACTGCGTATCAAAGAATGAGTTCAACCATTGAAAGAACAAACCACCAAGCCACCCTTCTCTGTTACCTGATCTTTGAATGGGACCAGAGTTGGCATAAAAAAAAAAACAGAAGTAGAGCACATGCTATATCTGCATATGGCCTTTTTCATTTTCAGTCTTACCCTCTTCACCACTACCACCACCACACTTCACATATGGTTGGAGCATTTAAAGATATCAGTGGCTGCTGCTCATATGTTATAAAGTCATATCCTTTTGACACGAACATCCTTAAGTGATCCTTTTGATTAGAGTCAAAAAATATATCTTCCCTAAGAATAATTCTTGTAATTCTTGTAATTCTAATAATTCTTATAAATATATTCTGGCTAAGACATGATTTAAAAGAAAAAAATAATCTTAAGATACTCTAGAGGGTAAATCTCCTATCCAGCTGACCTAACCCTACTGCCAGCAGCTCTCCAAGTTTTTCTAAAAATGTTTTTTGGATCACCTGCTATTTGATTTAAAAAACAAACTAGTATCAGATACTGAATTGGTGACTTTTAGCAATGAGGCATGAGTTCTGCCACTGAACTGGAGTCCATTGTACAGTTAACCCAGTCTTGTGTTGGGTCTGCAGCTCCAGAATTCTGGGCCAGTAAGGCCAACGGCATAGAATTTTGGGAGTGTTGGACCTAACATACCCAAGAACGATTAGACATTGTATGGTGTATATGCCAGAAATGGAAAATATTACTCCACTCTCCCATTGCATCATAAATTTAACCCAGCACTTTCAGATAATCACTAGCTTTTAAAAGTTGCAAATTATGTTTATAATCAAATCAGAAAGCACCCACTTCTCCTCTGAGTCTCCATCGTAGAACTGATATATCTGGGCTGCAAAAATTCAGGTGACCATTAGGTGGCATCAAAAAGGTACAGAAAATTACACCTCTTTGCTGCCATCTAGTCATTGCCAGATTTGTACAGCCCAGATATGACAATCCTATTCCATGAATTTTTTAAATTAAAAAAGGGGAGATGATTGGCTTGAAAAACTGTTGTTGAAAGCCTGATTGCAAGAAATAAGGTGGCAGACTGCAGAAGCTGTGACAGAATGAGCAACAGACTCCTCGTAGACTGTGCCAGCTGGCAGCTTCTTCGAGTGTGAAGGCAGATATTATACCAAATACTCATCCTGATGCTCTGAAACCATACGTGCCACACATATTCTGCTCAGATCATTCTTCCATGGTGTTATGAACTGGCTGATGGTGCAGCGTGCATGTATATATGTGTGTCACATCCTCCCGTGATAATCAGATTAACTGTGCTACTTTGAAGGAAGGGCTTTCTGACTGTAATGATTGTTTTAAGGGAATGCCTGAATAATACAATCGTTTAATGCTACTTAATATATAAGTTTACTGACAGAGCCAGGCAAACCTTTGAATTTTAATCCAGTCTTGAGAGTTAAGATGTCCAAAGGGAAAGGGAAGTCAATAGGCAGTGTTATGGCCTTGGATGGTATGATATGGAATGAGCTATCACAATCAGGTTATTTTTAGTAGAATTGTTGACAAAGGGTTTTACAAATTGTTCAGGTCACATGTATAAAATAGGTCACACATGATTTGTAAACAGCACAATTGCATGATCAAAACTAAGGTGTTGCTATAAAAAATGACTTAACCAAGACCTTCCAAGTGTGAGCTCCGAATTTGAAAAAGGATACCCACCTTCTCCAAAGCAAAGCTGTCTACCTGGCTGAGGCTGATGGGAGTTAGAATTCAATAACATCTGGTCAGGATGCCCTTTGACTCCACTCTGCACAAAATGATTAGAAAATTCTACAGCATGACCTGCCATTATAGCTGAGAAAGGAAATAAAAAGGGTCATTTCATTATCCCCACATGGAAGATATGGAAAAAGAAAAGAAAAGGTAGCAAGAAGAAAAAGGAAGGAGCTCTCGTCAGAATATTTACAGGAAAATTAAAACCAGTTGGATGGATGGGTGGATGGATAGATATAGATGTGCTGTGGCTCACATCTTTATACAGTAACACAAGAGGAGGATGGGTTGGCTGAGAGGTGCATAAATCACAGGCATTCCAGCTTCCCACAGCAGCCAGGAATGTGCAGGTGGTATCTGTCTGGTGAATGACCCTCCTGTATGGATCATCAGACATCCGTATTCTCCCACAAAAGACTTATTATAGTAGACTCAGATCTACTATAATATACAAGACATGCTGAAAGGAAATTGAGTAGATGGCTAGTTAGACAAAAGGCGAGTTGAAGACGAAGCAGGGTCTATAAATTCTTGGAAGGAACTAAATTCCCTTTAGAGAGCATGATTCATTCCCCAGCATTAAAATAGGGGGTCTCCATAACTCATCATACTGGGGGCCCTTGTGCTGAGGATGTAAAATGGCCAAAATGTTCCTCAAACATACATGTTGAACAGGTGATCCCTACCCTAACAATAATAACAAGATGAGAGACTGAGATTGTTTGGAACTTTGACTTGTTTTAAGGCAAGGGTACAAAACTTTTCTTGCCCAGGAGGCATAACCCCAAACTGAAGGAAAAATCCTTTATATTTAAATTATATATGTAGTATGTTCCTCTATGCTGTCACATTATAAATGATAATTCATTAACAAAATTCTGAAGTCTCTGTGGATGTCCCCTATAAAATGCAGGTTTTGTACATCAGATTGTGAAACTTTTTAAAGATATACATATGTCAGTCTTCAATAAGTTGCAGCCCACCAACCCAAACACAATCTAGCAGTGTGCCTGGTATCTCAGAATTTCAGGTTAATGTTCTAGTCTAGGAATAGGAAAAATTTAATCCTTGTGATGTTGCTGAACTACAGTTCCCAGCAGCTCCTACCAATAATTAAGAATTGTAGTTCAGCAATATTTGGAGGATCACATGTTCCCTACCCTACTATGGTTTATGGTATGTTATGACATTTTGCTGATATCATGGAGCAAATGAATATTGGTCATTGCTAAAGCTATCAAAATCATTCTATGAAAAACACCAAGCAAAAAAATGGAAGTGGAAATTTTAGGTATTTCTACTTGTAATCAAGAAATGATTGTGGTGTAGTTGGGCTTTTGCTGAGCTTTTGAAAGATAAACTGGAGGTCAAAAGATCTTGTGATGCTCACCTCCAAAATGAGACAAGCAGTAGGATTCAAGAGATTTCTCTGTCTTCAATTGTAATCTAAACTAGAAAACAACTCCTTATTCCCTTATTCCTTATATACAGGAGATACAGTAGCTAAAGCAGCAGTCACAGAAGAGGTAGTAGAAAGATGGGAGATGTATTTATTTATTTATTTATCAATCAATCAATCAATCAATCATATTTTTATCACCCCCCATCTCCCCCATATGGGGGACCCTGGGTGGTTCACAATAAAAGCAATTTAAAATTCAGTAAAATCATAAATAATACCAGTAATCAGTAAATGTAAAATGCAGTGAAATCCAAGTAAGGCAGATCTAATTCAACCCATAAGGAGATAAGACCAGTTCCGGCAGAAATAGGAAACCAACCAGCCCCAAGGATGGCTCTTCCCCTCCCCACTCCAGGCAAGGCGGCAAAACCAGGTCTTCAACTGTTTTCTGAAGTCCAGGAGGGAGGGGGCCAACCTCACTTCCGGGGGAAGGATGTTCCAAAGGGCGGGAGCTGCTGCAGAGAAGGCCTGCCTCCTGGACCCTGCCAGATGGAGTTCTCTTATGGAGAATTTGTCTTGCTCCCTCCTGGTGCCTGTGGGAATTTAACTTCCCAAGGTCCTTAGATATGACAGCCAACCATGGAAATGAGCACTCATGATCCTACTGTAGCAACATACCAGTAAGTACAAAAATAGGAAGACAAAATCTGAAGTCTCTTCTCTGCCATTTTTCTTTTGCTACTAAGCTGGTAATTAGGGGGGAATGTGGGGCTTGAGAAAATTGTGTGAAGTATTTGAGCAATTCTTTTCATGAAAATATGCATCTTCTCTTGAACATCAGCAGCTGTTCCTGGGACTGGAAAGCATCCAATGTGATCCTGATCCTGACTGTTAAAAAGAGACCAATCAGTGATAAAGGAAAAAAAAATCCAGTTAGCTTAACATCTGCTCCAGAAAATGTTATGAAAGAAAAAATGAACAAAGAGGAAGAACAAGACTTGGTAAAAAGTTTCTTTCATGGCTTCTATAAAGGTAGGTCATTAACCTTACCTCACTAACTGTCTCACTAACCTTGTCTCACTAAACTACCTAGCGATTTTTTTTTTAAGTGTCAAGAAGCACATAGGGAAGGATGACCAATGCATACTGTATTCTTGGATTTTGAAAAAGTCCTTGATAAAGTCCCTCACCAATGAATCCTGAGGAAATTCAGCTGCCATGGGACAAGAGGATAGGTGCTTTCATGAGTGGACCACCAGTTTTAAAGCGGAAGATAGTAGAAATAAATGGGCAATTTTCACAGCGATGAGATGTGCAAAGGATCCCTCACTGGTGTGTTTTAAATCAGTATGTATGTGATGTGAGGTTAGGGCTGAGCATTGAGAAAAAATGGGATCTAAGCTCGTAGTGACTGACCAGGAATTCAACTATGAAGTCAAAGTGGACAGCTTGATGAAAATGTCAAGCCAGTGTAGAGCTGTTGTAAAAAAGGCAAATTGCTGGCAGCAAATTCCACAGTTTAATTATGTGCTGGGTGAAAAAGTATTTCCTTCTGTCAGGCCTGAATCTCCCTGCATCTAGCTGGAATAATGCCCTCCAGTCCAGGCTTGCAAGCTTCCCAAATGCATTGTGCTGGCTCTTGCCTGACCCAGAATGCTAGACTTCGTTGGTTTATGGCTTGATTCACCAGGGCCCTTCTTACATTCTTATGGCCTTAACCATGGAAAGATGGTGAAGAGATGGTTTTCAAATACATATAACTTAGACTCAGAGGAAAGCAGGTTTATCAGATGGATAGAATGGAAGAAGCTTGGTTGCTGAGTCAAAATTCTTCCTTTTCAGTCCTGCTTCCTTTGCAGCTCTTTTCAATTCTCCTGCATAGCTGTCTGAATGTATTCAACATTCTAAATTAACTTTCTTTGCCTTTAAAAAAAAATCTATTTTGCCTTGTTTATTTTTATTTGTAAAAGACAGGGGACCCCCAAATTGCACCCCAAGTCTGACTGGGGAAGTGCACTCCCACACAGAATTAAAGATGGAAAATCCCCACAGCCAGGGCCAGGGAGCCTTAAAACCCACAGCCACTTAGTCTCGCCAGGGTTGAACCAAAGCCTGTTCTCTCCCCTCCAAACCTCCACAGTCTACAGGCATTGGGAAAGGATCTTGGTGGCATCATTTGGTTGGCCCAGGGAGGAGATGTACAACTGGGTATCATCAGCATACAGATGATTCCATACCCCATGCCAACAGATGACCTTGCCCAGCAGCTTCACGCAGATGTTAAATAGGAGTGATGAGGGAGGAGAGTCTTGAGGCACCCCACAAAGCAGGGGCCTCAGTCTCAACCTCTCCCACTCACCAACACTGACTGGAACCGGCCTTGAAGAAAGGAAGAGAACCATTGTAGCACAATGCCTCCCACTCCCAATCCCCTAAACTGGGCCAGAAGGATACCATGAATGATGGTATCAAAGGTTGCTGAAAGATCATGGAGGGCCAGGATGGATGGACTGCTCCCATTCCTAGCCTCATATTGAGCCATAAGCCCAATCAGTCCTGACTAAAAAGAATCCAGATAATTTGCTTCTTCGAGGGCCCTTTGGAGTATAAGCCAACCACCTTCCCAACAATCTTACCCAATAAAGGAAGGTTGGAGGCTGGATAAAAGTTATCCAGATCTATTGAGTCCAATGATGGTCTCTGGCATCCTTCTAGCACTTTCCCATTAGCCATCTTGCAGCCTCTCATACATTGCAAAGGTAAGATCTGAAGGCAGACTTTGCTGAGTGGTCATAGCTTCCCTGCAAAATTTAGAAAAGGGATGGGCAACCTGTGGACCCTGAACCCCATACAAGTTCCAATCCTCTTTCTGCTATCTTCAGAACTTCTCCCAGATCAAGCCACTTCTCATCAGTGTAGTTAACAGTGTCAAATGTAACTATCTGGTTGACCAACAAGAGGTGTAGTAGGAAAAAAAACAGGATCTAATGTAAGGCACAATTTCTATTCCCATCCCTAAAAATGCATGTTACCCCAAAGTATATTTATATGGGCTAACAAAGGAAGAGACAACCTGGTATCTTCCAGATGTTTTAGCATTCAATTCTTCCCAGCCCCAACAGATCTTTTGTATTGCAAAATATTTCTATGAGAAAATGCCTACCTGAAATCGCTTCCATTTCCTTTTTTGTTGTTACTGTTGTTGTTTCCTTTCTGTTCTGGAAACAACGCACATTCTACAAAAATTATGATAACATAACAACAATAGCAGCAACAACAATGACAGGAATAGAATTGCACCAAGAATTGCAAATGACAGTACTATGAATAGAAACATAATAGATAATAACTTGATAATAGCTTTTTTAGCCATTATACATTTTTTTAAAATATTTGCAAGAAGCCACTTGCACATTGTGATTCTCTGTGCGTAGTATAATATATTACCCCATTTATATGACATGACAGCTTTTCACTACATATAGAAAAAATGTATGCAATACATTAATATTCAGGAAGCATCCACACGGGCACAGAAATGGAACATATTATTCTGAGTTTCCACAGATAAGTGGGGCTAAGCACTACACTGAGATGTACATTCAGTGAAACTTTATTTCAGTGGACACATTAGGGGGAGGGGTGTCCATTGCCCCCAAAGTCCATTAAATACAGAAGAACGTCGCTGCAATGATTGATGTCATTTGCATAATGACATCATTACACAAATGGTATAAATCACTGCAGATGTTGTAAAATTAAAGTAAAATTAACATAACGTAAATTTAATTGCCTTGTCCAGACTACTTTGGATACAGCAGAGTTGCCTATTATTTCAGGGGATATCCAGGCAGAAATTTGGTCCGTTGTATCCAAAGTCTGCTAAATGGTCCAGTTAATAAAGGTTTCACTGTAGTAGCACAATACCGCAATCTAGCTGTTAATTTCAACATCTAAAAGCAACTCAGGGACCGAGCAAAGCAATTTTGATAGTTGACAGACTACAGACTTTGGGGGCTGGGGGGTATAGCATCTTGAAGACTGCAGTTTTTGTCTGCCTAGTTGGCCAAGTCAAAAATGGTATCTCCCAGCTTCTCAAGCCTCCTTCGTCAGTCCTCCCCAGACAAAAGACCAGGAGAACATACACAGTTGGGCTTCCATGGAAAGGCCTGTCAAGAATTTGAACTTTCAAAAAACAGCACGCAGGACCTTGTGCGTTTTTTCTTTTATAAAACCCTGGTTTTATTTTCTTTAAACCAGCACACTGAAAATGAAAACAGAGAGTTAAAACAAAAGACAAACATGCAAAAATAGTAACTTACTCTGCAGTATAAAGATGCATTTGTAGTGTTAAGGAGAGATATAAAAGTTTAAACATCTAATATTCAAAATGTCTGTCCAAAAATATTTTTATTGATGGAAGTTATCTATTAAAATTATTTTAATGGAGGTAAGAAATGGAGACCAAATGTGAATGAAAGAATCTTGTGTTACTTTTTCAGCCAATGCTATTAATCACACTTTTATATACCACTGACTGAAAAAAAGATGCACAACGGTTTTCCACTTGAAGGTAACAATAAAAGATTGAATGAATTTCTTCTGCTACCCTGTAATGGTTGCCTAATCCCAAATACTCAGTCTCACAAGCTCGGGCTTAAAGATAACTGATTTATTAAAGGAATAGTATGCAAATACAGAGAAAGCTGAGAATGAGCAAAAGCGTGCCAAATACAAACTTAAAGCTTTGCCTGTGAGCCAGTCCCGCCCCAATCACCCGTCAATGCGCACCCCCTCCCAGGTGCTAGGAACCGTTACACGTGCCTGGGAAAGTAACCTTGAACAGAAGCGCAAACCCAAACACACATTCCAAGGCTCCAAAACAACGGAGGGCGGAGGAATGGAAAAACCCTGAACGGGCGAATGAACACAGGAAAGGAGTTGACATGTGAAACGTTACAATGTTAACAGAACATTGAAATGGGAAACGTGACATATCGCCCCCCCCCCCAAAGCAATGCTATGGAGCCGGTTTGTCAGGGTAGGCAGAGTGAAAGCGTGCCACTAGATGAGGGGAGTTTACATCAGGGGCAGCCACCCATTCAGGATGAGGGAAATGTTTCCAACGAACGAGGTACTGTAAAGTGGAGCGCTGGCGGCGAGAGTCCAGGACGTCTGTCACCTCGAAGTGTTGCTGGTTGTCAATCATGAGAGGAGGTGGTCGAATGGGTTGGGGATGCCAGCGGTCCGATGGCAGGTAGGGCTTGAGTAAACTACAATGGAAAACAGGATGTAAACGTTTTAGGTTGTGGGGCAAGTCAAGTTTAAAAGTAACAGGGTTAATTTGTGCCACAATAGGAAAAGGACCCACAAACTTAGGGCCAAGTTTCTTGGAAGGTTGTGGTGACTTGATAAACTTGGTTGACAAGTAGACTTTGTCCCCTACAGTAAAAGCAGGTTCAGGTGAGCGCTTTGCATCAGCATGACGTTTGTAAGTGGTTTGGGCATGGAGCAGAGCTTGCTGAATGTTTAGCCATGAGTCTTTGAGAGAGTCAGCCCAGTCAGTGAGGGAGGCTGGTAGGGTTTGTGGATGAGGGAGTTCAGGGATTGGGATGAAGTCCCGACCGAAGACAGTTTTAAAGGGAACCTGGCCAGTGCTCTGATGTAAGGCATTATTATAAGCGACTTCTGCAAAAGGGAGTAGGTCGACCCAGTTGTCTTGTTGGTAATTGACAAAAGCTCGCAAGTATCGTTCAAGTGTAGAATTAACCACCTCTGTAGAGCCGTCCGTCTGCGGATGCCACGCGGTGGAGAGGGCTTGCTTGGTGCCCAGTAGTTTTAAAAATGACCGCCAACATTGTGACGTAAACTGTGTGCCTCTGTCACTCACCAAACAGGCGGGGATACCGTGAAGGCAGTACACGTGAACGAGGAAGAGGCGTGCCAGTTGTTGCGCGGTGGGGATAGAAGCGCATGGAATGAAATGGGCTTGTTTCGAGAAAAAATCTTTGACCACCCAAATGACGGTTTTTCGTTGACTGGGTGGTAGATCAACGATAAAGTCCATGGATATGTCTTGCCAGGGGACTGATGGGGTGGCGACCGGTTGAAGGAGACCCTGAGGTTTGCCTGGTTTGCGCTTAGTTGCTGCACAAACAGGGCATGCTGTGACCTAGGCTTTAAGGTCTTTGAGCAACGTTGGCCACCAGAATTGCTGCCGCACGAGGTGGAGTGTTTTTAAATAACCGAAATGCCCAGCCAGCTTGTCATCGTGGCAGCGCTGGAGGATTGTTTTACGCAAAGCCTCAGGCACATAGAGACGATCGTTGCGCCAAGCAAAATCGTCGGTGAAAGTTACAATGTTTTGATTTGTTTGTAACCAAGTGTCAGTTTTAAGGTGGAGGAGCAACTGTTGTTGCAAATCCGATGGAACTGGCAAGCGCGGCGAGTGGCTGGGAGGCGGGGCGGCTGGAGTTTGCGTTTGATGCACTCGCGCCTGACTGCGCGTCACCGCTGCCAAACTCAATTGTTTTTCGGTCCAGACGGTACCTTGGACTGTTGGCCCTGGGCCAGCATCTTGGGGTCGGCGGGAGAGCGCATCAGCTAAAAAGTTTTTCTTGCCTGGTATGAATTTAAGGGTGAAGTCAAAGCGGCTGAAAAACTCAGCTCAGCGAAGCTGTTTGGGGCTGAGTTTACGACTGGTGCTTAGTGCCTCCAGGTTCTTATGGTCAGTCCAGACTTCAAAAGGGTTTGAAGTCCCTTCTAATAAGTGTCGCCAAGCCTCTAAAGCAGTTTTTACAGCAAAAGCCTCTTTTTCCCAAACATGCCATCGCCTCTCTGTTTCGGTGAACTTGCGGGAGAGGTAAGCACAGGGTTTTAAGGCGCCAGATTCATCAGATTGCAGTAGGAGTGCTCCGATTGAGAAATCAGAAGCATCCACTTGTACAACGAATGGTTTGGCAGGGTCTGGATGCTGTAAAATTGGTTCAGTGGTGAAGATTTGTTTGAGCGCTTCGAACGCCTGTTGACAGGTTGGAGTCCATTTAAGGAGCGCTCCTGGGTTTTTTGAACGCCGCGTATCCCCCTGCGCCTTAGTTTTCAACAGTTCAGTGAGGGGGAGGGCGATTTCAGCAAAATTTTGGGCGAATGCCCGATAGAAATTGGCGAATCCAAGGAAACTTTATAATTGTCTCCTGGTACGGGGAGGCTCCCATGCCACAATGGCTTCCACTTTAGCAGGGTCCATTTCAATGCCCTTAGCGGAAATTCTATATCCTAGATAATCAATTTGTGATTGATGGAAGGCACATTTAGACAGTTTGGCATACAACTCTGCTTTTTTCAATTTAGCCAGCACCTGATGCACCAAGTGAATATGTTCTGACATGGTTTCAGTATAAATCAATACATCATCCAAATACACAAGTACTCCCTTAAATAGGTGGTCATGCAAGACCTCATTGATTAGTTGCATAAAAACCCCAGGCGCCCCCGACAAACCAAAGGGTAAGACTTTGTATTGAAAAGCCCCGAGAGGACAGTTAAACGCCGTTTTCCACTCATCCCCTTCCCTTATGCGAATACGAAAATAGGCTTCTCTCAAATCTAGTTTTGAGAAGATTTTGCCTCTGGCCAGATGTGATAACATATCTTTGATCAGGGGCAAAGGATATTTATTTAATATTGAGACCGCATTGAGCCCGCGGAAATCGGTACAAAGCCTTAATGACCCATCCTTTTTTGGCCTGAATAGGACAGGGGCTCCTACCGGGGAGTTAGCAGGCTCAATGAAACCCCTAGCCAGGTTTTTGTCAATGAACTCCCTTAGTGTAGTGAGCTCTTTGGGAGACATGGGGTATATTTTTGGGTGAGGTAATTTTACGTTTGGTAAGAATTCAATGGCACAGTCCGTTTTTCGGTGGGGTGGCAAGCGATCTGCTTCCTTTTCCCCAAATACCTCAGCAAGATCCTGATACTGATTGGGTAGTCCCTCCAGAGGTTGAAGCGTTTGTACAGTAGTATACGCTACCCCTCCACCCTCCATGTCTTCCAGTAGGTCTTTTTCGGGTACTTTGTAAAATCCATCCGCAAAAGTCACAGTTCTATGTAGCCAGTTGATGAAAGGATTTTGTTGCACAAACCAGGGCATCCCCAAGATAACCAGAGGACCCCCCACTGGAGCTACAACAAATGGCAACTTTTCCTGATGGGAGCCCATCTGCAAGGCGACCAGTCCCGTGGAATGATTGACTGCTTTCCCTCCCGCCATAGTTCCATCCAATTGGGTGAAGATCATAGGTCTTGGCAAAGGAAACGTGGGCAGTTCCAGAGCTGCTACGACATCAGGGTGCATAAGGGAACGGGAGCAGCCCGAGTCTAGCATGGCCCAAACTTCCACAGTTTTGGTTTTTGAGCCCAGTTTAACTTTAACAGTCAGTGTAGGGAAGTTTCCACTCACCGAATCGTGGTTACGCCCGGTCTCTTCCACCTGCCCTAGGGCGCCCTTCAGGGCAGGTGGTAGGCTTTTCCCGCCGGCTGCTCAAATTGCAACTCTTCTTCCTCTTCTCCGAAGGGTAGTTCTGGGGGGTCCAGTTCTGCGACGGCAGCTTTCAGTTTCCGCGGTAGAGCAGGAGCAGGCGACTTTGCTGCAGGTTTCGTCTGTCGTTCTTCTGGATGGCGTCTGGGGCACGACGTGGCTCGATGCCCTTCTTTCCCACATCTCAGGCACTGACCTTTGGAGAACCGTCGTTCCCCTTCCTCTTCCCAGGTTTTTGGTTTAGGGCGGCTGGCCAGCCCAGTCGTACGCGCTCCTCTGGCGATTCGGGATTGTCTAAGCTCTTTGGTATGGGCATAGGTCTGCAGGGCGTTCTCCGCGCTGCCCGCCAACTGAATCCACCCGTATAGCGTTTTAGGGTCGTCTCTTCCTAGCGCCCAACGGAGGATTTCTGGTTCTAGCCCTTGCTTGAACATTTCAATTAAAGTTGGCTCCGACCAATCTTCCACCTTCCCTGATAAGGCTTTAAATTCCAGCGCGTAATTGGCAATGGAGAGGGACCCTTGATAGAGTTTCCTCAGGGCATTTTTTGCTGTCTCTTGGGCTAGAGGGTCTTCGAAGTGCTGTTTAAGTGCCCACAAAAAGTCATCGAAGTCCTCTAACTCTGTTGCCTTGGTTTGGCACAGTTGCACATACCAATCAGCTGCCCTCCCTCTCAGTTTGTTGGCAATAAAATTGATTTTGCCATGTTCCGAATGAAAGCTTCGGCCCCAATCTTCCATATAATGCTTGGCATTGGTAATAAAGAAGGAGAGTATAGTGGGATCCCCATCAAACTTCACCCCAAACGGTGGGAAGTTTCTTACCGGCTCAGCTGGCGGTGGCGGCTCCGTAAACGTCAACGTATGCCGAGCCCCCATGGGTGGCCGATCTCTGGGCAGTCTTGCCTCTCGCCCCCCCCAACTGGCGGGACGCTCAAGTCTTGCTCCTTCCCCTGGGTGGCAGGGTGCTGTGTCTTGGGTAAGCCAGCTGTGACGGCTCTTCCTCCCAATCTTCCTGAGTTGGCTCTGCACCCCTAGGGAGATCCTTAAGGATTGTCACTATCAGATTCATTTTATCCTCGATGGCTTTTATACGAGCAGGAGTGACCGGCTCTTCCGTAGGTTGGTTGGTTACCACCACCCTCGGTGACAAGGGGATTTCGGGCTCCCAGGATAGTTGTGGGGACCCCCTCCCCGTGGCTCTTTCCACTATGGATTTGTGTTCACTCCTGAGGCTCTCCTGCATGGATATCAGCAACTCATCTAGTTGGACTTCCCGCATCTCCCGACGTGCTGCTCTTTGCGCTCTCGAAGTTAGAGCTGGCCGGGTCCTTGCCGACTCCTGCTCTTCCTCGCTCCCTTCACTCGCGCGAAGTTGATGGTCGGTCATCGCTAGCGCTCCCTCTTATCCAACGTTTGGATGGGGCCAGCGGAAGATGATTGAAATGATTCTCAGCTTTATGTAATGGTTGCCTAATCCCAAATACTCAGTCTCACAAGCTCGGGCTTAAAGATAACTGATTTATTAAAGGAATAGTATGCAAATACAGAGAAAGCTGAGAATGAGCAAAAGCGTGCCAAATACAAACTTAAAGCTTTGCCTGTGAGCCAGTCCCGCCCCAATCACCTGTCAGTGCGCACCCCCTCCCAGGTGCTAGGAACCGTTACTCACGCCTGGGAAAGTAACCTTGAACAGGAGCGCAAACCCAAACACACATTCCAAGGCTCCAAAACAACGGAGGGCGGAGGAATGGAAAAACCCTGTACGGGCGAATGAACACGGGAAAGGAGTTGACATGTGAAACGTTACAATGTTAACAGAACATTGAAATGGGAAACATGACATACCCCATTTTATAAAACCTGGGGAAAATGGACAATGAAGCCACACTAGAACCTTCCAGGGAAAAATGTTATGTGGGGCTTCAGAAGCCATCTCCAAAGGTACCTCAAACAAACTTTTTTTTTTTAATAGCATTTCATAATTAGTGAAGGATGTTGGAGGGGAGAGACTGCAGGTGATTGACAGGTCAGGCAGCCCGGTGTCCAGAACTATAATGTACAGTCCAGATTCTTCCCTCCTTCCCTCCCTTCCTCCACTGACTCACAACTATTGTGCAAAAAGCTGCTTGTCCTTGATGTAGAGGTAAACGGACCAATAGTTTGACTCAGTTTACGGCAGGGTCGTATGCTCATGGTTAGCATCATAGGTTCATGATAATGAACTGGCTTTCATGGACAGGGAAAAAGTAGGTACACTCCCTTTCCATTAAATACACAAAGATTTTGTTGGAAGAAACTAAGATCTCTCCCGGCCCACCATGTTGTCTCCCCCACAGAACACTGTCTTCCTGCAATATTGCCTTCCCCCTGAGCAAGGTAAAAGGTTAAAAGTTACAAAATAGAATGGGTTCATATACAGAGGATGCCAGAAAATTTAAATATCACAGGAACCCCCAACTGTTTAGACAAAGGATTCCCTTCAGACTTAATCAGAGACCTTGGGAAACAAAAGATCGCTCCTTCACAGAATTCAGCAGAGCCCATTAAGGTGAACAGCCAACCAGGCCTCCATAATCAAATAACAAAAGATCCCTTCCAAGGTGGACAGTGCAGGCCAGTCGACAAGACCACAGACCCGCAGGGAACCTGGGCTGTCAGAACAGAAGACACAAACAGCAGGGGGCCTGACCACAGAGCGCCCCCTCTCTGAACTCCAGTAAACTGCACTTTTCTCAGAAGTTCCTAGAGGGTGGGGACACCTTTACACAACAACAGCCAAGCTGTCCTATATAAAGAGCTTGTGAGGGAAATACAAGTGTGGCCACCTCCAACCAGCAGACTCGGTACATGCTCTTGGGAAATAAAATTATCTCTCTTCAGGCAACCGCATAAGAACTTTCATTCCTGGCTCAGAATGGACCTGGTAAGATTTCCTTCCAACAATTTCAAGAACAAAATAGTTAAGAAGGCATTTGCATGGATTCCTATTTGATGGCCCATACCTTACTTTCCTAAAATGCCATGGTGAATCTATGCATTTATCTCTACAATCCAAATGTGTCCAGATTTTCAAGATTCAGTGAACTTGATTAGCAACCCTGGGGCTTCCATGTGAGAAACAACATTTGGAAAGACTTGGTCAGGCAGTTCTTGTTCCGGATTTTAGGCTTCATATACTGAGGCAAGGGACACTGTAGTTTAGAAGGGCTCAGTGGGAGGAATCTAGCCATGCTTGAATCTTTTAAGGCTTAATTCTGCCATTACATGGGATATAGCCCTGCCATATACTGGCATTTCCCCAAGAAAGTCCACTGTAATACCTGCTAAAAAAATGTTTGCTATCTTGACATTTATTGGTCACTCCTTGAAAGGACCAGGGAGATGCTGAACTGGATATCCAAGCACACATTATCAGCAGGATGTTGTGGAAAGGGGACACACCATGGACTTCTCCTGTAACACCTGTACTTGGCCTTTGAGTGGCATGTCAGGGCAAAACTAAACTTGATCTAATTCAATATAGATGTTAATTTAATTTAATTTAACTGCTCCTCTTGACTTTAATCATTTTCTCTTTAGGGCACGTTAAAAAATCTCCCTTTGGGGACAATTTTGGGAGGGAGTCTGGAGCAGCATCCCTAGTTTTTCAGGAAATTGCAAGTTGCCCTGAGGCCATAGGTTTTGGATCCCCTGCTCAGTCTGCCATCCATTAATTATTTTAATGGAAAGCTGGGGAACCCTGAAGAAGATTCTGCCAAGGAACTCAGTGACAGATGAAAAGAATACGTCTAGCTGGAGGAATGAAAGGAAGGAAACTTCTTTAATAAACTGAGCTCCTTACAAGGCAGGGATCCTTGGAGACCAGGGAATAAGGGTGGGGTACTGGGCTTCTCCAGGTTTCACAAGAAATAGTTCAGAGTAGGTTTTTATGGGGTCGTAAACGTAAATTTGGGTTGACTTGCCCTTGAATTGTTATAGCCCCTGAAAAGACATTTTGTCCTCTGTTCCAAATATGTGAGAAAATGCTCTCCTGGTTTCACATATTTTAGTGCTGCCTCATTTGTATGGTGTGCTGTTGATTCATCTGGTGCAGTTAAACCTTTTCTCAAAAGCCACCTGTTGATAACAGCTACCTTTGCAACTATCTACCAACTCAAATTTCCTGTTACTCATTATCTGATCTGGGCCATTCACCTCTCCCTTGTCTCTGTCTCTCACGCCCTTTCAATTCTCCTGAACTCACTGATCTTTACTTTTTGGTTCTCAAACAAACACACACACACTCACACACACAACACATTCTGCCTTAATTTCTTCTCTACCCAACCTCTCTCTGACTGCTGGATTAAAGGGTGGTGGGAGGAGGGAATGAATCTTAGAAGAAACTGGAGTAACCCAAACCACCAGGCCTATATTTAGTAAGGCAATAAAGAAAGACTGAGTCATCCTGTGGCTGCTGATTTAGATCCTCTTGTCACACATCTTTAGAGGAAAGCAACCTCATGAATCATGAACAAAAACCGGCCTAAGGGAATCCAAAGCAGAAGCTTTAAAGCCAGGCGCCACCACTTGGAGTGGATGCCCTGTGGGGAAGATTTGGATAAAGAAGGGCCTCTGACACAACAGCCTTGTGACTTTTGAAAAGGAAATGACCATCCCTTAACAGCAATTTGGTGAGCCCCAGATAAATATATCAAGGGACTCTCTGGTCTACTTGAGATAGTTCTTGCTTCTGCTGTTGTCTTCAAATCTGATATTATCTCCCCTCTGCAAAGCTATTTGACTTTCTGATGCACTGACAGCACTTAGAACTTGTGACCTGGCCAAGGGCTGGAATTTAGATGCCACATTGACTGGCCTTTTAGTTTATTGTCATTCAGTACTCTGATGGCTTAAGAAACAGACCCTGATGGGGTTGAGACTATATAGCAAATGCAGATGAACTATCTCTGTGACTCTAAAAAGCAGGGAAGCAGTTTGCTGACTCTTAATTTCCTTCCTGACCAAAAAAATCCATCCTGCTGGATGTGGAAGCCCTACCATTATCAGATAGTGTTATGTACAAACAAGCACACTATAGCAATAAACAACATAAACAATAAACCACTGTTAATAAAATATTGGTCACAAGTACCAATACAAGGGAGACTTCAATAAGTAATCAGCTTAAGAGCAAAACCTCTAGTGTATAACAAGTATTTTGAAGTGAGTTGTAGCTGTTCTTTTTCAATGTTATACTCAGCTTTGGATGAAAAAGCTAAAAAAAAATTATGCTTGTAATATCACCATCCTAAATTGTAATTAACATTGAGAGAATATTTTTTTCCTTCTCTTTTCTATTCTCAATATTCTAAGCTCTTTCAATAATAGAATGTTAATAATTTTTAAACATATTATACAAATATCAATGTATCGAAACAACACAATGTATTAAGAATTATAACATAATAAAAAGGAAATAAAAATTTAAAAAAACTGCTCTAGCATTATGTTTGAGTGCAGCCAATGAGTTTCAGTTTTGTTCTAATTGTTTTATGTGTACCTTTTTATTCTGTTGATGTATTGTATTGGGTTGTGCTTATTTTACTGTGGACTTTCTGTGTGTGTGTCTGTGTGTGTGTGTGTCTTTTTTCTTTTTTAAATTACAGCAGCTTTTAGGCAAAGCTTCCTCAAAACAATTTTTAAATTTGGGGGGGGGTTACAGTTAAAATATAGGACACAAACTAAAGAAGTAGCATAAAACATTTAAAGTATCAGTATTCAGTTATTCAAAAGCAGGCCCATTTAAAAATACTCATGCAAGCATCTCAGCAAAGGGCATTGTGCAGTTATAGATACTGGCAGACAATATATATATATATAACTGATTAATTAAACATATACTTTGGCTTTATAAGAGAAACAGAAATTGCAAAATTGAGTTTTTGAGAAGACACAAGGAAAATAATTAAAAGTGGCAGTGATCCACTGGGTATGCATATCCAGCTTGTTTGTGCATTTTTAAATCAACAGGGAAAACACTGAGACTGTAGATTTTGCATCTTGATAAAACCATTGTTTGGCCTTTGTTCAGCCCCAGATTTCCCACAATGGAAATGACAGGGAATTTAGCATGGGGGTGCTAGTAGCAGCAGTGAACATAATGTCTAGACCAACTCATATCCTCATTAAAGTGAGTCCTCATAATCCAACAAGCAGAAGTATGGTTCAAAAAACAGGCACCAAAGGATGCAAAACATGCAGGAAATGTCAAAACAGTACTTACTTAATATTGCCATCCTATACCCACTTACCTGGGAATAAACCCCATGGACCTCATTAAACTCTGCTCTGAACGTATGAAAGAGAGCTAAACGTTCATCTAATCCAGTAGTCTTTTCTCACAAAGCCAATTATATTCCTTTTAGAATCCCATCAGCAGTTCATAAGAACTGGAGATGCAGAAGAAGAGGAGGAAGAGGAAGAAGAAGAAGTAAATTTGTGTGCTGCCCAACTCTCAACTCTCTGGGTGGCTCACAATGCTCTTTGCCATGTAGGGCTTTTTTTTCCTAATAAAAGTAATTTTAGACCTATACAGCGTTGGTTTTTTAATCTGGTCTACCCTATAGGGCTGACAGCAGCAAAGAGAGTTTTTTCTTATCTTCTTGTTGTCTAGTGGTTAACTGGATTTTCAGAAGTGCCCTGGGCCTGATACTGGAAATTAGCTTAATTTCTCTTTAAAGTTGACCAAGCTGGCAGTGATCATAGTTTGAAGTGGTGGATTCTGTAGGTTAACGATAAGATAAACTACTTTCTTTTATCTTGCACTATGTTCTTAATTTCCTCTTTCAGGTCCTCACTTGTTTTTTTCTAAGTAGAAAAGCCCCAAACTTTTTCTTATTGGGGAGTTTCTTCAATGCTGGGTAATATTTTACATATGCATTCTTTTAATGCATACCTATGGAAAATGTTGAGCAGTGAAATAGTTATCTTGGTTTTATATATTTAAGTCAATGAAGCTCACCTAATTTTTGAATCTCATCCATATCTGATTCATTACTTCTGGCTTTACCATAGATTTTCAGGAAATCTTAAGCTTCTTCCTCAGGATCTTACCACCACCCAAACAAAAAGAAAGAAAATGGCATTACAATATCTTCGTAGCTACTCATATGAACCATCATATGAGACTCAAGTTGAGCTTTTAAAAGAATATTAGTTCTTTCCTTCTGCTTACTCAAAAACCAACCTGTCCCTCTGCATAGCCTAAATCTGCTAACTTCTAAGGGGGGAATCTTCTCTACCAAGCTCCATCAGTGCTCTGTGTGAAAAAGTGAACCTGGACATCTTTTTAATTGAGTGGCGAAATGAGATGGCTTAACAATAACAGAAACTCAGGGCACACTTAAAATTAAACAAGAAGGGGGAACAGTTCCAATTAAAAATAGCTGATTAAAAACCTACAGCTTTTAACCTGCAGTTAATGAATTAGCTAAACTGATTAATGAATTGACGTTTTGAGGCTATACTTCCTTATCTGGATACCTGTGCGTGATGTCAGCACATCCACAGTTCAAACAGCTTCAGTATAATTTCTAGTTCAAGAAAAATGTCATCTGTCTTTAGAGGTGGATCCTATGATCAATTCAATATTGCATATGCTTATTCATAAATCAGATTCTCCATCCCATTTCCATAATAAAGTGTACATTCACTTCTGCATTTTAATGCATTTTCTTACAAATGTATAGCTGTAAATGTATCTTGTACATATTTCTTAGTCTATTTTCTAAAATTAATGTTTTAATGCACTTTGGTTAATTGGCTAAAAAGTGAAGCCCTTTGTAAAATTCAAATATATATAAAAATCAGAGGATAATTATACTGCAATCAACATGGCAGTCCAGGCAGTGAAGAACAGGTCAGCTCCCATCAGAAACCACAACAATTTAATTCCCCAAGCAATGTGCATTACCAGCATACATAATTATGGGACACAAAATATATGGAATGGATAATAATGGTGAACAATGATGGGAACTATGGTTTTCAGAAGTTTTCTACCCTTGATATAACAATTTTATTATAATGAAACAGTTTATAATAATTTATTTTTCACTTTGATCCATAAATTACAGAGGAATAGAAAATATGATAGGGATTGCCATAATGTTCAGGTGGTATCCATAAATATACTATTTCATGTAATGTCGTGGGCACCCAAACTTTAAAAATAAATAAAGAAAAATTTTTAGGACATCTCAAGGGATCTCATGTACTCTCCCCTGAAATTTCTCAAGATTTGGGGCAAGAACATAAAGAACATACAGATTTTACAAGAATTATCTGCCTTGTGAATTATTCTTATTCTTACTCTTATAAGGAGGAAGGGCTAGCCACTGATATTGTGGGGCTTCAAAAGCTTCCAAAATATCAGATAGTGTCAGCCCTTTGAGGTAGTCCACACAAGAAGCATAAACCATGAGTAATTGTTCTACAGTACCTTGTTCTACAGTAACAAAATCTTGCAAGTCTGAAAGTATTTCTCCTCTCCTCTCCTTTTACTTTCCAGAAAACTAGGGAGGGTCCCTTCTGAGATGCTTCCCACCCCTCTTTTCCTTCTGTGGGCTGAGATACCTTTTGCATGATGGTTGTCAGTTTGCAGCTCTTCCTCCTGTCTCCCAAGGTCATTCCCACAGACCATGACAGGTAGCAAAGTTAGATCATTGTCATGCAAGTGGCTTTTTATCAGATCTATGGAGGTATCTAACCCACGCAGGAAAATCAATATATAATCAATACTGTAAAAGCTTCAGACAGTGGCAGGGGAACTTTAATCCATTTTAAACGTAGACCATAATAAATAAGTTCCATATAGTTCAGAAAAGGCTTGTTGGAAATACTGCCTCTGGTCTGGGCTCTGTTCCATTCAACCTTTGCCTGTGATGAATGTCTTTGAAATAGTAACACTGTGTCATGTTCACCATTTCAATGTGTTGTTAACATCGTAACGTTTCACATGTCAAACCGTTCCTCCGTGTCCTACATGCTTGAACGTTTGCTGGTATTTTCCATTATTGCTGTGCTCTTTATTTTGCTACTTTGGAATGTATGTTTGGGTTTGCAACTCTGTTCAAGGTTACTTTCCCAGGCGTGTGTAACGGTTGCTAGCACCTGGGTGGGGGTGGTTGCTAACGAGCGCTCGGGGCGGGACTGGATTGAAGGCAAGGCTTTTAAGTTTGTATTTGGCGCGCTTTTGCTCATTCTCAGCTTTCTCTGTATTTGCATACTATTCCTTTAATAAATCAGTTATCTTTAAGCCCAGGCTTGTGAGACTGAGTATTTGGGATTAGGCAACCATTACACACTGTCGATGGAAGAAGATTTCTAGAAGAGTAAGAAGGAAAAACTGCAACATATTACAGAAATAGAATGTTCAATAGTAGGTCCAAAGTAACAACTGAGAAGGTATTGAACAGACTGGCATACTTTTTCTTTTTACTCCAAACCACCCAAGGAATCAAAATTTCAAATGCCTTCTCTTAATGATCTGTTCTGACGAGAAGGATCGATCTCTTTTCCCATTGTTCCACAAGCTGTGGAGGAAAATGGAGAACAGGGTGAGAAAAAGAGACAAGTGTTTGGGGGGCGGTATCCACATGAGGCTTTGGCAGTATACTCCACAGGCTGCAGTTACACCCTGACATCATGCCATCTTCAACAGATTACATTTAAGTTACTTGGTCTTTAAAGAGAAAAAAAACTATTCTAAATGGACATCAAAAAAGCCGATCATTTGATAGAAATGATCTATTTTTATTAAGCTTTCCTTCTGGATTTTTCAGATCTCCTTCAACTGGAGAATGACCTTGCAAAAGGATCTTTGAAAAGCTTTTTGTGATATGAACATAATGAAAACAACTTGAGACTGGACAAAATCAGTTTTTTTTTTAAAAAAAACAACTATAATTTCCTAAAGATAGACTGTAGGGTGATTTCAACCACTGTACTGTGGTCTTCCACCTCAGAGGACATAGACCGAAGTTTAAGGCTTAAGGGATTACAGCTGTTAAAATCAGCGGGCTTAAGTTACTTTACTTGGATAAAACGTATCTGCATGTCTACTTTGCCATAAAATAGTGGATTGAGAAGACTTGGAGGTATGCAGTTAGAGCCCATTGCAGAATATTTAGTGCTCTGAAGTTTTGAATTTGCCTGAGAACTGTATAGGGTACTGAGAAAAAGTTGTTTTCACTTATTTGAATGGGAAGAAAGAAGGCTTTGCTCATGAAAATGTTTGAAAATATAAGGATTATCTATGCACATGAGAAAAGCGGCAACTGATTGGTTATGTGCCATCAAGTTGATATCAACTTTAGCAACCACATAGAAAGATTTTCTCCATGACAATCTGTCCCTAACCTGGTCCTTCAGGTCTTCCAATGGTGCGCCCATCATCACTGTAACTTGAGTCCATCCACCTTGCTGCTGGTCACCCTCTTCTTCGCTTTGCTTCCACCATTTCCAGCAGTGCAACCTTCTCCAGAGAGCTAGGTCATAGAATCATACAATCATAGGGTTGGAAGGGACCTTGAAGGTTGTCACATAACGTATAAAAAGTAGGGTCATTTGTGCCTCAAGTGAGAACTCCAAGTTGATATGTTTGATGATCCATTGGTTTGTTTTCTTGGCTGTCCATGGCATTCTCAGCAGTATTCTCTAAGCATCAATATTATTTCTATCCATCTTCTTCAAAGTCCAACCTTTGCTTCCATAAAGTGTCACAGGGAATACCATTGCCTGTACTCTTCTGATCTTTGTAGGTATAGACACATCACATCCCCTGAATATATTTGCCAAGGCCTTCATGGCTACTCTACCAAGTGCTAATCTGCCGCATATTTCTTGACTGCTTGTTCCTTGATTGTTGATGGATGATCCTAAAAAGCAGAAGCTAAATACCACATCAGTGTCTTCATTGTCAATTCTAAGGCTGGTTGTTGTACCTGTTGCTTTAGTTTGGTCTTCTTCATATTTAATTTTAGCCACATTTTTTTCTCTGTGCTCCTTGACTTTTATTACTAGAGCTTGCAGATCCTTTACATTTTCAACTAACAGAATACTGTCGTCATAGGCCCATCTTCTTCCAATCTATCTTCCCTTAGGATATATTCCGCATATAGGTTGAGTAAATATGGGGAAAGTATATAGCCTTGCCTCATGCCTTTGCCAACCTGGAGCCAATTTGTTTCACCATGTTCTGCCCTTACTGTGGCTTCCTGGTTTTGCATGAGGACAATGAGATTCTGGGATTCCTATTTTCCTAAGCACATTCCACAGCTTGACATGATCCACACAATCAAAGGCCTTTCTATCATCAATGAATCATATACTGATTTCTTTTTGATATTCTTTGTCTTTTTCAATTATCTAGCATGTGTCAGCAATAATGTCTCATATTTTGCAGCCTTTTCTAAAGCTTAATTGCAAGTCAGGTTTACAGCAAGCTCTGAAAATGAATGTATTTGGGAAAGGAGAAAACAAAAAGACCAAATGAAAGCAACCAGTAAAAAGAATTCTAAATAAAATCAGGGAAGTCAGTCTAGCTAAGCTGCCTACATGTTACATGCCTGAGGAGACTCTTGGCACTCAGAACTTATGCAATTTTTACTGGAGATTAGAAAGGTTGAGAGAGCATCTTGGCTGTCTGTTTAGATCTTGTTGTTTATTTAGATCTTCTGCTCCTTTTATTGCCTTTTTGAACAGTAGCTTCACCATTTTATAAAGTGGGTATAAAGCAAAGCAAGCTTCATAGGGCTGAAGTTGCAACTACGATAGGTTTGAAGGCCATTCCAGGCTTTCTGCAGCATGGCAGAGGCTACTCTGATCAGATATTTGAAGCTGTGTCAACATTCTTTGAAACAAATGAGCTGGAATAAATTGGTTGGAATTTGCACCAAAAATGCAATGCTGGGTTCATAATCAGGTTTGTTAGTTTGTTTGTTTGTGGAAACATATTTTTTAAAAGATCTCATTTCTTTTGGGGAGCTACAGCATCACTTGCTGCAAAATGTTAGTTTCCAAAATTCTGCTCATTGATCTACAAGAATACTTCAAAATTGTAATCAGGGAAGTTAGTTAGATGAAAAGGATTACATTAAACTTGAGGATATGTGCCAGCCTCATGAATATTTGGGGACCAGTCACAAAGTTCTTCAATTCTACATTGAGGTTCAATGGTTGTCAAAAAGGAAATGCATTGAATACCTTTATAAGCTGAAGAAAGAAGTTGCTCTATTTTTGAAATATCATGGAAATGATACTTTCATTGAAGACTGGCATACCTTACAGATATTATTTAAACTGTTGAACACATTGAACCTGGACGGACAAGCGTTTACAGCCAAAGTTGCTATTAAAAATACCTCTTCATTTTCTTGACTTGATGAAGCTGTCAAAGGCAAACCTCTGGAAAATAATCTCAGGTAAAAACTGAATCTCATCTTGGCTTGTCAGCAAGATGAATTCAGTGATGTTTCCCAGATGTTGTAGCTGAAAATCCCATTTACAAACTTGTGAGGGACCTTTTATCGCTGATGTTCAGTCTTTGCCAGAGAATCTCCAAGAGGAGTTTTTGGAACTCCAACTTGATTAAGCTGCCAAATATAACTTCCAACAAATTACTTTGAAGAATTTCTGGTTAAAATACTTCTCCCCATGAAAAGAGCAGGCTCTGTGTGTCATCATTCCTTTTTCATCAACATATGTTTGCAAAACTTTTTTCCTGTGCTTATGGCTGTAAAAATAAAGCAGCACTACAGACTTGACAATGAAAGTGAACTACATTATGCTCTGTTCATCTTCCACACTGCCCACAATCCAAAAGCTTCTGGCAAGCAAGCAATCTCGGGGCTCAGAGTCATTACAACTTAAGCAAATTATGTTTGCTTTTTAAAAAAATGAAGATCAAAGTATATTATTCTAAATTTACAAATTGTTTGGTTTGGTTTGGGTCATGAGATTTCATTCATTTTGAAATTTCAAATACCTTTATTGAAGGAAGTGGGTTTGAAGGGATCATGACATTTGTATGCCTCTCCAAAGAGGGGCATGGGTTGAGAAGATGTTGAGAAACACTGGCCTAGACAGAAGTGACTGGGTGGTTGAACCAGCTTTGTCAAGGACCTTCCAGTTGAATGGTAAGAGGCATCTTTGGGAAGAAAGGAGTTGCACTGCTAGATTCAGGCCCAGCATAAGGCCAACTTAACAGACCCTCTAGAGGCACTGTTAAGCCAAACCAAAATATAACACTCTGTCACATCCAATATTTTACTTCTTTTAGGAAAAAAAACATGTTTTGCTTTTCCTCAGTGCAGCATCATTTTTAGTTATGGTGCATTCTGCTGTCTTGTGTACCGCTAAGTTCCCATCTTAAACAGAGTAGCACTGAATTCTCACCCCCCCCATATTATGTTTTATACCATAACTTTCTATTATTTGACTTTTCAGAAAGCACACTTCAAATGTGATACTCATTTTATATAGTAGACAAGTATACTTATATTATCTTGGCCATACAATAGACCTCAAGACCTTGAAAAAGGATTTCTGGTCCTATTTCTTGAAGTTTCTGGGTTGTTCTTTAGTGTGTGGCTTCTAGATTATTTTAACAGCAAGAACTTAATTTTGTATATCTGCCAGATTATGATGGTGATTGATTGATCAATTGATTCAGAATATGTAGCAGAATGGTTGTTTATGGTCCAGTAATATATTTTTCACTTTTCAAATGTTTCAAACTGTATACACAAGGTGAGGTCTCTTAGAGTAGCACAACGTCAACTTAATAAGGCTACCCGAGATGCCAGGAAAAAAAAAAATTCTATGGAGACACAATTTTCTTAAGAATATTTTGAGAGCTACTATATGTTAATTAAATCTGTAAATCACATCTTTCACCTACATAGCACCCAGGAAAGGCATATCTATTGATTCCTACATACACATGCAGACACACACATGCAGAGGAAACTATAATAAAACCAGGTAACACAGTAGTAAAATATATATTTTAAAATTTTCAAAGCCAAGTTATATAAAGAACAACCAAATTATTGAGTTTATCTCAAAAATCATACTTTTTACATTGTCTGACCAGGCAGAAAGATGAAAATAGGAAAAAAAAATTAAACATACCCTGTATCTTTCTCAATCTTATGTCCATCACATACTTCCTTTATCTGAGCTCTGATTTCTCTGAGAAGCAATGGTAATAGGATTTCAGTGACATAGACCTCAAGTTTTCATAATGAAAATATGCATTATGGGTCCCAGTACCCCTATGTATTAAATGTTAAAATTAACATGAGAATATTAAAAATACCAACTTACTCCTAGAGTCAAAACATATTCCCTTGTCATGATCTTTATCCTTTGTATGTGCTAGATGACTCATCTGACTAAATCCCTATCCCTTTCCAGCCATTCGTTTATGAACACATGAAACTACTGTGAGAACATGCAGTATTTGCTCAACTGCCTTTATGACAGCAATTTTCCTGCGTTAACATGCAATAGGCTTGAATCCTGAAGGCTGGCAGCTCAAACACAGGCTTCCCCACACATCCTGGAGAAGCCTAGCCAATCATGGTTCCCACCATTCCATTCCTAGGGAATGATAAGCTGATCCCCTCAAACTCCAGCCCCCTCAGATATTCACGAAGAAGCTTTCAGTTGGAATCTGTTTCTGGCTTCTTCTAAAATGCAGGCAGAAAACTGAGCATTTACAAATGCAGGATGCAGAGGAACCAGGCACAGTCAGGTTTATGCCGTGGTGGCAGCGCTATCTGTCAGCCTTCCCAGGTAGACCAGACAGGAAACACGACCAGATGAGCTAATTCTACTTTATTATAAGGCTTACAATAAAGTCTGAAAGTACAAATCTCCCGCTATCTCCTTTGCAGCCTGGGAAGCTAGGGAGGGTCCCTTCTGAGCCTCTTGCTCCACCATTATGCAGCTGTGGGCTACGCCCTCTCTTACCTGACCATTCCCTAGGCAGCACCTCTTCGCCCCATTTCTCGAGGTCTTTCTCACATACCATTACACCATCTCAGTAAAGCTGCTCTTTCTTGGAAATGAACAGGACAAGTATATTGAGGTGGGGGGTAGTCTGCTTGATGGATTTGGATGCTGGCAACAGTATAAAGGACCTTTATAACAAGTATGGCAGAGCTATTGATATGACATGGGGGGGGGGGCAAAACAGATCAATTCAGAGAGAAAACATGAGGAGACAGCTTGGAGCAGCCACACAGCCTGGGAAAAAAAGCAGATGCTATCATGATTTCAAGAGAGATGCTGAATACATGCTCTCCTATGTTGCACAGTACCTCTTTCAAAGTATTTGCACAAATACTTTGAAAGTGGTTTCTGCTGTGTGTGTGTATCTGTATATGTATGCACTCAGATAACACAAACATACACATATATACAACTGTGTCCCTTACACACGTCCATGAGGAAGAAGGATGGAAACTCTGCAGGATCAATCTCAACTGAAGTCGGCAACCCAGGATTTGACAAGGTAGAAATCTGAGCAGTGCCAAGAATTTTTGCCCATTTTTTTTTTCTTCTGGCTACTCTTCTTTTTTTCAAAGGGTTATCCTAAACTCAGGGTCTTCTTTCTTTCAGATAAATAGAGTAATATACATTAATTTGAACAGATTAAAGTTTGATCGCTGTTGCGTAAAATTCATCATTCTAAAGGCAAAGCTTCTCTAACTTGTGCATTTATATATTGTCCTTAAATGTTTTGTTTTGTTTGTTTCTGGAATCACACAGTGGTTCTGGAAACAAACGAAACAGATTAGTCAGAAAGCTAATTTCAAAATTTCATGTAAAACTTCCTACAGCACAGCAGTTTTTCAGAACCTTGAAAGCCTTCTTAGGTACATTCCACCACCACTACCACCACCACCACAGCATTTCTTCCATCACACAACATCAGCTGACCCTTTTTTCTTAAGGCCTCTAAGAATAGTTGGCCCTTACTGGAAGGAAGCTGACAGCACATTCCAAGTGCCTGGCCATGTGGAGTGAGGTCACTGTCTGTATTAACAGATTCTGGAGAGACATCTGAGAGATCTAAACTAATCCACCCAACAGAGGGCACCCAACAGGAACTAAGAGCTGCTGCTGCTGCTGCAAAACAGTGGGAAGAGTCGCCTTAAAATGCCCGCAGGCTACTCCTTCATTCGCAACCTGGATAGTATTGTCCTAGGTATGCACAAGTTTTAAAAGGAGGTATTGTTTCATTTCATTCAACCCCTCTGGTAGGATAGCCGGTGAAAACAGAGCAAGCCATGTAAATTGCAGAAACTCATCCTCTTTGGTGAGTTGGCCTGATAAAACAGAATTCATTGAATTATATGCCTCAGATACTATATGATCTGAATAGAGTGCTTGGAAATCATGGCTGTGTCTGAAAATTAGCTAATTTACAAGAACATAGAATAGATTCAGAAGAGTTTTTGTAATGGCTCCATTGGCAGTCATGGAGAGCAGTCATTGTGCTGTTTCTTGAACTGTTTTCATTTCCTGGTGAATGCGTCTAGGGGTGGATTCCCAGTGATACAAGAAATGTCCCCATTTACATTCCCATTTACTTATCATTTTAGGTCCTGTTCAGTAAGCTGTTCACAAATAATTATCACCCCTCAAACAAAACACAGTAGTACCACTGAATTATGCATCTTATTACACGATTGTATCCTTCATGTATGAAAAGAAGCCATGGCATTAGGCAGAGAGATAAAGGTGCATAAATAAGAATAACAATAATTGTTATTATACAGTATGCTGTCTTGAAGATGTGAGTAGGGTGTCTGTATGTAATAGCCAAGTCTGTACTGAAGCCAGTAGATATCAAGCAGATGGAGGAAGCTAATGGAACATCTCTTTTGATGAAACAGTGGAAGACCCTAGTAGTTACATTTTAGCTCAAAATAAAAATCTGGAAATTAGTATTTTTTTTTACTTATTCATTCAGCCTCTATCAATATACATTATTATATGTGGAACCCATTGATAGCAGCATATGGACTTGATTAAACCCCTGCCTAGGAACATATAGACCTCTATGCTTTACTAGATGAATTACTGTATAACCTGTTGGTATACACGAGTTATTTTGGTTTTAGCATCATTTGATGAATGTTTGAGTTTAAGCTATAGGTGTTCCTTTTCCTTAAGCAATAGGTTTGGTGATTCAGTAGGAATGCCTCCTGTATTTTGAACTGGGACTTCCTCTAGTAGCAGTACAGAGGGGGAACAGTTTCATTTGTATCTTTACGGAAGTGCACGGCTTGGGTGGACTGACTTCCAGAATTCTGCTTAGGATATACCTGACCCAGTTGAGTTAAGGCAAGTGCACTTTCAAAATATTAGTGTTGGCAGCCTGACAAGTGCAAATAAGCCTACATTCACTGCCTTATAACACTTTCATTTGGATCCTTGCAGGCTAATCCAGGCAAAAGCCTTCCAGTCCCAATCCTTAATGTCACAGTAGACATGAGATAGAAAAATGTCATATGTCTCACCATTGAAATGAGTGCCTGTCTTACATCATGACGAAGGGCAAGGAGTGGAGGAAGAAAAGCTATTTCAAAAGAGGCACTGGAGGGGATTTGGGGAATGTTGCTGTTAGCTGTAGCAGAGGAAGCAAAGGTGAAGCCCTGCCAAGAAGTCAGATTTCATCCCCTCTGCAGCCTATCCTTGCTCAGCAGCCCTTCCACTGGCCTATAATAGAGGGAGTGACAGGAGGCAGAGTAGTCCATCACTAGTAACCCTTTTGCCAGGCCACCTGAACTGTTAACTTTTCTCCTTACATTTTGTAGACTGTAATTTTGAGAACAAAGGTCATCTTACTATTCATATTTATGAGTCATTCTGGGAGCCCCTTCAGCGAAAGAGAATGTCTGGTTTTTTAAAAGAGAGAGAGAGAGAGATACTAGGATATATACTCTAGGGCAGTGTTTCTGGCTGGGTGGGGAATTCTGGGAGTTGAAGTCCACACAGCTTGAAGTTGCCAAGGTTGAGAAACACTACTTTAGGGTAACCCCTTTTACACTGAAGAGTGTACCTTGAAGTGTTGTTTTCAGCATGCAAATCCATAGCAGACAGACCATCATCTGATGTTAATCAAGTGGGTGGTGCCCATGTGGGGAAGATTTCCACTGTTGCTGTTTTCTTGTTTTAAGATGCTAAACTTCTCTAAAGACTTAGTGCAACTTATTCTTTATGTGCCCTCTAGAAATTGGAAGGAAATTGCCTGCCTCATTTTAGTGGCATGATGTTGATGACTCTGAAGGCTACAAAATAAAGGGGATTAGGGCTACATGTAGCCCATAGGCTATGGGTTGCCCATCCTTGATATAAATGAATACACATGATTTTTGCTGTTTTCACCTGATAGCTTGATTATTTGGAGCTTCCAGGATGAGGCAGACTTTTAATTTTCCAGAAAGAGTAGGCTTCAATATGAAGAAAGCTTGCATGTGTCAAACTATCCTGAGCTTTCACTAGAAACGTGTAGATGCTAGAGAGCACAAACCTTTACCATCATATAGAAGGAAAATTGGAATCTATTCCTTTATATGGAAGGATATTCTATATGGGATATCATATAGAAAATGTGTTTCTTCTTAATTTGCATATGGCATAGCAAGCCAGATCAAGAATCCTCTGGTAGTTTCCTGTATCCCCTGGTTTTGCTTTTAAACTGGGAGAAAATGAAGGTAGTCAGTCTGTATGCAACCATTTGTCCGGCCTCTAGGCCTCCCAGTAAGACGTCAATACTGCATTGTCTTCTCCACCTGTCATTATCTAAGAAGCAGAAAGGAGACCTGGGGGCTGGTTCAATTCCAGACCCCAAGGAAGTGAGTACAGCTGTTTTAGAGCAGTGCCTAAGAATGTGGATCTGGACTGCAGTCATTCAGGATTTCCTTCTGCCATGACATTAGTAGGTGGCAAGCCACTGCCTTGGCTTCCTCCTCACTCCAGAATTCAGAGTTCTGAATAAAATGGGCTTCTTGTACAGGCTTATAGAGTATCGGCAACAATTTGCCTGAGGCAAGGTTACTCAAGGCAAATTAAAAAAAAAAAAACTTGCTGGCACAAGTAGTATAATGTTGTAGCCATGAATTCTGTGCCAATCTCCCCCCATTACATTTTTTTCTTTTCTTTTCTTTTCTTTTCTTGGAAGAGGATCAGTGTTGGTCACGTATGGAGACTGTGCACATGTTTGTTCCTACAACAGCAGGTCATCAGAATCACTGTGCTAAGCGTGAGACAGATGATATAAGCGGTAAGTAGAAGAGATGAGAAAAATCAACGCATGCTCTGAAATGCATTTTTCCCTCTCAAACTGTTTGGAGTACTTAATGCAAACTGCCAGGCTGTGGAGCTGATGTTCAAGGGCTCTCTAGTACTTTCAATTTTCCTTTGTTTTTATCATCCTGCTGTTGCAATTCACTTTCCAGTCCTGACTGATAGCTTTCCTGTCATCTGTCTTACCATCTTCCTGATACTTGACCCCCTGGAATAATGTATCCCCAAGTGTCATCTTTTATTTTGTATCTGAGGTTTAAATAACAAACTCCCGGTTGGACTTCTGTGAAATACAACTGTGGTGGATAATTTTTTTTGAAAGCTGTCTCTGAGTGACATAGGGTACTTGGACAGCCACATCTCAGGATATTTTGATTAGAAGCCATGGCATTGTTCCTGGAGTTGCAAGGACCACTTGCTCAATGCCATGGAAACGCTAAAAGTCGTCATGAAGTGGGTCCTCTTTTTTCCCAACAAACCCAGATTTTATATATGAATTCTATATGAAAAACACCTCAGAAACAGCTGGAATAAATATTGTTAACCATTGGTACATCTTTGGGATGATAAAGGATGCAGTCAAAATCTAATACTCTATAGCCCCATTGGTTTCGATGGTAGAGATGAATCTATGAAATGTCATTGTCCTCTGTGAACCAACTGGCACTGAAATGTCCAATTTCAGTGGCTCATATTTCTGGCTCATAATCATACTACCAGAGGTGTATTTTACTTAAGCAAAACCAATTTGAATCTGCAGAACCAAACTGAATAGCTAAGTTGCACTTTTGTATATGCCAGCCGCTTGTCACTTGTTTTTTAAAAAAATGAATGTAAAATTCTTGACACAAATCAGACAGACATGCAGATGCTTCACTGCTTGTCCTTTTGGCAGACAATGGACACAATCTGTTCGAGAATGCACTGCAAGCCTTGCTGAACGGACTGGAATGCACAAATAAGCTGCCTCAGGAACGGCAGATATGCCTGATGCGTTGTATTCCATTGGAGTTTCACTGGGATCTGTGCTCTCCTGAGGAAACACCCCAATAAATTTGAGCCTATGGATAGGATAGGGATTTGGCTGGGCTAGGCCATCTTGTGCCCTCTTCATGTTCCATACTTGGGCTCCCATCACCCTACCAACATGGCCAATCAGTCCAGGATTGTAAGTGGAACCATCTGAGCCCAATTTCAATTTATTATGATCAGCCAAAACCATCTGGGCCCCAAGGCAAACCTGTCCAATGAGGACATCTATACCAAAATTAGTTACTAAGAAAAATATTAGTGACTACATTTGGTTCTGGAGCCTGGGCCTTGTACAGACAAGCTACTCTTTGGGTGGAGTGGTTGCAGCAGAAGTTTGGGGCTGCTCTTCCAGCGACAGAGTAATGCGGCATATTGTATCAGTAGCAGGGACACAGATGATGATGATGATGATGATGATGATGATGATGATGATGATGATATACCACCCAACTTTTGCAAAAATGCAGTTCACCATTAGATGGCAATAGAAAGAGTTTTCTTTATCTCTTTGCTGACTTCTAGTGGTCACCCTAGTCAATAGGCACTGAGGCCCCCTCTCATTCCATCCCCAACCGTAGTGCCACCTTAAGTAAATGTGTAGGTTCTTCTCTGGCCGTACACTGTCTGGTAGCAAACCTGTTTGGTTGGTTGGTTGGTTTTAAAGACTGAAGGCTTATGGGCCCCAAGACAGGCATTATCCCTACCCTGACTGTATTGACGCCATCATTGTAGACCAAAACATCTGGAGGGTGCCAAGTTACCTCCTCCTGAGAATTAATAGGGCTTGGAGAAACTGGACCACTTGATGAATATTATCTGTCCCTTGTTGGGCAAGAAGTGAGAAATGTGGGAAGAGACAAGCAAGAGCCATGAATGCAGCCTCCACATCTCCTTTTCCTCTTCCTTACAATAGCTTTTCAGTAAAATGGGTTGCTGAGTCAGAACTCATCTATCCAAACTGAACATAAATCTTATCATCTCTTGTCCTATAATGGATGAGTGACTATGAAGCTTTTTTACCACCATGAGCTAACCACATTCCATAATGTGCCCTATGGGAATTTCACAGAGTAAAATGCTTTGCAAAGCATTAGGATGTATGGAAGCAAGCATACCTCAGAAGCTGAAGCAACCACACATGAATCAGCCTTCCAGTTTCATGAAGCAGGATCATAAGTGTTGAGCCCTTCAGCCCTGGGGAAGAGGTTTCAGGTCATATGCCCTGTGCACAGTTGAGATATATCTGGTTAGTTTTCCTGCATAAGAAAGAAATCAGAATGTTTAAAGTGATACAATATTCTTTCAAAACAAATCGGGAAGCAACTGAGAATGAGGAGAGTAATTCTGCCCTTCCAAAGAAAAGAACCTACAGCATTAGACAAAATAATAAAATCAGATGAGCAATAAAAACACAAGTACAACCAATTTTAAATGCAATAAAAAGAACAAAATACATAATTAAAATAAAACAAAAACCTAACCACAGCAAGTTTAAGGGAAGTTTCATATATAAGGGGCTGTTACATTTTAAAAGCCAGTCTTGAATTTTGGGTAGATGAGACTCAACCCTTTTCACCATGCATTAAGAGAACTTGTCAGAGGCTGAGCAGGTCTGACATTCAGTGCAGACATGCATCTTGGCTGTGCCATCCATGGGTCCAGGTGTAGGAAAGGGATCGCCTCTGCCCATGTATATCTGTAGAGCTCCTTCCTATGAGAGAATCTATGTCCCTCCTTACACTGAGGTGATCTGTACATATACATCTATATGCAAATGGGTGACATCCAGCCTTATGCAAAGAAAAGGGGCATTCGTGCAACAAAGCTTGCTTTTTTCTATCTCCCTGAGGTCTCTAGCACACTCGCTCAAAGGCCTCTCCAGGAGGTTGGGCAGAAGTGGACTAAGCTGTAAAGGGAAGAGGGAATGGCCCTGAAGGATAGGAGGAAGAACCGTTACCAAGGTAACAATCAGATAAGTGTGTCTTGAGCCTGAGCCAAGAAAGCAACTTGTGAAAATGTCTCAGACAAACCCCTCCCTAGTTCACATGAAGATCAAGGGAGGGAGGGGGAAGCACATTCCGACTGGCAAGATTCCATTACTGTAGATGTAGTTGTCTTCAGCAAAGGATCGTTACCTTGTCGTGGTGCTGGAGCTTGAGCACCTCAATGATGCCATGAGCTAAACCATGAAGGGCCACCCAAGACGGGAAGGTCATGACAGAGAGGTCAGACTAAATGCGATCCCTGGGGAAGGTAATGGCAAACCACCCCAGTATTCTTGCTGTGAAAACTAAATGGATCAGTACAACCAGAGATACGTCGGTATACCATCGGAAGATGAGACCCCCAGGTCAGAAGATGGTCAAAATGCTACTGGGGAGGAACAGAGGATGAGTTCAACTAGCCCCAGACGTGATGACACAGCTAGCTCAAAGCCGAAAGGACAGCTAGCGGCCGACGGTGCTGGTGGTGAACGGCAAATCCGATGTTCTAAGGATCAACACACCATCGGAACCTGGAATGTAAGATCTATGAGCCAGGGCAAATTGGATGTTGTTATTGGTGAGATGTCAAGATTAAAGATAGACATTCTGGGCATCAGTGAACTGAAATGGACTGGAATGGGCCACTTCACATCAAATTACCACCAGATCTACTACTGTGGACAAGAGGACCACAGAAGAAATGGAGTAGCCTTCATAATTAATAGTAAAGTGGCTAAAGCAGTGCTTGGATACAATCCAAAAAACTATAGAATGATCTCAATTTGAATTCAGGGTAAGCCATCTAACATCACAGTGATCCAAATATATGCCCCAACCACAGATGCTGAAGAAGCTGAAATAGAGCGGTTCTATGAGGATCTGCAGCACCTACTGGACAACACGCCTAAAAGAGATGTTATTTTCATCACAGGAGACTGGAATGCTAAGGTGGGCAGTCAGATGACACCTGGAATTACAGGTAAGCATGGCCTGGGAGAACAAAATGAAGCAGGACATAGGCTGATAGAATTTTGCCAAGACAACTCAATGTGCATAACAAACACTCTCTTTCAGCAACCTAAGAGACAGCTTTATACATGGACTTCCCCAGATGGACCACACCGAAACGAGATTGACTACATTCTTTGCAGCCAAAGGTGGCGGACATCTATACAGTCGGTAAAAACAAGACCTGGAGCTGACTGTAGTTCAGATCACGAACTTCTTCTTGCACAATTTAGGATCAGACTCAAGAGATTAGGGAAGACCCACAGATCAGCTAGATATGAGCTCACTAATATTCCTAAGGAATATGCAGTGAAGGTGAAGAATAGATTTAAGGGACTGGACTTAGTAGATAGGGTCCCGGAAGAACTATGGACAGAAGTCCGCAACATTGTTCAAGAGGCGGCAACAAAATACATCCCAAAGAAAGAGAAAACCAAGAAGGCAAAATGGCTGTCTGCTGAGACACTAGAAGTAGCCCAAGAAAGAAGGAAAGCAAAAGGCAACAGTCATAGATGTGCCCAATTAAATGCAAAATTCCAGAGGTTAGACAGAAGAGATAAGGAATTATGTTTAAACAAGCAATGCGCGGAAGTGGAAGAAGACAATAGAATAGGAAGGACAAGAGACCTCTTCCAGAAAATTAGAAACATTGGAGGTAAATTCCAGGCAAAAATGGGTATGATCAAAAACAAAGATGGTGTCATGCTCGCCGTTTCAATGCCTTTGAGCCATCGTAACGTTTCTCATGTCATTAATGGGTTGCGTGTTTCATCTCTCATGGGAGGATGGTACTGCTTATCTTTTGGCTTTGCTTTGGAATGTTTTCCTATTATCTGTTATGTTCAAGGTTCCTTTCCCAGGCTAGCACGTCTGACGTTGGCTAGCACCTGGACCGGGCGGGGCTGATGTAACGGGGCGGGATACGTGTGCACTGGAGGAGTTTTAAGTTTGTATTTGGCGCGCTTTTGCTCATTCTCAGCTTTCTCTGTATTTGTCTTTAGTTCCCTAATAAATCAGATTTTTCACAGCAACCTCTTGTGAGTCTGAGTATTTGGGCTAGGGCAATCATTACATAAAGCTGAGAATCTAAGATCCCAACTCCGCTAGCCCCTGTCCAGGAAAAGACAAGTTGTCTAGCCCTGTGAGGGAGAGTGCCAGCGATGACCGAACCAGACATCGTGATGAGGGAAGAAGGAGAGCCGGACTCGACCGTGAGGCGACCCGACCGGCCGTCCCAGGGGGGAGAGCTGTCAGCCATCCTAGAAGAGGCGAGCTCCGAGTCGGAGGGTGAAGCCGAGGGTCTGAAAACCGCCCCGGAGACGACCGTAAATTCTCCGGGCGAGATGGTCACCTGGGATGAGACCCAGGGGGATGTAACGGTGGCAGGGGGCCCATCCTGGAGGCAGAGATACCCATTATCACCCACCGTGGTGCAGGTGCAGCCAACGGAGGGCTCCCCCACCCCGGATCGGATCCGAGTACTGGAGTCAAAAATAGACTCGTTGGAAACTATACTGAAGCAGCTGAGCCTAGATGTGACCTCGTGGAGAGACAACCGGGAGGGATCGAGCCAGCGGCATTCAACCCCTTCGTCCCAAGGGCGGTCTCCGGAGCAACGGCGGCCGGCGCGGAGACGCGAGGGGGACCCGTCGGTCCCGATGGAAATCGCAGCATCGCCGGCGCGGCCGTCCCCGAGCCCCGCGCCGCCGCGAGCCCGGGAGGTGCCAACCTCCGCAGCCCCGGTGGCGGGGCGCAGCCCGGCGGCGGGCGGGATGAGAGACTTCCCTGTAAAGTTTGATGGGGATCCAACCAAACTCTCATTTTTCCTGACGAATGCTAAAGCCTACATGGTGGAATGGGGGGCGCTTTTTCAATCGGAAAAGGCAAAAATCCTCACCATTGCCACTAAGCTGAAGGGGAGGGCGGCAGACTGGTATGTCCAGATGTGCCAGTCGGAAGCGCCTGAATTAGAGAAATTCGATGAGTTCCTCTGGGCATTGAGACAACACTTTGAGGATCCCTTGGCGAAAGAGAGGGCAAAGAGAGCTCTGAAGGAACTTAAGCAGGGGTCAAGATCCGTGGCTGATTATGCACTGGAGTTTAAAGCGCTGGCTGGGAAGGTGGATGACTGGTCCCAAGCCACCATCATCGAGCTATTCAAGGATGGCCTGAATACCGAGGTGCTGCGCTGGTCCTTGGGGAGGGACGACCCATATACACTTTACGAATGGATCCAACTGGCAGGGAGGGCTGAGCATGCCCATGAGATCTTCGCCCATCGAAAGACCGCCAAATCGGGGCGGGAGGTGAAGCCCAGCCGCCCATCGAGCACCGGGGGGAGAACAGGACAACGACCCTGGGATGAGGAGCGAGAGAAGCGGTATGCGAAAGGCCTGTGTCTGAGATGTGGTAAGGAGGGGCATCGAGTGGCGGTGTGCCCGAAGGCAAAGGGAGAGGAACGGCCCGGCAAGCCACCGACAAAGTCCCCTGCCCTGCCGAGGAAGCAAAAAGCCGCGGTGGCTGAAACCGTGGGAGACGATGCGATGTTCTACGAGGAGGAGGGTGAGCCCGAAATCCTGCAACCGGCGGGAAACGCCAGCCACCTGCTTTAAAGGGCGCCGCAGGGCAGGTGGTGGAAGAAGGGCGCGAGCCTCCATCGGTGAGTGGCAGTTACCGCATTCTCACGGTGAAGTTGCAGTTGGGCTCCCAGTCCAAGACTATAGAAGTATGGGCCATGATTGATTCGGGGTGTTCCCGGTGTCTAATGCACCCTGATGTGGTAGCGGCTCTAGAGCTACCCACTTTCCCTTTACAACGCCCCATCGCCTTTACACAGCTGGATGGGTCCATGGCAGGGGGCAAACCGGTCACCCATTTCACAGGGCGGGTGTCACTGCAGCTGGGCAGCCACCAGGAAGGCTTGTCTTTTGTCGTGGCTCCAGTAGGGGGTCCTTTGGTGGTGTTGGGGGTACCTTGGTTGGTTCAGCAAAATCCCCAAATAAACTGGGTTTACCGGACTATCACGTTTAGGGATGGGTTCTACCAAGCGACTGAGGGGAAGGGTGCCCCAGAGGAGATGGTGGGGATTGCGGCAGCTGCGACTCTGCATGTCCCGGCCCCTCCTCTGGAAGGCTTGCCGACGGAGTACAGGACTTTTGCGGATGTGTTTGGCGAAAAGGAAGCCGACCAGCTACCCCCCCATAGAAAGACGGACTGCGCCATTGAACTGGTGCCTAACACCCAATTGCCCAAGCCAAAGATTTATTCCATGACCCAAAAGGAACTGACTCTGTTACGGGACTTTGTGGACAAAAATTTGGCGCGCGGATTCATCGAGCCGGCGAATTCACCAGTGGGGGCGCCGGTCCTCTTTCGCCCAAAAAAGGATGGGACATTGAGACTTTGTACCGATTTCCGCGGATTAAATGCCGTCTCAATTTCCAATAAATATCCCTTGCCATTGATCAAGGACATGTTGTCACATCTGGCTAAGGGAAAGATCTTCTCCAAACTTGATTTAAGAGAAGCCTACTATCGTGTACGAATCAAGGAGGGCGATGAGTGGAAAACTGCTTTCAACTGCCCGTTGGGAGCGTTCCAGTATAAGGTGTTACCTTTTGGTTTGGCTGGGGCCCCTGGGGTATTTATGCAACTGATCAATGAAGTACTGCATGAGCATCTGTTTAAAGGGGTATTGGTGTATTTGGATGATGTATTGATTTATACTGAAACCATGGAAGAGCATGTGTCTCTGGTGAAAAGGGTGCTGAGTAAGCTCAGGTCAGCTGAACTGTATGCCAAACTGTCTAAATGTGCCTTTCACCAGAGACAAATTGACTATTTGGGGTATAGAATCTCAGATAAAGGCATAGAAATGGACCCTGCCAAGGTGCAGGCTATCATGGATTGGGAAAGCCCCCGCACCCGCAGGCAACTTCAAAGTTTCCTGGGGTTCAGCAACTACTACAGATCATTCATAAGGGGGTTCGCTGAAATTGCCTTGCCACTGACGGAACTGCTCCGAACTAAAGGTGTGGGAGATACTCGGAGAGTAAAGAATCCAGGGGCGCTGCTGCAATGGACGCCTGCTTGTCAAACGGCGTTTGAGCGCCTGAAAGCAGCTTTCATCAAAGAGCCCATTTTGCAACATCCTGATCCCTCCAAACCTTTTGTGGTACAGGTGGATGCCTCCGATTATTCCATTGGGGCATTGTTGATGCAACAAGACGAGACAGGATGCCTCAAGCCATGTGCCTACTTGTCCCGCAAGTTCTCCGAGACTGAGCGACGGTGGCATGTATGGGAAAAGGAGGCATTCGCAGTAAAAGCCGCGTTGGAAGCGTGGCGGCATCTGTTAGAAGGGGCAAATCACCCCTTTGAGGTGTGGACTGACCATAAAAATTTGGAGGCTCTCAGCACCCCTCGAAAACTGAGCCCGAAACAAGTCCGTTGGGCTCAATTTTTTAATCGGTTCAATTTCCATTTGAAGTTTATTCCGGGGAAAAAGAATTTCCTAGCTGATGCATTGTCAAGGCAACCTCAGGATTCGGGGGCAGCGCCAGAAGTGGTTAGCACCCTATGGACAGCGCCTCAATTGGGTATGCAGGCTGTGACGCGTAGCCAAACGCGCGCGCAGCAGCCACCCGCGGCGGACGCCGCCCAGCCGAACGCTTTGTCAATTCCTTCCCAGTTGCAACAAAAGTTTCTAAAAGAACTGAAAACCGATGCTTGGTTGCTTGCAAATAAAGACAATGTTACTTTTGACCGAAGCTTCGCTTGGAAATCCGGCCGCCTCTACGTCCCTGAAACCCTCAGAAAAGAGGTGTTACTACGTTCACACGATGACAAACTGGCAGGGCACTTCGGTTTTGTAAAAACCTTGCACCTTGTTAGGAGGCAGTTCTGGTGGCCAACATTACGTAAGGATGTCAAAGACTATGTTGCTTCCTGCACTGTTTGTGCGATGTCTAAGCGCAAGGTGGGGAAGCCCCAAGGACTGCTGCAGCCGGTGGCTGCCCCTTCTTGCCCCTGGGATGAAATCTCCATGGACTTTATTGTCGAATTACCACCCAGTCAACGCAAAACGGTCATTTGGGTGGTCAAAGACTATTTCTCAAAACAAGCCCACTTCATCCCTTGTGTGTCCATTCCGTCGGCACGTCAATTGGCCCGCCTGTTTCTGGTACACGTGTACAGGCTACACGGATGCCCCTCCCGCTTAATTTCGGATAGGGGCACACAATTTACCTCACAATTTTGGCGGGCGTTCCTCAAATTGTTGGGAACGAAGCAAGCTCTGTCCACGGCTTGGCACCCCCAGACGGATGGGGCCACGGAGATTTTGAATTCTACTCTGGAGCAATACCTTCGAGCTTTCGTGAATTATCAACAGGACAATTGGGTTGACCTTCTCCCCTTCGCTGAAGTTGCTTACAACAATGCGGTCCACCAAAGCACGGGCCAAACCCCATTTCGCGTGGCTCAAGGCAGAGACTTCGTACCCATCCCGGATTTGCCACAACCCCCTACCGGATCTACCTCATCCTCTACGACATCTACCTCACCGGGAGATTGGGCCACGCAACTGTCAGACTCATGGCCAGTGATTCAGAAAGCTCTTGCCGATGCCCAACTGGATTACAAACAGTTTGCTGACAGAAAACGTGCCCCTCCGCCGGACTTTCAAGTTGGTGACTTGGTTTACCTATCCACTAAGTTTATCAAGTCATCACAGCCTTCCAAGAAATTGGCACCTAAGTTTGTGGGTCCCTTCCCTATTCTTGCTCAAATTAACCCTGTGACGTTTAAACTTGATTTGCCACATAACCTAAAACGCTTACACCCTGTTTTTCATTGCAGTTTGCTCAAACCGACTATTCGTTCTGACCGCTGGCATGACCAACCCCCACCTCCAACCCCCATCATGATTGATGGACAACAACACTTTGAAGTTAAAGAAATTTTAGATTCCAGACGCCTTCGCAATGCGTTGCAGTATTTGGTCCGTTGGAAGCATTTTCCCCATCCGGAATGGGTCGCAGCACCAGATGTGGCTTCTCCTATCCTCGTTGCCCGTTTTCACGCTGCTTATCCCACAAAACCGGGGCCCTGAAATTTTTTTTGGGGGGGCGGTATGTCATGCTCGCCGTTTCAATGCCTTTGAGCCATCGTAACGTTTCTCATGTCATTAATGGGTTGCGTGTTTCATCTCTCATGGGAGGATGGTACTGCTTATCTTTTGGCTTTGCTTTGGAATGTTTTCCTATTATCTGTTATGTTCAAGGTTCCTTTCCCAGGCTAGCACGTCTGACGTTGGCTAGCACCTGGACCGGGCGGGGCTGATGTAACGGGGCGGGATACGTGTGCACTGGAGGAGTTTTAAGTTTGTATTTGGCGCGCTTTTGCTCATTCTCAGCTTTCTCTGTATTTGTCTTTAGTTCCCTAATAAATCAGATTTTTCACAGCAACCTCTTGTGAGTCTGAGTATTTGGGCTAGGGCAATCATTACAGATGGCAAGGACCTAACAGAAGAAAAAGAGATCAAGAAAAGGTGGCAAGAATATACAGAAGACCTGTATAGGAAGAATAACAATATCGGGAATAGCTTTGACGATGTGGTCAGTGAGCTAGAGCCAGACATCCTGAAGAGTGAGGTTGAATTGGCCTTAAGAAGCATTGCTAATAACAAGGCAGCAGGAGACGACAGCATCCCAGCTGAACTGTTCAAAATCTTGCAAGATGATGCTGTCAAGGTAATGCATGCTATATGCCAGCAAATTTGGAAAACACAAGAATGGCCATCAGATTGGAAAAAATCAATTTATATCCCCATACCAAAAAAGGGAAACACTAAAGAATGTTCAAACTATCGAACAGTGGCACTCATTTCACATGCCAGTAGGGTAATGCTCAAGATCCTGCAAGGTGGACTTCAGCAATTCATGGAGCAAGAATTGCCAGATGTACAAGCTAGGTTTAGAAAAGGCAGAGGAACTAGAGACCAAATTGCCAATATCCGCTGGATAATGGAAAAAGCCAGGGAGTTTCAGAAAAACATCTATTTCTGTTTTATTGACTATTCTAAAGCCTTTGACTGTGTGGACCATAACAAATTGTGGCAAGTTCTTAGTGGTATGGGGATACCAAGTCATCTTGTATGCCTCCTGAAGAATCTGTATAACGACCAAGTAGCAACAGTAAGAACAGACCACAGAACAATGGACTGGTTTAAGATTGGGAAAGGAGTATGGCAGGGCTGTATACTCTCACCCTACCTATTCAACTTGTACGCAGAACACATCATGTGACATGCTGGGCTTGAGGAATCCAAGGCTGGAGTTAAAATCTCTGGAAGAAACATTAACAATCTCAGATATGCAGATGATACCACTTTGATGGCTGAAAGCGAAGAGGAACTGAGGAGCCTTATGATGAAGGTGAAAGAAGAAAGTGCAAAAGCTGGCTTGCAGCTAAACCTCAAAAAAAACAAGATTATGGCAACCAGCTTGATTGATAACTGGCAAATAGAGGGAGAAAATGTAGAAGCAGTGAAAGACTTTGTATTTCTAGGTGCGAAGATGACTGCAGATGCTGACTGCAGTCAGGAAATCAGAAGATGCTTAATCCTTGGGAGAAGAGCAATGACAAATCTCGATAAAATAGTTAAGAGCAGAGACATCACACTGACAACAAAGGTCCGCATAGTTAAAGCAATGGTGTTCCCCATAGTAACATATGGCTGCGAGAGCTGGACCATAAGGAAGGCTGAGAGAAGGAAGGTCGATGCTTTTGAACTGTGGTGTTGGAGGAAAATTCTGAGAGTGCCTTGGACTGCAAGAAGATCAAACCAGTCCATCCTCCAGGAAATAAAGCCAGACTGCTCACTTGAGGGAATGGTATTAAAGGCAAAACTGAAATACTTTGGCCACATAATGAGAAGACAGGACACCCTGGAGAAGATGCTGATGCTGGGGAGAGTGGAGGGCAAAAGGAAGAGGGGCCAACCAAGGGCAAGGTGGATGGATGATATTCTGGAGGGGACAGACTCGTCCCTGGGGGAGCTGGGGGTGTTGGCGACCGACAGGAAGCTCTGGCATGGGCTGGTCCATGAAGTCAGGAAGAGTCGGAAGTGACTGAATGAATAAACAACAACAGATGTAGTTGTGACCTATGAGGTAGTGGGTTCCTATAGGGCTTGTAGGGCTGACATAATCTGACATGGTTGGTTATGTCTTAGAAAACTGCATGGAAAAGGGAATTGGAAAAAGGCCTTGTACAACTGGTACAATATTTCTTGGCTCAATTTTGTCCAATTCCTACTTCAGTTAGGTAGGTGTGGCCATGTAATATTCAGTAGATCCCTCTAGCCCCCTTGAAAGGCATTTGTAGAAGCGTTTCATGGAATAGACATTAAGTTACTGTTTCCTTTTATTCCTGGTGGATATGTCCATGCAGTTTTCTTGATAATAGTAACAAAACTGGTATTGCTTTCTTCCAAAATGCTTTTTGGCTTCTTGTCTACATCTCAGGGATTCCTGGTTGATCTCCCACTCCAGCTTCCAAGTTTAAACAAAACTGCTCCTTTATTAGAATTGTTTTGGTTGCATTTTAATTTTTCTTTCTGAAATATGAAACCCCTTTGGAGTAAGCACAGCCTAAGGATAGGTTAAAAATAATAATAATAATAATAATAATAATAATAATAATAATAATAATAATAATAATAAGCACTCTGTACGTGTGTGGTTGCTTCTTGGATAAATGGCCCTAAATGCTGACAGCACCACATGCACATCCCATCAGAAATCATGCAGTGCTGAGAGGGAGATGCTGCTTCTACTATATTGCCCTTATGGATGTGACATGGGCAGCTTGCTGTATTCTCCCCCACCAAAAAAAGCCAAAGAAATGGCAATATTTGCATAAAATGGAACTGGTCTGAAAATAACATCTGCACTTTCCTTTCTGTGTTTTTCTAGCTAGATACATTTTTATTTATTTTATTTTTATTTATTTTCTATCCCACCTTTATTATTTTTATAAATAACTCAAGGCGGCAAACATACCTAACACTCCTTCCTCCTCCTCTTTTCCCCACAACAACCACCCTGTGAGGTGGGCTGGGCTGAGAGAGGGAGACTGGCCCAAGGTCACCCAGGTGGCTTTCGGGCCTTAGGCAGGACTAGAACTCACAGATTTCTGGTTTATATCCTGTTGCCTTAACCACTAGACCCAAAAGGCTCACATTTTAGGCCTGGCTGCTAACATTTATAACTTCCACCAGAATTGTAGTCCAAGTGAGGCGAAAACTAAACCTCATCGTTAAATGATCTGCCCAGTTTATAATTTCCACTGAACAACACCTCTGCTCAGTGTCTTTGGAAAACTCTGCTTGTAATGCCAGCCTTGACTGCTTGCCTCTGAATATGCCAGCCAGGTGGCCAGACTCAACCTTTGTCCAAATAAAAATGCAGGGCTTGCAATGCAAGGAGGAGCTCTGGATACCAAGGAAAGTTATTTTTTTAAGGCAGGAGAAAACATCATTGAATGTTTAGAAGGAAAGCTCAAGGCCTTTCTCAACACTAATTCCTTTATGACCATTCCTGTGACAGAGTGTGCTGCACAAGGATTGTTCATCCAAGTCTACTGTGGACAGCTAATCTTAAATAGGGTCAAACTAGACATGCTGTTAAGGGACGCGGTGGCGCTGCGGGTTAAACCGCTGAGCTGTCGATCGGAAGGTCGGCGGTTCGAAACCGCGCGGCGGGGTGAGCTCCCGTTGTTAATCCCAGCTCCTGCTCACCTAGCAGTTCGAAAACATGCAAATGTGAGTAGATCAATAGGTACCGCTTCGGCGGGAAGGTAACGGCGTTCCGAGTCGTCATGCTGGCCACATGACCCGGAAGTGTCTATGACAACGCCGGCTCCAAGGCTTAGAAACGGAGATGAGCACCGCCCCCTAGAGTCGGATTCGACTGGACTTTACGTCAAGGGAAACCTTTACCTTTTAGACATGCTGTTAATTATATGAAAACTTCAAAAAAAATTGATATCCTACATCACGGTTTCTCAACCAGGGTTCAGTGGCACCCTAGGGTTTTGCAAGAGATCACTAGGGGTTCCCTGGGAGATTGCGATTTAGTTAAAAAAATTATTTCAAATTCAGGCAACTTCACATTAAAGAGGTAAGTTTCATTCTTTATTTTTAGTTTAAGAACACTGTTAATGCATATATACAGGCCTACACATGAAACAAATATAATAGGTTGATAACTTCTGGCCTAGATTTGAGTCTGAAAGTACAGGGGTTTCCCAAGGCCTGAAAAATATTTCAAGGGTTCCTCCTGGGTCAAAAGGTTGAGAAAGGCTGTCCTAGATGGTCCAGGAGCAGGGAGAGTTGAAGGAAAGCTCAAGACCTTTCATCCAGGAGCATGGTCCATCAGTAGAAAGAGTTTGGGAACTGCTTTGTCCTATGTCTTGCTATCCTCATTTCAACTCATGGAGTCTTGAGTAGCTTTGGCAAGCAGGGTCCTTGGGCTTGAGGTGCATGGACAGGAGAACAAACCCTTCCAGCTTTCATAGTCCAGACTTCCTTGCTCAAAGACGTCAGTCCCATGGCTGGAGATGCCCAGCAGCAGTGCAAGGGTTGACTACTCTCTTGAAAATGCCTGAGGTCAAGCCAGTTTCACCTCAGGATTCTTGGCATTGTATGGGCACATGCCCGCATTGGAATTTGTTGTGGGTTCACTGTCTCATAAAAGTTGGAAGAAAAAGTACATCTCTCATTAAGGATCTCTTACCCCTTATTGATATGGTTAAATTCAGGGCCAGAGTCTGCCTTTCTTCCTGTAAATGTGTCAACTGAATTGTGAAAGGGCCTAAGTAGTTAGGAGCTGCTTTCTATTCTCAGATCATTGATCTAAACAGCTTCATCCTGTCCAAATCAGAGGTACAAAATCTGACTCTCTATTTTCCATTTTTACCCCACTTCCATGGTTCACTTTCAGTGGCTGTTATACAGGCTCAGTACTCACTGAATTGTTTTTAAAATCTCCTCTAAGGTTTTTCATTCTTACACACAGACACACACACACACACGTACACTTATATGGGTATCCATGATGGCATCAAATAAATCAAGATGGTGGTCACAACTATATAATCAAAGAACAAGCCCTTTTTTTACATGTGTTGCATATGTGATGAGTGTTAAAAGGGGCAGAGCTGATTGCACAGTCACAGCTGTCATCGTGATTTTTTTACCTACCCTACATACATCCCTGTGTGTATTGTTATTGTTATTATTATCATTATTATTCCCAAATCCTGCAGGATGAAGACCTTTTCACTGAAGGTTATAGAAGATAGGTTATGTAATCTGCCACACTGGTCTAGTGCATGTTGGTAGGTAGACATTTTTTGACTTCCCAGTCTAAGGCTGAGAGAGAGTGACTGGCCCAAAACCACCCAGTTGGCTTCTTTGCCTACATGTATATGCAAGTATGTACGTATGTATGCATAAAAGTCCCCTCTCACCCCTATGGGTGGTATGTGTCTTCCTCAACCTTGAATCCTCTACCGGAGGCCTGGGAGTCTGAGGGTTCTGCGCAGTATCTTGGCTGTTCCTAGCACTGCACTCTTCTGGACAGAGAGCTCAGATGTTGTTCCTGGGATCTGTTGGAGCCCCTCTCCAGCTTAGGAGTCACAGCCCTGAGTGCGTGTACGTATGTGTATATGCATGTGTATGTGTATGTATATGCTTTTGCCTACAAACACACACACACACACTTCCAGATTCTTCTAAGCCTGCTAAAAGCTTTCTGATATATGTAACCCTCAGAGAAGCCACAGCCATGGTTGATAATCCAGATTACAACAAAACCAAACGATACAAATTTCATGTAGTATCTGAGCTAGCTGGTGCCTTGCAAGTTGCATTTCATTCTTAACCTGGGTTTGAGTTGCTCACCTTTGCCAGGTGACTGTAACGCAGCACGCGGGGCGGGTGATGGAGAATAAAGCTCCCCTCCCACTCAGTTCTCTGGGTCATTGAGTCCAATTGCTAGATTGGTACTGGTTGGCTTTCTCTTTCCATGTATGGGCTTTCACGACAAAACTGTATTAATGCAATAGGAAAGAAAGCGTTTCTCTTTGTTTTCAATCTGTCTCATTATCAAGATGCACCCCGGCCCATGTAAACTAAAGGTATTTGGGGCGGGGGGGAGGGGGAGAGAGAGCAAGAGGGAGAGATGGGCTTGAGATCTGATTGTCAATGAAAAGGGCAATTTTCGAAAGAGCACCAGGATCATCCTAATCTCTGGGGACTTTATTATGCGAAGCATGTCTTTTATAGCATGTTCTTACCCACTGCCTGTCTGCTAGTGCCCCTGATTGTGACAATAACTGTTCCACTGACATTACTCTAATTAGGACTAAACTCTACCCAGTGAGATTACCTGTCTCTCTGGTGAGACAGCCAAGGAAAAACATGCTTAAATTACTGTTATCTGTTTCTTCCTGCCCCCATCTGTTTGCTTCACTCACCGTTATGTCACTGCTGAAGTGATAGCATGATACATGAGCTCACAAACACATGCTATTTTGATGAAGCTAGTACTTAATATGTATTTTAGAAAAAAAAGGAGTGTTAGGGCTTCATCCTGCTGGTAAATTCCTCATTGTGGTCCAGGGGTCAATCCATTATTCCCAGGCTCATCTTCTTTTCCAGTCTCTTGTAAGGACTCTTACTAGACTATTTGAAAGTACGATGAATCTTTGTAAGATGGTTTATAAAGACCAAGCTGCAAAGAGTATTTGGCCTCAAGGGGTATGTAGAGTGGAGTTCCAGCTATACAATGGCACTGTTTCACACAGCCACTGCAGTTTTTCTACAGCCAGGAGTTGCCATTTTAAATTTCCCATCAACCTCCTGAGGATGTTTTATTTATTTTATTTACCATCTGCTGTATAGTCGGAGACCAATAAGACAAGCAAAAAGCAAGCAATTAATATAGATCAGATAAAAGCTACTGACAATAGATTAAAATGCTAAAAGAGAAAGGAGGAAAGGAAAAGGAGAAGGGATGTGTCTGTATGTATGTACATGTGTGTGTGTGTGTGTATGTATGTGTGTATATGTATGCATGTATGTGTGTGTGTGTGTGTGTATGTATGTATATGTATATGTATGTGTGTGTGTGTGTGTGTGTGTGTATATATATATGGGAATATATGTAGTATTATAGGTATGTGATGCATGGAGGGTGAGTCAGAATGGACTAGAGTCAGAAGACATTCATGCTAAATCCATCATCTTCTAATTGTGACTGCAACGGCATAGAATTTTGCCACATTTGCAGGGATTGCTCTACTTCTGATAGAAAAAGCACCAGTTCGGATGGAGGCCAGTCCAAGCATCTGCTGATAAGGGGGAGGTTAACTCTAAGTGCCAGGTGTGCTCCACGGGGCCACTCAGGAGGGCAAGTGCAATAGCCTCATCCTGAAGCCATTCCGGAAGAGGGATGTTATTAAATTTCTTCTCCATGACCTTTGAAGGTAGGGTGTTGGAGCTCACCAGCGTGAATGCCCTTCTATGTGAGGCAGAGAGGACGCTGTGGAGAGATCTGGGAATGGCATCCTGCATGTTGGTGAAAGCAGTGCAGTGATGGTGTGAGGATTTGGCTCTGTCTTCCTGTAGGATTGAATTAAATACTCTTTGCTTGGCTTCAGCCACAGCTTTCGGTAATCCCATCATAAACAGAAGGTGCAACTAGCATTCAGCAATTATTTGCCTCTTCCAAGAGGTGGATTTGTCAGCCAGGATAAGCTGAGCTAAGCACCCCCCCCCCCACCTCCCCAACTTGTTTCAGCAGTATTTCAGCCAGAAGAGTCTCATTCTGGTCTCTGCTGAGGAGAAATGTATTTGCCCCTGAGGGGGGAGCACAGAGCATGGCTCTCAGAAATTAGACTGAATTGGATCTAATGCAGATACATCTTCATAAGGGCAGAGCTGAGCACTTTAAAGGAGGAGGATTCACACTTTGGCTTTAAACTGTTTGAGTTCTGCTGGAAACAGTTACAATCTTTGCAGCTTGCAGATTCAATTATTACTTTTGTGGATTTTTGCACCTGAATGGAGAGCTGCTGATTTAGTGTTTCCACAAAGTGGAAGATGATGCCTAGATATTTAAAGGCCTGTTCAGTTTGGTAGTTGTAAATTTTCCAACTTTGTGGACTTGTATTTTGACACTTGGAAAATATAACCATCTTTGTTTTGGAATAATTGATTTCCAACTTTATTATTATGACAATATGATGTTAGCATACATAGGGATTGCTGCAAACTGACAAAACATGGATAAGCTAACTGTATTATCTGCATATTTATTTATTTTATTTATCAGATTTTTATGGCTGCCCATCTCACACAACGTGACTCTGGGTGGTGTACAATAAAACCAAAAATTAAAACAGAATATAAAAACCAGTTAAAACAAATAATTAACATGAGCAAAAACAAGATTGCAAGAGGGTTTAAATTAAGATGTTATATGTGGTGCAACCAATGCATGGGCTCTCTGCTGCCAGGAGATCCCTAGACCTGATGAGAAAACTAGGTTTTGAGGCTTTCCGAAAGGTCATTAGGGTTGGGGCCAGCTCACTTCAGAGGGGGAGGATGTTCTAGAGGGCGGGTGCCACAGCAGGAAAGGCTCGTCTCCTGGGTCCCATCAGATGGAACTCCTTAACAGATAGGACCTGCAAGATGCCTCTCCTGTTGGACCTGATGGGACACGTAGATGTAATCAGGGAGAGGCGTTCCCTTAGATAACCTGGCCCCATGCTATGTAGGGCTTTAAAGATCAAACCAGCACCTTGAATTGCACCCGGAAGCAGGGCTGCAACTGGGGGGGCGAGCGGGGCATGTGCCCTGGGTGCTGCGCTGGGGGTGTGCCAAAATGAGCACTGGGGGGGGCGCCAAAATGGGCATGGAATCCATGTTTGCCCCGGGTGACACAGACCCTGGTTGCAGCCCTGCCTGGAAGCAAATGGACAACTAATGCAGCTCATGGAGCAGAGATGTCACATGTGTCTTTCTAGGACACACATAACTGCCTGTGCTGCTGCATTTTGCACCAGCTGAAGCTTTTGGATGCTCTTCAAGGGCAGCCCCATGTAGAGTGTGTTACAGTAGTCCATATAGAAGTATGGGAATTGTTTTAACTAGTTTTTATATTCTGTTTTAATTGTTGGTTTTATTTTACACCAGCCAGAGTGATCTTGTGTAAGATGGGTGGCCATAAAAAATTGATAAATAAAATAAATAAATATGCAGATAATGATAATGTGAGCCAGAGTCAAGGGATCGAATGCCCATTTGGTGAAGATCTGTACAATTTCATTGATATGAAAGTTAAATAAAAAAGAGGAGTCAGAAGGCAGCCTGCTTGATTCCTTTGTGGGTATTAATACAGCTCACCAGGCTGCTATTCTGAGTATATTTAGAGTATATTTACCATGTACAGAGTTGCTTTCATGGACCATCATTATCAACCAAAGGAGGGGAGGTCTGAAGATAAGCCTGCTAAGCTCTTCCAGAATTTCACAGGGAATATGGTCCAAGGCTGCCTTCACATTGATGAAGATCCCCTGGAGCATTTCTTGATCAGGTGGGATAGCATTTAACACTAGTCAGCAGTTGAATAACCTGGTCTGAAGCCAGCTTATCTCTCTTGGGTCTTCCAATCCAGAAGTTTATAATCAAAATGTTTGGCATATAATTCATTCAGCAATAGTTGACGCTTGGACTTTTTGCCTTATGGAGCAGTTCAACTCCTTAAGCATCGGGAAGGATCTGTCATTTTGAGTAATGGGGATGGCACTCTAGCATTATGTAGGGGCTCACCAAGAAAATTTATGGGATATAAAATGGGGGCCACCGCCTATACAGGATAGTGCATCCAGTCGCAAAGAGATTGTCAGCCAATGGAAACCTTCCAGTATTCCTTTTACAGGCTTTCACAAATACAGTTCCTTGAAGCTAATCCCCATACAACTTCAGCTCTGGCAAATATACAATTTTAGCTCCTTTTCCTAACTATGCACAGATGGTCGCCCTGTGGCCTCCAGACCCGAGATGCAGCCCACTGTGTGTATCCACAACATCTTCTGCACCTGCTGCTGGTTGTTTATGTTGGCTATGGCTGCTAAATCTGCTGTCACCATTCTTTCTACAGTTCCTAATGCTCTTTCCCCATTTTTCTGCTCCTCCCTATTTGCTGCTGCAGGCTTCCACCACCACCAATGGTCTGTCAATATTCAGTTGACCAATTGACATATGCTCAATATTCAAATTCAGAATGAAAAATGCATCCTTGATTTTATCCATATCCATATATATATAAACTCAAGATGGTGAACATGCCTAATACTCCTACCCATTTTCCCCACAACAACAACTCTGTGAGGAGGGTTGGGCTAAGAGAATGAGGAAGGCCTAGAACTCACAGTCTCTTTGCCACTACACAAAATTGGTTCTGTGATGTGTCATTCCACATGCCAAATTTTATATTTAAATTGAATTCTGGCCATCTTTGCAACTCTTTCTCCTTTCTGTGCCAACATTATAGACTTTCTTTCCATATCTGCTTCAGCTCCATTTTTCCTTGGTCCTTACATTTATCCCTAACACTGTACAGCAGCATATACTGGGGTAGGGGCATGGGGAGTGTCAAAAAAGTCAAGAGATCACATGATCATGATTGCCATGTTAACTTTTTTGACTTCCCCATTGCAGACAATGTTGCTATGCACTGTGGCGTGTCTTTAAAAAATCAGCACAAAGTTATATATATCCTCCTAAATTCCCCAACTAGACATGAAACTGGTATGACTATATATGTAAAGATACGTGACAGCACAATCCTTATTCCTTGATATTAAAGATTATCAGGCTTCTCTGCACATTAAACTGCAAATACACTGATATCAGTTATTTTTCATTTATATGATTGTTAATTTATAACATCTGGACATCAGATGGATCTGAAAGAAACTCAGATGCAATCTCAAGATCCAGGCAGAAAAAAACAACATAACATTTTGAACAAAATCCATCTCCTCCTTCCTGTCTTTTTCCCCAGGCTACTGAAAAAGAAAAAAAAAGAAGTATTTCCTAATAACTCCTTCTTTAATTATATATAAATAGTTTAGAAGAAATAGACATCTGCCTGCATTTGGGAACAACACCCAATTAAGAAATAAACTAGTGTGAAAAAGTAGAATTGCTTATCTCAGGACAAACTCTTCTGTTTTCAGACCCACAAAAATGGTAAAATGATAAAATCTAGGATTAGAGGAAGCAGAAATTATTGATACGGATAACATTTCAGATTCAGAAAATGAGACAAAATCAAGTTTTTTTGTTTTGTTTTTTGGTTTGATTTTCCCTGCGCAGATCTACAAGATTGCTAGTTAAAGCCTGCCTGGCTGGAGTGGACATATCTTCAAGCACCATGTTGTGAACAAATCCAAACTGAAATATTAAAGATTTAAAAAGTAGGTCAGATGTAACAAATGCATTTTAAGACATCCAGACTTTAAAATTAAATCATAACACAAAATGGATAAATTTTCTGCTCTGTGCCAGTAACCACAGATTTACTTGGGTTCTTTTATTATGTAAAAATTCTTGTTCACACAGAAGAAGGTTTATGGTCATTTACATAAAAAAGAACAAGAGAAGATCGGCAAAATTAAACCATCTCTTCAATATGGAAAGTGCATAAAGAATGCAGGAAGCAAGCTGAGATTCATCAGAGCAATAAACATTTATCTGGGTTGTGCACAATCTCAGAGTGTGGAAATGTCTGTCAACAGTCTTGTCAGAGTGGATGTGTTCAAATGGAAGCTAGGCAGCCATCTATCCCGGGTGCTTTGATTTAGGTTTCTATGCTGAGCAGAGTTGGACTTAATTGCCACTTCCAACTCTTTAATGCAGTGATTCTAGGATCAGCTGCTCATATTGTTTTCTCAACAGACACTAACTTGATTGCCTCCTCTGATTTGCTGGTGGACTGGGATGTCAATGGCTCATGCCAGATGCTGCCCGGTATGTGCAGAAATAGAAAGAGCTCAGATCATAGTAAAATGTAAAAGATTATGCTTCTGCTCTAAAGGTCAAAATGATTTGGAGCGATAATATACACAATATAAGATCTACAATATGCCTGTTTCAATAGAATCTATCATCAAGAACCATTTTTCTAGGGAACTCATGGGGTTCTAGAAGCTGCTGAGCTACAACTCGCAGGAACATCTGTCAATATGGACAATGCTGAGGAGTTGTCGTTCTGAAGAGCCACAAGTTCACAATTCCTGCTTTGTAGAGTGGCCCTTATGATCTTCCTCTTCTCCACAAAGGGTGCAGCTATCTATTGTCTGAGCTAAATTATCAGCTGGATGCTTTGTAGGTAGATCAAAATCTAACAGATCTTACAGCCTGCAACTAGAGAATTGTACCTGGATACCATTTGGGAAAATGGATAAGGAAATCCAAAGTGTGAGAACCACTCACGCACTCCAGACCATTTTATTTGCTGTGGTTCTTTTGTCAGTAATTATGAGAATCTCCTGGAGACGGTAACCATTGGTAGGGCTAGTAATAAGCAGATCTGACTAGCAGCCACATCCAGAATATGAAATGGTAGGTGCCAGGTAGGCCCCAGTTTACAATTGTGCTGTACATAGGTTTGCATTGCATGGATTTATCAGGTGATGCACAAGGCCAGTTGGATGGTATTAGAACTATCACACTGAGCTCAGAAAGTACAGCTGCCATTCAAGGAATCATTAGCAACAAAGGAGTGTTAGGGGAACATGTTGTGTTGTCATCACACTGCAAGGCTGGCTGCAGTTCAAATTAGCTTCCTCACAGAGTGTGAATCAAAATGACATGTAATCTGAATGTTAATGAATTTTTCCCACTCTTGCTTAAAGCTTCATAGTCCACCTAGCAAATTGTCATCTGGAAGACGGTATCTTTCTTTCCTGGGATTATGAATACAGGAGTATATGCAAGTTTGTGCAGAATTCACCTGCCCAAGACATTGGCAAAAGTTATTCATTTAATGTCAAAGAACTTTGTATAATATATAATGTCAAATATACACACAGCCACACATAAAATGGTTTGTGATACTTAGAGCTATGGATTCAGGAGAGCAGTAAGTTTAATGCAACATCTCTGAATAAGCAAACTGGATACAGGATCTTAAATATGTAGCAAGCATTACCAGTTTTGAAATAAAACAGGGACAATAGCTACATAATTAACGTATTGATTTTAAAACAGAGTTCTCTTATAGTAAAGAAGGTCAGGATAGGCTGGCTGCAGATTGAAAGGGAACAAGAAGCTGAGCACAAATGGAGTTGCAAATTTGGGGCCTTTCCCTACTTGCATCTAATCTCTGCACAAACATGTCCTGGCAACATCTTTTTTCTGCAGTGTCCCCATAATATTGTCTTTATTCTCATCCCCAGCCCAGGAGTGAGACAGGTTTTAAGTTCTTCTTAGTCATAAAAATCTATAAGAAGCATCCACAGGATGTATAGAAAGGGGAAAGCATGGTGAAAGCAGCATCGCACCAATGCCGTGTAAGCCCTGCCTTTTGTGTGTGTGTCTTGAGGTCACATGCATGTACAAAAGAGATGGAGCTTGTATCACAACAGCACAACATGGTTTTCATTACTCTGATGAAAATGTTGGATCCTGCTAATGCCTTTTTGCCACCCACTACCTTGGAGGACATCAGGTGACTGCGGGGTCTGGGAACAGGGGTGATAGAAGAAGAATAGAGAACAGCAATGGGGACAATAAATTTCACGCAGGTATAGCTTCTGACAACTCAAGGGTGAGTAGATAAACAATTCCTTTTGGCAGTGAGAAAAGGCTCTACTTCTGCACCTGTGGGACTTCAGCTACTGTACATTTTCAGATTCTAATTGGAAATTAATCCTCAGTTTACAACTTCTGGATGGACGTCTTGCCAGAGTATTTCCAGCAATCTTTGCTGAAGTCAAAGATAGTCCAGATGGGAGAAATAAGTGACTAAAAAAGAAAATATTTAATATATTAGGCATAAGCATAATAACAGTTTTTAATTTATTTGTTTTACAATACTTGTATATTCCCAGCTCATATGATTCAGGTAGTTTACAATAATAAGATTAAAAACACAGAACTTAATTGCTTCAAGTAACTCAGCAATAAATATATACATAACAAAAATAAGGCAGTCCATCCACAATAAATCACCACTACCACAACATATTTTTTTAAAAATCATGAAATGCCCAACTAAATAATACAGTCTTCACATCCTTGTGAAGTAGCAGCAAAAGCAAGAATAGGAAACAAAGCAATACCCTGGCGGATGTTCCAAAGCTTGGGGCCACCGCAGAGACGGACTATCTTCTCCAAGCCCACGTCCCTCTGATCTGATGCAAGGAGCAGATCCTAAACCTTCCCTTGAGACAGGCACACATGGACTGGGCAGATTCCCCTTGAAGATGGTCTTTGAAACATTGTAAGTCAAAACCTCCACTGTGAATTGGACACAGAAACTGACCAGACCAGACCATTATATAGCAGTTCATAACCACTACTGTCCTGGGGGCTGCATTTTGCACCAATTGTTAGTCATTTTCAAAGGCAGCCCTTTGTACAGCATGTTACAGTAATCTAATTGTGTGGTGGTGAAGGCATGAGTTACAGTTGTCAGGGCTCTGGGATCCAGGTAGGTTTGCATGGCTTTTACCTGCTGTCCCAGCAAGAATCCAAGAGGATCCCCAAATTGCAGACCTTCAAGCAGATGACAACCCCACCTATAGCTTCAAGGTCCTGTAGGCAAAGTCAAGAAACACACATGGCAGGGATTCCAGGTGTGCTCCTTATTGTTGTAGGGAAGAACAACAGAATCTTGAATAACTCTCACTTCCATCTTATACCAAAGAAAACTGAGGCAGGGTTATCTTGAGTTGCTTTATCACATTTTCCTCTTTCTCAGAACTGAGGAATCTTTTCTGGAACTCCTCCCTTAATGGTTCAATCATTCCTTCCCCCTTCCCAAAGCCAGGACTACATTATTTCATAGGTTGTATCTGAGCAGATGTTTCTGGACAAATGCAACTCCATTCTGTGGGACTAAAGCTTAAGCTTGTCTCTACCCATTCTGTTCCTCATAGCCTTCAGACACCAGGCTAGGATTTGGCTAGCAATGGTGGTTTGGCCTGGAGGTGATGATAGAAAGCTAAGGATCATCAAAATGCCAATGGTACCTCACACCAAACTGATGATTGACCTTCCCAGTGACTATCTATGGATGTTAAACAGCAGCAGGAAGCAAACCAAGTCCTGTGGCACCCTATTTTGGGGTAACCATGGACTTGGCTGTCTCCCCACTACCCCAGGGGCTTGGGTTTTTGTGAAATGATCTGTCACTCAGTACACAAACTCAGTACACTCTCCCCACAGCAGTTTTGGAGGGCTGATACAAAAACATCCATATGATCTGAGACTGTGCCCCTGTGGACAAGGGGCTATTGAAACTACAGCTCATGTCCCGCTATGCTGTACCCTCTATAAGGATTCAAGGACCTGCCTTATAGCTTCTTACCTGGTGAAACACCCGGGAAATTCTTACCTTTTTTATGTGCAGTTGTTGTTATCAGATCAGTACGATTCAGTCTCCTTGAACGTAGCTAAATTTTGTTGTACTGCCTGTACAATTAGCAGACTTCAATTTGTCCACCAATGAACCCACCACCAATTGTAATATTGTATCTTGTTTTGTTTTTACTTTATTTTTATTTTAAATGTGTTTCTGTCTGCAATTCTGGTCAGTGACCACGATAAAAAATTCTATTCTACTCCATTCCCTCCCTCCCAAGAAATCCAACCAATTCAGACATTACTGCCCTGTTGCTCTTCTTCTTTTGACTGCTTAACATGTCCTGTCCAGTGTAGTTCTTCTAGCCACAAGTTACTGGCAGTTGGAAAAGAAAAGCAGGAGGGGAGGGGGGCAGAATTGCCCAGCCATGGGACCCCAGGGGCTCTAGATGGGCAAATTATGGGCCAGCCCAACAGCTAAGGAAGGAGTATATGCAATTATAACTCACTTTACACTTGGGCAAAATGTCACAGCAGAAATATTGAGAAGCCTTTGGAAACCAAATTGGCCACATTGACTGTCATACAAGAGAATTAGTTAAACTCCAAAGGCTAAAAAGCAGGTAGTCCTCTTAATAGCAGTCCTCTTCTCTCTCCTCTCGTTTTTCTACTTTCCATTCAGCGCTGAATGGAAATAAATTGAACATTTATTTTCCAGACAAGAATCAGTTGGAATAGATTAACTCACAGCGTTAGAGCCTTCATTTATGAGGAACTGAATACAGATGTTTTGATCTATAATTTAGTCAAGCAACTAGGCAAGTAATCTCTTCAAGAAGCAGATTGGCAGATTCTGGCATTGAAGGAGAGAATGAATCTTTAACACAAGTACACACATTACCTTTAAAAATGCAGGCTGAGCTGCCCTCACAAAACAGAATGAGGCTTGCCATCAGTGGGAAACAATTAAAGCATTTGTCACAATTATACTACATTGTAAACATTACAAACAGGCTATTTACAGTAGAAGGCTTCTAATTTGTGTAATTGTGCATTTTCAGAAAGAGTAATTTGGAGAGAGAGTTAGACATGAAATTTATGTTTTTAACAGCTAAACTATAGGGTGGCCTGTGGAAACTTGCCTAAGTTTTCTTCTTTCTCTGCTACTTGTTTGCTATTAAGCTGTGCAAATGTTGGGGCACATCTACAGACTTCTCCCTAACTTCAGCTTCAGACTGCCAACTGTTTTTGAAGGACTTTCCTCTCACCTCCAACCCATAGCTGAGGCCAGCTGATTTTGGTTTTTCCAAACTTAAGTAAAAGTGCCAACTTCCTTCCACCTGCACAAACCCAGCTATTTGCATGATAAGCATCGTTTTGCTGGCAATTGAGTGGATGATGCAACAGTGGGTGGGACATGCCTAGCTCCTACTGGTCAGTTTTGAGTATGCAAACACCTCCCTCCCTTCCAATTATGGTTAGTGAGTGACATTTAACAGGTTACTCAGTGTGAGAGAGTACAACTCTTTGAAATCATATTTACTGTCCTCTCCCAGATCCCCTGCGCAGCATATCAGCAGGCCACAGAACTCTCACACTTTAGCCAGCCACCAGCTACAGCCTGCCAATCCACCATGTGGGCTTCTCCTGCTCTTGATATGGTGCCACTCCAGGCAGAAGGTTGTAGACTTGATGACATGCCACAAGGGAGATTCCCCAGGTTGCACAGGGTAGGAGCGTTCTGGGAAAGTAAGTGAGGAGGGGTTGCAGGGATCCAGCATTGGAAGGAGTAAAACAAGAGCAGAAAGACCTCTCCCACCTTGCTGATCTGGTTCTGACAGATAGTTAAACCCACCATTTCGGGATCAGCCCCATCTCCATGCTGTCAAAGCTCCTCTGTGAGGCATCTCCCCATGTCAAAGAGATGTGATGCACCACAGCAGAGCCAAGCCCTTCCTTGGCACATCTCTCTTGTTTACAACAGTAAGAGCTTTTCACACATTACCATACCATTTTTCTTGTGTGTAGCATTAAGCAAAAACAGGCTCAGTTCCAGATTGCACCTATTACCCCTGCTGAGACTTAAATCACTTTTGCATAATCAGTATGGGCATTTTCTCCATCTATAAATCAAATTTAAAAGCAACAGTGACTAGAACATACATAATTTTTTGAAAATCAATGTTTATGTGAATGATAATTGCACAAGGTACAGTCTACCAATGGATGCCACAGCAACAATTCCTTGACACAAAATTTTGCAAGTCATTTGGAGTCAAGCTTCCATATAATGAGCATCAGTAATTGAAACATAACTTCAACTGAGTTACCCATCAAACCTATAAACTCTTAGCCCCAAAGACAGAGAGAAAGAGATACACATACACATACACATACACACACACGGGTAGGCAACCTGAGGCCCCTTGTGGTCCCCTTGGAGTTCCCTCCAAATATAATGCTGAGGCTGTGCAAAGCATCTGAAAAGGGTGCACTCCTCCTTGAAGTGTCAAAATAGCTGCCTCTTCAGCATGACTGGTTCAAAGGCTTTCCCCAACTATCTGAGTGTGTATACGCACAGACAACACTTCCACTGGGAATGCCAGTCCAGGCATGTCCAAACAGCCATCAAAGCCACCACACAACATTTCTAGAGAACCTCACTGTCATTGCACTTTGGGGAGGGGTGCTATATAGCTAGTCCTCGTTTAGCAACCACAATTGGGACCAGCAACTCAGTTGTTAAGTGAAGCAGTTGCTAAGTGAAACCACAACTGTGCTTATGATCTTACTTCAGCTTTCCTTTGCTTTACAGACCTGCAAAGGTCATAAATGCAAGGACTGGTTGCAAAGTTACCTTTTCATCACTGTTGTAACTGTGAACAGTTGCTAAGCGAGGCAGTCACTAAAGGAGGACTATCTGTATTCATGACCAAGTGGTCCCTTGGATGCTTTGCCCAGCCCTGGTAATTATATTCCAAGGAAGCTCAAAAGCCCAGATGTGCAGGCCCTATGAAAGGTGGAGTTTCCAAGAAGAGCTCCATGGAATCATTGCAAAATCTTTTCCCATAGTAGCTGGCCTTCCTTTGTTTTCTCTGGGAAACATGTCCACAAACAGGTATTAGCAATCTAATCACACATACAGTGCAGCATTTTCTGCAGGGAATATAGTATCTTCACATTGTCTCACTTATAACCCATTTCTTCACCTTACATTTGTATGTATTATTTTCCCTGCTAAAACACAGACACAGTCAAAATCACTTGCTTACTACTTCTAATAATATGTAGTATATTTGAAAAAATGATGATTCCATCCATGTTCATTAATCAGGGTTCACTCATTTGGTTTTTCACTTGCTAAGCTCACATCCATTTCTGTGATTCTTTGTTCCCTCTTTTATCTTGGGGGAGGGGGTTACTTGTGACAATGGTGCTGATATTCTTCTCAGTAGCACCATTTTATTTTACCAAATTGTGACCACAAGGAAGAGGTTATAGAAATTATCTATGCAGCTGCTGGAAAAAAGATTTGAGTTAAGAAATGTATATGATGGGGTTTACATAAATGAAATCATTCATGCACCCCTTCAGATTCATTCATACTTATTCAGAGTGAGGTTAGTTTCATAACAAATATGAATCAAATCAAAAGGAGTCTTAATATTTATTTGTTGCAAAATCATATCCCTATTTTAATGTATTTGTAGACCAAATTGAAAAGTGTACAGGTCCAGCTTGATTTAATAGTGGAACATCCCAATGTGGTTATAGTACTTTTCTGAGCACATCTGTATAAATAATACAAATACTGTAAAAGAACATATATGCAATAAAATGGAATGTGGTATTTAAATAAAACCAAGCATGGAATCAATACACATGATTTGTGTAATAAGAATCTTAACTTACTGCAATTAACTCCTTGCAGTCAATTATTATATGTTGAATATACTGTTTCCTTCAATGTCCTTATGGCTGTACACAAGAATACACACTTGAACCTTCAAATGCAAATCACAATAAACTTTGTGACCATGTTTTATGTCCACATAGTTATTTGATCCACTAGAGATGCAGGAGATGTGGAAGTTTGTAGAGATTTTGCCATAAGACACAAACATGTCTATGAAATTTTCCCTGCAGGGCTTCTTCCCCTGCCCAGGAGCCATTCTCCTGGCCTAATGACTTTCTGAGATTCTGCAAAGGGATCTCAAATCCATAACAGAAATACATTCCATAGCTTGGAAGAATCTATTTATCATGTAAGGCCAGGGCCACAACTAGGGGGGGGGCAACAAAATGAGTGCTGGGGGGGGCGCCAAAATGGGTGCAGAATCCATGTTTGCCCCGGGTGACACAGACCCTAGTTGCAGGCCTGTGTAAGGCCCCTCTTTAAGCTCAGCTATACCCTCCTCTGCCCCACCAACCAGTCAGCCAGGGTATTTTTGGACATGGAAATGTTGATGTCTTACAAGACCAGCATTCCGGTGTCAAAAATCCCCATATTCAATCAGGCAATTTGAAAGGCAGCTAAACTTTCCCTCTGTTTCCCAGCCCTGCCACAAGTTACAGAAAACCATTGATGAGTTGTTTTTCCTGCCAGGAGATGACACTGGATGGGAGGGGAAACTAAACTGGACATTCCACAATTGCTGCCCTGAAACAGTCCTGCATGAAATCTTTGAGAACGGAACAACTCACCAGTCTTAGAGCTTAGCTATATGGGCAATTCCATTTACTTTATGCCAAATGAAGAATGGAAGGGATGTACATTAACACATTCATGAATTTCCCTCATACTTTTTTTTTTGCGGGGGAGAGGCAAAGCTGTGGTATGAATCAGAGCAAAAGGGTGTCAGACTTTGTATGTTATAGAATGTTCCATAAATTATACACAATTAATTCAAGTTTGGTTAAGACCCGTATTCAATTCATTTGACAAATGTTTCCTGAGCAGCTAAAAATTTTACCTAGGTTATAACCACTGTTTATTGTCCCCTGGCCTATTAGTCTCCATTTCTTCCATCTTTGCGCAGCCATTTCCCTTTGTTGGTTGGATAGCATAAATTCAGTTGGAACCATAGTGATAACTATCAAGGCTCAGCATATTTTATCTGATGTCCTCAGTTGTGAGAAAGGCTTGGCACATAGTGTCATGAGCATTGATGGTGAGCAGGAGGGGGCCCCTATCCAGGGGGGAAAACGCATGTGTAGTAGTGAGGAGTTAAGCAGCCATTCAAAGAGACACAGAACAGACCCGCCTTGACTTTTGGGGTTTATCTGTCTGGGTTTTTCCCACGCTACTTCAGTTTGTTAGGATTTTCTGTCTTATGTAGCAGTAATAAACACTAGAGACCTATTCCTCGTCTCAGCGTGGTTCCTGACTGTTAGGACACATAGATTAGCATGAAGGAGCAACTCTTCCCACCTTTTTTTTTTCACATCAACTTGGAAATGCCTAGCTGACTGAACCACCTTTGTGCCAAGAAACATTGGGGAACATGCTTTATTAAATATTTTCAAGAATGGCTACGCTTAAACCAACTGGACCATAAAGTCTTGGCTAAGTGAAGTGCTTAACATATTGTACATCAGATAGATCACAGTTTAGTCTACCAGGAATGATTCCTAAGTAATTCATTCTGATGGAAAGCCCATAAGAACTCTATTTTCAGATCTTTCATAAGAAGTACATAATCTTTGTGTGTGTGTGTGTGTGTGCGTTTGCTTTTGAAGAAAGAGGTGACATTGTCATGAATTTTTATAGAAGTTCTAACTTGTTAAGCAAAGAGGATTTTAAGGTACTTTAGTCAAGGAAGGAAGGGTTACAACATCCTGCATTTCTTTATCATGCATACTTTGAGTTTGAGACTATTTTAGCAATGATAACAATCCAACAGAGAGTTAAGTTTGGTTAAGGGTGGTTTCTTCTTTATTGGGTGTGGCCACTGAATATAAGAAGGAACAAGAAAATGAGTGGGATAAAGAACAAGTTCCTGCCTAGTGGTTTTACCAAATGAAGCTTTACCTTTGACATTTGTTTTATATGTTTATATCCTGCTCTTTCTCTGAAGTGTTCAACAGGCCTCACATATGGATTCTCAAGCAGTGTCCTAGCCAGGAAAGCTAGAAAGTTCATCTAACTTAGCTCCATAGTTGGCACTGAACATGTTAGGCCATTTTCTGAGTCTTCTAAGTATTAATATGTTACAGATGTGCTAACATTTAAGAAAACTTTCTGTGTTCCTTTAAAATTTAAAATATCGCTTTTCATATGCCCCTAACTTCCACTGCCTACCAGAGGTCTTTTTTCATAGCCCATTAAGATGTATGGGATCATAAGTATGAGAAAAGGGGATTCAACAAAGCTTAGAACAACCTTGCGTCATAAGTAAATATGTCCAGTTAATCAGAGGAATGAGCAAGAGTTGAAGGTCAGTTTACACTCCAAAGCTAAGATTTACTAGCCCATAACTGCCCATTGCTGTCACTGTCACAGTGCCTTCCAAGTGGGTATATGTAAATATAATGCTAGTAAAGATTTCTTTTAGCAGATCCAAGCGACTTAATTGTGGGGTTGGCTGCCCTTCCTTCCTTCCGCCCTTCCTTCTTTTTCTTCTCATACCTTTTCTTTCTTCTCATACCTTTCCAGCTTTGGTTTTAGTTGTATTCACTTTTGATCCTTCCCCTTCTGATTACAGCTGCAGCTAAGCGTACATAGTTTAGGTAAAAGGGGTCATTGGTTTAATGAGAGACATATGAGCATTGCTTTATGTCAATAGGAGCCTATTGATCTGAATTCCTCTCTGGTGTGCCTCAGTAGTTTAAGAGAAGCTGCACCAGCACTAGGATACACGGACTTCTGTTTTCAAGCAATAAAACAAGCGGGCCCTGAAAATGGCCAGCTATAGATTGCCTTTCCCTTTTAATGACCTGCTCTTAAAGCAATTTCATTTGAGAGTAAATGCATATTCTTGGTCTTTGTTTGCCTGGATCAAAAGGTAATGCTTCTCACATTCTAGGAACTCAGTTTCAGAGAATCATTGCCAGAGTCTTGCACAGTCTCCCCCCTTTCAGTGTCAGGGGGGAGACGCTGGGCTCTGAAAAGATGGCACTATACCCATTTGTGTGAGAAGCTGTTGAATCATGGGAGTAAAAAAACCCACATCTTTTGCAGAGGATGGAAACTTTCAGGAAAGAGACAGAGTTTTGTGTAAAGTGCTACACTGAAATGGGAAGATTTGCAAGTGTTTTAATCTCACCAAACAAGCTTCTTCTCTCCTCCTCCCCTTTGAGGGAATGAAGTAGTTGTTTCTTCCAAAGCAGTTGGGTGTGTGTAACTATGTCATTAATTAGGGTAGGTGAAGCCTAGTGGATGTGACAATGGGGTGGAAAGGAAGTTGCCCCCTACTATTTTCCTTAGAAAGTGTTATTTGTTGCAGTTTCCCTCTTTGGGAAAGTTGGAGCAAGTCTGGGTTAACAGAATTCTAGTTGTTGTTGTTTTCCAAATAAATAAATAAAATGGAGTGGGGAGAAGATGTGTGGACTTCAACTCCCAGGATTCCCCAGCCAAGGGCAATTATTTTTTTTTAAAAAGTAGAAATTTTCTTCTAAAGGCAAAAAGTAGGGGCCACACAAAAAAGTTAAGGGATTGAATTGCACAGCCTGAGAGTGATGCAAGATAAGGCCCTTTGCATCTGACCGAGGGGCTCTGAAAATTAGGCATCTTCACAACAGCCTCTTCTGCAGAATTAATGCCCAGAAAAATTATATAGGCTGTGACAGTTTTCAACACAACAGTGTATATACTGTATCTCCTAATTTTCTTTTCTTAGAAGTAGGAAAAAGCAGGTGTGATTTGAGAACACAGAGTTTTCCACATCAACAGAATTACAGGCTTAGATCACTCCTAATCTTGAATAAATGAGTTGTCATTCCTGTCCAATCAGTGATCACAGGATTGAAAGGTGGGGGAAAAAATATTCTATAACGCAAGCACAATCCTAGAAGTACAATCAGGTATTACCCTATTCTTCTTTATAGTGGCTATGTTTATTTAAATGAGCTTCTTGGTTCATACTCCATTCTTTGGGTTATTACACAAATATTTTATGCTTTGTTCATTTTACAAGTGCATTAGCTCTTAGGAAGTATAGTAGTTTTATTAGGGTTCCATACAATGGTGATAAAGAAAGCTGCCAGGGAGGTTTAAATTTTATATTTTCAGCTGCACTAATTATTCTCCAGGGAATTAATTAGGGGAACATTTTCTAGCTTTTCAACAACTTTATGCTCACATTCAAGACTGATTTAAGAATCAGTTTGAACTGTAATTACATACATACTCCCCTCTATCCACTCCAAAAACGATACTCTACTCTTATTTCTATACTTTATAAACTGCTGATAAGGCAGTACAGGTGTCATATTTAAACTCTACCTGTGTGTTGACACACAAAGAAAATACCCATAAAGAGATATTATGATCCATTTGTCTTACATTGTTAACAAAAATTGACAGGAATAATTATAAGTAAACATTTTGTGAATAAGATTAACATAGTGGTGGCCAGAACTATTTGTGAAATATTTCATTTATTCATGCCAGGTTAATTCTGGGTGATTCCAGCAGAGTTCCTTGAAGAATGTGCGTAAACATTTTTAAAAAAATATCCTCAATATATTTAATTAAGTTAGGGTAACTAAGTGTTGTCGGGCAGTTGCGTTTTAAAGAAAAGCTGTGGATACTTAACTATTTCCCAGCCAACCCAAATTCTCAGTCCAGATCTGCTGTGCTCCTTCATCTCCTCTGTTACAATTCAGTTTTACTCTTACAATACAGTTATAAATGAAATTAAATTAATTATGGTCCTGAAGGCAAAGGTGGGATTTAATTGATCTAATTAACTAATTAGATTGGAAATCCTGAGTGAGGAGGCCTTTGAGCATCACAGCAGTGGGTGTCAAGAGTACCTTCTTCCACTATTTCTTTACTTAGAAGTGCTCTGTCCCCTTCCCTAACCTCTTTTGGGGGTAAGGAAAACTTCAGGGTTTTTGTACAATGTTTACTTCAAACTGAAGAGTATCCTTCTGAAGACACGGACTCTGCTCACAGAGTATATCTCTATCTCCATTCACAATCCAGGCTATTTTCAAATATGCCTTCCCATTGATAAATATAGATACACAAGCAGTCATTAGTTATTTAGATTAGGGCCCAAGAGTTAAATTTTTTGAATGATAGACATTCCTCTTCCTACTAGGCTAGGATTTGGAGAGAGTCCTAAGATGAGCCTTGGCTGTAGAAAGAAATCAAATAGTTATGTCTGAACCAAAGAACAACCCACAGATAGCATTGAAAAATCAGGGCACAGAAGAACAAATGATTAGAGTTTAGGAAAGTCTTGTCACTTCAACCAGCTTTCAGTGGACAAGGAATATGTTTCCCCCTGCCCCTACGAATCAACAATCAGCTTATTTTCCTTTCTATAGTCCAGAAGAGCATGATGGATGGGCCAGGAGAGCTGAGCTGAGCTTTCCTCTTTGTCCCACAAGAGAAGGGAAATGAATAACAGCTTTCTGACTGTTTACTAGAAAATTACCACATGGGGTCCTACCATCTGAAGGGAGTTGGGCGGTGTACAAATTTAATTAATTAATAAAGTCACTATAAAAGTACTGAGAAAGAAAGGGCCCAGAAATTTTTTCAGGACTTTGGCTCATACAAGGTGTCCTTCAGACTGAGTAAGGACCTTCAGTCTAGATCAGTGTTTCTCAACCTTCAACTCTCCCAGAGCTGAAATCTCCACATCTTAGAGTTGCCAAGGTTGAGAAATACTGTGATTGATTGATTGATTGATTATGTGCCATCAAGCCCATACAGAAGAAGAAATGTCCAAACCTGCCTGAGAAGTCAAGGTACAGAGCAGTGGAACAACTTGGGCTGTATCAGCTACGGTGAGACAGAGCAGGAGAGTTTGGAGCAGACAGGAAGAAGGAATGGAGGGATGAGCTGGATTGGCTTGGGCAGCTCCAGGCTGTGCTGGGCCCAGCAGAAGACCATCAGCCATGGAGGGAGAAGAACTTCCTGACCTGAGTCTCATGATGCCACAGCTGGAGGTATTAGCTGGAATGGATGCCTTTTTTCAGTTGCCAGAAGAGAGTGTGGGGGAGATGAGCTGGATTAGCCTTGGCTGCCTCAGTAAAACTGAGCTAGAGGGATAAGATAGGAATAGTGCTCTTGCATTGTCCTCCTTGTTGCAAGATGGCTTCCCTCATTATTACAGAATTGGCAGTGGAGTTCCTAAGGCTTATTTTTCTTGGAAACATAAGTTTGCCTTTCCTGAGAGGAAGGGTGGAGGTGGCTCAGGAGTTCATGGTGATTATGGCATCCATGGATCTCTCCCAGGTCATGCAGGGTTCTGCATTGGGCCTGCTCTTGAAGAGAATTCAGAAGCTCAACTAAAATAGTGATGGGTGTACTTTGGGGCACCCACATAACACCTCCACTCTGAGAGCTACAGTGGTGGCTTCTGGATGCAATTCAGGGTGCTGGTTGTAACCTTTAATGCCCTTCAAAATTCAGCCCTGGGTATCTGTGGGACCACCTTCTCCCATCTATAATATCCAGTAGGGTGGGCTCACTGCATGTCTCCTCAATTCTCATTTGAGGAGAGAATTGTCATCTTCAGGAGCCCTGTAAGCATGCCTTTTCACTTGGCTTAAATGAGAATGTAGTGAGGAAAGATATAGGGTAGGACACTGTCACTACCACCCAGTCATTTCTGCAGAAAAAGCTTTTAGGGATAACTTAAATAAAGGAGATAATGGAGCATTTTTATATTGGATGTAAGCTTATGATGACACCAAATATATGTTTACATGATAAAAAGTGAATTATTGTGAAAATTGTAAACCACATAGATAGGAAAGAGACCGACTCTTTGTCCTTTCTTTGCCTTTCTTTCATGGGCTAATGAGGAAAACCAAGAAGCTACTTTTATTAACTCATGCATAATTAAGAATCATAAAGAAAAGTTGTTTAAAAGAAGCAAATAGTAAAAGAAGCAATTAAAATTGTGGTATAATATCAGCCTGGTTGCACACTTTTAAAGATTCTCAATAGAACACAAGCACTAGTCCTGCTATACAGAGATTATATGCACCATGCAATGTCTGCAAAAAAAACCAACGCCAGCACATTGTAAAGGGGAAGGAGGAAAATTGCTACTACAGTGCCTTACAACCTCCACAAAACGAGTTTTGAGTCTGTTTGCTTTTTACCCTTGCCAGGGCTTCAATTAAGATTGAAATTTGCATGCAAGCAAGGTTATTCTGAGTTTGTGGACATTTTCTTATTCCCTGAACAGGTTGGCTTTCAAACCTACCATCTCCCAGCAACCTTTTCAGTCATTCTGGTCAGGAAAAATAAACAAACAAACCCTGAATACAGGGGTTGCTTATATAGCGTCACGGTACAGAGAAGGTTTTAGAGGCTTCGCAGTGCATTGGCTGATAATTTCATTAAAAAATCCTCCTTGATAACACTAAACTGTGGATTCACAAGGAATGCTGCCTGCCATCATGATAGACAGAAGACAGTTTAAACCTTCACTCTGTTTATTAATGTGCTAAGAAGGGATATATTGCAGCTGCTCTCCCCAATGTTCTTCAGAGTAGTGATTGGCTTAAAGGGGAGACCAGTTGCTGGCTGTGCTGTGGCATAGCATTAGCACAATACAATCTGCTTAACTCTGAATACCTTTTGGGAATAATTGTGTATGCTCATACAGCAATGATGGGCATGAAACGCTTCCCCTTGCTTACATCACAATAACCATGCAGAAAGAGGAGTGTGAAGAAAGAACTTTGTGGTAAACCAGAAGTGGGTACATATGGAGGAGTGCATACTGAGAACTTGCATGAAAAACAAATGTATGGCAGAAAAAGAAATGGAAACTTCTTCATGTCTTCAACATCATCTTTTTTCTCCATGAGCAAAAAAAAAAAAAGCTTGTAAGTGGGGGAGGGGATTATTTCAGTTTATCCCCACAACAGTAACCCAGTGAAGGAGGAGATTGAGAGAGAGTGATTGGCCCAAAATCACACAGCAACCTTCTGTGGCTGAGGGATGATTAGAACTCATTTTCTATGTTTCTAGCCCAGTACCTTAACACTAACTCTTTTCTCAGGGGAAAAAAACAGATTTCTCCTTCAGCTTTGGATCACTGTTTCACACACTCCTTTTCTGTTTGGTGGGGTGGGGGGAATCTGCTTCACAATACAACATACTGAGAAAATGTGAGACACAGATGCCACAGTGGTGAGACCAGTGGATCAGCAATACAAATCATCTTGAAACTTAGGCAGTGTTTACCTGCCAGCAGTGTCAGAGCAAAGTTAAAAAGGATAAAAGATGTGAATGTTTTAATGGAGAAATGTTTTGATACAATGTATAATTCATGTGCATCATGATATGAATATAGATATAGAATAGATGGGAGGTGGGTATCCTTTTTGTCCTGATTCATTCTTTCTGCATATTATAAAAATAAAAATAAATCAGAAAGACACTGCCATTTTTGAATGGAGCACCCCAAAGAATTTTTTTTATCCTGCGGTGCCCACATGCACTTATATCCCAAGAAAGATATCCCAAGAAAAATATATTCTAGAGTAGAGCAGCATGTTTCTGAAATGTATTAGGAAAGAAAAGACATAAACAACATGGAGACCCTGAGTCATCACAGATTCGCACTGACTGTTGTTCTCTGATTTAATAGAACTCAAAATAGTCTGCTAAGACACTTAATCAAAATAGTCTTACCTTAGTCCTGCTTAGTGAAATGGAATGGGAAATTTAGTTCCTTTCTAAATTGTCATAATAGGACAAGGGGAAGAACCTGAAAGACCTATCTCTACAGCATAAGTCTTGGCAGACAGGAACATAATTGCATAAATGGGTAATTTCAAATAATCTTCCAGTATTTCAGCCATTCACTTTGACTACTGAAGAGTGCCATTGCTTCTGGTCCTTTCTTTGCTCTCCCACAGTTTCCATTAATATTTTCTTAACTTCCATTGGTGACATTTTTCGAATATGGGTGCAAAGAAAGGGCATACACCAAGAGAGAGAAAGAGAAAAGGCAGGGGAGAGGTGAGAGGGAATAGATTTTATTAGACCAAGTAGTTGTTTTAAAGTAGCAAACTTTCCAGCTTGATACATCTTGGCATTTAAAGATTTTTAGAGTTGTGATGAGCACTTCATCAAGACTTCCTTAAAACAACTTTAAGTTATCATTCTGAGTTTAATCGTTCTTTGCAATGCCTATTTCCCTCGCAGGACTCTTAGCCCTTATTATTTTGAGTGGGATTAAGTCCCAAGGAAGGAGACCCCTGGGCTGGGCTTTTCTGACTATGCAGCAATTGTCCTCTGAATCAGGTCATTTTAGAGGAAAAGAGGTGGAGTATTCCCAGAATACAGGCTTCAGTGAAATCAGAGTGACTCCGTGTAAACAAGACGTTGCCTGTCCATGTACTGGACAGCACTACACGGCAGGTGGCTCAAAGAATGACCATTTGGGGGGGCTTTGGGTGAACTGACAGCCAGGAGAGAAGTCTTACAACAATGCTTTATTCTGCAGGATTATTTTTCACCGAGAGGGGTTTAAGCCAGACTTTAGGCCAAGTAAAGCATTTCAGCTTGACAGCACTCCCATATGGAAGCCAGATTGGAATATTTTTTTAAAAAAATAGATGTGGGGTATTAGCTGCAAGTCCTCTTCCACCCAACCTTTGATTTTCAAGGCCTCTGAAAGATTTAGGTTTTATTTGCACAAATTATGATCCATCTCTCAGGATGCCTGGTATTATTTTTGTGGACAATGCTGAAACATTGATATTGATATTAAATGTCCTCTTTTTCAAAGTGATGTGTTTGTGTTTTTTAAGGGTCTTCTAGGACAATAGATGTCCTGATAATGTATAACTCGGTCCCTGGAGTCTGATGACAGTGTGGCGGCTGGGTTGTTCTGCCATGATGACTCCGAAGGCATAAAAGGAAGATGTCTCCCCCACATGAACGTGCACTTTGCACACTGCCATCTAGAAGTCACTTCATCTTTTAGCACAAATGCTACTGTCAGATAATAAGCACCATTCCATGACATCTTGGTATCCAATTCCTTCCAAAGTCTCAAAATACACATACCCAACCACCACCATTTAATTCCCACAGGAATCTTGAGCTGAGTGGGTTCCATTGCTGAGCAGGCATTTTGGAGCCAAAGGCTTAACAATTAGCATTCAGTCCTGCACAAAGATTTTCTGGGAGCTGAAATTCAGCGTCCAGCTGAGAAGACCATTCTGCAGTCTCACACAGGGGGCACCTACTGAAGGAATGATTTGATACTAAGAGAGGATATATTATTTAGTTATCGTCCTCTCTTGGTCACATGAGTGAGATTAGCAGAGTACCATCCTTTGCAGCATAGACTTGGAAGCATAAGACAAGGATGGTTTAACCTTCTAGAAAACTATAATCCAGGATGCTTTTAGGCAAACTTGATTTTCCTGGTATTGCCCCTTTTATCCCTCTTAAAATAACAATCACACAGTTTTGTGAAGTAAAAGTAATATTTACTCACATAATCTAGGTTTCAAAACAGTTGCAGTAGTAAAGTCAAGGCAGATTTAAAGTACTAAGTTACTAAAGTAGAATATCTAGGCCTAAAATGGAGTCTGAGCTGCAGAGCTCAGACATCCATGTGCTTTCAGATTGGATGCATGGTGAAGGAGGAGGAAGTGACCTCACAGAGTTCTCTCTAGACAATTACTCAGGAAATCTCCGTGAGCCTCCGCCTCCTTTTATGTGCCTATCTAGCAAGACATGAATTGTTTCTTTTGACTGCAATATCCCATACCTACTGCTGCGCCAGCCAAGATTAGTAATGTATGAAAGGGAAATGGAGAACAAAAATAAAAGTTGCATAAAAATTGTGCTTGGCCCAATTCTAAGCATCTCTCAGAGCTGGTTTTTTGCATGATTTATAGGATCTAAATTGAATCTTAAAATCATAACATTACTTTTTACAATCCTAAAATGACAAGGATTTAGAACTAGGAAACTAAGAGATAAATCTAGGACAAGGGCAACAACCAGACACAGCAGCACAGATTCAGTTAATATCCTGGTGTTGAACATTCGGCATGTAGCCCATTTTTGTTGCGATAATTAGGGCTGTGGCCTCTTTTTTGCCAGTCAGGCTCCTTGTCTTTAAAAGAGGTTTGGTGAGGCAAAGTTGTTTTCACCATGTTGGGAAGCATAGATGAGTGACATTTCTTTTCCCTGAAAATTTCTCCAGAAACAGGACTGAAAAAACTTGGTGGTTTTTCTTTTTTTCAAACCCACCAAATGTAAACATCAGCAAAGTGACAGATTTCTCCATTCCTCATTCACATATTCAGCTTACCTACTGAAGCCTGTTTTAATGATTTATTGTTCATAATCTTGAAGATGAAATTGTATAATAAAAAGCCTTTACTTTTGCATTAATGGAGGGGATGCTACTGTTAAACCTCAAAGACTTTATAATTTAGTTATAAAATAACATCTCTAATTGCCAGACATCACAGGGATGAACTGCATAACCCTGAGACATGACTGAGACCTTCTAGATAAGCATGGTTTAGCTCATAAGAGTTGGGTATATCAAGCAGGAGACACCTGTGTGTTTTTATTAATTACTATATTGTTACCCAAGAAAACTGCAACATTTTACTTCTTTTAGATATATGGCACGTTTTAAGCTGACCACAAGGAGGGCTTATATTAAAATACTATCCTCTAAGACAGTGTTTTTCAAACTTGGCAACTTTAAGACGTGTGGACTTCAATTCCCAGAATTTCCCAGCCAGCATGCTGCTCAGGGGAGACAATGGGTTTGTCAATACCTGTTGAAGAGAAGGTCAGAAGTCACCATATTTCATAACTTTCATTTTCTTCTTCTTTTCTTGCACCTTTTTCTTTCTTTTTTCTCTTTCTTTTCTATCTTTCTATTTAGATTTGTCTTTTACTTTATGTAATTTTTTTAATATAAATTAAAAAAAGAAGAAAAATGCTGCTGTAAGAGAACTTAAGGTACTTTAAAATACTTTAAAGAGAGACAGAGACGGAGAGAGAACTTAAGGTACCCATTTGTAAAAGATCAGCATGGATGCTTCCATTTTTTTGTCCCTGAAGTTCCCACCAGATTAGCGTGGTGTTTTGTTTTTTGTATTTCTTTTTGGCTTCCCTGTCCAGTCACAGCAGAGCAGCACCAGCATTCTTGCCTTGTTCTATCTTGGGCTTCCCAAAATGTGTAGAAGCTGTACCTTACCCCATCCCAGCTTTCTGGTTTCTTTGTGCACATCTTTCCTCTTGAATATTTCCCCAGGTCAAGTACTATGGACATAAGCAGGATTCTAGCCCAGAGAAGCACATGAGCAGTGATACTTTTTAAAATAGCTTCCTTAGGATTTGGTGTTCTCTCTCCTGCCTACCCCTTATGTGCTAAGCAAGAAGTCCTGGCATTAGTGTACAGTTCAAATTAATTGGGTCTTCCCTTCCTGAAGCTCTTGTTTGAACAGACATTTGTGACTCTCCTTCTTGGCCAAAGAATGAAGCCAGAGTGTTCTGTCTTCCCTTTCCAGACCTAGGGAAAAGGTAAGTTGGAGATGAGTCTTCTTAAAAGTCTTCCACTCCCTTCCTCAATGTCACTTCTCTGAAATTCCCACCTCCCTTACACTCAGGATACTGCCTTTTGTTCACCTCAAACAATATAGCCTGTCTGAATGCCCATAAATTACAGGTATGATTCTCCTTCAGCATCTTTTCTATTTGTAGCATGAATGTAATGGGAATTTAAGGCAGTGATTACTGCATTTCAAGAAAAGAGAAGGGTAAAGTATTTCTCTTTTTAAAAATTACTGTATATTTATTGAAAATTTCATATAATAACAAACCAAAAGGAAAAAAAAAGTGCAAAAAAAGGAAAAGGAAAAGAAAACCGAAGTTAAGAAACGTATACATAATTTCTGACCTTCTTTTCAATAGATACTTACATTCTTCTTCTCCCTCCTCCCCCTTCAGTCCCTTCACCCCTTCATTTAGTTCTTATCTTTCTTAGTCTTCAAATCCATAAATCATCAATTCATTTTCTTCTTCTTTCAAAAAGACCATATAAGGTTTCCAGTCTTTCAAAACAGTTTTTATTGTTTGTTCTCTGACCAAACAGGTCAGTTTTGCCATTTCTGCAAATTCTGACATTTTCACAATCCACTCCTTCACTGTGGGAATGTCATTATTCTTCCAAGTATTTCTGCTGTTCCTCAATACAGAAGACCAACTGGGCTAGAAGCCTTCCAAGGCCATATTCTTCTGGTTGGGTGCTAGCTATTGGTCCGCATTTTAATGGTTTGGTTTTTCATTGTCTATGGCATGATTCGTGGCTTAAGCTCTACAGGCCGTATTCTTATCACACACTTGCCACTGGGGAAAAGAGTGATGGGTGTTGCAACTTGGCTCTATTCAGGTGAATGGCATTGTCCTGAATGTTCTGAAAAGCAGTTATACTGGAAGTAAAAGTTTGTTTGAGAAGAAGGGAACAGACAGTGAGGGGGAATAAACCCTCTGAAGTATAATAAATACTGGTGATGTTTGTTTGCTCTGTAAGCACTCTAACGAGGTACATCACTATACCAGCCAAACTTGAAAGAGTGTCTGAATCTATTTTCAGTTTTCCCACAGAGACTATCTTAAAAGGATAGGAAAATATGCTTCAGCAAGTAATTCTGAGATTATATGTATAATCACATCCCTTTGTAAAGAGTTCAAAAGTTGGCTTGGAGGATTTCAAAAAGTCTATTCATGGTTTCTGGTCTATCATGTACAATAGTTTTCTTGGGTCCCTTTTAGGGAAATGAATTGATCAGAGTGATCTTATGATGAACCACTGTTTTTGTTCACATGTCAGGCTAAGTTATAACACTTCAGACTGCTGGCTCTCTCACCCAACCAGCACAGTCAGTGAATCACTTGTCCATAGTTTGTTTAGCATTAAGCAAGTTGTCAGGATGTAGACTATGCTTACCTAGAACTAATCATAAATAGAAACATGATTTTTTTCAGGTTCGTTTATTGCCGCATTCTCTGGCAATTCCTGCGAGAAATAGTCTAAGACGATATTCCATGCTTACTCTACACAAATTGCAGTCAGATGATTGCCAGCTGTGCCATTCAGGGGGAGGAGCCAGCAGTTATAAGCAAGTATATTCACATTAATCAAGACATAGGGCTTAGTGGAGCCCTTTCCAACATGGGCACCTGTAAATCTCTGTGGGGAGGGAAGATGGACAGAGATATCATTTACACAATGTCATCATGTTGCACATGACATTATTATGGGCCTGCACTGGGCACCAAGGTGGGCACCCTCCATATATGTGGACTTCTCCAAATCCTAGCCCTGATGATTGGTGCTGGGATTTCTCCCACCACCCAGGCAGAAAAAACAAGCCTCACTTCCTCCTGCTCCTATCCACTGCATGGGCTGCCTGCAGCACCTAGTCCACGGGGTTAGAATGATGAAGGCTGACCCAGCCTTGCAGGTGAAGCTTGCAGTGAGTAGGGGCTGACAGGGTGTGCAACAAGAATACTTCCCACAACTTCAGTTATTCTGTCTTCCCAGGGGATCTGGGAGGGAAGGGCAGGACACTCAGAAGACATATGTACTCTCCCCTTCCAAATGCTTGCAAAGTCTTAAAAGGAGAGTAATTCAAATACTTGTACTCTTCCCTCCCAGATCTCCCACACAGTGCGCCAATGATACTGGCTGAAGCAAGAGCACCGATAGCCCCCAACACAACTGGCCAATGCTCCTGTCAATAGGTTGCACAGCAGATCTGGGATGGGAGGGCAAACTTCAGAGACTCTGATGCTGAAAGAAGTAATCCTGCTGTCAAATATATGCCACGTGAGGATCTGAGATGGGAGACTAAATATGTCTTCAAAGTTACTTGAAATAATATCTAGTGCATGCCACATAAGGTGTCAGCAGGTCAAATGGGGAGGTATCCTCCCTCAGTATCCACCATTACTCACAGCAGGGGCCTGGAAGAGAGGGGGCATGGCCAACCGAAAGTGAGTCCAGGTCCTGCTTCATCGGCTTGGTCTTTGCAGAAGCACCAGACATTGTGCAATTAGCTTTACTTGTGTCAGAAAAAGATGCAAAACACTACTTTCACATCAGATCAGATAAATCAAAAGTTAACTGGGCTTGGCTATAGACCAGGGATGAGAGCATGAATGGCCAGCAAGGCATCTTTATCCAAAGTTGGGGGGACAAGTGGATGTGCCCTGTAAAGAGTGTGTCCCTTCTCTTGGTAACATGTATTTAAGAAAAGGGTAGTGCCTCGGGGGAAGACCACCCCAGCCAAAAGCAAGACATGTTCTTTCATTCAATTATAAAGAAAACTGTGAGGGATTAAACAATTGAGGTGAGCCAATCAAAAGTATAATGGGTGCTTTGCTTCCAATGATGAAGTTAAATATTTATCCTGAAACAGAAGAATACGGTTTAAAAATGCATACACATGATGACAATTAATTGGAAACCTAAGCCCTTGTCCCCCACCTATTTCGTCCATTCCATTTAGTTATTTTTATGTCCAAACAACATTCACTACAGATACATACAGACAGACACCAAGTGTGAATAAAAATGTCTCCCCAAAGAATGTATTTAAAAGGATGGACATTAGGTATCTTTATGTTGGAGGTATAAAAAATTTGAGGGTTCATTGACCCATATGATATGATCATCTGATCATCTGATATCTTTTCAGAACAGTGCATTAAAGTATAGAAGCTGATTTACAGGAAAACGTTTAAATATTAAACATGTTAATATGATGTTAAATTATATACCTAAGTTTTAGAATCTGACTGGATTATCAGGAATTATAGTTGTATTGAGCATGGGGGGTGGGGGTGGGGGGCCTAAAAGAATTATATTGAGAAATTGGAAAAGTGATACTATTCCAAATGTTAAAGAACGGCTTTCAGAAATGTATGTTCCATCTGTTTTGGAAAAGGCAATATTTCCTACTAGTCAAAGGATGAAGCAATGTGTACTACCATGGCAGAGATTTTATGATATTTTACAATAAAAAAATTTATTGGATTATACTATAGTATTATGTGGTACTTATTAGTAAACTAGTGACTATTGATAAGTATTATATACTAGACAACCCGTGACCAGTTGGGTCATCCTTTCAGAGATAGTTCCTTACCTAAACAGAGAAACAGAACGACCACAGGTGGGCAAAAAAACAGTGGGAGCGGGAGCGACTTCCTTTTTTTTTAATAGTAAAAAAAAACATTTCAAGAAAAGAATAAAAAAAAACTACAAAGAAAGGGGGGAAAAAAACCTAAAAAGGTGTGGAAACACAAGAGAAAAAAATTTTAAAGTTACAAAAAGATGTGGCTTCTGACTTTTAACAGCAAGGATATACAAAAATTTTCATAATCAATCTCTTACTCTATATTAAACCAAAACACCACATTATTTCTATAAATCATTCCACTTTAACACATAATAAAAATCACTAAGTACAGTTACTCCTCCCCCTTATATTAAAATAAAGGAAAAAAAAGTTCACATAATCTCCTAAACATCTTTCTCCCCTCCAAAAGATAAAACACATTTAATTATTCCCTTCCTACCACTATTCTATACATTTCTGTCTACTGTAATAAGAATCAAATTAAAAAGCACATAAGATGTCTGCTATTATACTTCATAATAAAACAAGTTTAATAATCCCAATCTTAATAAACCCAGAAAACAAAGACGATTCAAATCAGTAAATCCAAATCTTTAAAAGTGAACAGCATCAATCAAATCCTTAAAGCAAACCAGATAAACATTCTTTAACCCAATACAACAACTTTAATAATTTTAATCTTAATAAACCCAAAAGACAAAGCCAATTCAAAACACTAAATCCAAATCTTTAAAGGCAAATAGCATCAACTCCTTCTCCGTGGCTAACCGTAGAACTGCCGACCACTTTGCTGGGGGGAGGGGGAACAAAGGGAGCCACAGACCACAAGGAAAATCGCACCCCCACTCCCCATCCCAGCATGTCCAATGGCCCCCTCCCTCCAGGGAGGAAAAGGGCTCACCTGTTGACTGCCGGCACCCCCCAGACAGCCCTACTTCACCAGCAGGCATCCAAGTCACTCTCTCATCCTTCCCTCGCCACCCACCACTATTAAGAGATTTCAGATTTCAGCCTTGGTTCCAAAGCAGCCAATTGACACTTACCTGTCAGGCCTTGCCACCAGCTGATTGGGTGCAGGGACCAGAGGGAAGTGGGAAAGAGAGTGGGGATATTTTTATTTATTTACTTATCAAAATTTTTATCACCACCCATCTCCCCCCACAAAGAGGGACTCTGGGTGGTTAGGCCCCTCCTGTCTTCCCTTGCACCACGGAACCTACAGGTTTCTGGGAAGTGTAGTCAGAAGGCGTGGTGGTACTGAAGCGGCCACAATTTTGCCAAATTTCAATCCCACAGGAGTAATGGGTCCCAGATTTTGGATGTATTCTTTAAGTTAGCCCATTTGAGGTACATCTGATCCAAAAATTGAGAGTTTTAGTAGTATATATTGTAGATAAGGTAGATTTCTTTTTCTTTCTTTCTTTAGGTTTTTTCCAAATCTTTTTTTTTCTATTAATTTTTTTAAGTTTAAAGATTGTTTTATTAATTGTGTAGGATTTTTTAGTGTATTTAGGTGTTTGTCAATTTTTTTGTAATTTATAAATAAAATGTAAAAATAAAAATTTTTTAGAAGTTTGAATAAAAATGTCTTGTCCCTAAAATCTAAAACAGGATTCCACTGGTATGCAACCTTGTCTGCAATATTCTCTTGAATAAATTTGCCATCAGACACTAAAAACGCAAATGTCATGCCTCTAAATTATGACAACTATGGGGACATCTTGAATGCTTGTATCCTCTAATGGGTTAGCACTGGTAAGAGGCTCTTTCTCTGACTCAGTGGAAAGTGCTTCACCTTTTTCCCAAACTGCTCTTTAAGACTGTGGCTTAAGATTGGGGTGAAAAAATCTGAATGTTGGCTAATTGCCAGCCAAAAGATACAGAAAACCCTAACATTTTGCTGCCATCTAATGGTGACTTGGAGTTTTGCAACTCACATAGGCTGGCACTAATCAGAATGCTACATGCAATGGCACAGGAAAGCTAGAATAAATAAAGAATACTGGTTTCCTTGCCTTTAGAGACAGAGAAGTCTTTTCCACCAATGTAAAACCTGTCTTGAGCTCACTATACCTTGATTTCAAGTGTATACATGTCAACTGCTGAAAACAAAAAAAAAAGAGTAGAGCCAGATCAGAACACAGAAGATGCATAGTTCACTCAGGATTTTGGCATCAGGTTAAACTGGGTAGCGTGAACACCATTTAAAACTGCATTCAAAGATTTATTTTTTTTTTAAAGTTGAATGAACAAGCCATTTCCTGAATTAATTTCCTAACTAACGTAATTATATAGCCACAAGCTTTGGCGCCTGATCATTTAAAAGAACAGCCAGAAACAAAAAGCAAAAAAAAAAGGGGGGGAGGGAGACTGAGCATACCACATTAATACCATATTAATCATCACATCTGATAGAAGTAAATGAGCTTTATTGTGGTTCCTGCTTTGCAAATCAAATTTGTAGCCACAGCTGATGTAGCTATGCTCTAGTCTTTAAAATATACATGCTTTATTAGTATTTCTGTAATGCATTCATGGTACGGGCAAATTAGATATTTGCAGAAGAAGATCTGTTGTATCTATTTATTTATTTCTTCTCTCTCTCTCTCTCTCTCTCTCTCCACCTTTGCCTTTAAACAGCATCATTCTCTGTTTCTGGTATTGTTCCAAACTGTCATTTTATACAGAATGAAAATCATCCAGCTTGTGGGAATGGCCTCCTTTTGAATAGTTTAGTGGTGGTTTCCCCTCCTGCCTCATAAGAAAATCAGTGTAATTATTTTTTTTTCAGCTAGCTTCGAACAAGCATAGCTTTTTTGTACCTATGATACCATGAAGGACAGGTTTTTCAAACAATTGTCCCTTGTATTCTCAAGTCATGCAAGAAATTACAAGTCCACATTCTGTACTCTTTATACAGTTTCAGGATAAGTGTGTACTCAAGGAAATGAGACCAGTGATGAGAAAAAAATTGGTCGAGTTATCTGGCAAAATGTATGGATTGATTTGCAACAAGGGTTGATTGGCTCAACAGATGCAGTAATTCACTCTATACTCTTGGCATAGGTATACCAGAAACAAGCCTTAGGAATGAGGAAAAACCAAGGTACCTTCACGCATGCAGACTCTTAGGCAAAGTGGTGGAGTACTGTCATGACAGCGGTCATTCATACTTTCAAGTCATTAAATTAGAAGTTTAATTTTCCAATCAGTAACACGGCTTACAAAAGCAATGGTCCCATAGCTACTTAAGAAGGCCTTAATGTATTTATTAACCAGGTAGATACTAATTTACAAGCTCCAAAATTCACCCAGCCTAAATTGAAACTTCTTTGTCAGGGGACTTACCCTAAGGAACAACTATAAAGAGGAAATCTGACCCGACACATTATTTTAAGTGATATTAGTATGATCACAGATCATACAAGAAGCCTTTATAGGCCAGTGGTTCAAGTATATGTTCATATTCACTGTTTGTGTGGAAGATGTTAGAAACTCCTCCCTTTATCTTTAGTTACACAAAACAAACAAAAAATCAGTTCATGCTCTGAGATAACCTTCTCTAGCCCTCTAGATCTGTTGGAACCGCATTTCCCATCATTCCCTAGCCAGTGGCTAAGAATTCTGGGAGCTGCTGTTCCAACCTATACCTAGGGAACATGAGATTAGAAGAAGCTTGACTTATAATGCATACAGGGTAGTCTTCAGAAAAATTGGCTTCATGGATATTTTTAAGAAGATACTGAATATAAAAGATTATCCTCCACCTTTTTCCCCCTCTTTCGTATTAAGTGTTATATATTTATTTTAATAATGTCTAGGATTTAAAAAGCAACTTTCATGTGATATTTTCTGTCTTTTGAAAGTCTGAAAAACAAGCCCCTGTGGCATGCAACATTTTTTTTAAAAAAAATGCCTCGGAAATCCCTTCCTGTTCAAAAGCAACAAGCTGTATGAGATGACGGTACTTCCAGACTGGTCTGCTGCCTTTATTCAGTAAAATGATGAGAGAGAACTACGTCAACATTTGCAAAGCTATATATGATATTAAGGGTACCAGACCTGGGATGCAAATATCTGGAAATCAGATAGATGGCGGGAAAGAGTTAGAATTTTCTGTATTTCTTTGCGGCCATCTGGTGGATGCCCAGCCTTTTCTAATCTAGATCTGATCACCCTAAACACTGTATGTTAAGCCAGCCTTCCTCTATCTAGATGGTGGCCAAATATAGGACTTCAAATCCCAGAATCATCCAGCCAGCACAGATGTTGCCCAAAATTCTGGAAGCTCAAGTCCTCACATCTGGAAGGTGCCCGCTCAGTTAGGGAAAACTGTTTTAAACGTACTTATTAATCACCTCTACCCTCATTTCTTTGTGTAAAGCACTATTAGTACAGTGAATTTTTAAAATGCATATTCATTTGTATCACTCCAATTAATTTGTAGGTTTAAACTGTTGCCATCCTGGCTTGGATACAGAGCTGAGACTAAGGATAAATGGCAAAATAGAACAAAATGACATCATAAATCAGTGTAAGAAGATTATCTTTAATTTTTAAAAACTCATGCACACTACATTAAACAAAGAAAATTAAACTCTTGAATGCAACAAATAAAGTAAACGATAATGAGGAATGCATCAACATTAATCTGTATTCAGTGAAGATGCAGTGGCATTTTGGCATTTTTCCAAACTAGTGTTGTAAAACGCCCAACATCAAGAGTAGAACTTATTTGTAACCTAAGAAGCCAGTGACTTACTCTATGGTAGTTTCTCCAAGGTGATTCTCATAAACCTGACCTGAAGCATCTTGAGAGACAAGAACAAATAATTCCTCATCCCTTTTATCACCTCCTCTCACTCCAGCTTTCCTTCTGCCACACTCTGGCAAACTTTTTGGAGACTCTCTTCTTTAAATGAGTCAAACAACAGTCTCACTAATGAATGAAATGTTAACTTAAAACTTGTACAGACTTTCTTTTTCCCTCTGGAAGCCACCCATACACTCTACGAAACAAAACATTATCTTGACTGTCACCCTTGCCTCTGTGCCAAGCCAACACAAGCTAGCATAAATCTGCTCTGAGGATCACACTTCTTATTTCTCATAAGCCATGATTTCACGACCACCTTGAACCCACACTAGCTACTGAAAAGCCACTGGAGTAAAGGCACTTATCTAATATGACAGACTAAGCATGCTGGGCATGAGCTCTTGGTTTTAATTCCACTAGGTCTTGCTGAAAGATGAGCAGTTAATCCTGCAAGAAAGTTGAAATCTGAAAGAGATTTCAGATTCAGGACTTCCCCACTGCAAATTAGGGGTGCAGTGACTTGGATCAATTTAAAAAGACCTTCAGGTCAATGGATCTGAACTTAGAAGATGTATGAAAAACCACCATTCACTCATGGTAACTTTGTTCTATGTCAGAGTGCCATTCACGATATTTTAAAGGTTTTAATTTCCAGCCAGGAACTGTGGGTGGGTGGAGGTGAAATCTTAAGTAAAAAAAACTGTAAGAACCTGGAAGGATTAAAAAAAAGAAAAAAATGGTTCTGACTCAGATTTTGGCTTATGCTACTTCATAATTGCCATAAATCCTAGCTCTGAAAGAACACTAATTTGAACATAATTTACCTCTTCATCTTACAGAGTATATTCTAAATTCTAAGTGCAGATGTTTGTGAAAACTGAATAAGCAAAATATAATCTTTGTGCATTGTGGATCTCAACCTTATATTGGGAAAAACATTGGAAAGCCTGAATGCTGACTGACCGTCTTGCCTTCTAACTAATTCCATATGGAAAATGCTGAAGAACTGAATGAAGACTTCCATTTATCCAGCAGACAGGAGAATGTCAGCAACCCCAGGGGAAAAATGCTTTCCCGGAGATAGGTTTCAGCACAAGATACAGCTATAATATTATTACTAGGGCCTGTAAGAGTTTTACATGCAACAAGGGCAGTTCTGTTTAAAAAGACCCCCAACAACCTGATTTCCACTTTCAAAATTCAACAGGTTGAGCCAAAAAGAGTGAAGTTTGAAAGAGAGGATGTGGTAGTAATAAAAACAGTAGCATCCCTGCAGATGTTTGGTTTGCGCAAAGAAGAGTAAAAAATGCAATGGGGGGAATGTATCCTTGAGCCCCCCACCCCACTCCCCTTGGTCTTTATTGATTGTGAAGGCTGCAGCAAGCCATACTGAATGATCATTCACCTGAATGGACTTACAAGCTGCTCTCTGATTGGTACCTCGGCCAGATCTAAACTCTCTTCCAAGAAGTGTGATTGGTCCCCATACCAACTGATGTTTAAACATCAACAGAAGACATGTCTGTTCAGCTCTGCATCCATAGGAACAAGTGTCCCAAGCAGGCTGGTGGCCTTTTAGACTGACCTTTAATTGCCAAGAAAACTACATGGATGTATCCATGAACTCACCAGGAGTTGACCTCAGTCCCCTGGGACTCTTCCTCTTTACCTTTAAATGAACTCTGTTGAAAATGGTTGTACTCCCATTGTTTTATTGCCTTGCTTTATGGGTATTGCTTTATTGTCATTGTTTTTATCTTTTTGCTATTATTAAAGTAATACTGTGATATCACTGGAAGGGGCAAGATGAAAATGCATGGCCTCTTAAGGGTGGGAATGGGAGTAGTTTCTCTCTTACTCTGATCCTCCTCTTCTTCCCTTTCTCTTTTTCAGAAATACAATTTCAGTGCTGGCAAGGCTGCAAATTGCCTATCCCTGGTTGGGACCAGAGTGGGCATAAAGTGAGAATTTAACTTGCAATTAACAATCTAAATGCAGAAGCATGTGATGTATGCTTTGCATTCATTTTTATAGACAGAACTCATTTGCAGAGGCCTATAAATTTCCTCATGACTAGGGAACCTGCTTATGCAATAAGGATAACAAAAAGGAGACAAACACCTAATCCATTAAGTATACATGTTAAGGGTGATTGAGTAAATGTGCCTTTCTTCTCCTTTTGTGGGAGGGATCTTAGATTAGGGCTGAAGTTCTAGCTCAAACCTGAATGCAAAGCTCATGGAGTGATTCTGGGCCAGTCATCCATCAATCAAGTCAATCAAATCTACCAAACTTGGTTTCACATTCTGATACAGAGATATGTGGCCAGGTTTAGGTTGTAAATGTATGACTACTTTCGTGGGAGGGAACTGAGTACATAGGATTGCAAGATTACTTTGATGGGAGGAGAGCTTTCAGGTATGAGAGAGCAGTGCTATCAAGTACTTTATTTCTAGGATTTTCAATATTTTCTTAACAATTAACATTATCTTGAAACATCAGCTAGAGTTCTTGAAGCTTATCTTAAGATGGTGGATTATGAATGTGCCTCCTTCTAAACCTCTTTGTGATACCTGAAACCTGCACTTTTTGATTTTTAAAAAAATGTATTTTTCAGGGGCCAAGGGATATAGGAGCATGCCAGTATCATGATCATATTCCTGGAAAAGGAAGGGCTGGAATTTGTGGGCCATTTTTCTTCTTTGGGGGTAGAGAGAACATTAATAGGTGTGACAAACTTCTTGGAGTCATAATATCCCAATTTTGTTTGATCTCCCACCAAAAATAAGTCAAACAATCACACCACTATATGTCAGCAGCACAAACTGAGGATGCTCTGGGAATCTCAAAATAAAGATTTGGGAACAGTGTACAAAGCATGGGGGAAGCACTATAATTTGTATATGAATAAATGTACATACACATACACGGGTATATGTATGTACACACATGGGTATATGTACGTGTATGTGTGTGTGTATATGTGTAATTTTAGCAAATCTGAACAGTGAAATTGAAGGAACACTGGAATCTCAACATTTTTTATTATTATTATTATTATTATTCAAATTTAGCCACCACCCACCTCCCCCAAAAGAGGGTGTAATGGTTGCCTATTCTAAAACACCATCAGACTCATGAGTAGGAATTCAAAGATATCTGATTTATTAAATCAGGATCACAGAGAAAGCTGAGAATGATGAAAGCGCGCCAAATTCAAACTAAAAACCCTGGGTGCAAATGAAATCCCTCCCCCCGTAGAATCTTCTCAAGTTCACAATCCCAGGTGCTCCTAATGGTTTCTGATGGTCTGCAGGAAAAGGCCTTGAACAGATAACATAACCCAAATACATTCCATTGTACTGATTTCACATACAGAGCTTGGTACAAGGTCTCACAGCAGCTCCCTCCCAAACAGAAACGCCCGTCAGCGCCATGGCATGTGAAACGTTACGATGTATAAACTACATTGAATCAGTGAACATGACAGAGGGACTCTGGGCAGTTTACAGTAAAATCAGGCTCCAAATATAAACATTAAAATCTCATAAAAACAATTATTATAAAATACAGTAATTAAATATAGAATCCAAGAAAGGTATAAAATCCAGGCTGGTGGGAGGGACTCTAGGGTGCGAGCCACCCCCAAGGATGGTTATTCACTTTCCCGCCCCAGGCGAGACGGCAGAACCAAGTCTTCAGGGCCTTCCGGAAGGTCAGGAGTGAAGGGGCCTGCTTCACCTCCGGGGACAAGATATTCCAGAGGGCGGGGGCCACTACAGAGAAGGCCCATTTCCTGGACCCCACCAGATGAAATTCTCTTATGGACGGGGTCCGCAACATGCCCTCTCTGGATGATCGGGTGGGGCGGGCCGATGTAATGGGGATGAGATGGTCCCTCAGGTAACCTGGCCCTATGCCATGTAGGGCTTTAAAGGTGATAACCAACACCTTGAATTGGACCCAGAAGCAAACTGGCACCCAGTGCAGCTAGCGAAGCAACGGTGTTATATGTGCCGACCTAGGGGTCCAAAAATAGCCCGCGCTGCTGCATTCTGGACCAGCTGAAGCTTCCGGATACTCTTCAAGGGTAGTCCCATATAGAGCACGTTGCGGTAGTCTATATGGGAAATGACCAGGGCGTGAGTGACTGTTCGAAGGGCTTCCCGTTCCAGGAACGGGCATAACTGGCGCACAACCTGAAGTTGCGCAAAGGCCCTCCTGGCCACGACTGCCACCTGCTCTTTGAGCAGGAGTCGTGAGTCCAGGAGAACCCCCAGATTATGCACTGAGTGTCTGGGGCAGTGCAACCCCATCCAGAACTAAGGATGACAATTTCCCAGAAGATGAAGCACCATCAATCCACAGCCACTCCATTTTACCAGGGTTCAGTTGAAGCCTGTTGTTTCCCATCCAGACCCCCACAGCTCCCAGGCACTGAGAAAGGGCAGTCACTGCCAGTTTAGTCTGTAAAGATGTTGGGTTGGAACTTCTTCATGTAAAGCATTGCTGCTTTTCTATTATGCCATCAATGATCACAAATCTCAGTCATACCTTACCACAAAAAAACATCAAATGCTGGAGTGTTTTAAGCTTACATCCCTAGGTGGCTTCAAAACCCGGGTTCTATAAGCAAAGAAACAGTCTTCATGTGTTCATTGGCCAGGCATGTCTATATTTGGAAAACAACCAAGCATCACAATATCTATTGAGATGTAATAATTTCAGGCTAATTTAATTTCCTGGTTGTTATCTGTAATTTCCTATTGAGGTGAAATAGGAAAACCATGACTTAAAGCAGCTACAGTATCATTGTTAAAGCTAATGAAAAAAAGAGGAACAAGGTATGGTGATGAGAGCTTGCATATGCTGCTGGAAGCCAGAGAACCTCACTGAATTCGGGAGTGGGGGGTTACTTTTAAGTTAACATGATTGGAATGACCCTGTTTAACAAGGAACAACAGCCATAGGGTAAGTATACCCATTGGCATCCCCAAATTTCCTAGCAATTCCACATGAGAGCATCCATTTTGTATGCAGGACATTGGTGATTCCATTTCATTCCCCAGTAAAACAGGAAAAGGTCCTAACAAATCCTGTACAACCATGCCCAGTTAGTTTAAGAAGCTTAGACCTGAGTCCTAATCACATCAAGCCACAGTTTTCTTAACAATAGCTTGTTAAATAAGCCACAGTTGGCTAGGTTCACACATTATACTAATGCATAAGCCATTAGCACAATGAACTATAATGAAAATCAAATAAATCACATTATGGCTTAATGCAGGGATGGGCAGCCTGCAGTTTCCATGCCCCTAAGTCCTCTTCACTGGTGATGGCTGTAACTTAAGAGTGCTATTTGCTGTCACTTTAATGTGGGAAGCACTTTAATATGGGAAGCATTTACAGTATTTTAGGGCTTATCACAATGTAAAACAAAATTTACATTTGTTTTAATCCCCCATCAAAGCTCTATTTAAAAGTTGGGGGGAACTACAAAGAATTGCAGCCCCACTTGTGTTACTTATGTGATCCCATCCATTTTTCATTATTGCTCATCTACTGTGACCCTAATGTGAGATGCAGCCTCAAACTGCCCCAAGGTTATTCAAGGTGGGTGTGAAGTATTAGTCCAGTCTAATGACTTAGGTGGACCAATGCTCTGATCAATTCTTGGTGCACACATGCTGCATAAGCCATGGTTGGTTAGATTCATGTATTTCACTAACCAGTTGGTTCCTGGCTAGCATCTTGCAACAACCTCAAACCCCCAGAAGATAAGCTCAACAGTTGCTTGACTTTAAAGTCTCCGTAGAAATAGGGGGTGAGGGTTACATTCCATTGCAAAACTGCTTTTGAAATGAAGGATATTCTCAAAAGCAGAAGAGGAAGAAGTTGCTGAGCTAATCTAATGTTAGTCTTAAGTTTTTCAGTAGGTCCAAAATAGCTAGTTTTATTCTTGCCAACATATTGTAATCCCTAGTTAGATGAACACAAGTAATTTGAGCGATGGCAGTGTGACTTTCTTAACAACAAAACAAGAAGTGGCAGTAGAAGAGAGTCTTATTGGTCTGTCTGTTTTGGTTTGTTTTACATAAATGAACTGGTTCACCATTAATGGTCCTGGTCACAACATGCCACCCCAAGAGTGGAAAAATCAGTCTCTTAATTCCCAATGGCAAAATTCCAATCAGTGGGTTGTAAACCAGGAAATATGGTCATTTTTTAATTTATTTCATAAACACAGTTCTAAATTAAATGATTCCAGGGGGACAATTAGAAACCAGCCATATGACTTTTCTTCCCATGGAAAGGCTATTAAGCTTATTACACAAATTCCTTCCAGGCTTTAGGAACAGAGGCTATACTTGATAGAGTCAGGAACTTTCCTCCCAAAGCCGTTTACTCTATTTTAATGATGTTTGTGAGCTTGGAGAGTTTGATTAGCCTGACGGGAGTTTTTTCATAGCTTCCCATTAGCAATTTTATCAGGAGAGGAGAGTTACTAGTCATTGGGTAGCAGAAGCATTGACAGAGAGACCAGCACACGATTGGGAATTTGGATGGAAGGACATTATTTCTAGCAGAGAGCAAATAATTCCAGGTCAAATATCCTCCAATTGTATTTTTATAGAATAATATAATAGTAATTATAATCTCACAAGGACTAGATGGAGGAAACTCCTAAGGGAAGGTTGCCTATAGAGTGGTAACTAATGAAAGAAATCAACAGCAAATGTTGGCTTCTTGAGTAAAGCAAATACAGATCAATGTGCTACACATTGCCCTTCAGCATCCTCACTATTCTTTATTGGCCAGGACAAAGAGTAGAGAGTCAGAATAATCTAAAATTAAACAACATGCTGGTGAATGTTACTTGAAGAATTTTGCATGGCCCCTCCTGCCAGCAGAAATAACTCAAGAAACCAAATGTCATAAATCAGTTCAGTTTAGGCAAATTGAAGATGAAGCAACAGGAGAAGCAACTTCAAAGTAGAGCTGATAATAACCAAGACATTTCATTTGGCCAGAATGAGATTGCATCAGAAGAGGATGCTCAAGAAGCATCACTATAGAAAGATAAATCTGGGAAGTCCTCAAGTCCATGAAAGAAAAGACATTTGTGTTGATATTCAGCGACTGAGCCTGAGAGTCAAGTTTAAAGGGCAAGGAAAAATCATTTTTTTTAGAACTAAAAAAAAAAGTTTCAAAAGTTTGCTCAGATGGCTGGACTTCAACGGTCATAAATCCTTGCTCCTCATGATGCTATTATCTTGACTTTTGGAATATTAGTCTGTGGATGATTCTAGTCTAGAAGAAGTCATGGCTTCTCTTTTCCCTTCCTCTGTTTGTGTGATCTAGATTTTTGATCTCAGATAGCTACCAAGTGTCCTTCCTAATACCTGCTTGCAATACTCTGGCAGCAATATTCACTTTTGGACAGGACACTAGGCCATTTCCATGTATGGTCTGCTTAGCAATGCATGAGAACTGGGAGTTTTATTTATTTAACTCCAGAAAGACCTATACAGACTTTAGCTTGTTTCTCTCATTAAAAGGCAGAGCAATAAGCAAAAAATAAAGCATGGTTTAAAACTTTGGTTTGTTATGATCAAATTAACCCAGAGTTCATGTACAACCCTAAATAAACTACAGATACAGTCATCTGGTTTGTTCAATTGCTCCTGCTGGCACAATCTGCCAGGAGAAAGTGAACAAACAGTGTGTACTGTCATATGGATTGCTCATAATTAAGACAGAATTCTAGATTAAGCCAGGCTTCTGAATAATTTGGGTTTAGCATACATCCAACACAGTCATTGACTGCTGGTCATACTTCAAAATGTTATTTTTAATTTATTCAACTAGATTTTTTAAATACTTTAAAATAGTGCAGAGTGGGCAACTTGTATGCTGGAGATTGCAACTTGGCTTGCTGAGCTGCCTGACATCCCTGGAAGGCAGGGATGAATTTATTTGGTGGGGGGGGGATATGGTGGGAATGGGAGTTGAGAGCCTCTGAGAGGCAAACAACTCTCTTCTCCACCTTTAAAAATCTCCTGGGTGTTGCAAAAGTGACCCAAAATAGTGCTAATGAAATTTGAACACTTTTTATGTCACTGTAGAAAGACGCTAGACAACCAAAAATGCTGTTAATTTAATCATAAAAATAAACAAGAGGATCAAAATGTAACACATGTGTACACTTCTGTACTTAGTGTTTAGCTGTAGATTGCTGGATCATTTCTATTTTCAGATACAAGTATTGTTTGTCACAGAACATTTTTTGTTGTTGAAACACACCCAAGCTATCAATACCTGCTGTTTTGTCTGGTTCCTCCATGTTCTTTACTGTTAACTTATGGCAACAATCCATTCTGGGTTAATTTATATACCTGGTTATTTTCATTCATTACACACTTTGTGGATATTATTTTCCTTAATTATTTCTTTCAGTTCTCTTTTGACACCGCTCTTAACGTTAAAAAAGGAGAAAGGAAGTATATAGAGGTTAATATAAGTTCTATTTAATATGAAAAATGTATCTCTGAGAGAATATTTTCCAATTCACCATGATCCATTGGGAGATTTTACCCCACCCTCTCATGGGATTTTACCCCATGAATGTCTTGGCAGCAGATAGAATGATCAAGCCCTATTCATTGGCTTTCATTCATTAGTTATGAGGAGTCTTCTTCTTCCTTTCATACCAAAAGCCAAACAGGTGGCATCCAATCTCCAACATGGGAGGCCACAGATCTTGTGTGCCCTCCAGAAGGGCAAACCAGCAGGGAGGAAATAAGAGGAAGCCAGTTCTTTGTCCCTTGGCATTGGCTGCTTGTGTTTTCTCTTCCTTCACTCCAAGCATTGGGGGATTTATTGTGGCCTGATTATTCTCCTGGCAGCTAGCAAAGAGCACTTGGGATTTGTTGGAGCCCCATCACTGGTTTGGTCTTCTGATGTGGGAACTGCCAGACTCAGCAGGTAGGAGTGTACAATAGGGAGGAGAAAGGGGGACTCAGCATTGGGGATTTCCTTTTCAAGCCCAGAGCTGTCCTCTGACCTCAGAGGAAGAAATGGGATGAACCCAATGGACTGCAGCTTGTCTCAGAACTGATGCACAAGTTTGCTTTTTTCCCTGTCCTCTCCCATACTTCTTTTCTTTTTATGCCTTGCTGCTTAGACTGCAAGTCTAAGGCAGGGACTATCTTTTTACTGTTTTTTATAAGCCACTTTTTTGTCTGAATAGAGAAAAATGCTTCTAGTAGACACAGCATAATTAAGAAATGATTATGTGAAAACAAGCAGCCTAATTTGGGTACACAAAAACCTGTTCTCATGTGGACAACCCCCCATGAACACCTGTGCATGTATGCCTGATGGATGAAAACATATATGGATCATTTCAGAGGGCTGTATACTTGGACTATGAACATTTCCAACAGTTTCATTTTAGTACCGAAAGGAGAGGTCAATATACTTATTCAAATGTTATTGAAATTGCTAAAGTGAGTACATTACTGCAAAATTTATAGAAAAATGCAATATATCAGGGGAACCCACTCGCAAAGTACATGCAAGAACATGTGCATACAAAAATGTTCATATATGATTTAGGATATACATCAGGATACAGCTTACCTAGTACAGCATAATGCACATTTGATCATGTTTAAAGAGGACGTCTTCCTATTTCAGATTTGTATTTGCTAGAAGGCTGAAAGAATTCCTTCTCAGTAGCTACACAGAAAAATTGGGATTCCCAACTGAAGAAGGCCTGCTGAGCCTCTTCACTGACAATCTTCCACCAACAAATAAAGGTATTTTTGTTTAAAGGAGGCCCTTCATCGAGATATTATTTAATGACTTTATTTCTTTTTTGTTCTATATTTTATTCTTCTATTTCCTTTACTGTTGTTCTGTATTTTTGCTGCCTGCTGATCTGCTTTTGTACTGCTCTGATGATGTTAATGCTTATTATGTTTCCTGTGATTTGATGGGTTACATTTTTTGAATTATGCATTTGTTCTTTATCATGCTGCCTTACACATTATACCTGAAAAGATGAGGTACAGATTAAACAAGAAAGTAAGGCAGAATGTAATATAAGCTAGTAATGTGAACTGACTGCCATAAACTCATGTCACATAATGCTTTTATATATCCAGTTATAAAACAAAAACATTTTTTAGATTTTTTTTAATATATGAAATAACCTAAAAAGCAAAGTAACAAGTTATTTGCCGAAAATGTCTGCTTTGTTTTATCTTTTCAAAGATGCACAAAGTACTGCTTATGAACTGTGAATCTGTAGCTAGGATTCGTCACATATATTAACACACATTTCATGTCACATTTAAAACCAATCCCAAGCTGTTGTTAAGACGTCTTTTGTGGACTGGATGAATTATAATAGGAATTCAGAATGTGTGAATTTCCTGCTAATCATTGCATAAATGGGACCCAATTGCACCCAGAAATTATGTTCAAAATTACACGGCAGAAATATACAGCTTTTCACACCAAAGCAAAACCCTTAAAATGGCTTTTGTACAATTATCTCAAAGAGCTTGTCTTTCCTTCCTGTAGGGCACCATTCATAGGCTGTCTTCTTTCTCTTACATAAAAAAAGCAAGAACAGAGGGAGGGAGAGAGGGAAGGGGCAAAAAATGTATTCTGGCTCAGAACAGTTGAATAGGCTTGAATGGCCACCATAGCTGGCCAGTGATAGCTATTCCCTTACTGAGCTCAGAGACAAAGACATTAGCCACAGGTATTCTCCTTTTCAAGATTTTTTTTCCAGATGAGAAAACATGGGATACGACAGCATCACATTGGATTTATTCAGGCAGGCAGGCAGGCAAGCAAGCAGAAAGTAACAATTCAGTAACTTTTTAAAATGCTCACCCCTAACAACAGTTTTGATGGGTTGAGAAGCAAAGGAGCTAATCAGAAAATACATATCCATTTCTTGGAACAGAGCTTCTTGGAAGGTAAAGAGCAATCTGTATTTCTGCATTAAAGGATGATTGCATAAATTTAATGAATTTCAGAAAATAGGGGCATCTTTACACACACCCGAAATGCCACCCAGGTGGCTCCCTGAAAAGAGGCATGGCTTTCTGATTCCATTCAATGAATAACTCAATCTTTACAAATATTACTGTAAAAATATTAATACAGCAATGGTCAATTCTGATTTTAATTTAATTAAAATAGGTAAAAAATTAACCTATTTCTTGTTGATCACAATGGTATATAATACTTTTCAGCCCTTTGCTGCAACATGAGCATGTCACATCATGGTGAATTTTGAGAATAAATCTTAAAGTGAATAGGTATCAAATTGTGTCCAACTGTAATTCAGTGACCAGGATATATTCTTAGCTTCACCGGAGAACATCACCACCACTTTCACTCACTTTTTTATTGTATTTCTGTCCTTTTTCCTGAGTTGTAGGTCATTTTTTTTAATACCCTATTACATCCACCGTATTTTTGAGAGCTTGAATTAACTGGCTTCTAAAATTCACTATTAAATTTCATGTTTTTCCAGGTTCTATAGCAACCCTAATTATTTCAGTGACCATAATGGTATCATACCCAGTGCCAAAGGATAAAATGAATCACATTAATAATAAGTGCCAGGTGAAGATCTTATCATTTGTCTGAGCTTTTAATGAATAGCAAGTCTTACTTTATTTTTGTGCTTGCTTGCTTATTTGATCTTTGTATCTATTGCTTTATGCAGTTTTTCTGCCATTCAATTAGTTCTTTTATCTGCTATTGTATTATTATTTTATGATGGTTTCTCTTCTCAGTACTGTTATTTGTCATTATTCTTGCATACATTGTGTTTAATTCTCTAGAATGTGTTAAAGATGGAAAAGGGTTTACATTCTTTATATAATCGTAATTAATGTTGGGAGATGGCTTGAAGACAAAAGATACTGCTGAATACAGAAAAAAGAAAGTGGCTGTTTAATCTGGTGCAGGGAGTTTTCTTGCCTCAATGTACAAATCATTTTAATCTCTTAAACAATCATTTAAAAGTTTAACCATATTTCTGCTCTCTGCCAATAGAATATATAGCAAGAGACATCTGTAAATCACTTGGCCTTATAGCTAAAACATTAGCTATTTTGCCCCACAATGCTAAGTGTAATCTAATATTTGCAACATCTTTTACTGGCAAATGCATTTGGGACTAATTCTAAGCTAGAATCGTTACACAACACTTTGCCTAATATTTGAACCTCTGTTTCTTCCCCATTATGATTGTCGTCATCATCATCATCATCATCATCATCATCATCATCATCATCATGATATAATGAGTCCTAGAGAGCCAGAAAGTTTGCCCATACTTTCATGTCATTTGGGGTATCCTGAACAAAGGAACAATCCAGCTACATTTTTAAAACTCTTTTTATTATTGTCCAGCCTGGGTCAAAGATACAGCAGGGATATGCAAATGAGCTGTATGGTGCTGATACTTCTGAGACACAAAAAAGACAGCTACTGTAACTCTCTTTCTGTAGAGCTTGATCTACTACAGGAAAGGTGAGGCAAAGTCTGGACCTCGCTGTGGGAAAGAAATATCTGAGGATGCAGCTTGCTCCTCCTCAACTGGAATAAATAAGAATGGCAGGGGAACTCTTGAAAGGCTTTACTTTGCCCTCTCTAGTCTTCTTGTATGCTGTCAGATAGAGTTTGGCTACCTGACCTTGCAACTGAGGGCTGAGGAAAGCTCTAGGACTAAGAGGTAAAAGCATGCTATAACTAGAATTTGCTCAACTCTTTTTCTTGATGGCCACTTAGCCAGGAAGGAAATAAGGTGTCTAAGAAACTGGTTGTGAGTATTGCACACTGAATCACAGTGCTGGAACTGAAAAGCCAGTCTTGCAAAATAAAGTCAGGGTGAATAATCTTTTCCCAATGTTTGTCTGAGAGCTAAATGGTCCATAGCAATTGGTAGCTTTATTGGGAAAGGAGAGATCTTGTTCCAGGAGAAGCCTGTGCTGCTTCCTGGAACAAGATTTTCCCAATACAACAATGTGCTACACATTGTTGTATTGGGAAAATGTCAAAATGGAAGAAACTCCTCCTTGCCAATGGGATACATCTAAGTAACTGCAAAAGAATCTGAGTGAGTGAGTGGTCAATTCTGAAGGTCCCTCATCCATCTTATTGCATCAGTCTTCCCAACCTGGTGCCCTTCAAAATGGGTGGGGTTTCCTTAGCAGTAATTTCACGGCCAGCATAGCTATTGGCTGAAAATTAAATAGCTGAAATCCAACTCATCTGGACGGTATCAGATTGGGGCAGACTATGTTATGATTACACAACAATACAGACAGACATCAACAAGGCATTCATTTAAGCAATTAAGTGTGTTGAGCAATTGGGCATAATTAGTAAAACAGACCTATAGACACCAGATGAGTTTTGTGAACAAAACTGCAAAAGTCTTTCGAAAAGGTGGAAATGGTGATTAGGAGGAAAATGTCTCAAATATAGTGATCTAAAGCAAATTACAAGCCGAAGGATCACTATGGGTTAAGTTTTTTTCAGTTTGAATTGGAGGGAAGTAATGTGGGCATACTTTAAAAGATGGCATCTGAGTTGGCATCTCAAGTCAGCAGTTCATAGACAGACAATGCCTATTTTACAATTAATGTTTCATTTTGTAATCTTTATTCCATGTGGCCCTTTGTGTTAAAACCTACACAATATAAAAATTAAGTCAATTAAATCATTCTTTGGAAAAGACCCTCTTATTAAAATGTTTTATTGTTGCTTGTTCCTAGTTCCTCTTAAATAGTTTTTAAAACTTCCCTCTGTGGTTGCTTTTTTCTTCACTGCTTGTTTATAATATGCTTACGTTAGTCATACAATAATGTTTATTAAATTGGCTGAACTTGCTCAGTTAAGAATAGATGTATTATATGAAGGTCTTTGTGTTGTGGATGTTGTTTTACCCTTTGAAAGCCCACAAATATTTGCTATAATATTATGCCATGCTGCCAGGAAATGTTTTTGTAATGTTTTTTCACATATGCCAAACCTGTTGAAGCAGAGGACACTGTGAGGTGGAATATAGTGATAAAGAAGAAATAATGCAGTGCTAACAAACATCTCCCATTTGTAGTATTATCCAAGCTAGATATTACATAATGTCCTTATGAAAGAATTATAATGGATTGGGAAAGACTAATAATTGTGAGACTGGATTAGCACAATAAAACCAAGGATTGAAGCCAGATTCCTGCCCTGTTAGATTTGAGAGAGTGTTTTTATGAAAAAGCAGACATGCACTGGGGGGAAGATGTTTGAAAGAATAAATGGGAATGGATGTGTTGTCCTATTCCCCCTGCTACTGATTGTCTAATGAAGGGGATTAAATGTGGCAGAGATAGCTTTGGCTCTCAAGAGTTCTGCCCAGGCAGAAAGCCTTCACTGCTAGTGTTACTAGAGAGATGGTTGGATAAATCCCCAGAACAGGTCATTCGAAGATTCGCATATAGAATAGGCAGCTTTCGCTCTTCCAGATCCAAATTCAGGCCCATCAGTTATGCCAGCTAGCATAGCCAATTCCCCCCTCTACTTGCAGTGGGATGGGAAAGTGTAGGAATAAATACCATGAGCCAGCCATACACACTTCCTTCCTTGACATGCAGTGGAACGTGAGCTTCTCTCCACTTCTTTAGCTACACTGAGAATAGGTCTATCTACTAGTATCAGGTCATCTGAGAAAAAAATCTTGTGCAGATTTGTACTGTATATTTGAACGCTTATAAGTAAAGTTACATTTATAAACTAGGGTTTTTCAATATGGAAGTAATGCATTTCTTGCATATTTGGACTGCTTGTCTCCTAATAGAATTTGACCAACATCCTGAAATAATATTGGCATGTTATCTTAAAGAGAAAATTAATAATACTAACCTTGAAAGTCGGCATATTTATAGGCACCAGATTACACATGTGGCCAAATACAGTTGCTGCTTGGATCTCTCAACAGAAAAGTAGAATATAGAATATTGTGATCTTATTAAAAAAATTGACTCTGTAAAATATCGGTGGACAACACATGAATAAGGTTTTGTTGAAACAAAGACTTTATTTGCAATATTTTGGAGCAGCAAATATCTGGACAATATTTGACCACACTACTTTCTTGTTATATTTTGTTCTTGCCAAAATATTTGATCTATTGATTTGGTTGCCTCACTTTCCTTGAAAGAATGGGCTCACAGCAGCTACTTTGTATGCATATACTGTATGTAATTCTTTATTTTATATTACTCTACATTTATAGGAAAACGAAACAAATAAAACAATCCACACCAAAAGGCAAACCATGGTTATTGCTAGAACGTGCCTACTTTCTTGCATGGCTGTGCAGAGTCCATTTATAGCTAGGCTTTCATCATGAGCCCTCTGGTTACCAAAGATTTTGAAAAAATCAATAATGTAGTTTAGTTCAGTGATGCAGCTAAATCATCTTTGCTCAGTCATTGTATTAGTTCTAAAGGCTGGGATGAAGCAGGCTCATTCAAGGTGAATCATGCTCCATGAAACAGAAATCTGAGGTGCTGTAGACATGATTGCAAGTATATTTACCCACTTTCTCCATGACTGCAGAAGTGTGAAAGATCACAGATGAATTTATGTCTGAACAGTTTTCTGTGTCCTGATAGTATGGACTCAATAGGATGCAATTTCTTTTAGCCAAAAAAAGGCTAAATCCGATGGAAAAACAATCATTGACTGAGATTTAAAATGATAAAGATTGCAGGAGCATTCTTTAGGGTTGAACAAAATATGACAGAGAAATCCATTACAGATTTTTCTTTCAGTAAAAATGGAACCTATTGTGGTGCAAGTAGGGAAATATCATACAGTCTGCTAACTTGTGTCTCAAAAAAAACCCTGCTTTTTTTCCCTTCCCCAAAGAAGTATTTTTCTGATCATCACTGTTAGAACAGTAGGAATACCAGATGAGGGCTGTAAAAATCCAGATTACCACTAGATAGCAGTAGAATATTTTGTATCTCTTTCCCATTGTCCAGTAATTATCCAGATTTGTAAAGATTCAAGGTTTTCTAGTCTAGAAATTGAAATATGTCATGTAAACAAATATCAATTAAAATAAGATTGATCTGAGTTAATCTTCATTTTCAGAAGCCATTGAAATGCTATGTTAGTACAACTCACTAATTTCTTGTTTCTAAGCTTGAACTTATGATACATACCATGATGATGTAAGGATGAACTACAGCTTTTGTTATTGCAGATGCGGCTGTTGCCATAATCACTTACACCCAGCTGTTATATCTCTTGTCTCTTGGTCCATCTTTTATTCATAGGGGAATAAATTATTATGGAATTAGTTAATCAATCTTGACACTTATCTGAAAGAATTAATCAATCAGTTCCAGGGCTGTTTACCAGGATGTTCTCTCCAAGGGACCAATAAATTATACATAAATACCTGACAGCAATTATTGGGAAGAGGTAGGGTTACCAGACTCAATAGAGAACAGACTTCTGTGCCTTTAATTGTCCTGCTCTGTATTGGACCTGGCAACAGACAATACTCTGCTTGGAATTAAATCTACCTCTCTTACCAACTCAAGGTGCCAGATATCCCCAAGGAAGCATATTCTGGGCATGCACACATATGCACAGATCTCAAAAGGAACACAAAGCAGTTGTTCTGTGCCTTCAACTGTCTATACACACGTGTGTTTGTGTGTGCCTGGTCATACCTATAACACTTGGTGAGCAGAAGGATCATACGTAAACTGCTTCCCATATAATTGTGGGTTATTAAAATTCAGATATAAGGAATTAAGATGCCCTGTTCCATTAAACAACTCCCGGTTTTCCTTCATCTACTTGCAGGTCATATGGGAAACCCTGTTGCAGGCCTGCATTAAGAACATAAAATTATGAATTAAGCTTCATTGTAGGCATACACATTAGATGTGTAAGTATTTTATCACCCAAGGCACTTTATGGAGTAGAGATGACTCATGTAGTTCTACTTTGAACTTTCTGTTAGTTGTCTTCTGCAATTTATTACTTGGGCCTGATCGTCTAGGCCAGTGTTTCTCAACCTTGGCAACTTTAAGCTGTGTGGACTTCAACTGGCTGGGGAATTCTGGGAGTTGAAGTCCACACAGCTTAAAGTTGCCAAGGTTGAAAATGTTAGGTTTAACGTTAGGTTATCTATTTTTAGATAGATATTATGCATTTATTTGTGATTTATTTTAACATAAATAAATGCATAATATTTCTCTCCATTTCATGAAAATGACACATTTCTCAATTTATTATGACTTTATCTATTGTGAATAGAGGTTGCAATCCATTTCATAAAATGCCTGAAATTTTATTATTTATTTACTTATTTTCCTTCCTCCTCAGGACCTATGGTTCTGGGTTTTGTTCAATGCTGATATTAACTGCATGGCAAAGATTTCTTTATCAGACTGCCTTCTGGTCTGGTGAGATATTGTAACAGAACTGCCATAATAACTTACACCTTGGAATGTAATTTAAGGTTGGAAAACCTTAGATATTTTCAAGCCCAAGGATTCTGGAAAACATTTCATTTGGGGATATTTGTACTCTTAATATAAATTTACCTGAAAGCACAGTCCTTTGAAAATCTTCTGTACCTATATAATCTAGGCCTATAAATGAGTAACACTACCATCTTGCTGGCTTGCCAGCTTGCCTGTCATCTACATCTACATTCTACAAATCACAGATAAGAAAGAAAGAGGCTTACCATATAATTTGTTATGATAATGAAGGCAGAAACTAGTCAGCTATTACTGGTAAATAAGTAGCGATCCTTTCATCTGCTGTCAAGCATAGCGGCGTGGATTATGGCCCAGAAAGCTGCTATCAGCTCAATCATTTCCTGGCTCAGACAATTTTTTTTAAAGTGTGTGGGGCATGTATGTGGGGAAGAGGTGCCTCCTGGAACAGATAGGTGTCTGATCAAAGGGCCCAAAGCCATCAGAAGCCAGCAAGACTCACCAGCCCAATTGCTCTTCAGTGCAGACACCTTCCCTTTGATCTCTGCATAGTCTAGGCCAAAGAGTCTATACAAGCATGAATGAACTGAGGCTGTAATCTGGAAGGGACAAAAAAATATCTTTTCAGATGGGCCTGTTTTGGGGGCAGCTTAATTACTGCTGAACACAGCGAAAATAAATTCTGGAAAGTATATTAAAAATGATTTCCACAAACATCGTTCCCCAGACTCCACCTGGAAAAGTCTGTTTTCTCCCATCTCAAAGGTGAGTAAACAGAAACTAAGAGCAAGGTCAGAAACACAGCCATTACGCTAAATATCTGTAGTTAGGGTGCCAAAAATAAATTAAAAATATGTAATATTTTAAGGGAAAATATATTCAGAACATTTGTTAAGTTTGTACTGTTTGATCTGTTTGTGAAAAGGACAATGAAGTTTTGTTTTTGGTTTTCTGAAAATATTAAACTTAATACAGTATTAAATAAACCCAAGCATACATTCCCTTCCAACATGATTAAATGTTTCAGAATGAATGCTTTTCACAAGGCTAATATGTTCCATTTTGTTCCTGTTTTTACAGAAACACTAGCTTCATCATGTGGTCGAGATGACAAAAGATTTTAGGGGCATATAGATTTTGTAACTAAGTACCAAGAGCCTATTCCAGCAAACCAGTTACCACACCACCAAGACTGTTAGGAACATTATAGCTTCTTTGGACTCCAGTTTGGTGCTGTATATGTCTTATCAAAACCTTCCCATCAATTACTTGATTCCTCACATACAAGAAGGTGGAGCAAGAACATCAGAGGCTGCATTCTTGTGCTCTGGACAGTATCCAGGCTTTCCAATAACTCTTTTCCAGACATTATCAGAGGTGCCAGGATCAGACCACATTGGAGAGAAAGCAGTTGCCAATTTTCTGTCAACCAAAGTGTTCCCAAATGCAGCTTATATTTTTAAATCTTCTCCTTCCTTCCTTCCTTCCTTCCTTCCTTCCTTCCTTCCTTCCTTCCTTCCTTCCTTCCTTCCTTCCTTCCTTCCTTCCTTCCTATTGTCTAGTACAGTGGTGCAATTATCAAACTAAAGGCAGAACACAAACTTATGTCACATGAGACAAAATGACATAATTCAGTTAGACCATGAAATCAGAAGGCATCTAGGAGATAAGGCTATGCTCAACAGTTCCCAAACATTCCAAGTTTGTTGTCTCACATGTAGAGGCTGGTCTACACATAGCACAAAACCAGATTATGGTTAGATTGGTTTTGGCTTACTCTTTTATATAAAGCCAGAGAAGCATGGTTTGTGAACCATGGATTATCGCTGAATCCATGAGTGAACCCAGGCATTGTGGCTGATTCGGGATTAAAACAAATTATGGCTCAGTGTGGCTTGATGAACCCAGTTGCAGAATCAGGAGTAAAAGAATCCAGCAAAAACTATTATTCTGCTGAGCATGTATTTCAATTTTCTATCTCCATTTATTAATGAGGAAACCCCTTCTGATGCCCAAATAATCGTGTTCACTTACTGTACATGAATGTGATGTCTAATTTTTTCCCCACATACAATATTATCTACAACTGTATATGTGAGTGGGTGTGATCAGGTTATGAGTTATTAATTTTATTGCATTCATCAGCTGGTCAGCACAGGGGTTCAGAATTTGTACCTATCACTGTCAACCACAGACTCACACATTAATCAATGTCATTATTGCCTTCTCATACATCATCTTGCTTTACCAAGAGTTGTACAAAGTTTCTTTCAATGTTTTGATTACACTGAGATCAAATTGATAGTTACCAATAACTTTATTTACTTTTTTTTCTTATGCCTGAAATACAGAATGCATGGAAAAATACTCAGAGAAGTAGAAGAACTATGTTTAGTTATCAACTCACCTTTTCATTTCATGCCATGGTTATTACAACTTTCCCTGTAAACCTTCTTATCTCATCCTGCCACAGGAAAATGTTATTCAGTATCTTTAAGAATAAGTTATAAGTCATGACAACTTTTAAATGAAAATTATTGTCTGCGTATTATATTTGGAGTCCTGACACTCTTCCCACAGATTTTAATTGAGGCAGAGGAGTTACCATATAGTCTAGATCCATTTCTTTGTTCCTTGTAAAAGGAACACTGTTTTCAATCAGTATATTAAAATATTGTCCGCTTGAAATCTAGTCTTAAAAAGTATTACAAGTTGTGTTCCAAAGAGAGGTAGAGGTAATTAAAATAGAAGAGAAATCATACTTCAAAATGTTTGCTTGCTTGCTTGCTTGTTACTATCACCAAAATGGTCTGGCAGGTTTTTGAAAGAACAGTGAAACCTATGGAACCTTTTTAACTACTAAAAAGTGAGGTGAATATACACAACTCAACTCAAACACCTTTTTTTAAATCACAACTCAACTCAAAAAAATTTTTTAAAAATCAGTGTTAGGGTTTCATTTTTTTTTAATAAAAAGAAAGCATTCAGCTTACCCACTGTAGGGATTAGAGCTGTACTGGGGATGTGGTATGGAAGCCCAGCCCCGCTCCGTGTTCCAACATGTCCAAAGTCTTTGATGTTTTTCACATCTTGAGTAAGATTGTCTGCGGGGATTGTAAACATACACAGCTGAACTCCCTCACAAGCACTTGCAGGCTTTTGCAGTGAACGTGTGAAGTTATGAAGGTAAGGAGCATACAAATGGATGCAAATAAATAAATAGCAGGTATATGAGGATGCAGTATGATGGGACTGGCATATACACTCTTGTCCACAATAGACTTTTAATTATCAAGTGTGCAACCTAATCACCTGCATAAAGCTTTTGTCTCCAGCCGAAATCCTATTGATTCTAACAAAATATAAAAGTCTACCTTTTTTCTAGCCTGGACCATAATACATGTATCTTATCCTTAGTTTTGAATACTTTCAGATATACTGAAGGCATCTTTTTCTATTTTTTTAATCATTATTGTTAAAAGATGTGAAAAGAAGAGGAAGAAGTGCAACAGACTAACAGGATAATTCTACACGTCTCTCATCAGAAGCAAGACCTATTGAGATCAGTGGGGCTTGCTCTCAGGAAAGTGGGTGTACAATTGCAGCTTAAGAAAAATAGTTTCTTTTTTAAAAAAAGCCCAAGCATGGAACAGATGAGGTTGATGTGAGTGGAGTAATTGACCTCGAGGTAACTCATTCCAGAACTGACTCTTAAATTAGAAGATAAAATCAGACTGTATTCGGTAACTAAACTCAACATTCAAGGCCAAAGATTCTATCCCAGCCAAGAGACATCCATGGTCACCCAGGCAGTGCCAGGACCAGAAATGACTGATGGAGACTTCACAGCTGGCCAAAATAGTCAGGAGGTTGGATCAACATACTGTATAAGGCCAAATAAAAAGATTTCTCTGTGTGTGGCAGGACACACAGGCACAAACAGCTGGTTAATGAAGAACTAAGACAGGAAACTACTTGATGGTGCAATGATGGTGCCACCTAGAGGACTGCAGAAATGTTTTGTCCTCTGTGCTAGGTTCTGTACAGAGATATCTTTAAACACCATACAGAGTGCATCAGGAGAAACACAGCAGCCAACTGAGTTGCCTGAGCACATATGACAATTCCACTACAAAGTAAAGCACAGCTAAAGAGTTGCCATCACAAAAAAGATAGCCCTTCCATTCTAGATTAGCATCTTCCTCTCTTTTTAGAATTTCCAATGAGGCAGCGTAATCCACAGAACAACATTTCGTATTGATATGATATTCTAGTTTTGCAGCAAAAAGCTGTTTTCTGTTTTGAGTTGGGTTGCAGAGACCTTAAGCAGGAGGCATATGAAGGAGAAGGTTCAGACATAGCAGGAAGGTGTTTGCCACTAAACTGCACGAGCTCACCTTTCTATGCAGACCAAGATGTAGCTGGTCCACTCTACTGATCCTGTTATGCTGAAGTGATGTTTTTTAAAAAATGGTTCTCCCTAACATTCCTAAAAAACAATCTGCATCTATCACTTGCAGGTCTCCTCAACATACAGGACTTTTGGATGCAACCTCATCTAATAGGCATGGTTTGTACTTTTAAATGCAAATTTCTCTAAGCAGTGTGTATATAAATTTATCCAACAGATTTTTTAAAAGCATATATTTTCCAAACTATGTGCTCTTATAGAATTATCCCAAATATGTATTTTTTCACAGTCTCATTTTTCATAAACCAATAGGGACTCTTTGGTGCTGATTTTGCCTGAATAGCTTCTACTCGGTGCTGTGTTTTCAATCCATTTTAGTAACTCTTACAAATTTGCTTCCAGAGAGATTTCTTTTTCACATCCTTAATGTAGATATTACAGATGCACAAGCCATGTAGATACAGACCCTTACTATATGTATAATCTACATTTTTGCAGTGCACAAATCAGGTATGATTTTTTTAAGGTTGCAGTCTGACCAAAAGGGGTCACAACAGATCCTTTCTTTTTTCTTTCCATTTTCTCCCCTTACAGTACTGTCATTGCTCTGATGCTACAATAAGTATTCCTGCATTCAGGAAGCGGTGAGTAGCCTGTAATAGTGACAGGCCAAACAGAATGTAGAGATCTGCCCTAAGGTGGATCCCACGTCTGGAAAGATTGAGGGATACTATCATATGCCCTCCTTCAAGAATATCGGAAGATTATTGATAACCCCCAGCTGCCAATGTGACGTAACCTGCCTGGAATGAAATAGGCTGAGATCTAGACATCCAGCCATTTCAACTGCTAAATCACTTGTAGAAGATGACCTCAACATCCACAATGTGTAGAAACAGAATTGGCTAGAAAATTGTCCTCCACAATGTCGAAGCTTACCCTGCATCTCAGAGAAACCATCTGGATTTGATCAGCCCTGTGAGATATGGACAACATTGAACAGAATCTGCACTGGCCATGGTAGATGTGCTGATGTCCTTTATAAGTGGGGCAAAATGACATCACCGAATTGTGACTGTGGGGCTGAAAAACAAACTATCCAACATATAGTGACAGAGTGCCAAAACAGAGCCTATAATGGAGATCTCGCCAATTTCCTGGCTGTGACAAATGAAGCAAAAAATTGTATTTGTAATCTAGACATGCTGTATGTCTATAATTTTACACTCTATATTTTACATCTTGTATTTTATCTCCTGTGTTTTTATTCCATTGAACTGCGATGTGAATGTGCCATATGATAAATAAATAAATAAATCATATGCCAATTTGTAGAAAGCAGTAACCTGTCCAAAGGAGGAATGAGCCAAATGTATGCATTTGAGTTTGCCAAAATCATCTGTTGCCAAAACAATACAGAATATCTATGGGGGGACAAATAACCCACAAGAAATCTTGATGAGTAGACCAGCCTTTGAAGCACACTAGTCTAACCATGTGGAAGCCTCCTGTTTTGATGGTGATGGGGAACCTGTTTTCTTTGAAGTTCTGTGAATACAATTCTCCAGAAAATTACAAGAGCATATTTTAGAAACCAAACCATATCAAAATATAATTTGGCCAAACAAATGCTTAGAAGAATATGAGCTTAAGGTGAGTGCTAAACATCAAGTAGACCTTTCTGTTGAATTTCTGTGTATGCGTTACTCTGCGCTCTGCTTTCCTTTCTGCTCTTGCATCACAGATACTAACTAACTCCTGGAGTCTAAGAAATGGAAGATTTTTTTTTTACTATAACATGTCTTTAGTTTTCAAAGAGAAAGGCAGGGGGGAGAAAGAAACCGTATTTCTGTGTGCACAGGTGTGCTCAGACCAACTAGAAAATTGAAATCCAATTTTAAAAGGCAATATTGGAAACAATTTGAACAGGTTCTGATGCTGCTACGGCTGAAATAGCACAAGAAATGACTTGAAGAGCTATCTGCATTTTCACTTAAATCTGTTCAGCTCAAACTATCAATATGGACTGAAGTGGAAAAAAACAAACTCACGGGTTATGTCATTTCAGCCCTAACAAATGCTAAGATTATTTCCAACCATGCTATTTAAATAAAACATTATTTTCTAAGAGAGAGGGAAGGAGAAACAGACTCACTATATTCATTTATGCCATGTCTCAGCTGTGGCTGTCAAGTAATGGCTAATACTGCTTAACAACATCAGGCCTGCAAGTGCCAGAGTCTAAAAACCAACCTGGGGTTTATCAGATAGATCAGAAGAGGATAAAGGTATCAGATTTAGTCAGTAAACCAGAACTGGGCTCCAAAATCTGTCTGAGGGTTTATGAAACAGTGTTTCAGCAGGTCAATTGAAAGGCACAAGCAAGCCCAAATGTGCCTAATTTTTCCTATTAACTTACCATAGGAAGACTGCTAACTGTACGAGTAGTCCTTGGTTAATGACAGTAATTGGGACTGGGAACTCCATCACTAAGCAACACAGTTGTAAAGCGTGATGTCACGTGACTGCACCAGCTTACAATGGCAGTTCTAGCAGATCCAGTTATGGTTGTTAGGCGAATCCCACATGGTTGTTAGGCACAACATCACATGATCACCATTTGCAACCTCCTGCTGGCTTCCCCACTGACTTTGCTTGTTGGAAGCTGGCAGTGAAGATCACAAATGATGATCACATGACTGCAGGATGCTGCAACGGCCGCAACTTTGAGGACCAGCTGTAAGTCTCCTTGTTCAGCTGTCATAACTTTGAACGGTTGCTGAACAAATGGTCATTAACCAAGGACTCCCTGTAGTGTCAGAGGAGTAGCCCTTCTGTACACTGAGGACAAGCAAGGTAAGAGTAAGAGGCATCCATGGCCCCTTCGATTTCCATTTCTAAGACAAATCAAAACATTTAGATTGTACTAATAGATTCAATTAGTAAATGTAAATTATACTTTTACAGTAACTATAGCAAACATGATCACTGTCCAAGTAAACCAAGTTTTATATACATTGTATTGTATGTTCTTAAAATAGCATAGTGATTAATAAAGGGTGGTAGAAAAATAAATACTGCATGTACTTCAATTATAGGCTCCCTGTCCCTGATCTTTTTCAATGGCTTCAACATTTCTGGAAATTTTACATTTCTACAGCTATTATATCATTTGGAAGAACTTTTTTCTTTGCGACAGGGACCTTACTTCTCAATAAGCATTTACTCACGAGGAAAACTGTATTTAGAGTATCTGTCAGTCAGGTGTTAAACCCTCTCTGTTTCTTGGATTTTGGAGAAATTTAATTCTCTCTGCTTGACTAAAGTGAGAGTTATGACAATTTACCCTCACCTTAGTCACCTCAGGTGAGAGGAAATAAGACCATTTAGCATAAAAACAATACTGCTCAGTTAATTTCATCCTTGCAGAAAATTTCTTCCATGTTCAAAGAGTTTACATAGCAAGACTTAAAGCTAATATTGTAGATTAAATATACTTCTCTTGCACAGCAGACATCCTGAAGCGTATTTTTTTCTGTGACATACTACTACTCTACACACATTCACATATATTGCCCAGAAGTCCCTCTAAAGCACAAGCTATAAAAATGCTTGAGGAAAGGCTCCATCTATAGAGGTTGACTCATAAAGGTTTACTTAGGTATAGATTCTTTCACAACCTTCCCGTAAGAGCGCCATCTTTCCACAACAACCATTCATTGAACGTTAATCGAAAACACTGAAATAGAGCTCAGATGTAGGGGCAAAAATACATATTGAGGAAGATGCTCAAAAAGATATACAGTCAATGGCAGGACACACCTTTCTCTATTTTAGTTACTTCCAACTCATGTCTACATTTTAATGCATTCATTAATGTCTTTATTATAAAATGAATAACCATATTATACCAAAGGATCTCAGGATGGGATATAATCAATCAAATCAACAAAACAACTGGAAAATGAAGTCATATAAAAGGACCAAACTATTTTCACTAAAATCCAGAAGAGTAATGTTGCCATTAATCTGGTCTTTAGGGAAAGGTATTCCACAGTAGCTTTCCTCAGCATTTCACACGTTATTTCTACTTCTACTTCTACTTGCTTTGAGGCTACTGTCCGCAAAGTCCATTTACTGGACAGGCTACTGTCCGCAAAGCCCACTGTGAGGCAGACCCATCAAATCCACTTCCAATGGAATCTATGGCAAAAAAAATTTACACCCTCAAGCATAAATCTTTCTGTTATTAAAAAAAATCTTTCAAAAATAAAGCAGCCATTTCAAGTTTAGAGCTAAATGTATACATATTTTATTTCTAGTTATTAAAGCATATGTGCTCATATGTGAGGTGCCAGAATAAAAGGAATGTTCCCCTTGACTCATTCCTATAATTCCTGCTTGGATTGCAATTTACAGTGCTTCATTTTATAGGCAGAAATGCCCTGAATGCCATGGACAAGATTGGGAAATGGTCCATTCTTGTTGTGTCCAAGATTTCAGAAATACAGATGTCTGCATCCAATCCTAGATTAGCAGGCAAATTTCAAAAAGCCGGTACCCAACACACCTCCTCTCCCCATTTTTGCACAGTGTGTCCCAAGTGGCTGTTTTGAGGAGGTACACAAGTGCTCAAGCGTATACCCATCTCCTCTTTCCTCTGCTTAAAAAGAATATTTAGAATAATATTATGCCTGTCCACTAACTTCAAGAGATTTTCTGCTTTCTGTGAAAGAGGCATTGTTTTTTTATTTCCCAGAGAGTGGAGGCATTTATTTAAAAATCCATGCAGGGGAGAGCAGGAGAGGCTGTACTTACCTAAAGGGAGGAGGTGGCTGAAGGGTGATTCTGGGTTTCTATTTTATGTTAACAATGCCTCACATGTATTTGCATTAGGGCAAAGCTCTACTCCTGCAACCCAAAAGTTAATGGCACTTCCAGGAGTAGTCCAATGACCATGCAAGGTAGCAGGTATGTTACAAATGGTTTTGCTTGAAAAGAAAAGAAAAGGAAAGGAAAGTAAAGAAAAGAAAAGGAAAGGAAAGAAGGAAAACTGTGTGTGAAGACTCAATCTGCACTAGCAAAAGAATCTATGGCTGCAGTTCTGCACAACACGCCACACCTAGCCAAATACACCAAAATAGGAATACCCAGGATAATGGACCTCATCAACCTCTGCCTTACAACCTACTTTCAGTTTGATGGAGAAATATACCAACAGATCAAAGAAACACCCATGGAATCACTGATTTCAGGACTTATAACAGAGATCGTAATGCAGCGTCTGGAAAGGACAGCACCCCCACACATACAACCCAAAGTATGGATCCGGTATGTAGATGACACTATTGTCATAATACAAAAGAAACAACTGGAAGAAACCCACAAAACCTTCAATAACATCTTTAATGGAATAAAATTCACAAGGGAGGAAGAAAAGAACAACTCACTACCATTCCTAGACATCCTCATCAGTAGATGAAATGATGGTAAGTTAGAAACACAAGTCTACAGGAAAGCTACCCACACCAACCAAGTGCTCCACTACCAAAGTAACAATCCAACCTCCCACAAGAGAAGCTGTGTAAGAACATTATTCAGACGAGCACTTACTCACTGCAGCAACCCAGAACACCAGAAAAAGAAAAAGAACATCTGCACAGCATCTTCCAACAAAATGGATACCCGCTCAACTTCATCAAAAAGTGCCTCACCACCCAACCCACTACAACCCAACCAATGGAAACTATGAAAAGGATAACACTGTCATACATCAGAAACATCTCCAAAACCACCAACAGACTGTTACAACCACATGGCATCACTGTAGCATACAAACCAACTAAAACTCTTCAAAATATATTAAGCAACCCAAAAGACCCAATAGCCCAAGAAGAAAAAACAGGCATTATTTACAACATACAATGCAAAGACTGTAACAGCCACTATGTAGGACAGACAGGCAGAAGACTAGCAGAGCGCATCCACGAACACCAACTAGCAGTCAGAAGACACGATGAGAACTCCTTAATCTCACAACACATGGACAGACTCAACCATAGTTTCAACTGGGAAACGGTGAGCATCCTAAACCAAGCCAAATCCAAAACCGCCAGAGAATTCCTGGAAGCCTGGCACTCAGACCAAGCAGCCATCAACAGACCCATAGAGGTAAACAACATTTACATACCATTCAAAAGAGACAATAGAAAAGCCAGAAGACCAGTACACTCCCTTGCCAGCAATCGACACCCAGATATGCAAAAATCAACACTGGGATTAACACCAGATGAACCATCAAACAGCACAATGCACCCTAATCAAGGAACGATTAACTCAGGCAATCAACCAAGCAGCAAACAGCAGCCCAATCAAAGAACTCCCAGGGAGAGAACAACACCCAGTCCAACACAAGCAGGGCAAGCCACAGTATATAAACTGAGAGCAAGGCCCACTCCCTCTTTGCACTGAAGATGTTGCCTAGTCTGGCAATGAAACGTCTGCAAGAAAACAACAAGGCTCAGAGAGCACCAAGGACTCCACAGTTCAACCCTGAGCTACAAATATATGCTCTAACACATCTGCAAGACTGAGGCTGTGACATATGTATGATAATAGAGAGATGATAGATAGAAAAATGTCTCTCTTCTAGTGCAGATCACTTGAAGTGCAGATCATTTGGGAAAAAATACTGTAAGGAACAGGACATATTCTCTTAATTAATAAAAAGAGCATTGGTGAAGACAGGACAAAATGTAGGTATCTTTAGAGAAGCCAAGTGGGACCATCTTTGCTTAAAATGTAAGCCAACTCCAAGACCAGGAGTTCATTTCTGCTTTCTTCCTTGGGACAAGTAAACCACACAATAAAAATGAGGGGTGAACAAGAGATGAACCATGAATTATGTGGCCTGTTTCCTTTCTAAAGTTTAATTCAGCAGGAAAGGTTATATTTGATGCAATATTGCAAACAGTGAAGACAGCAACAGTTTTAGCCGACCATGCAGTTCCTGTTGATTGAAGGATTATATTCTGGTTCTGCAGATTTTGCAGTGCCAAAACTCAGTCTTTCCAGGGATTCTGCAAGCTTTTAAAAAATTGAATCATGAAGTAAAGGGTGGGGGACTGGGGGAACATCAGCAAAGGAGGAAACAAAGACTATGTTTCCCACTATCTTGTTTCTGAAATATGCTTGAATTAAGATGACAAGCATAATATTGCTTTCTTATCTATGAGCAAAACAGTGTTAGGCTGCGAAGTTTTATTTGAGAGGATAAATGCAGGCTTGTAGCATAGAATAGAATAAAATCACCCTTTTAGCAGTACAAGCTAAGAAGCCCATTCTTTCTCATAGTTCGACTAAACTTACAGCAAGGCGCAAACTAGGCAACTATGCATGTGTACACACAAACACACACACACAGAGAGTAGCCTTGTGGAAGCTTTGACATGCCTATAGAGTACAAGACAAGCCCCCTGATGAATTTTGTGAGAAGACTAAAGTTTCATTCAAACTTGTCACATTTCTACATAAATAAATGATACCAGTTGTTTGTTTATTTATTGTTGTATTTATATACCAACAGATTAAGGAAAAATGAATCCCGATGGTTACACCAGCCTTTCTCAACCCTTTGACCCTGGAGGAACCCTTGAAATATTTTTCAGGTATCGGGGAAGCCCTGCACATTCAGGCTCATATATAGGCCACAAGTTACAAAATTATTATATTCGTTTAATGGGTAGGCCTGTATATATGCATTAATAGTGCTCTTAAACTAAAAATAATGAAACTTACCTCTTTAATGCGAAGTTGTCTGAATTTGAAATATTTTTTTAAATAAATTGTGATCTCCCAGGGAACCACTGGGACACGGTGGCGCTGCGGGTTAAACCGCTGAGCTGCCGATCGGAAGGTCGGCGGTTCGAAACCGCGCGGCGGGGTGAGCTCCCGTTGCTTGTCCCAGCTCCTGCTCACCTAGCAGTTCGAAAACATGCAAATGTGAGTAGATCAATAGGTACCGTTTCGGCGGGAAGGTAACGGCGTTCCAAGTCGTCATGCTGGCCACATGACCCGGAAGTGTCTATGACAACGCCGGCTCCAAGGCTTAGAAACGGAGATGAGCACCGCCTCTAGAGTCGGATTCGACTGGACTTTACGTCGAGGGAAACCTTTACCTTTACCTTAGGGAACCACTAGTGACCTCTCGTGGAACCCGAGGATGCCATGGCACCCTGGTTGAGAAACCCTAGTTTACACTATTAAAAAAACACATAAAAACAGAATAAAACAAAAAAGCCAATAAAAAACAATGTCCCTACATTGCACTTAAAGAACAAAGTGAATTTGGTGAGTGAGGGACTCCTCCTTATGGCAAACATCAGAGTGATTCTGTAAGAAGACTTCAGGAATGTTTCACACAACCAAAGAAGAATCTAAATCATGTCAGTAGTTCATTTATAGTTAGGTAAATGTTGATCATCAAATAGAAGCAACTAAAATGTAGATAAATATATCCTACATTTTCACTCGTAACGTGTATCATAACTGCAGATCTTTCAAGCTTATTATCTGTATTTCACTTTCAGAAACATCTTCCATTCAGCAAAATTGTATCTTGGGAATGCTGAAAACTCCAAATTGCATAACAGAAACAAATATGGAAGTCTGATCTTTTTAAAAACATGGTATGTTTCATTTTTCTCCACTTCCATTTTTCTCCACCTTTGTCCAGGTAAAACAGAATATATTTATGCTCTTGCTTATGTAAATTATAAATCAACCTACTCAGCAGAGGCAGGTTTTGATTGAAAATGTATAATAATTTATCATTTTCAAATTCATAAGACTCTATTCTCTGTAATATTTGCCTTCTTTTACATATATACAGGTTGAGCTTAATACTGTACTTCAGCAGACACTCAAAGGCCATTGTTGCTGTTTATTCATTCAGTTGCTTCCGACTCTTCGTGCCTTCATGCTTTGTTCAATCTCTTTAGAGGCAGAGAGAATCAGTAGTCTTTCTGCTATTGACCATATTGACCAGGGATTATGGGAGGTGTAGTGCAAGACATGGGGGAACATCAGATAAATATTCCTGAATCCAAAGCATTTGGTTAATTATTTAGTTCTTGTGGAAATGTTGCACCTACATTTGACCTAACAAAGGATGTGCCCGGATCAAAAACTGTTAGCTAAGCCAACCTCTGCCAAGGCCTAGCAGAATGTGAGAACTATTTGGTGCAGTTCATTAGAACAGCAATGTGAATTGGCACAAATATGCTGAAGCCGGCAATCACTTCCGGGTATGGCATTGCATACAACTTTTCTCTAGGGCTTCAACACTGTCAAAGGAATTAGAATTTCAACTTTCATGGAGTACTGCATGATGGATCTGCCCTTTCCCCCAAATAATATGCTTCTTGCTGCATCTCTACTGGCACAGACACATTTAGAATAAATACAGTATCCTTGTCAACACCTCATTTTGCCAAAAAGCCAGTTTGATGAGACAAAATGTCCTAGTGCCAAGTCCCTAGTGTCATTTATTTTTCTAGAGTTAGCAATGTGGGGAACCAAATTGTGAAACACAGGAGAGTACATTTGGCCCAACATCTGCTAACTGAAAACCACTAAATCATGGCATGTGATGCATTCCTCATGTGCGTTGTTAATAGCATGGTGTCTGAATTAGATAGACTGTGGCCATTCTGTACTGACCCATATCCAGAAAAAAAAAATGTTGATCAATTCATAAGATTGGGTGAATAAACGACAATCAAATCCCCTTTTAAAACCTCGATCTCGTTAGGAGATAAAGAAATGGGCAACTCAACTAACAAAGAAAAGGGACAAAAACACTGGAAAGATGTGATCCTATAACTTCAGTGATTACCTGCCATGAGAAATTTACAACCCTACTAATAACACTAAAGCAGACACTTTAACCTTGCTTACTTCAGAGTGACAATTCATAGCACTATCAACTGCATTTCTCTTTGCATCAGACTGAGAGTCAATATCCTGCATTTAGAAGTCCCACTGAAGCAAATTGAATGAACGCACGCACCAAACATTTGCACTCCATTATAAATATGAAAGTATGGAATTGCCATCCTGTATTAGATATACATGTGCATTTTGCATGTTCTTTGCATTTGATTTATTTAGTTCCTTCTATTTATATCCCAACTTTCATACAAATCCAAGGACAGTTAACCATATGAAAAGAACCAAGAGAAAATACCATTTAAAAATCAATAAAAACTATATATAGTAGAGAAAAATGATATAATCCTATACATTGCAGAGATCACTAGAAGCTCATAAATAGTCAGATAAATAGGTTTTAAGCTGATGCTGAAATATTAAACAAAAAAAAAGTAACAACAAAAAAGAGGGCCTAGCATTCATCTTGATGGAACAAATTCCAGTGTGAGGATATAACCACAGAGTAGGTCCTGATTCATACTCAAAGCATTGTCCCCTACTCAAAGTATAGCCCTCAGCACTGGGATAATGAGATGGGGCTCCTCACAAGAGCCTGTCCAGAATCTCCATTCACACACAGGAGAGTAGTACGATCTACTAGCTAATGTCAATTAAGAGGAAGGAGATCCAGGTCAAGTCAATGCTCAGCTATGGAAGCTCAATGAGTAACCTTAGACTCTCTCAATCCAACCTACCTCACAGGGGTTTTGTTGGTGGAAAGAGTGTTACATACACCAACTTGCGTTCCTAGAAGAAAAGTGATACATTTTCTTTCATTATTTGTCAGCTATTGTTTAGGCAGTGATCAAAGACGAAGGTGCATTTCAACAATCCATTACATCTTTGGTACACTTCCTCATCTCCAATTATTTCTTTCATATTACAGTGTTTCCCTTATCAAATAACTTGTTCCTTTAAATACATCTTGTAGACTAGTGGTTATAAAAGTGTGCTCCTGGGAAAGATTGCATTTCCATGGACGCTTAACAGGGAGGATAACAGTGGCTGAACGATCCCTCGCCCACCATATGAATGGTGCCTGAAATGATGTGTATCGCCAGGGCTGGAGGTACCCCATGAATGCAGACTTTGGTAGCTGACTAGCAGCTGCCACGTTGCTGACCAGTTAAGCTCTTGATTTCAGTACTAGATGAACTGTACAGAGGAGAAAGGTATTACCAACACCTCTCCTCTTCTCCTCACTAGTTTGAGCATCAAGCCATGGGCTGCAATGGAGCATCTTTTACTTCTTTTTCTGCCCCTCTTTGCCTGCCTTTAAAAACTTTACTGGCAGACTTGGCATAGTAATTACCTCTTTCCAAACTCTTGCAAGATAACCCAGCAGGCTGAGGCAGTCATCGTGCCTAGATTCTTTGCAATTAGCTATGCTTCCATACAAGACACCCATTCCTAGCACAAGTTGGCCTAGGATTCTTTAGCTGCTGCCACTGGCTGCTTCCTTTCCTCTTGTCAATCTTGAGTTCTTTGAGTACAGCAGTGTTTCTCAACCATCGCAGCTTTAAGATGTCTGGACTTCAATCCCAGAATTCCCCAGCCATGCTGACTAGGGAATTCTGGGAGTTGAAGTCCAGACATCTTAAAGTTGCTAAGACTGAAAAACACTGGAGTAGAGGAAAGCAACATGTACTTTTTCCCAACAGTGGGCCAATGTCAGAGGGGTATCAGAGGACACTCCTCTACCTAATGGCATCCTTCATTTGAAGGGTAGTTTAATCCAAGTCCAGAGGCCCTCTGGGTGACTTCTCAGCCAGTTCCTCTGAGCCCAGATTGCCACACAGGGCTGTTGTTGTGAGCAAAAATGGGAGCACTAGATAAGCCATCTTGAGCACTTGAACGAAAGGTGGGATATAAATCTAACAAATAAAATAAAATGTATACCATTAATCCTACAGCAAGAGAGAGAATGATCAGTTTGGAATACTCCTGCCATATTGACAGAGAGCAATAAAACAAGTGAAAAAGAATGCCGTCGAAAGCATACAATTAACTTGCAGCAGCCAAGCCTGAAACTTTTTCATTGGAATCACAAGATAAATTATGCCTTATGAATTATTCATACTGCTATTTGTGTCCTGTTCTCTGGATGCAAGCAAGGCTGTTCACACCCTGTTTTGGCTATTCCTTGCCTTCCTTCAGGAGGCACCTTTGGATGACACATCTTTCGCAAATCTGACAAGCCATATTTCATTCAAATAAAATTCAAAAGCAGACCAGTTGCTTTTCCAGCCCATCCTTGACAACCAGATGAATTAACAAATGTTCTGATCTTCGTGATGATGGGAATGGGATTTGTGTTGGCATTTCATATTGTATCATTTATTATACTTACCAACAGGGAAAAAAAATACACTGATTTGGAAAAATGTCTAAGAGACAAAGAGAAAAGGAATCCAACTAACTGTTTATGTGTCCCTGTGTGTGTGTGTGTTTGTGTGTGTGTGTAACAAAAGGGAGAGTAATAGTAGAAGTAAGATTGATGAAGAATAACAAAGAAAGGAATAGTCTGATTTGATTAACTGGGAGGAGGTGTTGGTCCTGAGAAAGTGAACAGGGTCCTCGGGACTGTGAGCATGGCCACCTGTGTATTTGATCCATGTCCCTTCTGGTTGGCCAAAGCCTTCTGGGAGATGACATCCTTGAGGAAGGGAATCATCCCTGAAGGAGGGAATGATCCCACTTTCTTTTAAGGAGGTGGTGGTCTGCCCCTCCTCAAGAAGTCATTGGTGGACCCAATAGTTATTGGACAATTGTCCCATCTCCAACCTTCCCTTTTATGTTACTGAGAAAGTGGTGGGGCTACAGCTTCAGAGGGCTCTGGAGGAGGTGGATTATCTGGACTCCTTTTAGCTATATTTCAGACCTGAGTATAGAACCAAGATAGCATCGATCACCCTTTTGGATAATCTCTGGCAGGACCAGGATAGAGGTGGTGTTTTTCCATCCTGGCCCTTCTTCCTCTCAGCAGCTTTTTATACCATCAATCATGGTATCCTTCTGGACTGCCTCAGGTGGTTAGGAGTGGTGATGCTGTGGTTCTTCTTCCTCCAGGGTCAGTTCCAGCTGTATTGGAAGGGGAGGAGAAGTCTAGCCCTAAGCCCCTCCTTTGTGGGGTCCCAGAGGGATCCCCACTCTTATTTAAGATCTGTATAAATCTATATAAATGGGTGAGTTCATCTGATAGTATAGAACCAAGTATCATCAGTATGCTGATAATACTCAGGTGTACATCTCCATTGCTGGCTGATAAAGTGTTGCCATCATGGTTCTTTTTCAGCTTCTGGAGGCTTTGGGGGGCTGGGAGGGGAGGAAAACAGGATTAATCTCAACCCTAGCAAGACTGAGAGTCTGTGCCTTTTAGGCACCCTAGATCTGGGGATTTTCCATCACTGATTCTGAATGAGGTTGCACTGCCCCAGATGAAACTGGTGCACAACTTGATGAACTTCCTACATACTTGGTTCCTGCTTGAAGGGCAGGTGGCAGCCATGGGTAGGAAGCTGTACAACATCTTGTATGCCAGTTGGGCCCATCCTGGATTGGAAAGCCCTGCTCACAGTCACTCATGCCTTGGTCACCTTCCATTTGGATTAGTACAACATGCTCTACATGGGACTGCCTGTACAGAATCAGGGAGATGACCTTGAGAAAAATAGGCAAGAACAAAAACAGCTGAAACATTCCTTAAGTCCTGGGAAACTGTGATGGTATGTGGGAATGACCTTGGGAGACAGGGGGAAGAGCACAGCCAGAGGAATGGTTGGATAAGAGGCAGCTTAGCCCACAGCAAGAATGTGGGTGTAGCAAACATTTCAGAAGGGACCTTCCCTAGTTTCTTGGGCTGTAAAGGCAATGGGGGAGAAATATACTTTGAGATTTGCAAGACTGATGTCAGCCTTGTGAGGTAGTCCAGACAGGAAGCATACCCAGATGAATGAATTCTACTTTATTGTAAGGTTATATTAACAGAATCTTGCAAGTCTGAAAATACAGGCTAAGCTGCCTCTTACCCAACCATTCTCCTGGCTGAGGCTCTTCCTCCTATTTCCCCAGGTCATTCTCACATACCATTACAGAAACAAGATAGTATTCAGAAAAGACTCAGGCAGGGTCCTCCCTGATTCACTGGAGTATAAGAGGGAGGAGATATACAGCATAATCAGGTTTGTAAGATTCTGTTGTTATAGCCCATCTCAGTAAAGTATACTTCTAGTATTCCAGTGGAGTCTGTTTCCTGAGCTGGTGTCATGAGGATGGCGAGCAGGGGGCTCCCATCCAGGCTGTAAAGCACATGCGTAGTACTGAGGAATTAGGTGGCCGTTCAAAGAGACACAGATCAGGCCCGCCTTAGTCTTTGGGGTTTATATGTCTGGGTTTTTCCCACGCTTCTTCAGTTTGTTAGGATTCTCTGTTATGTAGCAGTAATAAAACACTAGAGACCTATTCCTTGTCTCAGCGTGGTTCCTGGCTGTTAGGACAGCTGGTCTACCCCGAAAGGCTGATACTACCCTTGAAGACTACTCAAAAACTGCAGCTGGTCCCAAATGTGGCAGTGCAGATAGTTATGGGTACACCTTGGACACCTATGTAACATCACTATTGCATGAGCTGCACTGGATCCCAGGAGGTTTCTGGGTACAATTCAAGGTGCTGGTTATCACCTATAGAGCCCTTCATGGCAAGGGCATCTATGGAGCCCTTCATGGGTTATCTGTTGGACTGGCTATCTTCAATTTTTTCTGCCCATCCCATGGGCATGCTTCAGGTCCCCCCGATATAATCAAAGCCATGTACTGGGAGCCAGGAAGCATGTGTTCTCTGCCACTGCACCTGCTCTGTAGAACAGCATACCCCTGAAATTTTGATGGCCCCAAACCTGAGGGCCCACCACAAGGTTTTAGAAACTTTGCTTCATCCGCAAGCATTGGGTCAGGAAGTATAGTGAGCCTGTTTTCCAGGGGGCTGTGCATGTGGATATGTTTGTTACCCCTGGTATGATATGCTTGCGGTTTTTTGTTGTTATTGTTAGAATTAATTTTAATGGTTAATCTCCACCCAGTGGGTGGCTATATAAATCAAATCAAATCAAATCAATCAATCCTCTTATTTTCCAGTACAGTCAGTAATGAAATACCAAACAAGAATGTAACTGAAAGTTAGACACAGAACTTGAAGGGAACATGGGGACGGGATGGTTTCTCTTCATATTAGGGCAGATTCAGTCTGTATTGTGGTCCATTCACCATTTTTATACCCAGGCAATTGATTTCATAAGAATATTGAACTCATGTAAGCGAGAGCAAATCATTGTGAAAGGAAGATAAGAGCCAGAAATTTGGCCAGCATAGGACCACCGTTTTTCATACTCTTTGGCTTTAAAACCTTGCAGTAGAGGAGGAACCAAATTGGAGGCTGCTTTCAGTAAGAACAGAGCTTCTTATTAGAAAAATGGTAATATTGCTAGCATGATGTGCTTGCTCATGTGGACCATCTGTGATGGAAAAGCAGCATTCGTGTGTTCATTTGACCTAGCCCAGGACCAGGGAGATCATATCAGGATATCATGTCATGCTGTTATTCACATCATCATTACATGGGGAGAGTATTGGTATGAAATGGAGATCCACAACCCATGGAGGCTCTCTCTGATTATAACTGGTTTTCTATGGTGGCTTTCTGCCACTCGCTGTTGCTTTCCATATGCCAAATGCAGCAATAATAGCAACAGTGGGAGACAGAGCTAGCTTCCTCTTCCTGCTCTCCTTTCTCATACACAGACTTCACTCATGGTCTTAATGACTGAAGTGGGCTTCCTTGTATCAGTTAACTCAAGAACCACAGCTGGGGATCTTCTCCGGCCCCTGATGCTGAAAAGTGCATTACAAGGAAAGTTTGTCTCAGACAGAAGCGAAAGCAGATGAGGCCACGTAATTGCTGAGCTAGGCCTGCACTAATGGTCAGCGACAAAACAGGCTCTATTCTGGCAAAGCCAAGGTCAAAAACATATAATTATGCCAAGTCAAATTTAAGCAACCTTCTGATCCAAGGCAGTCCAAAATCCCAGCCTTGGTGCATGCTGAGTCAAACACCAAAAATATTTGGGAAAAAAACTCTGAGCCCAGAGGGAGGGACTGTGAGGCAAAGTAAGGTGGCTAGGATTTTCTGTATTCATCCCCTGCCACAAACGCACACACAGACACACACTCTTTATGATACAGCAAGCGAAATGAAACAAATCATGTATGTTTAGCATCTCTTCTTGCAGTGACATGCTTCCACTGTCTCAACTCTGCTTTTAAATAAAAGCCTTTATGTTTTCCCTATTTGTTTCCCTATATTCAGCTTTGATCAGTGAAATGCCAAACACAGTTCTTTTGTTAAGGGAAATGCAATGTTTGTATTATAGTATACAATAATGTAACAATAATAACAATAATAAAAACAGACAATAAAACAATTGAATTGCTTTTATTGTCTGATTGTTTTTATTATTGTTAGCCGTCCAGAATCACTGGTCTGAAATGGGGGGGGGGCTATATAAATTGAATAAATAATAAATAAATACACAAATTTATTTGATAACTCAGCTGTCAAATATTCTGTTGTTGTTGGCTCTATCTTCTTTGAGGAATAGTACCGCACAATAAATAAGAGGAAGGAGTTGTTACTGGTTATTAGTTAACTACAAAATGCATTATTTTACCTGCTCTTCTTGAAAGGCCTACACTATACTAGATGGCCTATATCAGCAATTTTAGCTTCCACTAACTAGGGAATCATACAAAAGAACTTAATGGCACCCAGAACAGCAAAATCCTGACACTGTTCTTCTTTATCTAACAGCTTAGCAAGAAAACTTTCAGCAACAGGTCCCTGTGTCAATTGAGAAACTGCATTGCTTCTAGCATAAATGCTGAGGTTTTTTTAAAAAAAAAAAATTAAAAATCATCCCACTTTTCTTGCTGTTTTCTCCCGTGCATCTTCATAGTAATATGGAAATGGTCTGAAAGGCGAGGATGGCTAATAAAAGGGGTTAGATGAATCAATGCGATAGATATTACAGCACTCCAACTCAGTCTTCAGAGGAGGTTACATGTAAAGGTTGTGCTGAAAAAGAACAGCTCCCAAAATATTTTTAAAAATTGTTACAATTTGCAAAGGAAAAATGAAACTGTACAAAAATACCAGGCTGATGTTTTTGCAATAATTGATAAGAGCCTTTAGTTTATGCAACAAAGCAGTACTTAGATATGCCAGCTGGGGATGGAACTCAAGCTGAATACTAAATGCTGAAAAGATTTTTTTTTTAAGTTTCATATAATAGAATTGAATAGGCCCAAACAAAATCTGGAAAATATTATTTTTATCAACTAATGACTGAGATTCATACAATATATTTATCAGATATATTTTTATCCTATTGAAATAATATGTTTTAAGTTAGTCAAGAAAAAATCTCTCACTGGGTTGACTGAATTCAGTAAATCCAAATCCAATCCACTGTTATCAGGCATATGCAATACCCCAAAGTCAGATGATGAAAACACAGCAAGCAACAATGACTTAAGGCACTGAAAATCAGACCAAACAAGAAAGATTTGTGTAATTGTTTTAAAACCATCTGATTGGGTCAGCAAAATACCTTGTTATTAATTTCAAAGCAATGTTCATCAACCAAGGCAATCTTAACATCATCTATGGAGAAATGATTTTTATTCTAATATATCAGCCATTTAGGAATTCCAAACACCATTTCCCTGCTTCTGTTTTTCTTTTCATTTTTTCCTCCACTTTTTTTTTTCTAAAGAGTTCCAAAGCACAACCCTTCCCTGTGTCTTTGAGTCCCAGGAAAGGGGACTGTATGAATCAGTTTATAACCACTCCAAGTCACCTTCACTTATAGTCAGCAGTAAGTCTATCTTGTTATAATCCTGCATTATTTTTGCAGTATTAAAAAATCATAATAGAAATTACATTTATTGCCATAAGCTACTTTCCCACATTTTAAATGCAACATTCCCTGCTATACAATTTCTTGTCATCAATTTTCCCTAATATATGGATTTTTAATGCAAAACTTGAGAGAAGATCTGCATCATGAAAAGAAAAAAAGTGTGTGGTATGAAAGGTAACTGTTTCCATTAGCATATTAGTTTAGGAAGTGTGAAATAGGTCAATTTGCATACAAATGCAGCTCAAACAAAATTTTTAAGAATCCCCGGTTTAAAGGCTTTCCCATTAAAAAGCAAATATGTGATACATACACAGGGAGACCGCCAAATCTGGGCTATAAAAAGTTGAACGACCAAAAGATGACAGGAAAGAACATTCCAACTCATTGAGTGCTGTGTGGATTTTTGCAGCCCGGATCCAGTCAGTAGCCCTTCTGTAACAAAACTAATATAAATACCCCATGAAACACCTGAAATAATTTCATTTCAGATTCATTATTTATATACAAAATGTTGTGGTTTTACTTGCTTGAATTCTCTCAAGTATCTGGGTATAATTGTTTCAAGGAAAATTTCTTCATTTCTGGAAGTGCATATACTGTATGGGTTTATGTACAGCACTTAAATTGTCTAAGGCAGTCCTATGTCAACACTTTTAAGATCCTTAAACAAATCTATAGAATGCTAATAATTTTTTAAAAGCAAGGAAAACCTCTAGATTTTCTTGATCTAACCTATGGCTAAATACAGTGCCGGCATAATAATTATATGACTCTAAATATCACAACATATTTAGTAAGTTTTATTGCATTTATTGCATTTCCTGCATTGAAGGCTACAAGGCATATCAGGAAGCATAATGTTGACATTCATTCACATGATAAACATATTTTGGGATAATTTTACTTTGAAATTTGCAAATATAACTTTTTAAAAAAATTCTGGGCAAGCAGAGTTATTAATACTTTGGCTCTTAGAACTACCTAAATCTTTAAACCGCTTGAATTACTGCATTAAAGTATCTTCCCCTTACAATTTTCGTTTCCCCAATATTTGTATTTAAAAAAGGGAGGGTGGCTGTACAGATAATATATACCCTTGAAGAGTGTCCGAAAGCTACAGGTGGTTCAGAATGCGGCTGTGCGAGTAGTATTGGGTGCCCCGAGGGTGGCACATGTAACACCTTTGCTGCGGGAGCTGCACTGGGTGCCAGTCTGCTTCCAGGTCCAATTCAAGGTGTTGGTTATGACCTTTAAAGCCCTATATGGCATGGGGCCAGGTTACTTGAGGGACCACCTCATCCCCCTAACATTGACCCGTCCCACCCAGTCAGACAGAGAAGGCATGTTATAGACCCTGTCCATGAGAGACTGTTGACTGGCGGGGCCCAGGAAGAGAGTCTTCTCTGCCGTTGCCCCAACCCTATGGAACACTCTTCCCCCAGAGGTGAGGCAGACCCCCATTCTCCTGGCCTTCCAGAAAGGGGTGAAGAAATGGCTGTGCCTTCTTGCTTTGGGTGGGAGGAGGGGTAATCAATCCTGGGGGTGGCTAGCATCCTAAAGAGGCCCCCGTGAATCACATGAATTTAAATTAAGAATTTTTAATATCTCCATCTTGGATTTTATATTTATATTTAAGAAATACTGTTTTTATTGTATTTTAATCTGTATTTATTTTAGTTTTATTGTAAACCTCCCAGAGTTGCTCTTTGAGTGAGATGGGCAGTGACAAAATTCAAAATATAAATAAATAAATAAAAAATATGTACATGATGGGATCTGCCATGAAGCCAAGAGCAGCATTCTGATGATTTACATCAGAGAACGAAAAAAAAGCAAAATTCTCAGCAAATTCTCCCTCCCCTTCTGTGCCAATTTTTAAAAAGACAGTTCACCTGTAATTTTCTGATTTGGGTGGGGCAGTAACTCTATGCTGCTCATTCTAAAGATTCTGGTTCCAATTTCCAGTGGAGACAATCTCCAATCAGTATTTATTTATTTAAGCAAGGTATACAGCTGCCCATCTCCCCAAAGTGACACTGGGTGGTACACAAGGGCTGAAAACTACCACCACAACAATATATTATAGTATAGGCAAGAGCTAGCTATATATTTATAAATATTTGAAGTGGTTAACTGCAAAGATTTACATGGAGACAATCCCCACTTGCATTCACAGGAAAGCTGCATGGATTCATTGACTGATTATTTCCCCCCTTTTAGGAATATGTTGCAGTCCCATCTCTGCTGATGCCCACCTAAAAACTAAGCAATCATTCTGAACAAGGATTCTTACATGATACTCTGGATTTTTAAAAAAGTTTAAACCTTCTCTTTTCCAGACTCTCTGCAACCAAGCAAAAACATCCATTGCATCACTCTCACAAATCCCTTCCTCTGTGACAAGGTAATAGGATATTTCCCTCAGGTCCAAAGTATTCCAATGTCAGAAGTGGTAAACAAAAAAACAGCAGGCCAAGGTAAATTTTCACCGTGATCCACTGGGAGCGAAACAGACAACTCATTATTTACAAGCCCGGCACCCTTTTCCCAATGCACTGATCTAAAAACATAGCCACATGTTATCTCACAGAAGGGCAAGTTGCCAAAAACCAGGAGTTATGCTTCCCAGCAGCTCTGCAAGCTACACGGTGGAAAACTATAAGCACGTGTGACTGGCAAGTGAAACATCCTCAGCGGGGGGCACATTTAGCTTCAGGAAGTTTGAAAGAGAAACCAACAGGGAGGAAGTTTGTGTGCCTGGTGTCTACATGTGTGTATGAGTGTATGTTCATCAATATAAATGAGCAAGAAAAAGGGGGGGGAAGGGGGGAAAATATGGGCATCTGCAACTATATTACGCATTGGCAAAGGCAGAGATGTTCATAACCTGACTTCAGATTGGTGGCTTTGCTTTTGTTAGGCAGGAACTAACGTTTTTGGACACATGAAACAGTGAAACCCTTACTTTATATGAAGGGTAACGCAATCCTGAAAGGTGATATTCAAGTTTGACAGATCAGCCTCCCAAACTATCCAAACATGATATATGTCAGGTTCAATTCCTTTCTGCAAACATATCACAATCTGTTTTGATAGAAAAGGGATCCCAAATATTTGTTTTAATCCGACACCCCACCTGACGTATGCTATACTCATTAAGTTCCTTTTGCCTCTGCTGATAAAAACAGCCTGAAGGGAAGGGAAGGGAATCCACTGAACCATTATGATTTTAACATTTTTAAGAGGTAATTTGGCCCCAATGCTATTTCTTACTATTTCATTCAGTAATACTTTCTAGTTTGAGCAAATTGTGTTTCTCTCCCCCACTCCATTTTGGCAAGGAAATTATATATAAAAATATGTACAACTAAGGCTTCATTACATTCCCACAACCATACCTATGAAAGCAGAAGTGGGCAGTCTGTCTTGGCTAAGGGAGCATCTGGCATTTGCAGGGAATGCTTGGGCCTAGACTCTGTCCAGTGGGTGGGGATGGGAAAAGGATAGGGCTATGAAAAAACCAAATTTAATTTAAATTTAATTTAATTAAAGGTATAGGAAATTACTTAAATGGTATGATTACTGATGTATTATTTAAGTTATTAGCATACGAGCACAACGGATCAATAGTTTCTTTCGAAACCTGCTCTGAGACCTAGCTTAATTTTAGTAACCTATGTTAAGGTGGAAGTAATTGGCTGATATTTTGTCAAACAGGGCCAATGGCATAATCTTTTTTCCTGGCAGCTGGAAAACCTCTCTCCAGCCTCTGGAATGCACCATGTAAATAGCTTGGGAAAATAAACACTAAGGAAAAGGCAAAGGGTTTAGACGTGCAACCAGCTTCCAATTCAAAGTTGGAGAAAAGAAAACTTAGAGATTAGGTCACAAGTAGGCAGCTTCTGGAGCTGCTGCACACATTTAGAATTTTGAGAGCGTCTTATATGGGCCTCTTCCAAAAATGGGTACAGGTAGTCTTCATTTAGCAACCATAATTGGGACCAGCAACTTGGTTTCTAAGCAAAGCAGTCACTAAGTGAAGCTGCGACTGTGGTTATGATCTTACTTCACCTTTCCTTTGCTTTAGAGACCTGCAAAGGTCATAAATGAGAGGATTGGTCATAAAGTGACTTTTTCAGCACCGTCATAACTTTGAAAGATTGCCAAACGAGGCAGTTGCTAAACAAGGACTACCTGTACAGGGCAGCCTCACTTAATGGCTGCCCTGTTTAGCAGCTGTTTGAAGTTATGACGGTGCTGAAAAAGTCACTTTATGACCAGTCCTCGCACTTACAACTGTTGCAATGTCCCCATCATGTGATTGCCATTTTCATGCTTCTGACCTGCTTCGGTTTCAATTACACTCTCAAACACAGTTGCTATGGAGATTAGCAATCTACTTGAGGCTAAGGAGATAACAGCAGACAAGGAATGTAAACAAAAACAGGCAAGGAATGTAAACCTGAAAGAAGCTTGCCTGAATGGTTTTGCTTTTAACAGGAGCATGCAGAAGAATAGTCAAAATCCAGTCAAAAGTTCCAACAGCCAGGCCAGGGTTATGAGCCAATCCAGAGGTTCAGGGTTTCTTACACAAACAGGATTCACAAGAACGTCACTCAAGAACCAGGGATCAGATGGCTGTTTCCAGCAAAGGAACATGGGTCAAAGCTGCCTCTTATATCATGCTGCAGCCAGCTCTCTTTAATCAAGAAATGTACTCCCTTGCTTGGCAAGAGCCTCACAGAACATCTTTGCTCAGCTCTCCGCTCCATTAAGCAAGGACTACCTGTACTGTGATAAGGTTGTTCCCACGGCCGCAACTAGGGGGGGCAAGTGGGGCATGTGCCCCAGGTGCTGCGCTGGGGGGGTGCCAAAATGAGTGCTGGGGGGCGCCAAAATGGGTGCAGAATCCATGTTTGCCCTGGGTGACACAGACTCTAGTTGCGGCCCTGGTTGTCCCCTACCACCCCTTCTAGAAGATTGCTTCTTGCTTGCTTATTTATTTGTTTCCTGCCACAATCCCACAGGACTCTTGACAGTTTTAGAGACGTGTACAAATCATTCCATGGTCCACTTGAAAATTAGTAAAAGCCTTAGCAAAACCCAGACATTGAAAAACCAGGCATCATCATTTTTCAAATGCCTTTTGGAAGAACCTAATTTTCAGCTGCTGCTAGAAGGAAGCTAAGGTCAAAGCTAACCTGAGCTCTAATAGGAAGCCATACCAAAGGGCTGGAGCTGTTACAGAAAAACAGCCCCTCCCAGCCTTGGCCACCCCACACCTCCTTAAAGTGGGGAACCAGTAGCTGCTTCTCCCAGAAAGATCAAAACGATTGGATCAATTATAGTGAGCAAACACAGTCCTAAAGGGCTTTGTAAGTTAAAACCAGCGCTTTCAGTTGCACCTGGAAGCCTATTGGAAGCTGGGCCTGTAGCCCAGGTGTGATGTGCTCCCACCAGCAAGCAGCAGAACATAACTGGGCTGCTCCATGTTGGACCAACTAAAGCTTCCAAGTGGTCCTTAAAGGCAGCCCCTTGTAGACCATGTTGCAGTACTCTAAACAGTATTAACTCCTACACCTAAGATCAGCCAGTTATGTCTCCATTCTCTTATTGGAAGCAGGGAGAGTAGCATAGTTTAAAAAACAAACTCTGAAGGAAATAATGTGAAGGAAACAATGCTAGAGCAACCCTGTTCTAACTGGTAGAAACCCAACCAGGGCAATTTAAAAAAAAATCCTTAAGCTCTGGTCCAAAAAAACAGGATATCAATTAAACAAACGTAAAATGTTTACACCCCACTCCACTTGATAAATTATATATCTTGGCGGGAATAGCCCCGCCAGGCATTAGAAGGAGTGTGGCACAGGCGTGGAATATAGAAAAGTGTTACACGATCCGGCACACCCATTATTTGGCCAAGTACCTCCTACAAAAAGATTGAAGTCAAGAAGGAGCTTCTTAGACTGCGCTGAGGAGATTGCTACTACACCTCAAACAGAACGATTAAAAAGATGGAAATCTCAAGTAAAACATCTTCATAATTGGATAGAACTGCTTGAGGAGTTGCCTGGTGGTTCGGAGGAGGAATGGACTGTTTGGAGATGTTTAAACAGATTGCGCGCTGGTTTGACCAGAATTAAAGATTATACGGAAAAATGGGGGTTTCTCCCTGAGGGCAAGGATATTTGCTGTGATTGCGGCAATATTCGAACAACTACCCACCTTTTACAGTGCCGTTTGGGACCAACATGCACACAGAGTGACTTATTGGTTGGAAACAGTTCTGCCAGCAATGTGGCCTGGCATTGGGCTGGAGTTATACAAATTTTATATTTTTATTAAATTTTTTTTTTTTAATTTTAATTAATACCCTCCTCCTTTCTATTTCCTGCACTTTTGACACGAAACGAGACAAGAATTAAACAAACAAACAAACAAATGGAGGAAAACCAAGCACAGCCCTTGTGAGTCTGACCCACATGCAGCTGTGAAATGCTTGGAAAAAACAAATGATTACTGGATGCTTGTGCAGAACACACAGTCTTAAGACCCTCCTCCTTACAAATTCTTATTTCTGTACAAATATTCATACTCCTATTATTCTTCTCATTTTCAAGTGGACAGTCATTTTTCTGGAACAAATCTGTAATTGTGAAGAGGGTTTTGAGAGTCGGGAGCTGGAGGTTAAGCCCAAGCAAAGAAACAACATCCTTGTTTCTGAGGGCCTACCGTGCTCTGCCGGGACATCCATTAAGAACTGAGGGAGGTGATAGGATATCAGGTTTCAGAACCAGAGGCACGGAACCTTTAGACATCCTCATCTTCCAGGAAGGGAAAGGGGGCTGAAAGAACAGGCAGACCCAGACCCGGAAACTATATAAAAGTTCACTTCCAACTCCACTTCCCCTCCCATGGGGGCAGCCCAAGTCTTCAAGGGATTTTTCTCTGCCTGCTCTAGGTTTTTGCTCAGCCCATCTGATTTGAGAGTCAGTCCCAGTTCAGCTCTCTGCTCCAGATTTCTGCCTGCCCTGTTCCCTTCAGACTGCTGCTCTGCTCTGGGGAGAACAGATACTTATTAATTTATGGAGAAAAACTAATTTCTCTATTTTTAAAAAATTCTTTTAACAGTGTGACAGCAGTTTAGCTGACTAGAGCACCCCCATTAAAAAAAACAGTTGGAACCTAAATAAAATTTAACCCAGACATTTAACTGGTTCTATTTATTTTCTTACTTACGCTGAATTTTCATTTTCAAACTGTTGGGCATTTCCATAGCACAACTGGTTTACAGGATGGTCACGTTAGATTATCTATAATGCTGACACTACTATCACTTCCCTGTATTAGCATTCTAATAATATCTCAACTGAGAGAAAAGCATTCCACAAATTACAGTGTTTATTTGATAGTAATTGATGCGCCTTATGGTGTTACATTTATAAACCATCACTACCACCACCAAACATCCTGGTTTTCTCAGAAATCATAAGGGGAAAAAATCTCTCTCCCCCTTCCTCTCTGAACTATTCCCCAGGATATGTTAGATATGTTAGCAAATAAAGCCAGACTCAAAATGATGTCAATAATTAAGAGAGATCCCTTTTTCCTGGAAGGTTAAGGATCTGGCACCACTCAGCCATCAAGTCCCTGAACAACAGCACCACCTGCTGGGCAAATAGCTAACAACTATAAGCTGATTCTAACATGGGTCTTCCTGAGTTGATGGAGAACTCAATTGCCAGCTTGCAGCCATAAATACTGCCAACAAATTGCTTGATAAAAATGTTGCAATAATAAAGAAAATATCAACTTACTTTCCTTTTTAAACAGCCTGGATACGATCTGTTAAAACTTTGGAATGTCCTAAGTGAACATAGGAGAAAACTTAGAACAATCTCAATTTCTAAGGGCAAGAAGAATTGTTAAAAGCAACTCAAGGTCTTTAATTACAGAATGGAGGAAAGAATGCGTTTAAAGGTTGGTTACTGAGATTTGTGCTTCTTGCAACAATTTATGAAAGGTATTTGTCCCCCGCACTTCTCAGATTATTATTTTAGAATGAAGAGACTTGCAAGCTTGAATCAAGAGCCGATTTTAACTATTTTTTGTGAATGAAACTAAAATAAAGCAGAACTATCTTACCAATCTGATATGACCACAAACTTGTAAATAATGAAACTAAGCAATTTCTCTAATAAATTATTTGCTCACAAAAATAGTTCTCCTTTAAATGAAATTAATTTATATTTTCTGTCACTTGTAAAAATCTGAATTGGTCCTGTCAGGATGGGAGAAACCATAGTATTCCAAAACCAGGTCCAGATAATCACATTTAGCAAAAGTGAATTTATTACCATTTCAAAAATCTCAGGATGTTTTCCTCAATTTCAGTATCAACATCAGGAGTGTCTTGATTTCTGAAAAGCTGGAGTATGTCCTTTAATAATAGAAATGTATGCTTCCAGTTACATTTTGGGTAAGGATATACTACCAACATCAACTGTTTTCAAAGATTGGCAGATGCATATTCCTGCCTAGGCTTTTTTTTTTAAAGAACCATTGTAATTCCCTCCCTCTCTGCCTCCCTCCTTTGTTTATTTGATTGATTGATTGATTGATTGATTGATTGAGAGGACACCCAACTTCATAAGATTCTTGGTGACTTACACATAAAAAGTAATAAAACACACAACCATAGAAAATAGAAACCGCATATGTTCAAAAAACACAGTACCTCCAGTAAATAAAATCCTATAAGGATTCACCACCCATCCTACCAAAAACCTGGAGGAACAGCCAAGTTTTCAAGGACTTCTAGAACATCATCATAGTAGGAGCCATACAAATCTCTGTGGGGTTGACACGTACTTCATTTAGGGCCTGACAACAATTTTAGACTTTGTAACAAAAGTTAGAAAAATGTTCAAAGAGAAATATTTAAAACCACAAGGCTTATTTTTTAAAAGTCATGAGAGACAAAAGAAATAGTTGCTGTCCCTCCCAGCTGTACAGACACAAAGCCCATGAGGTCTGGACCCATCCCCGCCAACTGCAGCATACAGAGTTCTTTTATAAACAACATGGGATGTAATTTAGGGTTCTGCAGTAGGTTAAAATCAAGTCAGCTGAATTGTGTAGTCCTATCTAGTAATGATGGAATTAAGCCTCAAACAACTCAGTCCCTCTTTATATAGTTTAAAATCAATCTTTTGTTAGAATAGATTCCATCCTGGGATTGCTCTGCAGTCAATCCATTGCTGCCATCTTGGACAGACTTAAAATTATACATCTTGCAACTGACTATTTTTAAAATTTCTTCCTCTACATGCTGGTTTTGCAATATCGTTCTGGACCATTCAAAAGTCTACAAACCCTACCCTGTTAATTTGACTGGTCCTACGAAAAGCATCACCCAGCTATGAATTTCTGTTATTTTTCTCATCAGCCAATATAGCTACAGCTGCTTTATACTGTATAGTTTAAACCCATTCATATGGTCTAATAGAAAGAACACCAATCCCCAAAGCTGTAGTGTATTGAGGGACTTTCTCAGTACATTGCCCATCATTTAGAGGGAGTCTTTCAATTACAGTGGCTTAAAACTAAATAAATAAATTTAGAAAAGCCTTAAAAACAGCTGTTCAGAGGGGCACTTATTTACAACCTGTCATGAATATGCCAATTATTTTTTGTTATAGTAATTTCTGTTGGTGTTCAATGCTTTTAAAGATTATTACTTTTGTATTATTTCTATATAACTGTTCTCTTTATTTTGATTTACTGAACACCACAATGAGTCCATCTGGTAGGTCGGTAGTTCTGTATAGATACATGAATAAATCAACAAACACCCAAACTCCAGAACCCGGTGGACTCCGTCAATCATAGACTAACACATCTAGAGAGCAACTGGTTGGAGAAAGGCTATTGCAGAATTCATCAGCAATCTTAGGTAAAGAAAAATAAAAGATCAAGTATGATATACTGATTACAGCATCAGGCCAACTCTGCTAAAGTCCATGTTCAAATTCTCACTTAGCAACAACGATTAAAAGGTAATCTTGGCTGTATCGCTTTCTAGTTGAAACAAGGATGAAATGGGGGAGAGGAAGGATAAACCACCTTTAAATATATAAACAGTTATTAAAACCATATAGATACATTTATAACTTTGTAATACATAGATCACAGAACTAATTCCACAATGATTAAATATCACTAATGCAAAGAAAAAAATGGATTTTGGCTACATTCAAGAGCAAACAATGTCAGGGCCTTTAAGACTAAAATGAGATAAATGCATACATTAAGATACATAGTAATACTCAGAAAGAACATGTCTCTCTGTCCCACCCCACCACCACATGCTTCTCTCTGTGTGTTTCTCTTTCCATCCCAAAAGATTTTCAGACTAAGATCCAAGTCCCACGAACCGGCCATTCACTCAAACAATTGTGGGATGAGAGATCATGCTGTCACTAGGTGGCGCTGTCATTTACTACCCATGTTTGGGCTCAGCTGATAATGCCCTATATGGCTGTAAGGACCTGCACAGTGATGAAAATTCAGCCAAAGTCTGTTTTTTTTCTTTTTTCTTGCACTTCTTACTCCTTATTTATATTCTGTTTTCTTTCTGTAAGTTTAGTTTGTATTATATTTACTATTATAATCAAAATTCTTAATAAAAATTACATATGTGTGTGTATGTGTGTGTGTGTGAAGAAAATTCAGCCCAAGTCAGTATCACATATCCTCAGGGAGCTTTCTGTTCTGTCTAGTTTTTCTGCAAACCATTTAAAAAGCTTCCTATCAAAGAAAATAAAAGATAGTGTCATATGGATTTTCTATGCATTTTTCTGCAATGTATTTTTAATGTAATTTATATGGCTTTCCAAATACAGATAGTTTTTTTTTAATATAATTGTCACAATACATGATTGGTTGGTCTGTGTGCTTTTACCACACAGTTTCCTTAATATAAGCTTTATTTTAATACACTAACACACTGGGCTATAAGCAGAAATTCTATTAATGTATCTTGTACATTATAGACTTTTTTTGAATGTACATTTAATTTTTGTACTGCAGCAGAGTCTATTTTATGACTATTCTGAAGTGAAAGCAAATAGTAGAAGATTGATTTTATATCTTTATTTTGATGGATGACATTCTAATATTTCATGACAATTGTCAAACCATTATTTGATCATTTGCAGCTTTCTTGTTATGGTCATTCTCTAACACAGTGTTTCTCAACCTTGGCAACTTTAAGATGGGTGGACTTCAACGCCCAGAATTCCCCAGCCAGCATGCTGGCTGGGGAATTCTGGGAGCTGAAGTCCACCCATCTTAAAGTTGCCAAGGTTGAGAAACTGCTCCAACATATGCAATGCACTAGCTGCCATCACAAATTCATATACTATCATTTTTTAAAAATCTAGTTGTATGATTTGCCCCTTCATTAGCTAATACAGAAGGCAGTAAAGGGGAGAAAATAAAGTTCATATTTTGTGCCAGTTATTTTGTAACACCCCTTCAATATAATCACCACGAGTCATCAGTATTATAGGGGGGCAATGTGGAGAGGGAAGCTGAGCTCCATTTATCAGCAGTCCATGAAGTGGCTTCTTAGCCTAGTCTCATTAAATCCATTTCCAGCACCAGCTTATGAGCCTAGAGCACAGTTTACTGAATAGATATTAAATGTTATGAAAATGGAACAATTAATGATCCGTTGCTGTTTTTTTTAACTAGTCAGGCTTTAAATAATAATGATTTAAAAATAATGTTGAACATATATATTGTTGATATAAAATATTACTAAGGTAGAGATGGAATGAAATACCTGTATTCTAAATACTCTTAAAAGTACATTTCATGATAAAGAAAACCTACTACAGAGCTTAATGTTTATTTTTCTTTATTGTTATTTTTAAATCCTAACATGTACTGAAATCTATCTCTGTCCCATTACAATCTTTATCTTGCCACACACAATGGCCATGGATACACAGGAAGTTGCTTATCTGACCAAGCCATGGTAATCCAAGCCACATGTGACCTTCTAGTGCATCAGTCAAGGTGGATGAAAAATTAAGTGAAATAGCATTCTCTGAATTCAGAGGTGGCAACTAAGGTGAGTTGGAGAATTCAAAATTGCAAGATAATACAAATTAACAAATCGTTGCTTGATTTATCCTGAACAATAGATTAGAAGATGCCTAATATTCTACTCTTTATATTACACTTCAGTGAATTACTATTCAAAAAATAATAGGAACTTTCTGAGAGGGTCTATATAAATTGCTTGATAATTTGGACCAACATATCCAACAGGTATTTGTAAACATTTTATATGTCTAACTCCATTCTGATGTTCAGAGCCACTAAAAAAAAATTGTTTCTTGACAATTGCTTTGCTTTGGAAAATGTGAGAAAACTGGAACAAAATTTTAGTGAGGTCATGATTACCATCCTCTCTCTAAAGTGCTTCAGGGTTTATGCGTCCAAATTATATAGACTTCTTGTGATTTGGCCCATAGAAACCAGAAAGGTTTAATCAAATGAAATTGTCTTTAGAGAAATTTAAATCCTTTCTCAGCCAGCATTTCTGAAAATATTGTACTCCATAGATATCTAACTGGCACATTTTTAAAGAAGGTTTAACAGAGTTGTGAGTGACCCATGAATGAAAGTCTTTATGCAGCTTCAGATATATTCACAAGAGGAGAATGAATTTAAAAAGCTTGGTTTTGAACTTCAATAACATAAACTACATCCAATTACTTAGATGCCTTGGGGTATCCTTAAGCTGTTACATGGGCAATCTGACACATGAAATGCTCTGAGTGTTCCTTTCTTGGGTTGCTAGTCCATAAATCTCTATATACATAACATCTTGGCATCAGCTGAAGGCTATAGCCATTCAACCCAAATAATTTGCAGAATTTATTTATTTGATTCATACCCACCACAGTCAAAACAGACTCCTAGTGGTTTGTTGGGGGCATCTGGCAATTTCAAATAGCTATCGCTGTGATTTTGTACAACAGAAGAACATTACATGGAGCACAGCAGAGGTCTGGAGTTCCAAGAAGAAGGACCAAAGACGCATGCTCTCTCTTTCCTATCAGTAAACCTTGATTCACCTGCTGTACACTAGATCAAAAGGCCAAGAACAGAAATGTTGAGAAAACTAGGAATGAAAAACAAAGATGGAGAGAAGGAACAGCCCAGAGGCCTTGAAACCAAGCAGTTCAAATTCCCTAAGGGGATCAGAAGGCTCTTGTGGTATCACATGTGCCCCTGAGGGCTTCCCATCCACACCACCACATCTTTCCTTTTCCAAGAATATCTTCAACAACAATACTGCATTAGCATATCAATTATGTAAGTCCTTGAAAGAAACAAGAGATGGTAAAAGCAATTCAGGTCAAAAACAGAAAGTGGGGAAAAGTCAGGAGAAACCATGGGCTGCTGATCTTTGCTGAAAAGCGAGACCCTGAAATACCTTCTTTAACTTTTTTCCATACCAATACTAATCCAAAACAGGAAGGTAAGTATCCCCTGTATTGTCACCAATTTTCTGACTAAATACTAATTTGGGAGTCACAACCCAGGCACAACGGGAGCCCCTGAGTCTAGATACAAATATTTCAGACTCACTGACTTTGGATTTGAACCTCCAAAAAAACTATGTTACACTGGCATTGAGTAGCACTTAGTTTCGGAATTACATTTACCTTTGGCAGGAGACCTTGAAAGAAATGGGGTTACTTGTTATACATTCTTATGTTTCCATTCTTAATTCTTACTATTTTTCCCCTCAATTTAGAATAAAAGACCATCAAGCTCCTAATCTGAGATGACAAACTTGATTCTTTAGCACCCCCCAGCATTGGACCACCAGGGAATATTTGAAATCACAACTGGCCCATAGCCGGGTTGTAGCTATTTGTAGGCAGAGCCAGTGAGGTAGAAAATAAAGTCTTCTAGCTCTTTTCCAGATGAACAGACTGTGAGGTTTCTGCAGCACCTATAAGGAAACAAATTCCTTTATTATTCCTATTTCACAGCTTCAGTTCATTTTGAGTCTTATTGTTGACATAGGAAGGTTCAAAGTGATGCCAAAGGGTTGGTTATAGAGCTCATCAAAAAGAACCAACAGATATTACCTTTCAGATGATCATACGATGATGAAGACATATTTCTTCAAGATCTGCAATGTGGAATTGTGGGAAATTAGGCAGATTGGTGGTGAATAAAAGACTATAACAAGGTTATGTGAGGAAATCACAAATAGATAATTTGTGGTGAGAACCTGGAGGCACTTTTAAGGTTTCTAGAGTCTTGCCATTCAGAGCTGTGGTGCCTGGAAGGATATGGGCCTTCTTTGAGAGGCTAAGCAATCTTTTTTGGGCTGGAAGGCACATCTGGAATTTCAAGGGCATGTATAATTAGCCAAAGAATTTCCAACTTCCAACAGTTAGCATCACAATAAAGTCCAATAAAGAAGTACCAGGGTAAAGTCAAGTCCAGCACTCACAAACAAACAAACTTCTTAGCTCCTATCGACTAACTGGCTTGAGCCAAATGGAATAATTCTTATGATTAAAGTAAATTATTATAATTATCTGATAGTAGTGAATAATAACGGATGGTAGGAATAACTCTTTAGCTAAGTGGTTAGACCCAGCTGACAACCGGGAGATGTGAAGACTGGGCCTGTCTAGCCATTCCTCTGTATAGGCAAAAATGTAGATCTTCAACACTATCATTATTCTTATCATTATCACCATTGTTATTATTTACTGTACTATTGTTTACAGTCCCAGACCACCAAAACACATCAAGGACAGTACTTAAAAAATAAATGGTAAACCAGGCCTCAATTCATAATAAACAATTCATAATAAAAAGGAAATATCAACCAGCTGTAACTAAAAACTTGGCAATAGCTTTGAGAGATGAAACACTTCAAAGTAAGGAGCAATCTAAGCAGCAATTGTTTCTCCCCGGCAATCTCATTCATTCCCCAAGTCTACCCATAGCAGGTAGGCCCACTTAAAGGCCTCATTTATTTTATACTGTGAATATAAATATGTAAATATGATGGTTATTCTGTGGAACTGACTACATCCTTCATTCAAGTTCCTTATTTCTTTCTCTGCCTGATTCTCTTTGTTATTCCTTTTAAGCTTACAGAGTTTTCTTCTGTTGTTATTTTAATCACTGCATGATGGAAACATTTGAAATGCCTTATACCCATCTGTTATGAAATGACCCTTGAACAAGGCTATGAGTTTGTTCTGCAAAAGTTTTAGCCTCATAAACTGGAAAAATGGTGATGCAGTTTTCCAACAGGCCCGTAGCAGCATATGGCTTCAAACCCTTCTGCATCTGGTTTTGGAGCCAGGCTCTTTCCCTAAATAAGGAACATGCGTGCGCACACAGACTTAGACTTAACAGAACTCCATCTATAAATATGGCTTCCTCTCTAAAATTCAGCACAGTGATACCAAGTATTCTAATGGCTCCTAGGTTTTACATTTTTCTATGTAAAAGTAGAAAAGTCACACTGAAGATCCCTAGGAATATACAATAAGTGTATTCGTAATTTAAGTGTTCATCCATAAAATTAATGTATGGATTTACCAAAGAGCCTACTCCCTTCAGCCAACTGTTAATTAACCATCATTAATAGTACCATTTATATGGGACAAGTATTACTCAGTGACAAATTGCCCCATTTATAAGAGTCTCCAGAAGTTTTTTCAACTATAAAATACACAAATTCTACCAATTACTCATCATGCTCTTATAATACCTCCATGATACACAACATAAAATTGTTCTCCACCCCCAAACGATCTTATTCAGCAAAGGCCATAGCAAAATGTGGGGGAAAAATATGAAATGTGGATGCTCAAAATATTCATACACTCATACACAGATGCTTCTGATCTGTAATAACTTTATGCTCAAGTTTCAGCAAATGCACTCATGGCAACAAAAGCATGGCACTGCCAAGATCATGAGCAGCTACCCTTCGCTTTGCTCTGAAGCTATTGCCATCACATGACTGCGGGAATGGTGTGATGGTTGTAACTTCAGGTACGGGTCGTAAGTAACTTTTTTAGCCCCACCATATCTCCAAACTGTCCTTAAACAAACGGTTGTTAAATGAGGATTACCTGTAATTCTCACTCTCTATTCCAGTCACATCCATTCCTCAAAGCAGTGGTGGAACAATTACTGAGTAAGGAAAGGAATTGTGACCATAACTTTAGATATCTTCATATTTGAATTTAACTGAAGAATAACCTATTTGAGATGTCAATAAATCAAGCCTTCATTTATCATTAAATGACTTAGTTACAATTCATTATAGTGATAACCAGATTGAACAACTATTGACCTCAAGATGACATGCTGAAATATGACTTAGCAACATGCTGAAATATGACTTAGCAACATGCTGAAATATGACTTAGGCTTCTTCATAAGTTAAGCAGTAATCTCCTTATCTTTTGAGTGCCTAACTGGAAAACTAGGGTTTGGTTAAATTGCTAGCCAGCGGTGTCATATGTTTGATTTATCATGAGTCCAAAATTGAGAAGACAGTGAAAACAAAAATCTCCTCCCCCATTTGAGAAAAAGCAGCATGTTGATCAGGTATCAGATCAGCCTGTATTGATGAGGTCTAACCCAATTTTTTTTTAAAAGGGAAAACCAAACTGAGCTTCTCACCACCTCAAAATGTCTTTCCCATGATACAGAAACTTTGTAGAATGACTGAATTTATGCAGATAATTTCAGTCAGAAACTTAAGGATTTGAATCAGAGATTTGCTATTTTAGTGGAGCTGAAAAGAATGGTGGTTGATTCACAAGAAGCAACAATGATTCAATGTAATGGTATGTGGGAAAGACCTTGGGAGACAGGACAAAGAGATGCTGCCTAGGGAATGGTCAGATAAGAGAGACCATAGCCCGCAGCTGGATAGTGGGCAGGGCAAGAGGCTCAGAAGGGAGAATTGTACTTTCAGACTTGCAAGATTGATGTCGGCCTCACCAGGTAGACCAGACAGAAAACATGACCAGATAAGCGAATTCTACTTTATTGTAAAGCTACATTAACAGAAACTTGCAAACTCCACAGTTGTCATGAGTAAGGATGGTGAGCAGGGGGCTCCCATCCAGGCTGTAAAGCGCATGCGTAGTACTGAGGAATTAGGTAGCCATTCAAAGAGACACAGATCGGGCCCGCCTTAGCCTTTGGGGTTTATATGTCTGGGTTTTTCCCACGCTTCTTCAGTTTGTTAGGATTTTCTGTTATGTAGCAGTAATAAAACACTAGAGACCTATTCCTTGTCTCAGCGTGGTTCCTGGCTGTTAGGACAACAGTTCAGAATCAGACACTGTTTATTGAAGCCCATATGGAGATCATTTTCTTCTTTTTCCACTGATTTTTTATTTATCCCTGATATTGGCCTGGAAAATGTTATGATACAGCTGCTCTGAAAAGATCATTGTTGTGGGATCAATTGAATTAAAGGAACAGCAGTCTTTTAAAGTTTCTACTTTTTAGAAGGTGATAGGCTGACCTGCCTTGAGGCTGGAGAACCTGTAGTGTAATGTTAGTATGCCCTGCCTGGAAGTCCTAGTACAGCGTTGATTTTTTAATATTATATTTGAACTGTATATTCTTGGGATGACAGTAGGGAACTAATATGTGTATGTGTATGGCATATAAATGCAAGTAATAAATAGATAATTAGTCTATGTATATAATTAATCTAGTATGATGTCTCTATTATATTTCTGAAATGTAAAAGGTCTTAGATGTTCCTACAGGAGGAAGCATATACTTAACAAATTGGATAACTTAATCTCTGAAGTTTGTTTGTTTTTGCAGGAAACTCAGATTCTTCTACATAAAAATGATATTGCATCTAGGGAATGGGTTGCTCAAGTATACCTAAGAAGAAAATCAAAATCAGATAGAGGTGTAGTAATTTTGATTTGTAAGTGTTCAAGATTTGTGGTAGATCTGTTAATAAATAATCCAGAAGGGGATTTTTTTTAAAAAAATTGGTGATTAAATGTTTCAACAAATATACTACAAATTACTAAATAATAAATAAATATTATTTTGAATACCTTTTTATTTTGCTGTGAATCAGTTAATTATGGCTGGAGATTTTAATCAAGTTTTAGTCCATTAAATTGAAACTCTACTCCATCCAAAGCTAATACTTGCACATGGAAAATATTACAAGTTTTTATGTTGGCATTTAATTTGGTGGATATATGGCAACTTTTAAATCCTTCACAAGATTTTTTTTTCCAGTTCCACATTAGAATAGTTCTCCACTAGATTATTTTCTGGTATCACAATCCTTAGGTGACAGTATTAATAAATGTAATATAGGTGCAATAGCTCTATTATTTCCTCTGTAACATGGTCAGTTACAAGAAATGTCACCCCATTCTTTCTAGATAGTATATAAATATAACTTTATTTAAAAATCCACTTTTTATAAAACATGCAGAAAGAGTTTAAAGGGGTTTTTTCCTCATAAATGTATATTCTCTTAATGTAATTGTTGTTTATGATGCACTTAAGGCATATATGTGTGGGAGTACCATTACTTCACAGAAAAGAAAAAATTGAAAAGTTAAAAGTTAACCAGAAAATATGAGGAGAAAAAATTAAGGAGCTTTTGAGCACATATGCAAGAGAACCTCACCAGAATTATATAAAGTTTTTACGATTCCCTTTATGCACTTGACATAGAATATTCATTGAACTATATAAAGCAAAGTTATTGGGAACAAAACAAAAGACCTGGTAAATCTTAGCCAAACAATTGCAACAATATAGTATTATTTCTACTATTAAAGTTACCCAGAGTAAAATATATAATGGTTCTGAATGAATAAAACAACTTTTTGTTTAGTTTTAGTCTTGATGATATAATACTGAGTCAGATGGAACCATGGAGGAAATCAGTCCATTTTTTTAACAGAGTGCACCCTCAATTTACAGACTATGGTTTAAGCAGAGCTTGGATTTAATGTACAGGAAGCAAGTATATGCCATGCTGGCACACCAACAGCAGTGGGGGGAGGCAATTTATCAGAAAGATCAGGGACAAACTGGCCAAGGGATATGCTAGGCTGGAATATAGCAGCAGCAGGGGCAGCACCCAAGGGAATGGAGGGGAGGGAAGGGAAGGGGAAGATCAGGGGTGGATAAGCCGGTGGGATACACTATCCTGGGATATTCATGACGGCTACAGCAGAGTTGTGGGGAAAGAAGAGAAGGTGCTAGGTGATGGGGGCAGGTGGGCCAGTGAGATATGCCACACTAGCAGTGGCTGAGGTGAGAGAGAGGGCACCAGGCACCAGCCACACCCACCTCACTGGCCTTGCCCTACTTTTGTTTATTGTTTTTGTAACCTTCTATTATATTATTATTATTGCCTTCAAGTCAGTGTTGACTTCTTGGACAAATCTCTGCAGTTTTCTTGGCAAGGTTTTTCAGAAGTGGTTTGCCCTTGCCTGCTCCCTAGGGCTGAGAGAGAGTGACTGGCCTGAGGTCACCCAGCCAGCTTTGTGCCTAAATGGGACTAGAACTCACATCTCCCAGTTTCTAGCCTGGTGCCTTAACCACTGCATCAAACTGGCTGTCTTTAACAGATTCCCCGTCCACCAAGAGGCTTTTAAATCAATGTGTTGGAGTTTTGTTTTGTTTTGTTTTTAAGGTTTTCCTACCCTCCTTCAGCGAGGTTTATATAACTGATTTTGAAGCTGGTAAAGATCCTGCTGACTGCATAGCTAAATCATCAGATCTTCTTGTTAAGTGCTGATGCAGAAATATTGACAACAATCCTGACTCATAGTTTAAGGAAGATACAATATTCAATTATCCATCTTGCACATTTATTTCAAAGATCAAGAAGACTAAAGGGAACATGCTACAAAATGATGTTCACCGCCCAGAATCCCTCTTTTGGGGGAGATGTTCGGTGGCAAAATTTAATAAATAGATAAATAAATAAAGATCCCCAATACTTATTTTCTGTTCTCACTTTTGGTCAAATAGCTGTTGTCAGATTTTTTGAAACAACAGTGACAGCTTTTGACAAAATTTTCCTCAGCTAGAGGACAATTCCTCTTTTTTCCAGAAAACATCAGAAACAAAGGATTGGGGGTGGGGGGCTGTTAAATGCTGCTAAACACATTTTAGAGTCAATTTACCTGCTATTTAACTTAAGTACTTATATATTCACGAAAGTTGTTCCAATAAGCCAATCGCTGCTAAAACCATTTTCTACATTTTCCAACATCCCCAAAGAACTATTTGAAAGTAATCAGAGTATTAATGCTATGCTGTTCTGTAGGGTAGAGGAAGAGCCTGTTGCTTTATGTATTTTATGTTGCTTTTCTCCACTGTATTATGTCTGGCCCAGTAGTCTTTTATTATTGGAGATTAAGCTAACTGATCAACCGAAAAAAGTCCGTTCTTCAGTTACGAAAATACATAATGAAAACATGGGAATTAATTGGAGAAGTCTGCACTGCAGTCTCAGTATGGGCTTTACAAATATTTTTTAAACACAAACCAATCAATACTCCAAGAAAACACATTTATTATACAGAGGTGGCAGAAATTCCACTTGCAACAGTTTTATTTTTTTTTATTAACAGTGATATACGTCAGCCATAGGTGACAAAATAAGAGTGGACAGTATGTTTTATGGTGATTTCATTAGTTTGCCTTCTCTGTAGCTATCAGAATGGAAATCAAAGGCAGTGAAGGAATGTTGATTGGCTATCCCCTATGAAAGGCTAGTTTGGCACTTATGCAGTGCCAACATTGATGTCATTTCGAGATCTGTACTGAATATTAAATCTATACTGATATGCTTATGAATCTAAAAAAAGGCAAGATTTGAAAAGCAAAGCACCACTTACAGGGATGCCATAATGAATGAAAAGTAATAATGATAATAAATAATGTGAAAGTATGCCACACAGCTGTAACCATAGTAACATTATCAAATGAATAATTTACTGTGAGTAATCGTTTCATGAATCCTGGGTTATTTTTCTGTTTGAAAAATGAATGCCAGTTGAATGTGATTTCTCCATAAACCAAGGACATATTCTTCCAAGACATTTTCCTGCACAACCTCCTTGAAATGAATGAGAAGCAAAATCTGGTAAATTCCTCCCCATGTTTGCTTCAGTGTCCAAAATGAATTGCTGCAGGATAAAATGATGAGCAATACATTATATGGTCTTAAAAGAATGTTACGCAAATTCATGGCCCAAGCCAAGCATTCATAGCAAACTCAATTCTCCAAATGCTGACTATTAGAGAGAGCCAGTTTGGTCTAGTGGTTAAGGCACCGGGCTAGAAACCGGGAGACTGAGAGTTCTAGTCCTGCCTTGGGCCAGTCACTCTCGCTCAGCCCAGCTCACCTCACAGGGTAGCTGTTCTGGGGAAAATGGGAGGAAGAAGTGTTAGATATGTTCACTGCCTTGAGTTATTTATAAAAACAATAAAGGCGGGATAGAAAATAAATCAGTAAGCTATTTGAACAAAATGATACCATCCATTCACAAGACAAGATATTAACAGACTTGGTCTGTAGAAATGCAAAATTATTAGGGGAAAAAAGGCTCTGGCCACCAAATAGTCCTTAATTTTGGCAGAATTAACAGAAAACTGGGTGAGACTGAGCAGAATGGGGCACATTAGAGATAGGCACGTTTGGATGATTGGAACTATGAACAGGAGATCTCCTTACTTCGATATTTTGTCCCACATTCCAGTTGGTCACCAAAGATCAGCTGTTGGAAGACAGACAATATTTGGAGAATGTTTGCTTTGTGCTCTCTCGGTGGATTTCTCAGAAGCATCTGTCTAGTTACTGTGGGAAACAGCACATGGGACAGATGGAAATGATTTAACAGGGGATTTGTGTTCTTATTTCATTCTCAGTGATCTCTTTTATAAGGCTCTATACTTCAGGTAACTGTTATTCCGAAATAATATTAGGCCATAGAAAGACTAACCATTTTTTTAAAAATTCTTTTCATTCTATTTTTAGAATTCCTGAGGTAAATATATATTTTTAGTACCTCAATTTTTATTTATAATTGATGAAAGCAATCCCTACAGTACTTTTAATTTCCAATCTGGAACAGGATTACTCATTATGGTTACTTTTCACAGGACATCATCACTCAATGTGCCCTTTCTGGGGTGACTCATGCTGGACTTTGTGCATGAGTATAAGAATGAGTGTATGTTTTAGGCATGTTTGAGTATGTATACACATGGAATCAGTTTTATAATTCACCCCGGTTTTATGGGACCATATGACTCAATTTTGCATTTATTTCCTCTTCAGAAATGTACATCTCTATTACCTTGTTCTGTACATCCGTAAAATTCATGGTAACAAAGACATATACTGTATGGGCACATTGCTACTCTACTGGAAATTCTTTTCCCAAGGCATCATTGCACAAAGCATTTCTCAGACAGCCAAATTACGTAGTATCTGTTTGCTTAAGAACAAGAAGCCAAAGATTATAGAAGCTACTAAGATATCTATGTAACAGCGTTAGTTCTAGATATTGAGGCAAGGACAGCATAAGACACTGGAAGACAACGTCAAGAATAATTAATGTTTATCCTGTAACAGCCTTATGCTGCTAATAAGGATTATTTCTGTAATCTGTGTTTCTGTTTTGTTCTGAAAAACAGAACTTCACCATCCTAAGAGTCTAGAGATAAGTACCAACAGGACCAGGCCAAAATAGTGTCATTAGGAAACAAGAGATCAAATAATCCCCAAACCCTGAGTTATAATATATTACCAAAGGAAATAAAGCCAATCATAACATTAATAAATGTAGCAATAAATTTTGCTACATTTATTAATTTTCAGGCTGGAATTCTGAAAATTTAACCCTGTTGCTGAATGTTTTCTTCTTTTGCCTAATGGTTACAAAATTGCTAATTCAATATTGACAAACAACACACATCAGTAAACCATTGCTGCAGATCATGGGTAACCTTTTCCTTCCAGTGTTGTATAATTCTTTCAACCAAACCTCATGCCTGAAAAATCCACAATTTCAGGTATTTTGATAGATGCCAAATGCTAGGGATATAGTCAAGAATATATACATCCTTAATATACAGAGATGGACAGAGGGACATAGGGAACTACTGCTGCCTTGAAACCTTCATCCACTTGAAAGAGTGTTCAACAAAATCTCTACAAAGAAAAACTCCAGAGAAAGGTACAATGCAGTTTTAAAAGGCAGTCCAAAACAGGAGGTATCTTAGTACTGTAACAGAGTGACACGTCTGAGAAGCTGAATCTGCAACCTGCACTTCACATTCAAATCCCCCCTTATTTTGGAATTCACCAATACAACCCATGTCGGAACGTTACAACATCAGGACATAAATGGCATGGGTCCATCCTTTCTTCCATTGCCATTAATCCACCGCCTCACTTCACAAATACAGATTTGTGTAGAATCCCGAACAGGCTGTGCTGAGTTTGAACAGACAAATTGTTATATAAAGAAAGGGAAGGAGGATTAAACTAATTTTAAGAGTAACAGTATATTTACTGGCTTCATTAGCTGCTAAAGCTCTTGGCTCTTGGCTAACAGGCCAGGGAAAAAGTTGATAGGATGTTCTTACCTAAATAGATTTTCCCTCCTCCATTCTTCCCTTTACATATATATGCAAAAGAAGGCAACACTATGGTAAATTTTTCATTTGGCCCAATCTATAAATTGAGATTATAGATTGAATTAAGTAAACTGTAAATTTACTGGTTTTGCATATGCGGGATTGCTTTGCAGCTACAGCCACTCCCTTGAACAACCCAGACATGGTAAGAAAGCACAACCCAATTTATCTTATTCTTTGATCTAAAGTTGCCAGTATGGAACATGACTCCAAGGTTTTTAAATGGTGATCAGGAACTGCTCTATTCTCTCCCACTATTTTACTGAAGGAGAAAGTGACTGGACAATTAAAACTACATGAGAAGTAGGAGAGGACTATGCTCATTAATCCAACCTTTTACATGCATCCCTACCACCATCATTCATGTGTTAAGAGGAGGACTAAATGGAGGTTTCCGAGTCCAGGGAGACAGAAAAGTTGAACAGAACCATAGGTGCTACAGTGCATCTCTTTCTTGGTAGGACATGAATATATGGAAACTATGCCTAATGAGTCTCAATAAAGATGAAACTGGTTGCATAATGTCTCCTACTAGTCAGTAGCAATTATAACATCTGAACAGTACCATACTGAATTCTGGTTCTATTAAAAAACAATGCTGACCAGCTAGCACCTAGAGATCAAGTACAAATGCCAACTGAAGGAAGAATTAAAACTTGATGTTTATGATTATGCAATCCTCAAAGCATCATTAAAATAACTTAGTACAAGCAAAAAAACAAAACAAAACAGGGGGTCTTACATCAAACATTAAAAGCAATTGAAAGTTCCAATTTAAAATGAATGCTGGGCAAACAAATGTCCAGGGCTGAAAAATGAATATATTAGGACACTGAGCAATTTCAAGCACTTCTTGGAGGTCTTATGGTACTTGAGCAGAAGATGGCCAAATGGGGCTGGAGAGTTTCTGTGGATGAGTGGTGGCAAGATGCCAAGTAGCCACATGAAATTGACATGAAGTTGCTCTCTAAAAGTGCTATAAATTCATCCCCAGAAGAAAGAAGAAACTGGTGTTCTCAAAGAACTCATTATTAGTTGTTTTATTTGGATTGTAATGCATTTATTCATAAGTGTGTGTGTGTGTGTCTGTGTGTGTTTGTCAGGAAAAGCAGAGTTAGATATCAGAATGATCATTTATATCCTACTACTAAATGCAGCAAAAGACTTCAGAGATGCAACACACAGTTGTTTTTAAACAAAAAGAAAATTGCTCATCAGAAAAAAAATTCAAAAGACCTAAGGCCTAAGCAGGTTGTGGATTTCCCTCAACAACAAAACAATTAAATCAAATTAAATGAATCAGTACCAGCTAGCACTTTCCATAAGAAGAGGCTATGATGCAGATTCCATATCTCTAGTATAGGAAGCTGGAAGAAAGGGACAGTTGATAAGCAAGAAAGAAGAGCAAAAATGGTGCAATTCGTTATTTAAATCTATTTGCTCTTGGCCATATCTTTCCACCCCAAAGCCTAGCTATTATCTCTTCTAAATACAGCGATCTTTCAAGGCAGACCTTAATGCATAGGCAGCTGATGTGGATGGAGCCATTCACAAATACTCAGATCCAAGTGTCATCACCAGGGCAGCCATACTGTTTCACTGCCAAACACAGGCAAGCATCAGAAATGAAGTAGGTCAAGAAAATCCCTGTAATCCAAGAACGTTAGGAATTACACCTGCTCAAGCACTGTTTCACAAAGGGTAAATTTCTGACAATCCCATTTCTTTTCTCATGGGTGCATTGCAAAGCTTCCACAAACCAAATCAATCTAACGGTCCATTCTTTTTGTAGCTGCACATTTTTTCTAATTTTTTAAGCAGGCGAACATTGCAGGTGACGTGAGGGTAAAATGATGTGTTGGGGGGTGATTTCATTCCCTCTCCCTTTTGGAGGCAGTTTGGATTTTTGAAAATTATATTAGCATGTTAACTTACTGGAGGCTCAGCACAACTATTTTAATTTCTAATTTTGGAAAATGATGCTGTTTTGGTAGCATCATCTCAGGGAGCTCAAGGAGTTGAAACATATAGGGATAATGTAGAACCCACAGATTGTAGGTTGTCCATGCCTGGTTTACATTGACTGGAACCATCTGTTCAGATTTCAGACGAGGGTCTCCTCCAACACTACCTGGAGCTGGTCCAGGCTGAACCCTTCATGTTCTGCTATTATGCTCTGGCCCTTCTCCAGGCTTCATGATGAAGTGGAAAGATTCAGATCTCCCTTAGCTGCTGTTCTCCATAAACTGCCTCACGTTGGCTTGAATAACATTCAGTGCAGTTCAAGCCCATTTTAAAACCACTTATATGCTGAGGTCTAGGTTGCAGACCCAGTCCTATTGTAGCTATTGTTCATGGTTGTTTTCCAGGACCTTTAAACACCGGCACGTGCTATGCCTCCAAAGCTGTAGTTCCATTCCTCTACTGCTGAGCTGATGTTCCTTCAGTCTACAGGTACTAAGAAAGATGGTTTCATTACATCAACATGACTCATCTGGGTGATGTAGCTCAGTGTTAAGTTCACATTTTGAATGCAAAAGCTTCCAGAATCAAGGCAGTTTCACTTGCACCTAACCAGAGTACACACATGCCCTGGCAACATGTTTTAGTCTTTAACTATACCACTGTTAAAATAGTGTTTTCCCAAATAAGCCAACTTGGGTACAACCTATGTAAAAACTATCATGCCTCACCACCCATTACATGAGAGGTAAAATCAAGGAGCAGTCCATTGCTTATTGGCCTTCTCAGGCTGAAGATGGCAAGCCATCTACCCTCCAGTCCTCTGTCTGCCACCATTCTGCTGCTGTCTCCCTAAAGAGCAGTGTGCCAGGAATCTATCAGAATTATACAATATTGCTAGACTGCTCAGCCAATAGTACTCTCTTTCAACTCTATGGCCCTTATCAGTTCAGCCCAAGGCTGAAATGGTATAAGAAACTGAAACAGTGGAACGAGTGCTGCCCCTGACCTGTGTCCTGAACAGAACACATTTGTTGCATAAGGAAGGGAAGGGACATCCTAAATTACCACAGAATAGGGTGTAGGAAGACGGGCATAGGAAGGAGTCTAGAAACAGTGGACAGATAGCAGGCAAAGCCAAAAACAACTTCAGTCAATTGTTTGGCTATTATGAACTGCAGACCGGTAGTTCTCGCTTAGCGGCCACAATTGGGACCACAGTGGGCTTATGACCTTACTTCCCCTTCAATTGTTAAGCAAAGTGGTGCAATCACGAAGCAAAAAATCACATGACCATGACTTGGCATAGGATTTTACTTCCACCTTCTCCATTAACTCTGCTTGTATCAAGAGAATGTGAGAATGTCCTTGAGAGGCAGGAGGAGGAGCCGCAGACTAGGCAATGGTCAAAGAAGAGGCAGAAGCAATGGGGGCATGGCAAATGTATCAGGAGGGGACCCTCCCTAGTTCTTGGACTGTAAAGACGAGAAGGAAGGAATGTACTTTCAGACTTGCAAGATGCTGTTACTATAACCTTACAATAAAGGTAGTGCTAGTACTCATGGTTGGTGCTTCTTGTCTGGACTACCTCAAAGGGCTGACACATAGTAATGCCCAGTAATATAACCCCTCCCTCAGGGGGGAGGTCTTGAGGCTTCTAGTATGAGGCCCAGACAAAGTTAACACCTTGGGTCTCCAGTCTGAGGGTACAAATGAATAAGAAAGGAGAGTGCATCATTTATAGTAGGGCCAAGGTAGGAAGTGGGTAACGGGGACCACAAATTCCTTGCTAATATGGTTTTCTGATAGCCTCTCTCTGCATAGGTAAAGGTAAAGGTTTCCCTTGACGTAAAGTCCAGTCGTGTCCGACTCTAGGGGGCGGTGCTCATCTCCGTTTCTAAGCCTTGGAGCCGGCGTTGTCCATAGGACACTTCCGGGTCATGTGGCCAGCATGACTCACGGAACGCCGTTACCTTCCCGCCGAAGCGGTACCAATTAATCTACTCACATTTGCATGTTTTCGAACTGCTTGGTGTGCAGGAGCTGGGACGAGCAACGGGAGCTCACCCCGCCGCGCGGTTTTGAACCGCCGACCTTCCGATCGGCAGCTCAGCCTCTCTGCATAGAGCCCTTCAATGTGTGGCATCTGAAATTCCCACCACCTTTTTGCAATGCTGGCTGAGAATTCTGGGAGTTGTAATTCCAAAACATCTGAAGGATGCCAGGTTGGGGGAAACTGGTTCAATTAAGATGGAACTAGGTGACCTAACGAGAGCCAGTTTGGTGTAGTGGTTAAGGCATCAAGGCAGAAACCAGGAGACCGTGAGTTCTAGTCCTGCTTGAGGCATGAAGCCAGATGAGTGACATTAGGCCAGTCACTATCTCTCAGCCCCAGGAAGGAGGCAATGCCAAACCACTTCCAAAAAACCTGCCAAGAAAACTGACGTGTCCAGGCAGTTGCAAGGAATCAAAAACTGACTCAGACACACACACAGGCGATCTAATGATCTGGATAAGACACTTTTCTACGTTTATAATAGACCAACGCTCAGGAATCCAAACCAGCCCCCAACTGTTAAAAGGATTCCAGTTCCAGTAGGGTGTTTTGTCATGGGTAAAATTCTGAGTCACTTCAGGAAGGTAAGATCTGTTTCACGTTAACAAGAATACAGTATTTTCCAGAGTCATATTTTAAAAAAACTGATCTTGCTGTTTGAACCAAAGTTTTAATAATATTCTTAAGGGGCAGAATTATTTAAGAGCAGATCTTTTATGTAAAACAATTTACTCTGAGAAGATCTTGTTTTGTTAACATAACTTCAGCTATGCGATGTTCCAGCACTGATGCTTTGTGCCACAATTAAGCACTGATCACGTTACATGAGAGATTATACTATCCTATTTACAGTAAATAGTTTAAAGTAGAGAGAAACAGGAAAGGCTTTATTCATGAATGATTTACATTCAGCTTCTTCTCAGGGTTTTGCATTATTCAAATAAGAAGAAACTCTGCCTGGAATGCTAACCACCACATTTAATTTATTATATGTAGTGGGAAGCATATTGCCTTCCCAAAATGTCACTTAATATCCCAAAGCATCACCAGAAAAATTCTCCTGCTTGGATTCCACTTTTTACGTGTTTGTTATCATGACTATAGCAAACTGAAATAAAAATAAAACAAAATATGAAAGTATGCAAAACTATTGCCCTGAATTAACAAGATTGGGGAAATGCCAAGACATTTATTTATTTCTAAGAGCAAAGAAAGACCAGTTCACAGCTTATTTAGCAAGGAATAACTCTCTCCCCCTCTCAGGCTTTAAGAACATCACACAGCAATTGCCCAGGCAGAAAACTGAGGGGTATAAATTGGAAAAATGTTGGACAGGCCGTCCAGGCCCCTTTGTCAGCAGTTTAACAAAATGGGACTATGTAGTATGTTTGAGAGAGAGGGAGGGAAAATATTTGGGCTATATTTGACCAATTAGAAATCTATTTTGCCCCATATAATCAAGTAGAGAAATTATATGCCAAACTGCATTCGTTCAGCAAAATGTATCATGGCCTTCAAGTGATCATCCGAATCAACTTTGGGCAAATTCAGAATTTTCAGCAAGGTAACAGAACACAGGCTTTACAGGATCACATAAACATGTACAGCATAAAATGTCTCTATAAAGATATTATTAAAAATAATGAGGAACTACTTCAAGTAATTGTTCTGGGAAAAATCGGACTCATTTCCACTTAGGTCTGAAGTATTCTCCCAAGACTTTTTCTCAGTGAATGACTGCTCCTTGCTCTTGGGTTGAGTGGTTCTGTACAGAATGAGAATGACAAAATGAAGATGCATTTTTTTCATCCCTCACTTGCTGGAACCTTGAGCTCTATACTCAGCAGTGTGAGAAAAGCAAATAATCTTAGCTTTAAACAAATCAATGACCTGCATAGTAGGACAGTAACACCACAATACTTTTGCAAAATCACCTCTTTTTTGTTGCTCCTCTAAACCTCCTTTCTCTTCTTTCTTTCCACCATCCTAGACAGTATCATTTTCACAAAACAAGAAGCTGAACATGTGAAATCATAGATTCTAGAAAAATTGAGACAGGTGGAACTAGAGAATTCACTCTAAGATTGCTTTGGGTAAGATCTTTCCCAGGGTGATCAGACACTGATTCTGGCACTCCCAACCACAGAGGCTCATCGGATGACTTGGGGTCAATCATTTTCTCTCAGTTCAACCTACCTCACAGTGGTGTTGTTGTAGGGGAAACTAAGAGGAGGGAACCACCTTGAGCTCCTGAATGAAAATGGATTATAAATCTAACAAATAAATAATGTCCTCCCATGCACAAATAAATAAATAAAAGCCGCAACTCTAATCAAACCTAGCTGACATAGAAGAAGTGGAACCATCTTGTAGGAACTAGGACATAGTTTGCTCTGCCTTGAAAGACCTTTGGTACAGATGGAGGAATCTAGCTGAACTGAGAACTAATATATGGGGACCGAGAAAGGGAAATAGAGTTGAAGGTAATAATGGGGAAGACAGAGCCCTAAGTACTGAATTTCTACTCCTTCTTAATTCCGTAATATGCATGGTGCTGTGTCTTTTCAGTTCAGTTGGGGTCCTTTCAGAATTTAGTTTTAACTCAATACTGAATGTCTTGGACATAGACCATACCTTTAAACACCTTCTCAGTGCCTGTCTGTAAATACACACAAGATCCTGATTCATGTATGACAAGAATACTATGGGGGTAAGACAGCTGCTCGTCCTATTATCGGTTGTCGCAGAGATAATAAGTTCCACTTGTGTTTTATGTAATAGATTCCACTTTGCATAAGTATCAAGATCTGATTGCTATAATCACACAATTACTGTCCTAGTTTCATTGTTCCAGCTATCATTGTACTCAATGCAAGCCAGTCATTGGAGCCAGCTAAGTTGAGTTTCAAAAATGTAAATTATGGACACTTTTTAATTGTAATGTTATCTCTATGAAAGACATTGCTTTAGCCATACTGGAAAGGAATACAAAAATACCAGAATCTCCTCTTCCCAATGATTAGTTGCACTGGAAGATCTATCTAGCATTCCTCCTCAGACCTCAGATCCTCAAGTCTCCTTGCAGCCAGACAAGTAGCCACTCCTAATTCTGTATCTGAAACCAGATCCACCAACATCTTAACCATGGGACCAAAGAGGATGAAGGACAGTGCCCTAAATTTATGACAAAGGAGCTGTCCTGGGCCCTTGATAAAATCTTTGAGTTGTGGTATGATAGGTTCCTTGGTACCTCAGGGACCCTCCCTAAATTCTGCAGGACCCTTTCAGGATGACATTTGAATGAGGTATTTGTTTGCATGCAGCTTTTAAAACTCTGAAGCAAAGGCTTTTTTAGATTTTGAACATTTTAGGCCCCCTTAAAAAAAGAAAAAGAATGAGGCCTTTATCTTATCTTTAACCTTCCTGCTCTTACGGTCACTGCTCTTTGTGCAGTGTAGCTTGTTTTGGAGTGATCAGTTTGCCTTCAACAGTTTCCCACACTAAGATAAATCATGTATTATCTTTGCATGTTTATCTAAGGAGGTGGTAACATACACAGAGCTAAGGACAAGGCTAGGTACCTTATTTGGCAGCTAGATACCCATTAGAGATTTGCTGAGTGGTTTACCTGCTCCAGCAAAAAGACCGGCATTCCACAGTTCTGATAACCTTGTCATAGTAAATATCAAAATACAAGGGTGTATATACACACACACATATACACACACAAACACAAAGAGAGAGATTTGCATCATTAAAAGAAAGAGATTTATCTTCTTCGTTGGATGCTGTTTCTCATTTAAATCTTCCTTTATATTACTCCAAATATATTGAAAATCCAACAGCTAAGCCAGAAAGGAAAGCCTAAGGGCTTAATGCAAAACTTTGCCCAGGAATTTAAGGCGTTTAAACGAGCCCTCCCCAACCTGTAATTTTCTGGATGGGTCAAACTACATCTCTCATAATGGTCTGGAAACTTTTGCATTTGTTTTATTTTATGTATTAGAATTTTAATGTGGTGTATTCTGCATTATATTGATTGGTAGATACCTGGTATACTCAGATTGAGTACTAAGGCAAGAAGAAATCAAAGCATTACCATAAATCTTTGATTTACAAAATACAGTAAATCTAAATTTAATGGACTAATAGGAAGAATAGGTGCCCATTAAAGCAGAATGTCTACTGAGACTAAATGGAATTTTACACATATGCAGAACCATACAGACTTCAAACATATTTTGTTTGTTACATCTGAAACCTACTACCAAATCTGTAATTATACTCCAAGGGTGTTCTTATGTCCATTATAGCAGCCATTTTATTAGAGCACCCTTGATATGCTCTCAACATTTCAAAAAGCTCCATATCCTTGCTAAAAGCAAAGTCAGCCAAGGGATTCATGGCTCAGTTTAGATTACCAATTCCTCATTTCAAGGACCTGATCCTTATTTTGCATTAAAATGTTGGCTATTGATACTTGTTAATTCTACAATTAATACATGCTTAATATATTTAATATATGCTACCTAATAGGTTACCTGGCTTGTGGCAAGGCAGTCCTTCCTTCCCTCCTTCCTTCCTTGAATATATATGAGTTGCCCATCTTGCAAATGTGACTCTGGGCATCTAACAACACATTAAAAACAATACAAACAATGGTATCAGTAAAAAAAAAAGCATTTAAAAAGCTATTAGGTATCCTAATAAAATACGGTTTATTTTCTAACATGTGATGCTTATCAATATGTCATCTTCCAAAGGTCTTGCAACATTATTCATATTTTGGAATTCTATATAATCCCTATCTTTCATTCATTCAAGAGAAAGAGAAATTCAGAGAGAAGATTCAAATGGAACAATCACCCAGGTTCATATACATAATTCTATATAATTTCCAGTTGTTGTTTATTTGTTTAGTCATTTCCGACTCTTCGTGACTTCATGGACCAGCCCATGCCAGAGCCTCCTGTCGGTCGTCAACACCCCCAGCTCCCCCAGGGATGAGTCCGTCACCTCTAGAATGTCATCCATCCACCTTGCCCTTGGTCGGCCCCTCTTCCTTTTGCCCTCCACTCTCCCTAGCATCAGCATCTTCTCCAGGGTGTCCTGTCTTCTCATTGTGTGGCCAAAGTATTTCAGTTTTGCCTTGAATATCATTCCCTCAAGTGAGCAGTCTGGCTTTATTTCCTGGAGGATGGACTGGTTTGATCTTCTGGCAGTCCAAGGCACTCTCAGCATTTTCCTCCAACACCACAGTTCAAAAGCATCGATCTTCCTTCTCTCAGCCTTCCTTATGGTCCAGCTCTCGCAGCCATATGTTACTACGGGGAACACCATTGCTTTAACTATGCGGACCTTTGTTGTCAGTGTGATGTCTCTGCTCTTAACTATTTTAGCGAGATTTGTCATTGCTCTTCTCCCAAGGATTAAGCATCTTCTGATTTCCTGACTGCAGTCAGCATCTGCAGTCATCTTCGCACCTAGAAATACGAAGTCTTTCACTGCTTCTACATTTTCTCCCTCTATTTGCCAGTTATCAATCAAGCTGGTTGCCATAATCTTGGTTTTTTTGAGGTTTAGCTGCAAGCCAGCTTTTGCACTTTCTTCTTTCACCTTCATCAGAAGGCTCCTCAGTTCCTCTTTGCTTTCAGCCATCAAAGTGGTATCATCTGCATATCTGAGATTGTTAATATTTCTTCCAGCGATTTTAACTCCAGCCTTGGATTCCTCAAGCCCAGCATGTCGCATGATGTGTTCTGCGTACAAGTTGAATAGGTAGGTGAGAGTATACAGCCCTGCCGTACTCCTTTCCCAATAATTTCCAGTACAAATCATGGATATTTGATTTTCAGGCAATTCTGAGCTGTTACAATTTTTTAAAATTAAAAAAAAAACATACAGAAAAAACTCTGCTGTAGCAGAATGTGATTCAAATCATTCCATTATTTCAAGGAAGTTACATCTCCTGAAATCTTTGATTAGAGAGTTAGATAAGGGAAAAGGCCTTCCTTTCCATATTGACAGTGTAGGAATTTATCTGTGCAATCCTATGGAGATATGCTCCCCCATATTCCTCTAATTCTTTACAAATGGTTTCTTTGCAGCACTTTATACCCATCAGATATATTTAGAAGAAGGGATTATTTTGCTGTACAGCAGAGTTGGATAACATGCAGTCTCTAAAGTCCCTCATTTTTGCAGCCTTGGGAGCCCTCTCAGACCACCCCTCTGAAAACTGAGCAGGTATGGGTTGGGGGTCAACCCATAAAATTCCCCACCAACCCATCCTTGCCCACACTTCAAGATGTAGCTCTACTTACACTGAAACCCTTAGCATCCCCACCCCACCCCCCAAAGACATGTTAAATGCGGTTCTTGGTTCCTGCATAAGCAGCTGTATGTTGCAGCTCCAGTACTGTAGTAGTCAGCCTGAACAGTCTCCCTACCCAATAGCGACTGGTGAGAAATAATTTAATTTACATTTGAACACAAATCTACCTAACTCTACACTATGAAACAAATGAAGGAACAGACCAGTTATGTTTCAAAATTTGCCCTTCTCTAAATTTTGCAATGTAATTGATCAGGGTGTTTTTTAAAAAAAACAAAAACACCCATTATAGAACATTGTGTAAATGCATGAAAGCATGTACTAAAAGACATGGTATAAAAAGATGCTTATCACAAGTCTCTCCATTAGACAAAGCTGCCAAAAGAAAAAAAAGGGGGGTATAAATTTTCAGAATTGATCACAACAGGATATCCCAATACTGATGTAAACTTTTTTCTAAATTCAAATTGGTACAGTAATGAATCAAACGTACGTCTGAAAAAATGAAAAACGGAGGAAAGAAACTGATAGATCTATCCACTCCAATGCTATGTAGTGACATAATTGATAGGTACAAAAAACGGCACTTGTTTATGGAGGAAGAGGTAGACAAGTGTTTTGTCTGTACAGGCACAACCAAGTAGGGGTTAGGCTGTTACAATCATCCACACAAACCTCGCAATTGCAATGCAGGCACTCTGCGGAGCTGAGGTGGTATGTTTTTCCCCAACAGATACGTATTACGTTATGAGTGGTGTGAAAACAGGTTGCTCCCGCAACCAACACAGGAAGGCAGCATCTGGATTCCACACACCCACTAAGTAAAAACTGTGCATTTCTTGTCATGGAGGAACTAAAAAAGATTGTCTGGGTTAAGCCAAAGGTTAATGTTCTGCTTCAGAGAAACTTTGCCTGGGAAGTCATCCAAACACAACAAGCCATGCTTGGTGATGACAGGCAATATATTTCAGCCAAGAAAAGCTACTTAGAATTTGCTTCATAAAATAGAATATATTTTATGTATATTTCAGCAGTGCTTAGCCAACAAGTTCTAGGCAATGCCTTTCTTATTTATATACAGTTTATTTCCAGAGATTTCCTTTATTATATCTCTATGACGAGCTCCGGATTTTTTTAAAAACATCAACAAATCATAAATATTTTAATTTAGGCTTAGGCACAGTGAGGAAAATCTTTCTTCCTTTTCCAGCCAGAGATGACTTCTGAATTGTGAGTCATCATCACATTGGATTAATATATTTATCCCGTATTTATTGAGAGTATATTTATATCTCACTCTCTGGCTTGAAAGGCTCCCAGAATGTGTTACAGAATCAGAAAAAGAAAAACAAAACAAGGCAGCCCAGGCCTTCAGGCTTACAATTAAAAAGAGACCACATGAAAGGAAAGGGAGATGGAAGAAAAAAGGAAAACATCACACATCAGTTCCTAATGCTTACAGCCCATCCTTGAGAAGGGACAGGCAAAATGGGAGACCAGGCAGTTCTGGTTCCAGAAGATCTTGGAATGGCTCCTGACTTTAAAGGTGCCATTATGGCTCATTTAGGGGGCTCAATCCCATGGTGTTGCCAGCTTTCCAGCTGTTCCCCTTGCACACCCCTCAAGCCAGGGTTGCAGTTTACAAGCCTGTTCTTTCCATCAGCTGCTGAGAAGCCACAATGGAAGCTGTGGAACCGAAGGCTATAGTGGAGTCAGAACACTCTGAAATTCTCAAGGACTGTGCAGCTCCTCGCCTGCAGGTAAGAGTGTGAGGAACGCAGTCTCCTTGGCTTTTGCAAAAAGAGAAGAAGTGGCTAAAAAAAGAAAAGAAGAAACTGGCACACGTTTAAAAGGAATCTGTGGACAGGTTCATTCAGTCGCCAGGTTACAGTCTGTTAGTTGGGCAAAGGATGGGAATTTGGAATCAGTTTGCTGAGAAACACACAGATAACAAACACCACCAGCCTGCAAAAACCTAACTATCTTTCCAAACAATGGTTTGCATGCTGGCTGGGAGTTGAAGTCCACACATTTTAAAGTTGCCAAGGTTGAAAATCACTGCCTTAGAGACTAGGTTCTGACCCTCACACTCAAACAGTGGCACTGCCTTCAGCCATTTACAGAAAAGGTAGATGATGATGATGATGATGATGATGATGAAGAAGAAGAAGAAGAAGAAGAAGAAGAAGAAGAAGAAGAAGAAGAAGAAGAAGAAGAAGAAGAAGAAAACATAGTTTGACGGTATAACAGAATTCTTTGAGATGTTTCATCTTATTCCCTCAGCTGCAATTGTCTATTGAACCAGCTCTAGATTTAGCTACGGACAGCAGGAGAAGGAGCTGCCCTGTGGTAACACTGCTTTGGTAATACTGCAGTAAACAACAACAAAACAAAAAGGCAGATTTGCAACTAGACAACCTACAACCTGCAGCAGTAAATAAGGCATAACTAGACAACACAAGCATAGCATGACTTTCCATTGTCTTTCTGAATTACCTACTGCACTGCATCTGCAGATACTATACCCCGATACTAATTGCTAAATTCCCTTCTCCTACTTCAATCTTTTTACTAATATCTGCTGCTTTATAATTGTCCCATCAAATGGCAGCTAACCATTTTTGCTGTAATTCTGCAGTGGTGAAAATGCATGCTACAAACAAAGTGGGTCTGCTGTGATTTTCTGTTTAGAAACACAAAGAAGAAAAATCAATATTCATGGACAAATTTAATATTCAAAGCTGCATAGCCATGTAATAGACTTAATCCCTCAGCATTAAGGCGGCAAGCTAATGAGCATATTAAACTGCTACCAATAATGCTAACACATTATGAAGATTCAAAATGGAAAGGATTGAGAACAAGCAAGACAGCTGATGGAAAATCAGGTAAACTGTATGAGCAAATACAGCCAAGAAATGTGATGAATTTTTAAAAATCAACTGTTATTATACCATACAGTGGTAAAGATGTAAAAGAAATGCTTTAGGATTTCTTTTCAAGTAAAATGGTACAATCTGTCCCCCAAATGGCACGTCTTTCATGAAAATTATTAGCATCTCTATTCCTGAGATGATTTCCCGCCTGTTCAAAGGGTGACTAGAGAGCTGGTTTGGTGTAGTGGTTTAAGGCACCTAGCTAGAAACCGGGTGGCCATGAGTTCTAGTCCCACCTTGGGCACAAAGCCAGCCGGGTGACCTTGGGCCAGTCCCTCTCTCTCAGCCCTTGGAAAGAGACAAGGGCAAACCACTTCTGGAAAACCTTGCCAAGAAAACTGCAGGGACTAGTCCAGGCAGTTGCCAGAAGTCAACACTGATTCAAAGGCCCACATAAAAGGTGATTACTAAGCCCAGGCTCCATTTTTCCCATGAAAGAGAAGGGAAAAGAGCATTTGCAGAGGAGAAGCAAAATGGGGAACTGGGGAATGTTTCAGCTGGAGTAAAATCCTACAGTGGAGAAACAGTGAGGAGAATTGAGTTCAAGCAACCTATCTGTTTGCCTCTGGAACTGCCACTCTCAAGGCTAAATCCTGCTGTACAAATTCCCCATCAGTTCACCCTGTAACATGGCAGGATCAGCTCAGTTCTTGGTGCCTGTCTTGGGTAATGTGGGTTTCAGAGCAGGTCTTGTTCAAATAACCATCATTTGTTTCAGGCAGTGGCCTTGAGTGATCAAGGCCAAGCAGTCTAACTGCAGGTACTTACAGATTTCTGACATTAGTCCATTTCTGAACAGGTAATGCACATAAGGTGATTTCTACTAATTCCCATCATTCAGGAAAGCTTTTTATCTGGGGGCAAGGGTTAAGAATGAAAGTGAAGGTCTTTCTTCTGTTGCAATTATGTACATAAAACCTTATTGCTTTTCATTACTTTTAATATTTATTCTTTGAAGTTATTGCATTAATCAGTTGGGCTGGAAGATGCAGAAATGGAGTTGAGTAAATGGAAGGGCTGATCTAAGCTCATTCAATTACCACAGAGAGGAAAGCTTAGTTTCAGGCCAGTGAATTTTGTATCACCAGTAACTTCACTTTCTTGGAGAAATTCAAATGAATGCTTCTTTTTTAGGTTGATCTGCGGGAATAATGCAGCAACAGCCAATTCATTTCAGCAAATGAACCCTGTATATATTACTCCAAAGGAAGTTACCAACTTGATTTTCCTGGATCTATATGTCCTTAGGTTTTTATGCCATTCTGATCAGGAAAGTGAACTATACCAGATTGATGAATGAGCTAATCAGAAATGTACCCCAGGTACAATCTGTAGGCATTTGATACGCACATCAGTAGTCATCCTGAGTTTGAAATAAAGCTGCTTTGGTGCATATATTGTACTGTACTGCTACACAGATATACTTTGTGGGGATTGGTCAATTTTTTTCTGTTGATAATGCCAAATCATTCAAAAACTGCTACATAACAAAGGCAATAACATTCCTGGATGTAGTTCAGTGCAACTGTTCCCTCGGATATAATGCTGATATTGTTGTTAGTGTCTTTTAAAATCTTGCTGTAAGCATGTAAAAACAGAATGAAAAGCCAGAAGAAAATCTCCATATTTCTAGGACCGTATCCCACTTCACTCTTTCATAAACATTCAAATTAATTGGATTCTGTTCCTTTAAATGAGCAACAAGGAATGCTGACATTCATAGATTTATTTAAAACAGAAATTCAGTGGCACTGACTCTTCAGCATAGCATGAACTCCTGACCATAAGGGGGCAGTAGGGTGTAGATGGAGGGTTAAAGATTTGCTTTTTGTTTATCATCCTATCTGCTCTTAGTCTAAGACAGTGTTTCTCAACCGTGGCAACTTTAAGCTGTGTGGACTTCAACTCCCAGAATTCTGGGAGTTGCTGCCTGGGGAATTCTGGGAGTTGAAGTCCACACAGCTTAAGGTTGCTATGGTTGAGAACCCTGGTCTAAGAAGTTGCTGATCTGCAATCACTTCCTTCTACTTTTTTTCCCAGGCACACATACCCAAAGCACACACTCTTTTGACTCTTCTCTGGTAGGATGTGGCTAGCTAGGGGCTAGGTTTTGCCTATTTCTATAATACATTTCCTGTAACTAAATCTCCTTTCTGCTACAGTTATAAAACCTGCTTCACTCATCCAACCTTGCTCAGGTTAGATTCCAACTTTTAGGGATGCTGACAAGCACACAGAATGCTTAACCTCTAACCTCTCACACACCTTTCAAGATAAAGCCCTGTCTGCAGTTCCCACTTAGTACATGTAGATGTAGACAACACCTAGTTGTCTATTTTAAGACAACACCTTAAAAAGAGTACCTGACTCATGCAGACAATAAGGATACTTTTTCCATAAAAAGCAAAGAATTTTTTTTCGTATCTTGTAACATGGAATCTGCCTTGCCTTTTTGTTGATAAGATACTTTAAGTGCATGCATTATAAATTTAATTTAAATACAAATTTAATTGGAAGCAAAAATGGCACTAGGGCCACATTTGATTGGCAAATTTCCAGCATCTCCTAGGTATGTAGGTTTGGATCAAAGAGGTACCACGAGTCATCTCCAGACACTGCATAATCACAAAGGCAGTACTCTCTCAGATTCATTACAGTCTGGCAAATTCAATACCCCTTTACACAAAGCACATTCTGTTTTCTTCCGAGATACTAAAATAGTGCACCATCTCTTTAATGGCCATATCAAATTAAACAGAACAAAATAATTTGTACTCCGCTGAGACAAATTGAAAAAGGGTAATGAAAAATGGGATATTAGATGGGATTTCTCACTGTCAGTATTTTTTGTTCAGGGAAATGGCACAACAGCAGAAAAAATTCCTGCTTGTAGCTAATCAAAGAATACTTATGCTGCAGCTATCACAAAGGAAAAGTGCAGTGTTGGATCACAGGTCTTTTTGTGCTATTATATCTATATCTGATCATCATCTTTCAAATGCTGCCAAGCTAGCTATAAATACCAATCCTCTGTTTGCAACATAGAGGGAGACTAGATTATGCCAAAATGTTTATTTTCTGGCTTGTTGGTATAATTTTTCTCATCAGCCCTCTTAGTAAAGGCTTGTCCATCTGCCACACCATCATAATTCATTACATTTTTTTTACAGATTCACAGAGAATTGTATCATTAGGCTGATGCAAAAAGAGCACAACATGAACATACCAATAACGGAGTGGAAAATAGAATTGTTGCAGTCATTTCTGTAGAAGGCAGAATGACTGGCCAAAGGCAGCTGAGCCACGAAAGGCACAATGACCGTCTTGGTGACATCTCCTCAGAATTAAATTCTACCTGTACCTAATCCAGAATGCCATGATTGTTCTTTGACAAGACTCAGCATGGCTGATATGGGCCTGGTTCTGAAAACTTTTTAAGCTCTTGTTTTCACTTTCATTTTGGGTAATGTGAAAGACATCTACTTTTTAATACAGTTGAACCAAATTGGGGTATGTTGTCCATTATAAGTAATGGCCACATTCCCATCCCTACATATTTGGAAGTAAGCCCAGATTTATTCCTGGGAATTCATGCATAGGATTTTGCTGTGTTGATGATCTCTGGCAATGATGGGCACATTTCTAGTTTTGAGAAAACGCACCGGCACTGTTACAAAATGGCTGCTATGGAGTTTCTTCACTGACAACATGGCAGTTGTGATGGTATGGGTAGTGTCATTTTACAGAAAGGCAAACTGAGGGGCAAGACCACTTGAGAAGAACCTGAGCACAAAACCAAGAAGGTGGAACTTTACAATGCAAAGCCACTGCTTTGAGCTCACAGTGCGCCGCTGCAGCAAATCACTCACTTCACAAAAAGAACAAACCAGGTAAACCTTCTTTCACCAATGTGAAATTTATTCATTTATTCATTTATTTACTTAAACATTCTTACCCTGCTTTTCAATTTAAAAAGAACTCTGAGAGGCTTTAAAATCACCCCCAAATAACCATCAAGATCCACATTCCCCACAGAACAGCCCCAAAATAAATATATCCTCTCTCTTTCTGGGGCACACCATAAACACACTTTTCTTTTTCAGTTTAGTACACATGTACTAAACAGTTTAGTACATCATTTTCAGCTGATGGGCTGTTCTAACATTGCTAAAGGAGAGGAGTGCAAAGGCTTGTTTGTTTATTCGTTTGTTTTTTCTCTCAGCATGACACCTCTATTAGTCTTTTGAGTAAAACAAAATTCTGAATTCTTTGATTAAAGAAATATCACAGCACTTATAGACATAGTTATATGACTGGACAGAAAATGAATGCCGTTACTCAATAACACATTTATATGTATGGAAGAAAATTTTTTTGAAGGCTGTGAATCTGATCAATACCACAATATTAAGAGAGAAGTACAAAAGGAGGATCAAATGTGTTTATATTTATAGTGATTTTTCTTATATATAATGAAGGAAATTTTCCAATCTACTTGGTCCCTTTTGATTTCCTTTTCGCTTGCTAGGAGTAGAGGTAGATGAATTGCTTGCTGAAAACATTAATCTCTCCTCAGCCGTTACAGCTGAAAAATCCATTTAGATGAGGCAACATACTACTGGATTTCTTTACAGTGTTTTACTGGGATCATTTCTGGAAAAAGATGAGATAGTTTGCTTCATCCCCAAGACCCATTTGAAATTTTGCAGAAGTACAAACTTGGATGAAATGTAATATCAAAACAAGCCCTTTGGTTAGAAACGGATTTTCGGTGTGCTGTCAGACAGAATGAACATTCCTGCCCTCACTGTGGCTGAAATCACTGTATTCTCCTACCAGCACCATTACTCAGGGCACACACATTACAGGTTTAATATATCAAACTGAGATTAAATATTTCCAGTGAAAAGTGTCCAGTCAAAATGGGCTCTGTGCATAGAGTGGTGCTGGACTCCCTCACCAAAATTCTTGCTAGTGGTATCTAGCCTCATCTGTGTGGCAAGTGCTGCCATCAAGCCCATGCAGATTGCAATGTTTCTGAGAGAATAATAAGTGAGTACTGATACGTTACTTTTTATCTCACACTAATTTATTTCAAATGCAGATATAATCTATCTGAACCAAGTTCAGTTACCATGAAGTTAAACCCCCTTGCTGAAAATATTGTTGCAGCGAAAAAACCTCTGTGTGCCAAACTTGAAAACATGCAAAATTAATCAACCGCATGTTGGGAATACAGAAACTTTAAAATGTTTCCTATACTTCTCCTGCTAAGCTAACTTTTGCAGAGCTCATGTTGTTTCCCCAACTATTACAGCCAGCAGTTTCAGATGACAGGGAATTTCTGCTGCAGCTGAGGGCTTGTGTGAACTGGTGGACACGGAATACAACCAACCAGTCAACCAATCAATCAATCAAAAGGCCCAGACAGAAAACAGATCCATTCAAAAATGGTGATTTTCTTTTGCTTACTGGCAGAAGTAAGGAGACGAAGGTAGAACAGAGCATAAGAGCACATAAACTGCCTTTTCCTATGGGGAATAATCCCAAGATTTAAATAAAATCCCTGCCTCCAAAAATACCACACACAGCAAAGTGAAGCTGTTCAGTCTGGGGCAGTTTTAATGCTGTATATAAAAGGCTATGCAGAATTCCAACTGCGCAGGTTCTCGGGATAAAATCCCCAGAAAACACAATCAAAATTAGATTAGAACAGGGAAAGGCAGCAGAGTTGCTAAGTCCTAAAGGTAAAATATTGTGATTGCTATACTGTAACATTAATCTCTAAGACAAGCAGAAAGCAGGGAGACCAGAGATCCACAGATCTATTTTAGCTGAGCTTCAGAATATATTTATATTCAGGAGTGTTTTCTACGGTGAATAGTAGCCCTCTCTGGATACGTAAGTATACTCTGCAGAAACGTTATCAATTCAAAATAAAAATTTCTTTCATGTTTTCTCATTATCTAGTAACTCACGGGCCTAAGGAAAAGCTGACTTAAGGAAAAGCTATGCAACAATTTAAGCAAAACCTAAAAATAGAACTGGATATATAAAGAGAGATATTGGCAGGCAGGAGAACCTGCTTTAGCACTCAACTGATTAATAACCAATAAACTATGTCATAAAACTATGTTATGTTCAGAATTTGTCTTGAGAATTTAAGGTAGAAAATGAATCTGAAAAGATACCTGAAGCAAAACAAAAATGTAGGAAAAGGGCCATTTAAAAACACTAAAAGCTACCACTCCATTGGCATTTTTAATAATAGGTTTAAGCATTTAAAAACACTAAAAGCTACCACTCCATTGGCATTTTTAATAATAGGTTTAAGCATTTTCAAAGCTATGTGAGCTACTTTACAAGTAATGAGATATACAATTATTTTCAGAATTGATTAAAAGCATTAACAAGATGCAGAACAGTACTTTATCAACTGCAAAGATGCAGATACTTTTTTTATTATCCATTGTCCAAACTGGATCGCTCCAGAATTCATCCTCATATTAGTTTAGAAAGGAGTTTACCAAAGAATAGCCAAACAGAATCTATAGGTGAGAATACATTTATAGCTATTGTAACAAAGCAACCAACTTCCCACTTGCCTTTACAATATTTTTTGCATGTATAATAATTAACTCTTTTATCACTGCAATTATTCATGTTTATTTTCATCCTCATGCTTCCTGAAAAAGCAATAACCCATATTCATTCTTTAAGGAATTTTTGATGAGTAAAGAACTATTTACAGTGCTCACATGAATTATCATATGCAAAAGGAATGTTTACTTCTTTGGCACAGTTTAAGATGTTGGGCTTAACCTTCAAATCCCTCAACAGATTAGGACCAGAATATCTGAGTCACTGCCTCTTCCATCACACACGTGTCCACCAGCCATTAGGATCTTAGGAACTGGGAAGATTGTGAGAAGACGCCCCTGCTCTCAAAAGCTTGGCTACCTGATATGTAGGAGAAGGCCCTCTCTTGTGTCACTCCTGTTGTTGTTTATTTGTTTAGTCGCTTCCGACTCTTCATGACTTCATGGACCAGCCCACGCCAGAGCTTCCTGTCGGTCGTCAACACCCCCAGCTCCCCCAGGGACAAATCCATCACCTCTAGAATATCATCCATCCATCTTGCCCTTGGTCGGCCCCTATTCCTTTTGCCTTCCACTCTCCCCAGCAACAGCATCTTCTCCAGGGTGTCCTGTCTTCTCATTATGTGGCCAAAGTACTTCAGTTTTGCCTTTAATATCATTCCCTCAAGTGAGCAGTCTGGCTTTATTTCCTGGAGGATGGACTGGTTGGATCTTCTTGCAGTCCAAGGCACTCTCAGAATTTTCCTCCAACACCACAGTTCAAAAGCATTGATCTTCCTTCTCTCAGCCTTCCTTATGGTCCAGCTCTCGCAGCCATATGTTACTACAGGGAACACCATTGCTTTAACTATGCGGACCTTTGTTGTCAGTGTGATGTCTCTGCTCTTACCTATTTTATCAAGATTTGTCATTGCTCTTCTCCCAAGGATTAAGCGTCTTCTGATTTCCTGACCGCAGTCAGCATCCGCAGTAATCTTCGCACCTAGAAATACAAAGTCTTTCACTGCTTCTACATTTTCTCCCTCTATTTGCCAGTTATCAATCAAGCTGGTTGCCATAATCTTGGTTTTTTTGAGGTTTAGCTGCAAGTCAGCTTTTGCACTTTCTTCTTTCACCTTCATCATAAGGCTCCTCAGTTCCTCTTCGCTTCCAGCCATCAAAGTGGTATCATCTGCATATCTGAGATTGTTAATGTTTTTTCCAGCAATTTTAACTCCAGCCTTGGATTCCTCAAGCCCAGCATGTCACATGATGTGTTCTGCATACAAGTTGAATAGGTAGGGTGAGAGTATACAGCCCTGTCATACTCCTTTCCCAATCTTGAACCAGTCCGTTGTTCCGTGGTCTGTTCTTACTGTTGCTATTGGTCGTTATACAGATTCTTCAGGAGGCAGACAAGATGACTTGGTATCCCCATACCACTAAGAACTTGCCACAATTTGTTATGGTCCACACAGTCAAAGGCTTTAGAATAGCCAATAAAACAGAAATAGATGTTTTTCTGAAACTCCCTGGCTGTCCTAACAGTGAGACACTCGCTGAGATGAGGAGTAGTACTCTAATGTTTATTACTGCTACATAAGCAGAATCCTAACAAACTGAATAAGCGTGGGAAAAACCCAGACATATAAACCCCAAAGGCTAAGGCGGGCCTGATCTGTGTCTCTTTGAATGGTTGCTTAATTCCTCAGTACTACGCATGCGCTTTACAGTCTGGATGGGAGCCCCTTCCTGCTCGCCATCCTTACTCATGACACTGGCTTTTTCCATCATCCAGCAGATATTGGCAATTTGGTCCCTAGTTCCTCTGCCTTTTCTAAACCCAGCTTGTACATCTGGCAATTCTCGCTCCATGAATTGCTGAAGTCTACCTTGCAGGATCTTGAGCATTACCTTACTGGCATGTGAAATGAGTGCCACCATTCAATAGTTTGAACATTCTTTAGTGTTTCCCTTTTTTGGTATGGGGATATAAGTTGATTTTTTCCAATCTGATGGCCATTCTTGTGTTTTCCAAATTTGCTGGCATATAGCATGCATTACCTTGACAGCATCATCTTGCAAGATTTTGAACAGTTCAGCTGGGATGCCGTCATCTCCTGCTGCCTTGTTATTAGCAATGCTTCTTAAGGCCCATTCAACCTCACTCTTCAGGATGTCTGGCTCTAGCTCACTAACCACACTGTCAAAGCTATCCCCGATATTGTTATCCTTCCTATACAGGTCTTCTGTATATTCTTGCCACCTTTTCTTGATCTCTTCTTCTTCTGTTAGGTCCTTGCCATCTTTGTTTTTGATCATACCCATTTTTGCCTGGAATTTACCTCCGATGTTTCTAATTTTCTGGAAGAGGTCTCTTGTCCTTCCTATTCTATTGTCTTCTTCCACTTCTGTGCATTGCTTGTTTAAAAATAATTCCTTATCTCTTCTGGCTAACCTCTGGAATTTTGCATTTAATTGGGCATATCTCCCCCTATCACTGTTGCCTTTTGCTTTCCTTCTTTCTTGGGCTACTTCTAGTGTCTCAGCAGACAGCCATTTTGCCTTCTTGGTTTTCTCTTTCTTTGGGATATATTTTGTTGCCGCCTCCTGAACAATGTTGCAAACTTCTGTCCATAGTTCTTCCGGGACCCTATCTACTAAGTCCAGTCCCTTAAATCTATTCTTCACCTCCACTGCATATTCCTTAGGAGTATTAGAAAGCTCATTCCCATCCTTGGGAGGAGGTTTCCATGGATTTCATTGTGGATTTGCCTCCTAAGAGAAAGACTGTGATTTGGGTGGTAAAGGACTACTTTTCTAAGCAAGCCCATTTTATTCCATGTGCTTCCATTCCGTCTGCGCAGCAATTGGACCGCCTTTTTCTAGTCCACATCTACCGGATTCATGGGAGCCCCTCCCGCTTGATCACGGATCGCGGGACACAGTTTACTTCCCAGTTCTGGAGGGCATTTTTGAAGCTGGTGGGCACCAAGCAGGCGTTGTCCACTGTGTCGCATCTGGAGACTGACGGATCTACAGAGGCTCTTAATTCGACCCTGGAGCAATTTTTGCGGGCATTTGTCAACTATCAGCAGGACAATTGGGTTGATCTGCTGCCTTTTGCTGAGGTGGCTTATAATAACGCTGTCCATCAGAGCACGGGGCACACCCCTTTCCGTACTGTGTTTGGCTGGGACTTTGTGCCCATTCCTGACTTGCCTCAGCCCTCCACACAGCCCTCCTCTGCTTCTGACTGGGCTGCTCACCTGGCTGATTCATGGCCGGTTATTCAACAGGCGTTGGCTGATGCCCAGTCTGCCTATAAACTGCACACTGATAAGCGACGAGCCCTTCAACCTGCTTTTAAAGTTGGTGATAAGGTCTACCTTTCCACAAAGTTCATTAAATCTTCTCAGCCCTCAAAGAAGTTGGCTCCTAAGTTTGTTGGTCCTTTTCCCATTGTGGGAGTTGTGAACCCTGTCACGTTTAAACTCGATCTGCCACACAATCTAAAGCGTTTACATCCTGTTTTTCATTGCAGCTTGCTCAAGCCGGTCAACCACTCCGATCATTGGCATCCACAACCCCCACCTCCTGCTCCAATCATGATTGACGGACAGCAACATTTTGAGGTGAAGGAGGTCCTTGACTCTTGCAGACTTCATGGCACCCTGCAGTACCTCATTCAGTGGAAACACTTCCCCCACCCTGAGTGGGTGTCTGCCCGTGATGTTAAATCTCCTGTTTTAGTTTGCCGCTTTCATCTGGCTTATCCTATGAAACCTGCTCCTTAATTTTTTTGGGGGGGCGGTATGTCATGTTCACCGTTTCAATGTTCCTGGTACATCGTAACATTTTGCATGTCATTTGGCTGATGCATGTTTCGTCTGGGAGGGGAGGAGGATTCCATCTCATGGGATTGTTATATGTTAGCAGCTGGTTTGGAATGTGTTTGGGTTATCTCGTGTGATCAAGGTTCCTTTCCCAGGACATCAGCAGAAACGGTTACCAGCACCTGGGGGGGGAGTTTGCAATGGCAGGGTGAGGGGAGGGATTACGTTTGAGCCGAGGGTTTTTAGTTTGTATTTGGCGCGCTTTTACTCATTCTCAGCTTTCTCTGTATTTGCATACTATTCTTTAATAAAACAGATATCATTAAGTTCCTGCTTGTGAGTCTGAGTCTATTAGAGTAGGCAATCATTACATTGTGGCTGTGACCACTGGCATGGGATTAAATGAAACCTCAATTACTTGCTTTTGAGCACTAAATTCTTTTGAAGAACCTATGTTTTTAATGATGTCAGCATTTTGCCTTCCTAGACTTCTATAGATGTCAATAAAAACATTTAATAGGATTGTTTTGTGTCACTTGATTGCCAGAATAGCAATCATGGCAAACAAATCAAAACCATCTCACACTTCTGAAGTTAAACTTTTAAATTTATTTGGCTATATGAGTATCCACACCTACTCAAGTTTACCATGAAATCCTCAAGCATGGAATCACACATCTGAGCCAACATTTTAGGCTGAAGACAGGATAAAATATAATGTCTCACAGGATAATAATCACTTTGGGTCAAAACTAATAAGAAACTGAGATGTGAATTTGACCCTGTAACAAGTTTTGAGCCATCACAGATTCTTGAAAGCAACTTCCACTCAAAACATAAATTGGATTGGATACCAACTCTCAAAGAACACACTCCTAGGAACATAATAAAGTATCTTTCATTGAGTCACTTTCTTGGTTGATTTATCTAGTGTTGTAGGTCTTTGAGGAAACAGAAATGAGTTAATAGCCTTATAAACACAAGTTCAGGTTTCACCTGAAACAATATGCATAATTTTTATTCTGCAAAGAACTTATTGTTGTTAACAGATCCTGCAGTCTTCACTCTCAGAATAAATCAGTGGGAACTTGGCCACACATCCATCTATTCAGAACTGAGATAGTGTTTAGGCTTCACAGCATGTAGCAGCCTCTACACATCTTTTAAAAGCTAAGAAGGGTCAGGTCTGGTTAGTGCTTTGATGGGAGACCATCAGGTAATTCCAGAGCTATAGAAAAAGCAAATCACTTCCACATTATTGCCAAGAAAACAACATGGACAAGTCCATGTAATCACCAGGAACTAAGCTTGACTTTACATTACCCTCTTATTCTTTAAAGAGTATCCTAAGCAGCTGAAAGACAGAGATGTGAGTTTTAGGGAATACGCAATTATATTTCAAGAACATTTTCAGCAATCTTCTCCACTCCCAGCAGCTGATACGTAATCTTGTGAGGAAAAGGAAGGAAGGAAGGAAGGAAGGAAGGAAGGAAGGAAGGAAGGAAGGAAGGAAGGAAGGAAGGAAGGAAGGAAATTAGGGGAGAAGGTGATGTAATGGTATGTGGGAATGACCTTGGCAGTCAGAGCAAAGAGACACAGCCAAGGGAATGGTCAGATAAAAGGCAGCTTAGCCCACAGCAGGAATGTGGGTGAGGCAAGAGGCTCAGAAGGGGCCTTCCTTTGTTTTGTGAGCTGTAAAGGGCATGGGGGAGAAATGTACTTTCAGACTTGCAAGATTCTGTTACTGTGACTTTTTAATAAAATAGAATTAGCTCATCTGGCAATGTTTCCTCTCTGGTCTACCTTGCAATGCTGACAGTTATGAATGCTATTGCTACGTTTATTATAAAGTTACAGTAACAGAATTTTGCAAGTCTGAATGTGCCTCTCCCCTCCCTGCCTTTACATTCAAGAGAACTAGGGAAGGCCAAGTCTGAGACATTTTCTCAAATTACATTCCTGCTTTGGACCCAGATTTCTCTTATCTGACCATTGTCTTGGTTGTAACTCTTATTTCTGTTTCTCAAAGTTATTCTCATACTCCATTATACTATCCAACCTGGCGGGGTGGGCAGATGCCTTCAGGGAGAGGTGATTCTGCATCCTTTAATGTCAGCTTTCTTTCATCCATGGTTCAGATTGGGATGAACTGGTATTTTTCCTTTAGAATCGTTTTGTCATCTGTTATCACAACAGAAACAACAACAAGAAACCTCCAGTTTCTTTGTGAAGAACTTGTGACTGACCAGTGGCATTTTATGGTCCAACTGGAGCACTCATTAGACATTTTTTTCAACTCAGTTGAAAGCAGTTGTTTTTTTGAGGCAGCTCTGCATTTTTCTCTTTCAACAAGAAATATGTGCACATTAATAACTGAAGTTAAAAAGAATTATTACATTTTATCTTCTTGTTTTTTAATAAGGATTGATTCTTCTTATCTCTGGTGAGATTGGCCTATCTCCTGGAGAGGAAACAAAGGCTGGAATCTTTAGTCACACACCTCTACGCTACCAAGCCAGAAGATTGCATTCTTTCATTTTTACTTTTTCACCACAAAAAAGGCAGCCCAGGTTGTAAGGGTCCTATTTTTTGCAGACGCTGGGGTTTGGGAGAGGACACTGGAGAAGTGTCCTAGGAAGATAGGTGGTGGTAGCATGAACTGACAAGTCACTACCCCAAAGCAGAAAACAGGGCCCAAGTATGTAGACTCAGACAGATTCTGGAAGAGGACATGTGAAACCTCTAACCTTCATAACCTCCCCAAAATCAGAGAAATTATACCTCTTCATATTACTTACTGGCTTTTTTCCTACTGTGATGGTAATTCACAACAGTGATTTTAACTTAGTTATTGCTTCCTGTGTTCAGTTAAAGTTCAAGAAGACCTTTCACCAAATTTGGGAAGAAAGGGTAACACATGCTTCATGTTTTACTTTAATGTTGTGACCTTTTAAATATTTTGTGAAGAAAATAAAAGCCCTGATGAAATCAAGGGCTTATTGTTGTCCAATAATTTCACAACCTTGCTTTGAGTGTTTCTATTGACCTTCAAACATCTTTTATTGTATTATATCCATAAGTTTGTTTTAGTATCTCCATTTCCTCTAATTACCTGGATTACTCTATACAGTTCCCTAAAGGGAAATATAATGCTGAAGTTTGAGCTTTTAAATACTAATTAAAAAATCATTAGCCTGTGAATTAATTTCCATGCTTTATATTTTTCTGTTCCTCCTGATAGCTATCAGAATTTGATAAGCAATCTAGTTGCTGCCATGCTATAACCCAGAACCCTTTTAATTATGGTTAGGACTGTCCCTTACCAGTGAAAAGTGTCGGTCTTTTGCTCCCTGTACAGAACCCTACTCAATTGTTCCCAGTTTAACCCTCTCCCTTGAAGCCAATTCAGTGGCCTGCTAGAACCACTGAAAACACTGGAGCAGAGCTTATAACACAGCTTAGAAGCTGGCACAGAAAAAGAAAATTATCTTAGATAGCTTCAATGAGCATGCCAGGGAACCACAGGTTATTGCTCTTACACATTCAGCCCTCCCAAGCTGAGACATATTAGGTTAAGAAGTAAAAAGAAGCTTACTGACTTTATTCTTCATTGGTTCTGCTACATCCATCTTGGTGGAAAAGATGAAGTTCCTTTGTTCTTCTTTTCTTTCTAATTACATAGTTTGCCCTAAACTCTCAGCCCTACAGCTGCCAAGAGCTATGTGAAAGAAAGGGGCAGAAGTCCCTCATCAAGGCCCAAGCACATGGCCCTAATGAAGAGAGCAGCATCCATGCTGCCTCTCCCTGGGTGGAGAAGCGGGAAAGAGGGAAACAGGAAGTGGGAGTGGCAACAAACAGCTTCCTCAGAGTTGCATTTTGGGCAACTTAATTTACATGTTAATGAGGCACGCTGGATTTGCTGAAACTTCCAACATCCCTGTCCCCAAATTACTAGATTCAAAAATGGATCAAGTAAAAGCAGCTAGATCCTTTAAAAAAAAAATCCATTTAACCTCAGAAGACTAGGTTAGCAGTTGCTCCCAGGTGCCCAACTCAGGGCAATGAAGATCAATGCCTCCTACATTCTGAGCTTTCTAGGCAGTCTAACATGCTGGTTTCATATCCTACTTAGTACACCCAAGTTTACAATAGAGATGTTGCAGCAAACTGTTTTAAGGAAAACATTAAAGCTGAAGCTAGGTAGAAACAAATGGAAACATGCAATGCTAGGCTTGAATCAACTCCAAGTACCTATTCAACTGCAGAGTTCACTGGGGGAGCTTTGAGCTAATTGGGCCAACCAACCTTCCTCACAGATTTACTGTGAAGATAAAATCAGGGGAGATCTCAGCATAACCTTGCTCTCAGATAAATACATGCAATAGAAATAAAATCTGAACTGCATCACACCCAGTTCTCATTTTCAACAATAACAACACATCTGTTCTGACTTCTCCTGTACATCTGCCCTGCTTTTTGATTGTTCTTTTCAGCAGCAACAATCTAAACATGAAAGCGAGGTGCATCTCACTTTCACAAGTAGCCACAAAAATGTATTGTACTGCAGATGTATCTAATTCGCTTTTTCCAGGAGTGTATACAGAATGAATATTTGTGCTTTCCAAATTTTGTGATGCAATTTGCTACTCCGAAAAGGAAGTCGAAAAAGCACACCAAATAGCATATATCCGTAAAATGTGCACAGAGATACATATGCTTTCCATGCAAACTTTAAACCCTATCACCATGAATATGCAGAAGCAAGAAGAAATGGATTTGAGACTAGAAAAAAATGAGAAACTGCATAACGTTAAATTTCATGGATTTGACCATCCAGAACTCAGGCATTATTCCCTACTGGTTTGGGTAAGTTCTAACTGCTCCTGTAAATTTTGCCTAGTTCCATGAAAAAATGGATTTTCTGCTTTTCCAGACTCAACTTCAGAATATGCAGCTGAGAATCTGAAGAGGTACATGCTTTGTACAATCCACATGACGATTTAGAAACCATGTTATGACTGTAGAACAAGTAATACAATCACATAGCTGGAAGGGATCATTTAGAGCAGCCAGTGAGCCCAACCCACTGTTCAGTTTTCTGTGACAGAGAGGCTCTGGAAATGCCCAATCAAAACTTCATTGTTCGTCTTTAGAAAGGAGGAGAATGAAAGTGTTCAAATTAAGCACATCTGAATAAAAAATCAAGCTGTTATCAATTTTGACAAACAGATGACAGTCAATATGCTTCGCACCCCCACCTCTTATAAGGCAATTCTGAAGTGGCCTTTGATGCATTCTTTTAATAGATTCAGTCATTTGTTGACTGTCTTTTATAATCCTTCTTGGTGAAGTAAAGTCATAATTTTGCTTCCCACACACAGCTGTTATTAATGCTCACAAGCTTCTACTTGAATGCTAGAACACAAGACAGCATACATGGGCTTTTCCTCCATTCGCTACAAGTTGCAAAATTATCTGAAAATAAAACTTGGATTCTACTAATATAAGGATACTATAATGGTGAGGTACTCTATATTATTCAAAAATGCAGTCATACATTTTGATTTGAGATTACTGGGGTTGGAACAAAGTTTCAGTTGGTGAGATATGCCAGTCATGCAGATACACACACACACACACACAGACACACAAACACACTCTTGAGAGGAACTGTTCAGTGGGTAAAATTATGTAATAAACAAAAGTTTGCCAGTGGCGATACTCATAATGGAAGCCTCTGACAATGATGTTCTCATAAATGTAATGGCCCAGGCAACAGGTAAAATAATTGTTTGTGCCATAATGTACAATAAGTCATTCTTCTGGCATAAACATCCAGGCTACGACTTTATGCACTTTCTTAATGGAGGTGCTTTGGTAAACCTTTTAAATATGTTTGTTTCCATGGTCATAACATCTTTCTCCCTCATTTACATTTGTGAATTTTAATGCAACTATTGGAAGAATTCAGGCAACTCCCCCCCTTCTCTTGCAAACTGCCGTTTTCAAACCACATCTTTCCCCAATAGACACTTCCCGCCAAAAATCACTTCCCCAAACTGGGTAAGAAGAGGGAAACCCCAGGGCAAAAGACTAAGACAGAAGGGAAATGACTTAAACATGAAAAGATCACGATAGAATAATAGGAGAAAACCAACACAAGCCATAAAGGAACCAATAATCTAATCAAATTCCCCATAAGCCGATCAGGTCAGGAAACTGAGAGGACAAAGGCAGAGAGGCAACACCTTAGCATAAGTAAAGGACAAGGGGCTTCCCCTCAGAATAACAATAGCCTAAACCCAATGGGCAAAAGCCACAGCCCTGCAGAGAGCCTAACTGACCAAAAGCAAGAAAACCACAAAACAATAGGGGGCGCGGCCACAGGAATGCCACTGTTCTTTGGCCAATTACCCTCTCTCAGAATTCTTAGAGAGCGCCCCCTTTCTAGGAAACCAACTAAGCATGATCTGGCTAAGACAAACATCACCTTTTGTGCTCTTTTTCTAACAAAAGACCTGCGTCTCTATATAAGGGGCTGGTGGGGGAATACAAGTGTGGCCACCTCCAACAGCTGACTTCTCTGTATTTTGCTCTCTCAGACAATAAAGCAACCACCTCTGTTCAAGCAACTGCCTGCATATCTTCATTCTTGGCTCGGAACAGACCCTGGTACTGTAAGATTTCCTTCCAACACAATGAAAAGGGCTCTGAGATTATAATGTCAGACTAACACCCCCTGTTAAAGGCAGTTGAAAACAATATCTATCACAGGTTTCCAACCATAGCTGCTAGGTATCAAAGCTATAAATAGAGCACATATTTTTTCATGCCCAAGTTCAGTATCTTAGTTCAGTATCTGACATCTCTGATTTAAATAGTCTCAGGAAACAGGATAAGGGACAGTTTATACCTCAAACCTTAATGGAGGGATCCATGTCCCATAGCCCTTAAGAAGTCTTTTGTGCATCCCAAGAGCTGCCACTAAATTGTCACTGTTAATATACAGAAGGTGGGAATTAGGTAGGAAGCAATCTTATCAACTGCATTTATTTAAATGTTAGTTACATGTAGCAATAAATTCAAATAAATCCATGCCCATTTCTTTGTCCTGCCCCATCTACCTCTGGCATACAACTCAAAGGCCAAACACTTTTTTTATTCAAAAAAGGGCCATGTTTCTACCATAGAAAGGGAGTCTCTGTCAAGCAGATCATCTTGGACTAGAAGACTAATGATGGGAGGCAAGTTTATACTTTAAGACTTTGCCCCCATCTGTCAAGGCTGTGAGAGGTGCTGTTCCAGGGGCCCCATGCCTTTGTCCCTCTCTCCATGATCTTCTTTGCTTGCAAAGTAAAACATAGACACAGAAAAGAGACCTCACACCAAAGAAAACTGGAGTCAGAAGTTATGATAAACCCAGTCCACTTTCCTTTTCAAGGAAATCCTGCACATACCTAGAGACATGCATGAGTGAGGGGCCCAGTATTTATTTGTTGTTTATTCATTCAGTCACTTCCAACTCTTTGTGACTTCATGGACCAGCCCACGCCAGAGCTTCCTGTTGGTCATCAACACCCCCAGCTCCCCCAGGGATGAGTCCGTCACCTCTAGAATATCATCCATCCATCTTGCCCTTGGTCGGCCCCTCTTCCTTTTGCCTTCCACTTTCCCTAGCATCAGCATCTTCTCCAGTGTGTCCTGTCTTCTCATTATGTGGCCAAAGTACTTCAGTTTTGCTTTTAATATCATTCCCTCAAGTGAGCAGTCTGGCTTTATTTCCTGGAGTATGGACTGGTTTGATCTTCTTGCAGTCCAAGGCACTCTCAGAATTTTCCTCCAACACCACAGTTCCAAGGCATCTATCTTCCTTCTCTCAGCCTTCCTTATGGTCCAGCTCTCGCAGCCATATGTTACTACGGGGAACACCATTGCTTTAACTATGCGGACCTTTCTTGTCAGTGTGATGTCTCTGTACCCCAAATCTATATTTCAACGTATCCCAGGCTGATTCTGCCCTCCCCCTCAGGCTCAGTTTTATGTTAAATAACAGGATCAGGAAGCCTCAAGCTATTTATCTGTCATTTGAATTTCAAATCCTTGCCTGGAGTTTCCCTATCAGCAACACAAGGCTTCCAGATTGAACTCCTCCAGCCTAAAGTGTCTGAGGTGGCCTACTTGCAAGCTGATTCATTGAATCATTCTTAGGATTTATACTTGCAATAGTAAAAACTTAGCCTGCCCACTTGCTTTTCTTTTGGTCTGGCTCTGTTAATAAATACACCCAACTAGAATTGAGACACAATGTCATTATTCTGACTAGTCTAGAAACTGGCGTTACTTGTGCATTGGGCTGCTTAGCATATATATTAACTTGGTGTTCAGAGAGTTCAAAGGAGGCTCCTTTCCCACTGCCTCCAGGGGTAAGCCTTGATTTCGTTGAGTTCAAACTAGCGTACATACACTAAACATACACTAGTACAGCTCTAAGAAATTAACACCTCTGCTTACCCACAGAAGGGGTCTTGCAGTCTGCAATATTTCACTATGTCCCACCCACTATGGTACTTATATCTTATATAGACTACAAGAATATACAGTGATATACAAATGTCACACGTATGCCTAGAAAAGTAAAATAGTACAGGCAGGGCAGGGCAGGGCAGGACTACACAGGACAGGACAGGACAGATTCCTGTTTCCTCCTCCTCTCAACTGGTAGAATATAGCTTTTATCCTGCCAGCACCAAGCAAAAGTGGTGTCATCCATAAAGCTTCTCTTTGGTGTAGAATTTTCTCCCTGCTATTTATTATTCCCCTCTCCACATTGCCTTTATTTGCACAGGGAAAGTAGGCCATTTGGCAGAGAAAACCAGGTAGTTTAACTATGTGGTACAATTGTATTTCTAGTCAGGTTCCATCAAAGGGGGCTGGATCTGGCTTACAATTGAGCCAGACTCTTGTATAGGGTGGGTAGGGACTTCTGTTTCAAAATCTTCCTGTATCCCCTCTATTCAGAATTCATTACAAAGAATCTCATTTAGGGCTTCAGGAACACAATAAAAATTTGCAATATATACATCAACATGCTTCAAGTTAATCTGCACAGTTTACAGAGGTTACAGAATTCAACTTTTTCTACTGCAGAATTTGTGTTATTCTTAGGAGACTTACTCCGAAATAAGATCAGGGTTAAGAGTTTACCATCTTTGTTCCCCTGGTATATCTGAAAAGCAAAATTACCCAGATTAAGCAGAAACTCCTCACCAACCTATTACAGTTACGGGAATCTCTGTAGAGCAAGTAAACATGTATGTGGCACATGATCACAACGTGTCTTCATATCATGCTAGCGATGATATCTACAGTTGGGGAGGGGCCATATTTAAAAGCCAGACTATTTTGTTCCCTTTTGCTTGCTTTTTGTGCTTAGAAGATACTTTCAAAGATCATGTACATCTTTGAAGAGGAGATGATTACAGATGACACAAGTCAATATAACCTACAGAAAATGCTTGCCTTCTTTGAGGCAAATAATAATACCTACAGTAAAACTCAATGAATGAGAAATTGATTGCCCTTTGTCTGTTCAGGCTACAAGAAGTTTCAGAGAAAAAAAACAGGACTTTGAGGGATGGTTTTAGCAGTGCATCAAATAATTGCACAGTCCAGGAGAAATCAATTAAGATGGCCTTCAAGATACTCAGCTGAATAAATAATTTTTTTAAGGCGGCCATTTTGTGTGTTTGCGTGTTGCACTGAATGAAAAAGATAATTCAAACTTTAATTAACATCTCTGGGTTTCAAGAGATGAAAGAAAAATATTGTTCAGGATCAAAGGACTTCATAGTCTGAAACCCCACTCCAGTTAAGTCCCCATTCCAGATACCATCATAAATCAGAACACAATTCTCAATAAAGTGTAATTTTTAAAACCAAAAACTATAGAAGATTTATAAAGATCAACCGAAGTCAACACTGAAGAGGCTGGCAACCTTTTTTGGCCCTGGGCATTGTCATGCACTCTCAGGTAATACTCTGGTCATCCAAACTGCTGAAAAGTCACACATTTCCGTGCACATTTGAGACTGTCTCTTAGGCATCTTGGTGATGTCCTGCCAATCTCTTCTCATATAGCAATACAATAGTCAATATAGCAATATATTGACTGACCATACTGGCCACATACCAGTTACCAAATGCTGATTTAGAGGAGTCACAGGATTTACAGCCACACTGGGCCACTAAGCAGAGCAGCAGGCAGATGCCAGCTATGGGTGACCTGTCTGAAAGAACAAAAGCAAAGAGGCTATAGCTGCTGTAGACACTCAGCCCCAAGAGAACAACTTGTGTTCATCTCAGGCCAGCAGGGTTGTCTACCCATAGGCTAATGCAGCTACAGGTTAATAGTAAGGCCCACAGGGTTTTCAGTAAGCAGGCCAGCTGACCCAATGGTTCATATGTGGCTCTGTCTTAACCAGTGGATAAATTGGGATGAAGCATTCTCAGGGGACCAACAGGAAGGTTGGGTTAATGGAAGTTTTCAAGCTGGCCATGACCCTCCATGGGCTAATGGAGCTTGGTGTTAGCCAATGGATATACTGTATCAGGCCAATAGGGTCATTCTCCTAAGCTGGTTTTTACTCTTCAGGGAGTGGTGCTGTTCTGTTTCCAGATCATTTTGTCAGACAAAGTCTCTTTCTCCATTTTGTAAGAATCCATTTGCAAGGTTCATCTGGGTGGATGTTAGGGCAGGAGGCACCAAACATAGTCTTTCATTTGCCCCCCGCCCCAATCCTTTAAACTGGCCCTCCTTCTGGAAGCAGCTAGCTCAAATAGAACAGAGCTACCCTGCAGCTTCTGGGCCATATCAAAGTGAAAATCCACGCACCTTCATGTCTCAATTATCCATTCTCAAGTCCCAGTATTTCTAGAAGAGCCATATTGTATGCTTTGTTCAGATGTGGGTTATATGCGATTCAAGCCAGGATGCTTTGAGGAGCCCGATACATTTCCACATAGAGTGGAAGGTCAGCTTGGGCTTTCCATCTGAAATGCGGATAGCCTAATGAAATATTTGAAATCTATATGGGAATACGGGTCCTTTGCTCACACCTGGGACCAAAATACTGATTTCTGCAGCTTTGGAAGTGTCCTGTATGCAAAACAAAACCTATTTTGTGGCTGTGTTATCCACTGATGGCAAGAGATATCCAGGTCCACAGTTCTGGTTAGGGATTGTTGCAGCATGTTTTTGCACATATAAGCTGTTTTGGCCACTAAGGCAAATAGTGATAGACAGATGAGGGGAAAGGCATCCACTAGTCTCTGTTTAAGAAATAAGGGGACTCTCTCATGCAGGGTTGCTCAACCAGGGTTCTGTGGAGCCCTAGGGTTTCGTGAGAGATCACGATTTATTTAAAAAATTATTTCAAATTCGGGCAACTTCACATTAAAGAGGTAAGTTTCATTCTTTATTTTTAGCCTAAGAACACAGTTAATGCATGTATACAGGCCTACCCATGAAACAAATATAATAATCTTGTAACTTCTGGCCTATATTTGGGCCTGAATGTGCAGGGGTTCCCCAAGGCCTGAAAAATATTTCAAGGGTTCCTCCAGGGTCAAAGGTTGAGAAAGGCTGCTCTCATGCTTCTCTCTCATCAAGATATAGTTTAGATAGGTGTCCTAGCCTATGTATTTTTTAATACATTTAACTTCTATTGTAAATATAAAGGATTGTGTTGGCATTCTTTGTAGCTGGGCACAGCCTATATCTGCATTTAAAAGAGTATGTTATGAACATTTTGTTCTTTTTTTAAATGGGATTTTCTGTTAATTGTGCTCAGGAGCACATCCTCTAACAAGGGCTCCTGCTGAAATGAAATTATGAAGATATATTCAAATCCTTGCTCCTTCTAACCAAACTAACCTCACCATTGAAATAAATAAGGCTATCCCCCTCCCCCCATGTAAAGGTCTAATAATGAATCTTATTAAAGGGGAAATGACAGAGTGATTGTGGACACCATGCACAGGCCCAAGTAAAAAACGGGATGTCCATTAAAACATTTCAGGTAAGCACTGTCAAAACCTGCAACCTGATAGCTGCATTTATGGCTCATTCGGGGTAGGTGGGGGTAGGGACTGCAACGAGTCCTAGGCTGGACTCACCCACTGGATTGTCATAAAGTGATATGGTAGGTTTTGGCTTAGTCAACTTGAGAAACTGGACCCTGTGGTTTATAAACCCTGTTTATGACTTGATATATGAACCCAGCCAGTATAGCTTGTTCAACAGTCCATAGCTTAAATCCACATAAACTGATAAAGACATATAGGAAAAAGTTGCATGCTTATGTTTTATTAATTTTATTAGAGTCTACTAAGTGTTTTGCAAATTTCAGATTTTACCTAGGATATATTGGGCAACGAAGTACACAATAGCTGATCTTATTTTTAAAATATATAACTCTGAGAGTTACTTTGAGTCTCAAGGGAAACAGACAGTTGCTTATTAAATATATAATGGATTTTTTTTTTTAAAAGCAGTAAAATTAGAAAATTCAAATCAATGTAGGTTGGTATATAATATACAGAATATACATGCACAAATGAATATATACATTAGATTTATATTCTGCCTTTTCAGCAAGGAATGGCATTTAAAGATGGCTAAAAATATTCAAACTAAAATAAAAACAAACCAGTCAAAAGCACTATTAAAATATGATTTGAAATTTTTCAGCAGAATCCAAGCATGGTAACACTTCTCAGCAATTGGTGGGAACAAAACTGCAAAAAAAGAAAAGAAAAAAAGAATTGTTCCACCTTCAGGAACAAAAACAATATTTCTCTAATATTAGGTTGTTATTGTTCAATGACTAAATTTAGTATTCTCCAGCGCACAAGAGCTTTTCTTACTTTTTTGTATCTGTGTAGTTTAAGTGCATTTATAATGCTGGACATACAAATATAGTAATTAATATCCCATATATACAATATAGAACATATAGCATTGTAAAGTTGCTTCGATTCAGAGTAAGTTATTACATCCAACCTTCATGTTTTCATATTCATGAAAGGAAGGTGGGTCTGCACTGAACAAACTGCACTAATTCACTTGCAGCCTGTTGAGATGCTTTTAGAAAAAAGAAACGAGGTGGACTGAGGGGGGAAAAAACCCTTCCTCCATCTCTCTTGACAACAGGGATCTATCTTAAGTATTTTAAATGCTTCAGACTCTCACTGACAAATACGGCTTGCATGAAGCAGGATCTGCAATGGAGCCTCTTTTGTTTCAACTACCCGGCCTGTATTTTTCCAGTTGAGGGCATACTAATGAATGCAGGTCAGTTTTTGCTATTTTTCTAACATAATCTAGTTCCACTCAACAAAACACATTGCTGCAATTGAGAGAATGGGAAATATGTATGTATGTAAGTATGTATGTATGTAATGACAAAGACATATTGGGCAGGAATGCAGAGTGTTCATTGCTGTGCAGTCCAATTAGTGCAACTTTTGTTCCTTCTCCATTGACGCTGTCATTTCAGCTCACTTTTTCCAAAGAAAGTCAAATAATTGCATGCATATCTCTGCAACTATGCAGGCTAAAGATTGGATATTTATTCACAGCTGTATAATTGTGTAGGTGTACAATAAAAAATAGCTTCAGGAAAAAGCAATCATAGACTAACAACAAAAGAAAACATATGAGGGACCAGAAACAGGAAAAAACTAATTTACTGTTCATACTTATTGTGGTAGGATTGTCCTAGATATAAATCTATTTTCATTTACATTTAAAATGAGCAACAGATGTAGTTCTAACAGCCGTGATTTTAATTTCCAGTGCAACAGGGAAAGCTGTAGGATACTCCCACAGATACATATTTTATTTTTTTAATAATACAATGTGATAATTAATCAATGAACAGTTTTAAATAAAAAGTTCATTCTACTGCAGCCAGCTATCATATCCTTTTACATCCTGTTTTCATTTCTACAGGAAGCCCATTATGTTGTATTTGTGATAAAGGCCTAGATGTTGAGTCCACCTAATTTAGAGCCTAATTTTTATCTAATGACACCTTGTAATTACTGTACCCCAGTGGCCCTCATTCAGCATTTTAAAACATGAAAGCCATATTTGACTCCCCATATCTTGACTTATTGTCAGCTTGATTACGAAGAACCCTGACCAGCCACAATTTTAGGAAGAAGGGATATTTTATTCACCTAGTAATATTTTGTTGCCATACCTCTCCTTGAGTTCTGAGATCCTGTAAAGTATTGGCAATGTCAGGCAACAGAACTGCCTCAAAAGCAAGTACTAAATACAGTGATTTCCTATATTAATGAGATATAAAATGAAAGAATATCCATTCTGGGAAGAGCACTATTGATGGGTCCAAGAGAAATGAAATATGCATGCATTATGCTTAGGAATCTTGAATCTGAAAAAAAAAATTACCTCTACTTCAGGGGCCTCAAACTCATGGTCTGCAGGCTGCGTGTGCCCTCCAGACTGTGCAACACCCCCCTTCCCCCAGTCAGACCATCATCAGACTGGTGTGTCTGGCAAAACTGCAACAGGAGCACATCCTTGTTCCCGTTGGGAAATTACTGCGTGTAATTTCAAGTTTAATTTGCACCCAGCATGCTCCCAGTCAATCTTGCTATCCAGATCAGAACAAGCACACAGGCCGCTCAGTTCAGCTATCCAAAAAGTAGCTCAATATTTATTTCTTAAACATCAGCAAACATCAACAGACAGTTGACTGGCCAAAACAGGAAGAATCATGAATAACAGGGAACAATTTGCATTATCTCTGTATTTCTCCTTTATTTTGCCCCATGAAGGAAGCAGTTTGAAGAATGGGGACTGATGGTGCCAACAGTTCCTGCTACAGGTAGTCCTCAGTTTACAGCAACAATTGGGACTGGAATCGCTATTGCTAAGTGACATGGTTGTAAAGCGTGATGTTACATGAGTGCACCACTTAGCAACGGCAGTTCTGGCAATCCTGGTTGCCATTGTTAAGTGAGGACCACATAGGTGGTTAAGCGAGGACCTCACATGACTGTGACTTCCAACTTCCTGCTGGCTTCCCCATTGACTTTGCTCGTGGGAAACAGGCAGGAACGTTGGAAATTGGGAACACATGACCACAGCTTGCTGTGACATCATAATCACAAGCCAGGTGCCAAGCACCCAGATCACAATCACGTGACCACGAGGACTCTGCGATGGCCAGAACTCCGAGGACTGGTCATAAGCCCCCCTCGTTCAGTGCCATCGCAAGTTCAAATGGTCACTGAATAAATGGACATAAGCCGAGGACTACCTGTACTTTGGTGGTATTTCATTTCATTTTATTGATTAGTCAAATTGACTTTATCAATACAGCAAGATAAAATTAAAATATAAACAAAGCATGATCAAATAATAGGAAGGGATACAATAATAAGACAAAATAAAACAGAATACATATATATGTGATCACAGTACAAGGAGGCAGTAATCAGATCAGAGAGTCGCCTTTACGGGGTACCCCAATTTGTTCAATATGTTGGGATCTTAAAGCCCCAGCCTTCAATATGAACATAGCAGTTCTGTGTACAATATATATATATACACAGAGAGAGAGAGAGACATACACACACACAAACTTACTTACTTTCTTACTTACCCTAGAGAAAATAAGGCAATCTAAAGTTTGGGTCCCAGTAAGCTGTTCTTTCCAATAGTGGAGATAGATATTTAAGTCTGATAGATGCATATAGTTGACAATTAAACAGGATATGATAATACTTTGGTGGTAGCAGCAGCAGCATTCTGCCCTCCTTCATGTCTGGAGGCACACTCACTCCCCAGACAACTTTGCTGGGGCTTGCTGACAGGAAGTACAGCTTCCCCAGCCTGTCCTCCTTTCCCTTCATCCTTTGGCAACTTCACTAACAGCTGCAAAGGCCAAGGAGACTCTGAGCACCCCCAGCCTCCCCACCTTCACTGGGGAAGGCAGAGGGAAGCCGCCAGGGGGGAGTTTAAAGGCACTGAGCAGCAAGCAATTGGGGCTGCCTGTCCTCCCCTTCCCCACTGGAGCTCCTGACCACCAGCCAGTTCCTCCAGAAAGGAGAGACCGGAGGCTCCCGGAACAGCGCTGGCATTCAATTACTCTCCTCATGTGTCTCAAAGAGGCGTGTCCCAGTTTGCCAGGCTGGCCCCTTTCCACTCACAACAGACCGATAAGGTAGGTGAGGTTTAGGCATAAATCTTAAACTGGATTTGAGACCCCGAGCCTCCATGCCAGCATCATTTTTGAGGTGCTAAGGTTTTTCCACCTCTGATCTTGGATGGGGTTGCACTGCCCCAGACGGACCCGGTGCGCAATCTGGGCGTCCGCATAGACGCACAGCTCCTGCTCGAAGAGCAAGTGGCAGCTGTGGCTAGGAGGGCCTTTGCACACCTTCGGGTTGTGCGCCAGCTGCGCCCATTCCTAGACTGAGAGGCTTTGCTCACAGTCACTCATGCCCTCGTGACCTCCCGTCTAGACTACTGTAATGCTCTCCTTGAAGAACATTCGGAAGCTTCAACTGGTGCAGAATGCAGCTGCACAGACAGTAAATGGTGTCGGGTACTCAACACATGTAACACCACTGCTATGTGAGCTGCATTGGTTGCCAGTGTGCTTCTGGGTGCAATTCAAGGTGCTGGTTGTCACCTTTAAAGCCCTTCATGGATTGGGGCCGGGTTACCTAAGGGACCACCTTCTCCGAGTTGTTTCTGCCCATCCAATTTGATCTAATAGGTTGGGTATGCTGCGGCTCCCATCAGCCAGGGAGTGTCGGCTGGTGGGAACTAGAAGGTGTGCCTTCTCCTCCATAGCTCCTGCCCTCCGGAACATCCTCCCTCCAGAAATTAGGATGTCCCCGACCCTAATTAGGATGTCCTTACAACCCTTTCGTAAGTCCGTAAAGACCTGGCTTTGTGCCCGGGCCTGGGGCCTCGAGCATGTGGATGGTCTCATCTCTTGGCTGTATTAATATCCATGCATTGCTCACTTGGCAGCCATGTATATTTATTTTGTATTTATTTTATATTTTAACTGTTTTAATTGTAATTGTTTAAACTGTTTTGTGGTTTTATTGTTGTAAGCCGCCCAGAGTCACTCGCTGAGATGGGCGGCTATAGAAATCAAATAAATAAATAAATAAAATTTTTAGTCTCCTGGCAGAACTGGACACAATCTTCCGGCAGAGCTCTTAGTCCCTCTAAGGAAATAAATCTTGCCAAGTTTCCAGTGATTACAGAAGGTGCAAGGGTTTTATGTTATTATTAAATTGCAATCCAATCAAATACTGGGGTTCTGGTTGATGAGAAAGGTGCCTGATTAGATTGCTAGAGTGAAATGTTTTGAAGGTTGCTATGTTCCACAGTTTTGTTTTGTTTTGTTTTTAATATATCCCTGTTTAACAGCACACCATGATAGTCTTTGTTTTCTTCATTTTGGATTCACTACAGATACTTGTATCAATGAATGAAAAAATGCTGGTGCTGTGGCCCAGGGGCTAGTTTGCATATAGCCCTCATAATGACTTACGTTCAAGATCCCTGCTCTAGTTCATCCCTCTTTATTATAATATAGAGATAATTGGAATTGGGAACATTGAAAAATTAAGAATACATTTTTATAGGTTTGTTAATCAGGGGGAGGCTAGTTCTTCCAACAAGTGGGGGATTAGACATAATTGCTCCTGTGCTTAGAATCAGAATTCCTGCACCATTATCCCACTTCGAGTACATTACATGCTGGCACTCCAAGTTCCTGTCAACAACCTTGACTCCTAATACAATCTCTTGCAAACAATTTTTACACTCTATAAATAATTCACAATTGCCAATCCTATGCAAATCAAAGCATCATTGGGAATCTCATTTGCCCAATTTATTTCGGCCCTGAAATATTTCGTCTGCCAATCATCTGAGATTTGTATTGAAGAATTCTCTATAGCTGGGGAAAGCAATATCCCTCACTTAATATATATGTGTAAAAATTACATTTGTTTAGTATTTTGGAAGACATATTCTGATTCCTTTGCCCCAAAAGCAGCATATCAGATTGAGTAATAAACATAGATTGGACAATCCGCATCCACAAAATATTTTCAGATGCAGTTATCTCGACTGAAGTTACTAGTTCCTTTTTGCCCCAACCTCACCAGTTGGGGACCTGCCTATTGATCCAGGAAGAGAGATCAGCATGCATAATTTCTTACTTAATTCATTTCATGTCTGTATATCCTTTCACTATATTTTCAGATTAACATACAGCCAAGATGATGTCAGCCCTATAAGGTAGACCTGACTAAGAAACCACTGCCTCATAGGTCAAGATGTCTTTTATTGGAACAGCCTTAGTAACAGAATGTGCTTCCCCCTCCCTCCCTTGATCTTTGTGTGAACTGGGGGGGGGGGCATCTCTCAAGTTACTTTCTTGGCCTGGGCTCAAGCCCCTTTTATCTGACCATTGCCTCTTCCTCCTGTCCTTCAAAGCCATCCCCTCTTTCGTCTACAGATAAAAAGAAATTTAAAATGCAAAGAAAAAAAATCTCAGAACACATATAAAAACCCAGTGGCCAATTAAAATAACGTAAATTGATGTAAATTAAAAGGCCATCAGTTGCTGCTGAAATTGTATCAGAGGTTAGACTAAAAATGTTCTTTAGCCAGAATGCTCAAAGGCCTGTTCCATAGCAGCCTCTTCACTTGGTAGGAGTGGCCAGAGAAAGAGCTCACTTAAAGCAATCAAGGCCCATGTAGATGGATGTGGATATTCAGATATTCCAAACCTTTAGCTGTGAAGGACTTTAAGGGTCAAATTCAAGGTCTTACTGGACAAGGAACCAATGGGAACAACCCAGTGGCTGCATACCTCTATACTGTACATACTACATATACGTATATATTTTCTTCACAATGCTCATCTCCACCTATTGAACTAGCTAAATGGGCCTTTGATAAGAGAGGAACCTCTGTTCCCTTATTGATCAGTTTGTTAAACTAGGATCCCAACTATGCCATATTGGAGTGCAGAAGAATATTGCCACATGTGTTCATGGGACGGTGCTAGAAAAGGCTAACACAGGCCCTTTAATTTTGGAACTGGGCATTTCTTAACCCAAAATGAGGGGATTGGTTCAAAGGAAGAGGAAGGGGAAAGTTCAGAAAGGTCAAAACCTTTCAGGAGATTTGGAGGTTATTTAAAGCCACTATGATGGAGGCTGACATAAAGTGTATACCATAGATTAGAAAGGGCACAGACCTATCCAAAAGGATGCCAGAGCGATTGAACAGCACTGTCAAAGGAGTCAGGAAAGACACAAAGTCTTCTTTCAAAAGGTCTTGCTCAAACAGAGGGTGAAGGTAGAAAACAAGAGAAACGGAAACAGAGGCTGTGACAGAACAACCACATGTTTATGATAAGGCAAGCCAACAAGGCATTTGAAGAGCAAATACCCAAAGCCATAAAATCAACACACCAGCATTTCTTCAGATATATCAGGAATAGGGAGCGGGGAAAAGGCAGGCTATCAATGAAGATTTAGGCATCAAATATGTGAAACTCATACTGAGACTACAGAATTAATTTCTTGTGCTAGGCATTACTTGCCAGGCTTTACAGTGGAAATGCTGGAAAGACATATGTCCCCACTGTCTTCAGAATGACTTTGTGAGGAGCTAGATAAAAAAAGATGGTGATACATAAGATTTTAGCAATAGTGAACCAATTAAGAATTACTAAGGCCCAAACCCATCCTCAAATGTTCACAGAACAAGTCTGAATTTTGGGAACTACAAAACTACTAATTTCAATTTCCAACCCAGGTAATTTGAATGATTGAAGTCAGAAAATTTAAACATAGCCAAGATAAATTAGAATAGTATTTTAAAGCCAAGTTCTGCCTCACCAATGAACTTGCAAACAGAAGCACTTCTTTAGATTTCTCAAAACAGCACTCCAAGTTCCTCAGTACATGTTCTTAAGAAAACCTAGCTTTCATGGAATACCAAAACAGAACCTCTTAAAGACTGGAGACTGAGAAAAAGGAAGCAACCCAATTTTTTAAAATAATAAATAACTTTCATATTTATTCGACTTACTGCCTCCCTATTTTCACCCTGCTCTAACTTCAAGGGGCAAGGCCATTTCATCTTCCCAACAATGCACCTTAGCTTAGCCAGAGAGATAGGATTTATTATTAATTAGGTTTAGATGCTGTTTCAATCTGACTCTATGTGGCCTATACTCCATAGCAGCAAAAAAAGGCTAGAACAATAAAAACTATCTATGTCTATGTCCATGCCCATAACCCATTACTCCAAGGAATGTACTTTCAAAAGTATAAATAATTCTTACTGTGGAACATCCCATGTCTACTTTCAGTCCAACAGGCTTCTTGGAACAACCAGGTCTTAATGGCCTTCCTAAATCCTAACAGGATTTGAGGAAATGCTATCCTGAAGAAGGGGGTCAACAACAGAAGGCCTATCACCATGTTCCCTGCAGATCTTACTGGACAGATATCTCTGAGAGAAGGCAGCCCCAAAGGGACTGAAGTCCTCAGCCATGTAGGTCTTTCGAAGTGACAACCAGCACGTTGAATCACACCTAGAAGTCTTCTGCTATGGTTGGTGGGAAAACTGCTTACTTGTTTTGGCCTGGCTTCAGCCTGCCTCAGCCACGGGCTGGCAATGAGATGGAGCATCCTTAGCAAATGGTAACTAGGTTATCTTTGCTCCATGGCAAGAAGGCTGCCTAGATGAGCCCTAAGGCTGGTGAGAGAGGAGCCAGTGATTCTAGGCAGATTATTATGTGAACATATTTCAGCTGCCTCCCAACACACTGAAGAGGCTGGCCAAAAATATCTGTTAAGTCACAAAGACAGAAGGAAAACGACTAGAGTTTAAACTCTGGAGCACAGACTTACATTAAAGCTTTGACTAGTGAACAATCAATTTTGTGTTTAAGGCTTTATTCTTTTCTTCAACAAAGCTGCTAATGTAACTAAATCGTGTCTGCTAGTCTTCATTTACATGAAGCCCAAGGCTGAACAAAAGATTGTGCCTGGAGAGCTGAAATTTACTGTTAACCCTGACTTGTAGCCTGATAATAAGAATGAGGCCAATATACATTGATGTAATTGTTATAAACACATGTATATGGCTCTCAGGACCCATCCCCAATGTACTGGAGCACCTACCCTATGAGGAAAAGGCAGAATTGTTTATTGTAATTTAAAAGAGCACAAGGAGGGTTGTAAAATAAGGAACAGCATGGAGGGTTCATCCTTTCCTAACCTGGTGTCTTCCAAATGTCTTGGATTTCTATTCCCGAAGATACTAAGAGACATTAATGGGAGTCAGAGTAATTGAAATTTAACACATCTGATGGGTATTCAGATGGGAGAGAGATGGCTTTCTGTTTCTCCCATAATATCACAATTTGGAACCATCCAATGAATAGGATCACCTTACTGTCACTACAGATAAGACAAAGCACTATACAACATAACACACAGATAATTCTGGAAGTTAACCCTCCCAGATTCCGTAGGTGAAATGATCAGGAAAATGAATGGAACTTCTGAATGTGTGTAGATCTATGTAAATGGATTCTCTAAGTGCAGAGGACTGCTGCTTCCATCTTTCCTGAATGAAAAAGACACTTGTTACATCCTTACAGCTATACTGTATATATCTGTGATAGGAAAACACCCATGTAAAAGTCTTTGACCCAGATCCTTCTTTCCTGATCTGCAAACTGTGTAGGGTTTACTGAGATACATGAAAGAGTTCAAATACTTGAAATGTGCTATATAATTGCAAAGCCTGATTATTATTATTATTTATCCCATAATCTAAAAAACAACCCAACCTATCTTCTCCTTCCCCACAGCCATTTCATTCCAAGAGAAAGCACAAATCATCACGTGAAGCCACATAGTGTTCTAAATAATTAAAAGTATACATCTGGAAAACATCAGCAGCAAATGGGTTTACAGACCAAAGATTGTATGCTGAGCATGACTAAACCACTTTCATACTAACCTGTTAAATGGCCGAGGTAATGGCTTACATCTCTCAAGAAACAGAAGTTTATGGAAAATGTATGTTCTGAAATCTTTACTTTTGAAAAAATAAATTGCAGCACATTAATGTCACCACATGTTAAGTGTTCTTGCTACCAAGTTTTTCTTAGAGAAAATAATGTACCCAAGGCCAATAATAGTTTAAAGTGCTGGTTTCTGATCAATAGGCTGCTCGCATCACCAACAATGGAACCAGATGAACCTCTCCGATTCTACCTTCTCTCCTCTACCCATTTCTTTCCTCTTTTGTATATTATCAACTTTTTAAAATGCAATCCATCCTCTCTGGAATAACACACCAAGCTTTACCCAACGTGTATGCAATCATTCTAAAATGTACCTTTGAATTGAACAGCTGAGCTTCACTGTAGCTCCTGCTGTTAAAAAAATGTTTTCAGGAAATAAGAGCCATGTTGGAAAAAAAAACCACCCTTTTTTCTGACACTTGGAGCCAGTGGCCAGCTGAAGCTTCTGGGAAGGTAATAGCCTTTCACACTCTTTTTTACCAGTGTCTGGTACCCAAAGATAAACTGCCTTTGGACATGGAGATTCCATTTAGCCATTACAGCTAATAGCTTCTGATAAATCTGTTTCCTTAAATGCATTACTTCTTTGCCCTTTTAAAACCATACAAGCTACTTGCTATCACCACATCTAGCAACAAAAAAACAAAAGTGAGGTTTGTGACTCCTTAAAAACTAACTAATGATTAGGGCATAAACTATCACAAGTTACAACTCCTTCATCAAATTCAAGAAGTGTTATTGTGAGCCATGAGTGGGTGGATGCATGTAATTGTGAATAATTTCATTCTGTCTCTTATCTTTTGATCTATTTTACACTGGTTTAATGTTTTATCTTCAGTGTGAATGATGGGCAGATTTCAAAAATTCCTCTTAACAGTTCTGCTTTTGTGAGACACTAGAACTAAAAGTGGCCGGGGGGCAACATTATCCTAAAGACAAAGATTTCCTCTAGTCAGCTCTTGGTGCCTCCATGGACAAACTATGTAATTTCTTGGCATTGTTATGAAAGTATTTGTCACTGGGTTTTTCCAGGATGGATGGATGGATGGATACCGTGTGTGTGTGTGTGTGTGTACTTCTCAGGCTAACCTAAGGCCTTGAGATTACTGAGTGGTTTTCTTATTCAAACATTAACCAGGTCTGATCCTGCTTTACTTTTTCAAGAACAACTAAGGTTATCTAAATGCTGCCATTAGACTCTAGGCCATGTCCTCTTACACTGTCTTTTTCCTACAGAACTTTTAACTAGATCAAACTGGGCATCTTCAGCAGTGTCTGGTAATTAATATATTATTATTATTATTATTATTATTATTATTATTATTATTTCAATTTGTATGGCCACCCATCTCATCTAAGTGACTCTGTGCCTAAAAGAGGCTTTTAGCAGTTGCCCTTCTTCCAGAGATCCAGAAACATCATCTGTGGCTCTAGAATATATTCCGAAATTCTCAAGAAAAGAACTCTTCTTGACAGGCTTTGTGTCATGTTCCTCCCTCTCTGTGGCTGTTCTGCCTGACTTTCTTCTGTCTCCTAGGAGGATTCTTGGCATATTATCCCTTCACAAGTACTTCTTTTGTCAGATCCAAGAATTCCTCATCTTCCCTGATAAGCTGGAGGGTAAACAGATTCACCTCTAGAGCCTTCATCTTCTCTTCCAGGACAATCAGCCTACATTTACAGCATGTGCATTTTTTGTTGCCTTCAGGGAAGAAAACAAACATGGCATAGACTCACAGGTCATGCAGGTCTCTCTAGCTTCGTGGTCCTAAGATGAACAAAGGAAGAAAAAAGAAAGATAACAATCTCCATCTTGACCTTCCCTGATAAACTCCTATTTGCTAGCTCAGTAAGCTCATTCTCTGAGAACTGGCTTCCTTAGATGCACCCTGAAGCTGCTTCAACTAGCTCAGCAGGAAGCCTTGCAACAGTCAGACACAATGGGCAGTCAGTAGCCTTCAAGACTGTTCAGCAACCCTCAGGAATCATTCAGCAGCAGCCAGTCAGCGTAGTTGGAGCTATTTAATCATGGAGTCCATCTTGGTAGGTACTTTGCTCCAGGACGCTTTCTCAAGTCAGTGACAAAGTCCGAAAGATGTCTCCATTGATTTTAGAGTGTTATTATTCCTAATTTGTGTCCATCTGCTTTGGGGCACACAGTCTACCCTATTCGTTACATATTAAGAGCAGCTGGGAATTTCTGACAAATGATAACATATAACACATTGGAAGCAAATTCTATACATCATGTTCCAAATTCCATAAATGTATTAGACAGCATATGAAGAGATGCTGTATTTTATCTATGGTAGGTTCATCTCAAATTCTCACGAGAGACAGTGATATTGCTGCTTACCTCGCAAGTTCTAAAGTGTTCTCTGTTATGGCAAGCTGGTTGTGAAATCTTCTTGTCAAAAAGATCTATCTTTTGTGTAGAACTGCACACTTGACGGGTGTTTTTAGACTGCTACCTCAGTTTACTATGTTATTTTTATTAGATTCTAAAGTCAGTTGCCATGATTCATGGTTCTGTATGTCAGTTTGACAGTGATGATTTGCAAAATTCATTCAAAGGCCGTAAATGATTGCCTATGGTTGCCCATTTTTTTAGAAAGTGCCACTTTTTATATCTACTTTCTATGGATAATATAGGAGATACTATTGCCATTCCAGTGATCTGTTTTGTCTTCTCACTTTTTTGCAACTCTCATTAGATGTTATAGATGCAGATGCAGCACCAGCCTGACCATTGTGGATTTTTTCCAGGGCTGCTATGCTCTTAATTTAAAGCTTCCTATTTACTGGCCCTATATATTTAATTCCATTCTCCTGAACGTGCTTGGGGTATTATTGATTATTAATCCATTAACTTTTCTTGGGTAAGAGAAGAAGCATTCTAGTATATCGCACTGTGCTAACCCTGTGTGGAACCATAGTTTAATTTTTACTGCAGGTTAATTACTGAGAAAAGAAAGCCTCAGCAAAAGCTTCAAAGTGGGAGATGTCTTGAAAATAGGTAATTTATGACACAGTGTAGATATCCTGATCAGTGTATCAAGCAATTTATTAATTACATTTATGTTTCCCCCCTTTATTCACAAGTTCAAGGTGGTGCCTATCACACTTCCTCCTCCTATTTTTCCCACCCCCCACCACCAAGTCAGATAGATTGGGCTTTGAGAGAGAGAGGTTGGCCTAAAGCCATCCAGTGAGCTTCCATGGCTGAAGGTGGGCCAGAATGCGGGTCTCCCCACTCCTATTCCAGCTTTTTAACTATTATACTGCCCTGTCACACTCTCTCTAGTTCAGTTCCATATAAATATTGCATTTACTTTTTATCTGAAAATTCATTATTGCCCAAATTGTTTACCTTTAGAAGGGGGAAGTCACCTTAGATTAACTGAGAATACAGAGACATAGGTGTTGTTTTTTTTAATCTAATCTTCCTTCTGGCCGAGTTGTCTTCTTTTTGGATAAATGAATAGGGGCTTGTCTCAACTCCTAAAAGTGGCCTTCTTTGTCCAAATGGGCACTGAGCCTGCAACATTGGAAAGGAGGACAGTTTTCAAGACAAACTTTTATTTTCAATATACAGGTAGTTCACTTCCAGCAGACATGTGATTAATAATTCTAGCCTAGATAGTGAGAAGAATCTAAGCTTATTGTTTTAACCGAGAAAAAGGGTTGCTTCTCCAGAGTTTGATCATAATTCTTTTATCAATGCAGAGAGCTAAGTAATGCAAGCAGGCTTCTCCATATTCAGTCCATAATCTAAAGCAGTGTTTCTCAAACTTAGCAACTTTAAGATGTGTGGACTTCAACTCCCAGAATTCCTCAGAATTGCTGGCTGGGGAATTCTGGGAGTTGAAGTCCACACATCTTAGAATTGCCAAGGTTGAGAAACACTGGTCCAAAGTATAGTGTGCTATGTTGGGTTATAGTGTCAAGGGTACCTCAGAAGGCTACAAATGCAACTACACCCTATTTCTGCAACACACTTATGTGGGAAGGGTTTCAAAAAGGGATGCATTGACCCAGTCCATTAAAGCTAATGCAACAGAGACCCAGTCATGTACAGGCTTAAACTATTTTCATGTTGTGGGAACACTGAAGCCCAGTAGATTAACCCATGTGGCCTACCTAGTCCTGGGGGCAAAAAAGCAGCATCTGAAAAGCAAGCCTCTCCATTATTCTGCCAAGGGCTGATCCCAGCCTTGAGCTTCTGGACCTAAGTCATGCCTACTGCTACCTGTGGCCAATGGGGAAGGAGCGAGGGAAGTTGTGAAATATTCTTATACTACAAAGGCTCATGGGATACTAGGCTCTCCCTAGAGTAGCATTTCTTAAAGTGTGGTCCGAGGACCCCTGGGGGTTCCCCAACACCCTCTCAGGGGTCCGCAAAATCAAAATTATTTGCCAGATTTTAAAGACATTTGCAAAAATTTAAAACAATGTCACTTTTCTCGTTATTTTTTAATTTGTTAAAAACATATAGGATCTTTTTTCATGAAAAATATTTTATTTATGTTAATAACTAATGGGTTTAATATTGTTATTTTTACATGATTTTTACATGATTCAACAAATAAATATTCTACAAAGGCATCAATTTTAATTTTTAATACGATAAATATCGATAAATATAAGGCATACAAATAAAAGCTCTTTTGAGGTCCTCCATAATTTTTAAAAGTGGGAAGGGATCCTGAGAGCAAAAAGTTTAAGAAACACAGCCCTTAGCAACTTTAAGATGTGTGAACTTCAATTCTGTGTGGACTTCAGTGCTGGCTGAGGAATTCTGGGTGTTGAAGTCCACACAACTTAAAGCTGCCAAGGTTGAGAAACACTGCTGTAGAGAAAAGGGATGAATATTTTTTGTTCCCAAAATGGTGATTTTTTTTTTTGGATCCAGCCAATGTAATTGTATGCTGTCAGAACCACAGGTAGGGAGGTATAACTGACTCAGTTAAGGATATTGTGGGGAAAGGGCCACTGACTAGTAAATCTGACCCTTCAGCTTACTTTAATATAATTCAGAAGAACTTAGCCCATGCCCTGAGTTCAGTTTGGTTTCTTTTTCCTCCTGCAACTTCCCCCATCAGGTAGCTACTTTTGTACATCTGCCTGCAACTTTTCCCCTTCCCTCAGTGACTAATCAATCTCTACGCTTACCATAATCCATCAGGATCTAAGAGTCTAGAGAGAAAGTAGCTTGGATTAATGGCCACGGAATGCCATTTTATTAATAATATTACTCATGTTTGCGTCTGGGGACAACTGAAAACAAACAAGGACCACTAAGCCAAGCACATTAGAGTCCTGTTTCAAAAAAGGATCTGCCTAAAGATGCTCCAGACCATTGAGTGGGGCAGAGAGGATGGTGCCCAACATAAACATGAGGAATTACATGAAAATGTGCCATGCAATTCTAATGGTTCCCTGGAGGAGGAACATATATTCTCAAGTTGTTCCTCCAGTTGAGCCAAAATGCTGGCTGCTCTTCTTACCATGATCAGGAGAAGGAGAGACAGGCAGAAGATAGGCAGGTATCAGAGAGAAAGGTTGGTGTTGTTCTTCCACTGGGAGATGCAATTTTAAGGGCTGTAAGATGGGAAAGACTAGAGATCACTAAGTAATATGAAGCATTGTGTAGAGATTGTGAAAACCAGCAGTGCTTTGCTTCATTAACTTAATGTAACAGAAAGCTTTTAAGTAGTACCATGCCAATGGACACCACAGTGAGCCATAGATGCACTGAGACCTCTTTGTCCAATGTGGAGGTGTGATTTCTGCAGACATGTTCCATGCATCTTGAACAAACATTTTGCCTTTACCTGCAAAAAAACAGATCATTTCGTATTCATTAGGCATGATACCAGCATACTTGATAGTATCCATGACAGAATAATCCTTGGGTCTGATAGTATGCAATGCACAGAGAATAGTTTAGAGACATTTTGGCCCATATTTTGGCAGTGACCTAAACTTTTATTTGAGGTGCACGTGTCAAAGCCACTTTCATGTTTAGAAGGCAGTAGTAGGCTTGATATTAGTCTGGCAATCCAATGAAGCATTTGGCTGAAAAGCAGTGATATGACAGGTTGTAGAAGACAGTCCCTTGGAAATTTTGATGTGTAGCTTGGGGTGTCAAAAACTTACTAAGGAGTGCATATTTCCATGTCTATATTCATTTCTATATACACTGGGGATTACTGCCCCAACGTTAATTGTCTTCTATAGGATGGTAAAGACAGAGCTGTTCCAGTTTAGCTTAGCAATACTTATTATATATATACATACATACACACACATACATACAATTATTTGGCCAGCCAACTCAACAAAATGACTCTGAGGAGCATACACTAAGGTCATCTAGAAATACAAATCCCCCAAAGCAACAAAATACTTTAAAAACCAACTAAAACCATAATATATTACAACACAATGATTGTGACTCCACTCATCCAGACCCAAAGGCCTGGGGAAAGAGTCAGGCCTTTACTTCCTTTCTAAAGGCCTGCAGGATCAGGGCCAGTTTTATGCGGGGCAGCTTATTCCCAAAGGCAAGGACCACAACCAAGAAAACACATCTCCAAGGTCCCATACGGTGACATTGTTTCAGTGAGAAGATCTGGAGTGTGCCCTCCCTACTGGAGCATGTGGAATGGACAGATACCCTGGGGACCAGGTGGTTCAACAAATAACCAAGTCCTATGTCATGTAGGGTTTTATAGGAGATAACCAGCACCTTGGATTGCACTTGGAAGTTCATTGGGAGCCAGTGCAGCTCACAGAGTCTCACATGGGCATAATGAGGAACACCCTTAACTACACTGCCACTTCATCCTGGACCAGCTTCCAGATGGTCTTCAAGGGCAGCCCCATGTAGAGCTATGTTGCAGTAATCCAATTGGGAGGTGAATAAGGCATGAATGACCATGAGCAGCCCCCCATACTCATCCAAGAATGGACACAATTGTCACACATGACAAATTTGTGCAAAGCCCCCCTTGGACACAGCTATCATCTGCTCTTCCAGCAGGAACTGTGAGTCCAGGAGGACCCATACATTGCACAGTGAATCTGAACAGGGCAGTGGTATCCCGCTCAGAGACAATGATGAAAACTCTCCAGTTCCCAGACCCATGGGACCCAAAACCCACAGCCACTCAGTCTTGGAAGCGTTGAGCTGAAGCCTGCGTTTCCCCATCCAGACCCCAACACTCTCCAGCCACTGAGACAGAACCTTGCGAGCTTCATTTGGGAGGCCAGGAGTAGAGATGTACAATTGGGTATGTTGATAGTGTCAAGTGCAAACGCACACACAAAATGAGGAGGCCTTCTCTAGCCTCCAAAATTTCCTCTTCTATAATTATATCTATAATACAAAGAGAGTTAATAATTACAGTACAGACTGACCAGGTACAGATGCAAATGTTCATTATCCTAATATGCCCTTCCAACATTTTGTGGATTAGACATGATTTTCCACATGTTTCTACAAATGAAAATTGGCTCATACTAATTTATTAGCACTGTGGTATGCCCTTCACTGAGGCCATACTTTAATTTCTAAATTACTAGTCACTGCTTATTCTAAATAACTTCCAGATTTCATTATATGCACAAAACCTTTGTAAAACAAAGTAGAATTATCTCTAATTACTGTAAGAATGGAATCTTAAATTTGTTATCTTGCTGCTGTTGTAGTAGATTTAGATGCAGGCTTGCAGTAAGCCTAAATCTTGTTAATGCATTACATTTACTTATTGTTTTCCCACTTATATCTTCTTGGCATTGGCTTCTTGTGATCTCCCAATGAGCCAGAAAATCAAAACAAGTATCTCTGGAATCTCTTTTTCTTTCTGTCTCCTTGTCTAATTCCAATTTATAAATATGCCCCAAGACAGCTAGTTATGCATATGAGTTGAAAATATGTCTAGATGAGTTTAGGATTATAGTGTTACTGAATAGCTGTACCCTCTGTGCAAAATTCCACCTATATTGGTAGCATCAGTCCTGTCCCTATAGGAACGCCCATCATTTCATTCCTTTGTGCTGAATGCTGAATGCTGGATGAATTGATTCTGGGAAATAAGCACTGGGTTTCTGTTCATTGAATATGAAGTATAAATTTTGCCTCAGTTGGTATACTCACATATTCCGAAGAAAAGGAAGGACTTTTAGTCTCTGTGCAATGGCCCCATGTGGTGAGCTATCAGAGTTTAGCTTGGAATATCTTGCAAGTTAAAACATTTTAAGATCTGCCTTGGCTCTTCCCAACCAGGCTGAACACTGACCTTTTGCAAATTGGAAAGCCAGTAAGGGCTTCCAGTCTCAGCTGAATAATATGTTATTTCTTGCTTTGGCATTAGACTGAGCACAGTTATAGTGCTCAGTGTGAGGACTACGCAGTCGTAACTTCTGAGCACATCAACATGTAACAATATTCAATCACACCTGATTTTTTTTCCCATCTTTTTCTGCCAACATAAAGTCAGGGTGAAGGGAGCAAGTTTGTTCTCAGGTCCCTATTTTCATCATTACAATATACCAGGCTGTTTGGGTAGCGCACTTGCAGTTGCCGGCGCCTGCACATTGCTTTCAGTGAGCATTTCCCATTGTGTGCCTGATTTCTCTCTTGTAATCCCTTCCTCTCCAATGAATGTAAATGCAGACTTCAATTCCCTTCTTGCTAATTATCCCAGCACCAGGGTGAGTATTCCAAAAGGCAGGGGAGTGGTTAGGAGGCAAACAAAGGCCCTAGGTGTGAGACTGAGTAGTCTTTTCAGTTACAGGCTGGAAAGCACAGTCAGGTTTATGTGATTTCTCACTTAGCAATGGAGTTGCCAGTCCCAGCTGTGGCAGCTAAACAGAGACTACCTGTACAGGTAGTCCTCACTTAACAACTGGTCACTTAACAACTGTTCAAAGTTATGACAGTCTCAGAATGTACTTTCAAAAATATTGACCAACCATCACAAAACATTGCGCACACTGGGGGCTGTTTCAAGAGCTCCCTGCCAAAGGATTCTTAGTCCCTGAGCAGAAGGCAACACAGTAAGGTAAGGAGCGTGGGGTGGGGATGGGTGAAATCCTTTGAGATTCTTGCTCTGTGCAAGTGATCTAGCTAAATCCTTCATGCTGCTTGCACAGAGCAGGAATCCTTCAGCAGGGAGCTCTTGAAACAGCCCCCAGAGACAAGAAGGAGCCAAGATCCAAGCAGGATTTTCAGATCCTGAGTGGAGAGACACTTGTACATGGCCTGCACCAGGCCTCCCAGGGTCTCCACCATCCCCCTAAGGCACCCCACGCTCCTTACCTGGGACTCCGTCCACTTAACGACCCGTGAGAACACTTAACAACTGTAACCTGGAGTGCTGATATTGCAGTTGTTGAGTGTGCCGTCTTGCTTAACTACAGCTTTGCTCAATGACCAAGATTACAGTTCCAATTGTGGTCGTTAATTGAGGACTACCTGTAATTGATTGGGTCCATCAAAAGGTTGCTAGGGGAGAATGGCAGGAATGGGCTTTTCCATGTCCTCACATTTTGTCCTGATTACCAGGAAACACACTGAGACAATGACTTGGTCTCTAATATTTATTAGTAGTACTTAACAAGAATCCTAACAAACTGAGGAAGCGTGGGAAAACCCAGCCATATAAACCCCAAAGGTTAAGGCGGTCCCGATCTGTGTCTCTTTGAATGGCTGAACAGTTCCTCAGTGCTACGCATGCGCTTGACAGTCTGGGTGGGAGCCCCCTGCTCGCCATCCTTACTCATGACACATTTTAGTAGTTCCCTGAAAAACTTTTGCCAAGAGTCAAAATCTCTCCTGAGGTTTGTTGAGTTGGGGGCAGTTATTCTAGCAAAGAGATTGATGGGGGAGAATATTATAAAAAATCAAGTGGAGGTAATTCTTCCCCTTTCTCCTCAAAGTCCTGGCTTATAGCTCATGTCACTCCCAAAGGCCTCCAAACTTTCACAAGAGTCTTTTTGGGACGTATAGACACGGCCCCTACTGAAAGGTCACCACCACACCTCCTACTGTGCAAAAGTCTAACTTTCTGGTGCTTGTTTGTTTGTTTCCTAAACCATCAATAATTTATTAAAAAGTTTTTATGCGTTTTTCATACAAAATTATACATTTTTAAAAATGTTCATTTTAAGCATATTTTCCAATGTTATCTGACCCACTGTTAGCACTAGACAACAGGACTAACATTCAAAATCAGTCTTGTTTATCTGTTACACTTCTTATGTGGCCTTGCATGAAATAACATTCTATGCTCCTCCTCTCCCACCCTAAAAAAACAACACATCTATGTATATGTAATCCACTAAATTAAGAATAAATTTAGCATAAAACAGATTTTCTTTCTTTGGATGCCTGCCTGTTGTAGCCCTGACAAAGTCTACTGCCAGTTCACCTTCTCTTCTGATAGCAGAGAAAGTGTCTAGAAATGATTGCCTAATTTACAGCCAACCCATTCTCCAGACACATCTGGTGAACACTCCTGTGAAGCTGGAATATTCCTTTTCTACCATATACGAACTAATGGGAACTGTATCTAATTGTAAGAAGCAGAGGAATAAAGTGACCAGCAGGGCATAGAAATTAGCAGTTTGTAAGACTTATTATTTTTCATAGAGTGTTTACACTGTTTTGAAATATGCGGGTTTTTCCCCCCAATAATATGGCTGCTTCCCCTGCACCACATAACTCTTCTGCCTTGCCATGAACTCATCCCAACTCCAGAAATGCATGCAAGTGACTACAACAAATATATGGAGGCCAGCAGATTGGGATCACAGCCAAGGTCCATGATTTCCACATGTTCATTAGATCTTCTGTACAGATTCTATACCTTGGCAATGTATAGGAGTATAGGTTTTGACCAAGCTGTGACCAAGGTCTGGCTCCCAGATGTGTAAGTGTCTTCTCAGTATCTGGCCTCTGAATCAAACCAAGAAACAAGTGAAGTGATGATTTTGTATTTTTCCTCAATACTTCATGGGTGTTTTAATTCATAATTAAAATAATACATTTTTGCCAATGGGCAGGTCTGCATTTTTCCTCCTCATCTTTCCTTTACAGTTGCTCCACTAACTTCATTTTTCTGGTTAAGTATCGATGGACCAATTTCCAGGCTGTGTCAGGTACACAAGGATTCAAAGTCTATCGCATTGTATTTTCTGTAAGTGGAAGACAAGCATTAAACTTTGCATTAAATTGTATATATTTCCCCATAGCATATGGACTTTTCAGATTTTTTTTAATCTGAGGACTGCATTTCAGAATTCAGATAACTATATTCCTATCAGCCTAGTAGTCTAAGAAGATAGGTTAGTTCACTCCAAAGTGAACATAAAAAACAAAACTCAGCAACATCCCTATTTCCTGGTTTGCAGTAAATCATTTGCCCAGGTCTCAAAAAACACTGAAACAGTGAGTGCTTTATTCTGTCCTCTTACTTCAGTCTTCCTGCTTATATCTTCAATAACAATCCCTTGAATATTAATGGTATTTACAATGTTACATTCTCATGAATTTAATCCTATTTCCATATATTGTGCTCTCTCAATTTGCATGAACTCTGCTATATTAATCTCTGCCTTTCTAAACCCATTAACATGATTTGCATGAAAACCTTATAAAATGGGAGATTCACATTATTTCAAGCAGCAAAATAATTTTCTGAATATTGTGCAAGAATGGAGGAGAAGGGATTTCTTCCATAGAAAAAAGCATACAGAAATATTCATATTGATTGAGAATGAAAATGAAAATGATGCTCACATCTGATATTTGTGGGGGAAATAGGAGGAGGAAGGAGTATTAGGTATGTTCGCCACCTTGAGTTATTTATAAAAATAATAAAGGCGGGATAAAAATTAAACAAATAAAATAAATAAAATATTTAATATAGATGGGAGAGTATCTGTGACCAGTTAATCTGCCCAAAGTTCTCAACTTTGCAACCTTGGGATTTAGGTCTATAGTTACAAAATAGTGTTTCTTGATCTACTTTCCTTAGGCTAACACATCTTTTCCATAACTCCTACCTTCTGTCATGTTCACTGTTTCAATGTGCCTGGTACATCGTAACACTTCACATGTCATTTGCTAATTGCGTGTTTGATTTGCAGGGAAGGGAGGCTTCCATTGCCCGGGCTGTTATCTCTGGGTTGAAGGAATGGAATGTGTTTGGGTTTTCTCAACTGCTCAAGGTTGCTTTCCCAGGAATGGTGAAGACAGTTACTGGCACCTGGGGGGGGGGGTGTTAGAACGGCTAGGTGGGGGGAGGTCTTACGTTTGAAGCCGAGGGTTCTTAATTTGTATTTGGCGCGCTTTTGCTCATTCTCAGCTTTCTCTGTAGTTGCATACTAATCCTTCAATAAATCAGATTTCATAAAGTTCACTTGTGAGTCTGGTTCACTTAGGTTAGGCAACCATTACATAAAGCTGAGAATCCTTAAATCTCACCACTAACATCTATCCAGAGCAATCTGTGAAGAACTAAAGTTAGTGATGACTGAGCCTACTCCTTACTCGGGGGAAAGCGAGTATTCGGATGCTGGGGAGCCAGATTCCATGGCCAAGAGAAGTGGAAAAGCACCCACTCCGGAGTCGGAGGACTTATCGGGGGTTTCGAGTCCCAGTCCTGCGAATGGGAAGACTGTGAAATCCAAAGTGGTTAAGAAAGCCGAGGAAGCGCCGACTGAACAGGTGATGTGGGATGAGGAGCAGGGAGCCCTACCAGGCACGTCGAAAGCATCCTGGAAGCTGAGGTACCCGCTGTGCCCGAATGTAGCCAGGGCCGGTGAGAGAGGGTCAGAGGGCTCTGGAACCCCTGTGAGAGCACAAGGGTGGGAAGCCAGGTTACAATCCCTAGAAGAAATGATGCTGAAGATATCATTGGCTTTGTGGGACCCACTCAGAGAGAGAAGGGAGCACCATTCCCGACAGTCGTCCCCCTCTCCTCCCCCTTCCCCAGGGGTGAGGATGAAGGATCGGAGAAGGCATCGGGCGGGTTCACCATCGGGCAGTCCCAGACGGTCGTCCCCATCGCCCCCTCGGCATGCAGAGGACCGAGGAAGAAGAGCGGAAAGAGCGGAGAGGAGACATCCAAAGGTCAGGATTTTAGATTCCCCCCCCCCGATGAAAGATCGATGGGGTCCAAGAGGAAGGCTGGGCAGAAGGAGAGGAAGAAGAGCCCGCTGGGTGCCAGATATAGGGAGTTTACGGTCAAGTTTGATGGGGACCCCACGAAGTTGTCATTCTTCCTGACAAAAGCTAAGAGCTATATGGAGGAGTTTGGGACACTGTTCCCCTCTGAGAGGGCTAAGATAAATGCTGTGGCCACCAAGCTGGAAGGCAGGGCAGCTGATTGGTTCGTACAGTTAACCGAAATGGAGGCCCTGGAATTGGACGAGTTCGAGGAGTTCTTGTGGGCGCTCAAATTGCATTTTGCTGACCCGTTGGCAAAGGAGAAAGCCAAGGTGGCCCTGAGGGAGTTGATCCAGGGATCAAGGTCTGTTGCGGACTACGCCTTAGAGTTCCAAGCTTTAGCTGCAAAGGTGGACAATTGGTCACAGACGACTCTGATAGAGATGTTCAAGGATGGTCTGCGACCCGAGTTGTTGAGGTGGTCGTTGGGGAGAGCAGATCCCACCACCCTATATGACTGGATACAGCTGGCAGGGAACATGGAGCAAGCCCATGCGAAGTTTGCTCAAAGTAAGAGAGATCCCAAGCAAATGGCCATGATGAGAGCTGCCAAGCCCATGGGCATCGCAGCCCGTGCAGGGCGAACGGCATGGCAGGAGGAGAGGGAGAGCCGCTACGTGAAAGGGCAGTGCCTCCGATGTGAGAAAGAGGGCCACCGAGCGGCGGCATGCCCAAAAGGGAAACCTGAGGAGCGCCAGGGGAGATTGTCGGGAAAATCACCCTCCTTCCCCAGAAAGATGAAGGCGGCTGTAGCGGAGGGCGAAGAGGAAGGAGTCTCGTATCTCGGAGAGGAGGGGGAGCCTGAATTGCTTCAGCCAGCGGGAAACGCCAGCCACCTGCTCTAAAGGGCACCGCTGGGCAAGTGGAAGAGGGAGGGCGCGACTACCCCTCGGTGAGTGGAAACTTTCCTACGTTGTCAGTGAAAGTTAAGTTGGGCTCCCGAACAAGAACTGTTGAAGCATGGGCGTTGGTCGACTCGGGGTGTTCCCGATGCTTGATGCACCCGGACATGGTGGATGTGCTGGAATTACCCATGTTCCCCCTAAAACACCCTATGATTTTTACCCAGTTGGATGGTTCTATAGCGGGGGGGGGGGGGGAAGCCAGTCACCCATTTTACGGGCATGGTGGCATTGCAGATGGGTAGCCACCGGGAAGGGCTGCCGTTTGTCGTGGCACCTGTGGGAGGGCCGTTGGTCATTCTGGGGATGCCCTGGTTGGTCCAACAAAACCCACACATAAACTGGGTGCACCGGACTTTGACATTTGAGGATGGGTTCTATCAAATCCCTATAGAAGAAGACGCTCCACAGGAGGCCATGGGGAGGGCGGCGGCGGCGACCCCGCATCTCGCCGCCGCCCCCCTGGAGGGCCTGCCGGAGCAATACCAGAGTTTTGCAGATGTGTTTGGAGAAAAGGAGGCAGACCAACTCCCTCCTCACCGGAGAACTGACTGTGCAATAGAGTTGGTTCCTAATGCACAGCTGCCCAAACCTAAAATCTATGCCATGACGCAAAAGGAGCTGGCAGCATTGCGTGAGTTTGTGGACAAAAATCTAGCTAGGGGTTTTATTGAGCCAGCTAATTCGCCAGTTGGCGCCCCTGTCTTGTTCCGGGCAAAGAAGGATGGGACTCTGAGACTCTGTATGGATTACCACGGGCTCAATGCGGTCTCGATCCTAAACAAATACCCTCTGCCCCTCTTAAAAGACATGCTAGCACATCTGTCTAAAGGGAAAATTTTCTCTAAACTGGACTTGAGGGAGGCATATTTCCGTATCCGTATACGGGAAGGGGATGAATGGAAGACTGCTTTCAATTGCCCTCTGGGTTCCTTCCAGTACAAGGTTTTGCCGTTTGGGTTGGCAGGGGCACCTGGGGTGTTTATGCAGCTAATCAATGAGGTGTTACATGATCATTTGTTCAAAGGGGGTTTGGTGTATTTGGATGATGTGTTGATTTACACTGAAACAATGGAAGAACATGAGCGTTTGGTGAAACAGGTGCTTAGCAAACTAAGAAAGGCAGAGTTGTATGCTAAGCTCTCCAGATGTGAATTTCATAAGACACAACTTGACTATTTGGGGTACAGAATTTCGGATGCAGGGGTTGAAATGGACCCCGCCAAAGTGCAAGCCATTTTGGACTGGGAGTGCCCGCGCACGCGCAGGCAGCTCCAAAGTTTCCTTGGGTTTTGTAACTATTATCGCCTGTTCATCCAGGGGTTCGCTGAGATTGCATTGCCTCTAACTGATTTATTGAAAACCAAGAGGCGGGGTGACACACGGAGGGTGAAAAACCCAGGGGCCGTGCTCAATTGGACTCCTCAACGCCAGTCGGCATTTGACAAGCTTAAGAGATTGTTCACTGCTGAACCTATTCTGCAACATCCTGATCCCGATAAACCCTTTGTGGTTCAGGTGGATGCTTCCGACTTTTCCATTGGGGCTCTTTTGATGCAAGCCGATGCTGCTGGTTGCCTCAAGCCTTGTGCGTACTTGTCCCGAAAGTTCTCTGAGACAGAAAGACGGTGGCATGTCTGGGAGAAAGAGACTTTTGCAGTGAAAGCGGCTTTAGACACTTGGCACCACCTTTTAGAGGGGGCTAAATGTCCGTTTGAAGTGTGGACTGACCATAAGAATTTAGAAGCCCTTAGCACGCCCCGCAAACTCAGCCCAAAGCAGGTTCGTTGGGCTCAGTTCTTTAGCCGTTTTGATTTCCAGTTAAAGTTCATCCCAGGGAAGAAAAACCTCCTGGCCGATGCGCTTTCCTGCTTGCCTCAGGATTCAGCCCAGGCACCTGACGTTGTGGGGACACTTTGGACAGAGCCCCAATTGGGGATGCAAGCTGTCACACACAGCCAGACCCGTGGGTGGTTGCCCTCAGTGTCAGTATCACCGGCTGCTAGAGCACCGGCTGTTCCTTCCCAATTGCAACAAAAGTTTCTCTCTGAGCTGAAATCTGACACCTGGCTGCAAGTAAATAGAGACAATGTTACTTTTGACAAAAGCTTCGCTTGGAGGCAGAATCACCTCTATGTGCCTGACAGTTTGCGAAAGGAAATCTTAAGGGGGTCTCATGATGATAAACTGGCAGGTAATTTTGGATTTGTAAAGACCCTACACCTGGTCCGCAGGCAATTCTGGTGGCCCTCCTTAAGACGTGATGTCAAAGACTATGTCGCTTCTTGTCCAGTGTGTGCCATGTCAAAACGGAAGGGGGGCAAACCTCAGGGCTTGCTGCAATCTGTCGCCAGTCCCTGCAGCCCTTGGGAGGAGGTCTCCATGGATTTTATCGTTGATTTGCCTCCCAGCCAGAGGAAGACTGTGATTTGGGTGGTGAAAGATTATTTCTCTAAACAAGCCCATTTCATTCCATGTGCCTCCATTCCGTCTGCACAACAATTAGCCCGCCTTTTCCTAATCCACATCTACAGGATCCACGGGAGCCCCTCCCGTTTGGTCACGGATCGCGGAACACAGTTTACTTCCCAGTTCTGGAGGGCATTTTTAAAACTGGTTGGCACTAAACAAGCCTTATCCACTGCATGGCATCCTGAGACTGACGGGGCCACGGAGGCTCTCAATGCTACCCTGGAGCAGTTTCTCCGCTCATTTGTGAACTACCAACAGGACAATTGGGTAGACCTCCTCCCCTTTGCTGAAGTGGCATACAACAACTCCGTTCATCAGAGCACAGGACGCACACCTTTCAGTACTGTGTTCGGGCGCAACTTTGTGCCCATTCCTGACCTCCCTCAACCCACCGTTCCACCTTCATTTCCTTCGGATTGGGCTGCGCACTTGGCAGATTCCTGGCCAGTGATTCAACAGGCATTGGCTGACGCCCACTCAGCTTATAAGCTCCATGCTGATAAAAAGCGTGCACCTCAGCCTCCTTTTAAGGTGGGGGATAAAGTCTACCTGTCTACTAAATACATCAAATCTTCTCAACCTTCCAAGAAGTTAGCACCTAAGTTTGTTGGTCCCTTTCCTATTGTGGGTGTTGTGAACCCTGTCACATTTAAGTTAGACCTGCCACACCATCTTAGGCGTTTACATCCTGTTTTTCATTGCAGCTTGCTCAAACCCGTTACCCACTCCGATCGCTGGCACCCACAGCCCGCTCCTCCCGCACCAATCATGACTGACGGGCAGCAGCACTTCAAGGTGAAAGAGATCCTGGATTCTCGCCGGCTTCGTGAAACACTGCAGTACCTCATCCGATGGAAGCATTTTTCCCACCCTGAGTGGGTCGCTGCCCGCGATGTGTGCTCTCCCCTTCTAGTTACATGCTTTCATGCTGCTTATCCTTTCAAACCTGCGCCTTAATGTTCTTTGGGGGGGCGGTATGTCATGTTCACTGTTTCAATGTGCCTGGTACATCATAACACTTCACATGTCATTTGCTAATTGCGTGTTTGATTTGCAGGGAAGGGAGGCTTCCATTGCCCGGGCTGTTATCTCTGGGTTGAAGGAATGGAATGTGTTTGGGTTTTCTCAACTGCTCAAGGTTGCTTTCCCAGGAATGGTGAAGACAGTTACTGGCACCTGGGTGGTGGTGGTGGTGGTTAGAACGGCTGGGTGGGGGGAGGTCTTACGTTTGAAGCCGAGGGTTCTTAATTTGTATTTGGCGCGCTTTTGCTCATTCTCAGCTTTCTCTGTAGTTGCATACTAATCCTTCAATAAATCAGATTTCATAAAGTTCACTTGTGAGTCTGGTTCACTTAGGTTAGGCAACCATTACACCTTCCCCTTATCACATCAAATTAGCAAATCACATATATAAACAGGTTAATTTGTACTGGCCTCATAACTCTGAGATAGTGCAGCCTATGACCTTTGCAATAAGGTGCCTGTATTGTGTGGAAATGAACACATTAGCAACATCTTGCTAATTTCTCCATAAATGGCTCCGCACTTGATGAATTTACAGCATTTGAAGCTGAACAAATGGCTTCAGATGCTTCAGTCTCTGTGGCATGACTCCTTAGAAAAACAAGATTTGTGGCTTTAAGGTGCCTTGCATCTGGTTATAGATCAAAAATAAATAACATTTCATGCAGTAAAATAAAATGTGTATCTGCATAAATCAAAATTGCCTTCTTATTGCATATTGGTAGATTGCAAAAGCAGGCAAGGGAATTAAAGGCTGGACAGCCTTATATTCTCCTTTAAGGCAGTCCTGTATCAAAGACTGGAGACCATTGGCAAGCAGTGAGTCAAGAAAACGTTGAACAGCATCCACGCATAATTCAGGGACATCACATTACTTAGGCTGGGTTCCACCGCACCAAGTCACTTCACTCCTTTAACCTTAGTTTTTACACGAAAGAAAGAAAAGTAGAATCCAAAGAACCATCAAATTAGCACTAGGTGATAAGGGAGCGAGGTGTGCATTGGGTTGTTCTTTCCTAATAACTAGGACTATTTGTTGTTTATTTGTTTAGTCGCTTCTGACTCTTCGTGACTTTATGGACCAGCCCACGCCAGAGCTTCCTGTCGGTCGTCAACACCCCCAGCTCCCCCAGGGACAAGTCCGTCACCTCTAGAATATCATCCATCCGTCTTGCCCTTGGTCGGCCCCTCTTCCTTTTGCCTTCCACTCTCCCTAGCATCAACATCTTCTCCAGGGTGTCCTGTCTTCTCATTATGTGGCCAAAGTATTTCAGTTTTGCCTTTAATATCATTCCCTCAAGTGAGCAGTCTGGCTTTATTTCCTGGAGGATGGACTGGTTTGATCTTGCAGTCCAAGGCACTCTCAGAATTTTCCTCCAACACCACAGTTCAAAAGCATCTATCTTCCTTCTCTGAGCCTTCCTTATGGTCCAGCTCTCACAGCCATATGTCACTATGGGGAATACCATTGCTTTAAGTATGCGGACCTTTGTTGTCAGTGTGATGTCTCTGCTCTTGACCATTTTATCGAGATTTGTCATTGCTCTTCTCCCAAGGATTAAGCGTCTTCTGATTTCCTGACTGCAGTCAGCATCTGCAGTAATCTTTGCACCTAGGAATACAAAGTCTTTCACTGCTTCTACATTTTCTCCCTCTATTTGCCAGTTATCAATCAAGCTGGTTGCCATAATCTTGGTTTTTTTGAGGTTTAGCTGCAAGCCAGCTTTTGCACTTTCTTCTTTCACCTTCATTATAAGGCTCCTCAGTTCCTCTTCACTTTCAGCCATCAAAGTGGTATCATCTGCATACCTGAGATTGTTAATGTTTCTTCCAGAAATTTTAACTCCAGCCTTGGATACCTCAAGCCCAGCTTGTTGCATGATGTGTTCTGCATACAAGTTGAATAGGTAGGGTGAGAGTATACAGCCCTGCCGTACTCCTTTCCCAATCTTAAACCAGTCCGTTGTTCCGTGGTCTGTTCTTACTGTTGCTACTTGGTCGTTATACAGATTCTTCAGGAGGCAGACAAGATGACTTGGTATCCCCATACCACTAAGAACTTGCCACAATTTGTTATAGTCCACACAGTCAAAGGCTTTAGAATAGTCAATAAAAACAGAAATAGATGTTTTTCTGAAACTCCCTGGCTTTTTCCATTATCCAGCGGATATTGGCAATTTGGTCCCTAGTTCCTCTGCCTTTTCTAAACCCAGCTTGTACATTTGGCAATTCTCGCTCCATGAACTGCTGAAGTCTACCTTGCAGGATCTTGAGCATTACCTTACTGGCATGTGAAATGAGTGCCACTGTTCGATAGTTTGAACATTCTTTAGTGTTTCCCTTTTTTGGTATGGGGATATAAGTTGATTTTTTCCAATCTGATGGCCATTCTTGTGTTTTCCAAATTTGCTGGCATATAGCATGCATTACCTTGACAGCATCATCTTGCAAGATTTTGAACAGTTCAGCTGGGATGCCGTTGTCTCCTGCTGCCTTGTTATTAGCAATGCTTCTTAAGGCCCACTCAACCTCACTCTTCAGGATGTCTGGCTCTAGCTCACTAACCACACTGTCAAAGCTCTCCCCGATATTGTTATCCTTCCTATACAGGTCTTCTGTATATTCTTGCCACCTTTTCTTGATCTCTTCTTCTTCTGTTAGGTCCTTGCCATCTTTGTTTTTGATCATACCCATTTTTGCCTGGAATTTACCTCCGATGTTTCTAATTTTCTGGAAGAGGTCTCTTGTCCTTCCTATTCTATTGTCTTCTTCCACTTCCGCGCATTGCTTGTTTAAAAATAATTCCTTATCTCTTCTGGCTAACCTCTGGAATTTTGCATTTAATTGGGCATATCTCCCCCTATCACTGTTGCCTTTTGCTTTCCTTCTTTCTTGGGCTACTTCTAGTGTCTCAGCAGACAGCCATTTTGCCTTCTTGGTTTTCTCTTTCTTTGGGATGTATTTTGTTGCCGCCTCCTGAACAATGCTGCGAACTTCTGTCCAGAGTTCTTCCAGGACCCTATCTACTAAATCCAGTCCCTTAAATCTATTCTTCACCTCCACTGCATATTCCTTAGGAATATTAGTGAGCTCATATCTAGCTGATCTGTGGGTCTTCCCTAATCTCTTTAGTCTGATCCTAAATTGTGCAAGAAGAAGTTCGTGATCTGAACTACAGTCAGCTCCAGGTCTTGTTTTTACCAACTGTACAGATGTCCGCCACCTTTGGCTGCAAAGGATGTAGTCAATCTGATTTCGGTGTTGTCCATCTGGTGAAGTCCATGTATAAAGCTGTCTCTTAGGTTGTTGGAAGAGAGTGTTTGTTATGCAGAGTGAATTGTCCTGGCAAAATTCTATCAGCCTATGTCCTGCTTCGTTTTGTTCTCCCAGGCCATACTTACCTGTAATTCCAGGTGTCATTTGACTGCCCACCTTAGCATTCCAATCTCCTGTGATAAAAATAACATCTCTTTTAGGCGTGTTGTCCAGTAGGTGCTGCAGATCCTCATAGAACTGCTCTACTTCAGCTTCTTCAGCATTTGTGGTTGGGGCGTATATTTGGATCACTGTGATGTTAGATGGCTTGCCCTGAATTCGAATTGAGATCATTCTGTTGTTTTTTGGATTGTATCCAAGCACTGCTTTAGCCACATTACTATTAATTATGAAGGCTACTCCATTTCTTCTGTGGTCCTCTTGTCCACAGTAGTAGATCTGGTGGTCATTTGATGTGAAGTGGCCCATTCCAGTCCATTTCAGTTCACTGACGCCCAAAATGTCTATTGTTAATCTTGACATCTCACCAATAACCACATCCAATTTGCCCTGGCTCATAGATCTTACATTCCAGGTTCCAATGGTGTGTTGATCCTTAGAACATCGGATTCGCCGTTCACCACCAGCACCGTCGGCTGCTAGCCATCCTTTCGGCTTTGAGCTAGCTGTGTCATCACGTCTGGGGCTAGTTGAACTCATCCTCTGTTCCTCCCCAGTAGCATTTTGACCATCTTCCGACCTGGGGGTCTCATCTTCCGATGGTATACCGACATATCTCTGGTTGTACTGATCCATTGAGTTTTCACGGCAAGAATACTGGGGTGGGTTGCCATTACCTTCCCCAGGGATCGCATTTAGTCTGACATCTCTGTCATGACCTTCCCGTCTTGGGTGGCCCTTCACAGTTTAGCTCATGGCATCATTGAGGTGCTCAAGCTCCAGGACCACGACAAGGTAACGATCCTTTGCTGAAGAACTAGGACTATAAAAATCCTTTTAATGATATGGCTTCCAAACACATTTTATTCATTTATTTTCTATCCCGCCTTTCATTATTTTACAAATAACTCAAGGCAGCGAACATACCTAACACTCCTTCTTCCTCCTATTTTCCCCACAACAACAACCCTGTGAGGTGAGTTGGGCTGAGAGAAGGAGACTGGCCCAAGGTCGGCTTTCATGCCTAAGGCAGGACTAGAACTCTCGGTCTCCTGGTTTCTAGCCCATTGCCTTCACCACTAGGCCAAATTGGCTCTCTCACATGGGAGCATGTATAAAATACCTCTTTTCAAATCATTCCCAACTGTGTCTACATGTATGTGTATGTGTGTATGTATTTGTGTGTGTATGTATGTGTGTATGTATACCCCCACCCACTCACAACACAACACAACACAAACTTTGCAAAGAAGTAAAGTAGCTAGTAGATCTGTAGATCCAGCCATTTTAACTGAAAAAGGAATGATGCTACTTTCAGTTTAAACTGAAACCATGTATTAGGACACAGTTCAGATATGATTAGCAATTATAGAAGTAGTATTAGTTACAATAAGCAATGGCTTTCATTGATAAGGAGAACCTCTAATCTTGTCCAATCCAGAAGACAGATCAGAATCATCAAGTCACTGACATATTCAAGTAGTTTCTCTGGTCCCATTTCAGCCAATCAGGAAAAGGCTTGGATCGCAGGAGAACAAAAAAGAACCAAGAACCACAGAGTTAGTCAATAAAAGAGAGTCCCAGGTATCATTGTAGGTGTCATCTCCTTCAAAGCAAGCAAAATTGTATTGGGTCATTGTCCTTTAAATATCTGCAATCTGCAGTGCAACATCATTGTGAGCACACACATCAAAAGTTCGTGCATTTATTTGTTTTATTAAATTTATTATGGCCATCCACTCCAAAAGACTCCAGGCAGCTAAAGAAAAGGATAGCTGACATTATTCTGTGACAATGAGCATAATGCAAAAAAAAATGGTGATTTATTCACTGATTTATAGTAACATATGGCTGTGAGAGCTGGACCATAAGGAAGGCTGAGAGAAGGAAGATAGATGCTTTTGAACTGTGGTGTTGGAGGAAAATTCTGAGAGTGCCTTGGACTGCAAGAAGATCAAACCAGTCCATACTCCAGGAAATAAAGCCAGAGTGCTCACTTGAGGGAATGATATTAAAGGCAAAACTGAAATACTTTGGCCACATAATGAGAAGACAGGACACCCTGGAGAAGCTGCTGATGCTAGGGAGAGTGGAGGGCAAAAGGAAGAGGGGCCGACCAAGGGCATGGTGGATGGATGATATTCTAGAGGCGACGGACTCATCCCTGGGGGAGCTGGGGGTGTTGACGACCGACAGGGAGCTCTGGCGTGGGCTGGTCCATGAAGTCACGAAGAGTCGGAAGCGACTAAACGAATAAACAACAACAATAGGCTGCCCCAATCTGTTCTGACTCTGGGAGGCATATAAAATACAATAGGCATACTACAAAATACATGACAACAGAGATCAGGTTGAATCCTGTTTGTTTAATTGATGGGAGCGGAGCATGTTGACTCTGTCAGACCTGGTGGGTTATGATGCCATGGATTGAACCTGGAATCCTGGAATGTAATGCTTTTATCCTGCCACTGAATTATGACCAATCTGCTGGGCAGGATATTCATGATTCCTACTTTATAGGTATACACAAACAAAAGATCCAGCCCAGTTAGATATCAAATGGGCCTTCAGTTAGAAGTAAGCAAAATGTTTTCTTGTGAATAGTTCCATGCAACTACGTTCCCCTTTTTTCACTGATGTAACTACTGTTCCATTATTCATGTGGCCCTGGTGATAGCAGTAAACAATCTTGTTTCCTGATGCTATTTGTATTTATCATAATTTGTCTTAGGGCTGTTTCTGGGTTAAAGGGAAAAAAGGGCCTCAAATGTAGTTACATATGCTCCCACTTTTTTCCCCCATGCTGTTATTTTTCCTCATACCATTCCATTTTTAATCTTCAATGTCTAGTTAATTCCTGAATAAAATAAAAAATACAAATACAGGTAGTTACATATTATAATAAATGGTACTTTTAATAATGACCATACAGCCATTCCTCTCCTTTGCAAATTACAGGGTTTTTTTAACCACAAATTAGTTTATGAAATAAAAAGGACACTTTTGCACTGAAGTCTCTGTGCAACACTTATAGATTTGACTCAGAGCATATTTGCAGATCTGTTTCAGCATGTCAACATAGCCAATAACACAAACTGAACTTTGCAGATGCCTCCTAAGTGGAAAAACCTAATAAATTGAGGACTACTTTGTTGGATGATATAGATTGCAGTTTACTTAAAAGGAACCATCTTCCTGCTGGAAACTGTGTAATCTATTCAATCCTTCCTTAGGTGTTCATAAATATTTGTCTTCTGAACTCTGGATACTTTTATAACAGTTTCACTCCCAGCATTGATCTTAAAGGCAAATATAGTGACCTTTGGAGTTTTACTATTGATTGGTTTGTGTGTTCCTTAATGGATGGATTCACACCAAACCAGTCTATTTCCATGCATTAGAAACATCATTTAAATCAATGAAGTAGTTGTGAGATACTTAAAAAGAAAGAAAAGATGTTGAAATTCAGGAGTTTATCTCCCTTCATTTGATTTCATTCAAATGTATTTTCTGCTCTTCTCTTGTAACTTTGATTATATGTTTTCCCACATGAACAAGCCTAAAATTGCATTCCTCATCTATGGCCCTTTTCCAATGTCTCTCCCTCTGCAATAGTAACAGAGAAGGAATCTTCCTAGATTTAGTCTAGTATAAAATATCCTTTCCAAAGAAGGATGTTCACCAGACACTCGATCAAATGTCTTCAGCATTACAGAAACATCTTTTTTAACCATTCGCCCAAGCATTCTACTAAAACAGTTAGCTGACATCCATAACTTGCATGGGGTTCTCACCAATATTTAGCTCAGTTGTTGGCTTTCAGCATGTTTTCATTCCTCTGGTGCGTTTGTTGTGGATGGCCAGCAAACCAGTGCTCTACTCATTTGGCCATTGAGATAGTATTCAACTTAGGTATCCAGCTGGGAGGTTGAGAAAAGACGATGTATTGAATATGTTCTGTGTTCCTCCTTGAAGACTGGAAGTTGGATTGGTGGTAGTGGGGACATTAAAGTAGGAGAAGCAGACTTTAACCAGACCGGTTAGCATTACCATTCTGATATCTATGTTGATGCATTTCCACTGCTCCTTGGCCACATCCTTGTTAGTACTGTAGGCAGTGAGCAGTTGGGCAGAGAAATAGGTTCTGCTTACCAAATACTCATGCTGAATACATACAAATCTCAGGCATGGTGGGATGACAAACAGTCTTTTGACTTTGGCAGCACACTGCAGGACCACAAACATAAAGCATACCTGTCCTCTCCCTGATTAAGACATGTATTTAAAATTAGCACAGAGTAAAAGATTAATTTAAAATGCAAAGGTACAACAGCCAGAAACAAGAAAATCAACTATTCCTTTTTCATTCAGAAATTATGGAAAGGCTCACAAATGACTCCTCAAAACTGCCTAAGCTGGTTACTTCAGATTGGTTGTCGACTCATTGCATTTTTAGAAGTCTAGATTCCTCCAGGGCTAACTCTGACCCTGTAGAATCCGCTCTTGCTCAGACCTGACCCACTTAAGAAGCCAATATTTTGAAAATTCAAGGTTACCATACTCCTCCCCTATACCTGCTTTTATTTAATTGGTGCCTTGCAATTTTGGCTGCCAGTTTGCCCAGCTAAAATAAATGCAGGCTATTCTGTAAATAGACTCAGAGATCTAAGGCAACAATAATTTACAAGGTTTTGAATACCTTTTACTAAGCTTGCCGTCTTGCTATTATTTTCACATTCCAGATAGACATATAGATGATTGCATTCTGAACAGCATGGGAAGAAAAATATTTCGGAGAGGAGAACAGTGCAGTGATTAGTCATTCCTACATCCTGAGAAAAGTCTCAATTCTTCATTTCATTTCTCCTGCATGGCCTAGCATCAAAGAATCTCAGAAGACCAATCTTACTCCTGGGAGACTGTACACACCTAATAGGCAGTGAAATGTAAAAATGGAGATGCCCCCTGGTTGACCCTATGAAAAATGATGGGTTGTGTACCTTTCTGTACTGCAGCTAAAATCCCAAGTTCTTGGACTCACGTTTTAGAAAGTGCCTGCCTTGCAGAATGCTACAGTAATTTAGCTTAATAATTCTACTGAACCCCCACAGAAATTCAGATGTTTTTATGGGGACTGCTATAAATAAAAATACCTACTCAAATAAATTGTAAAAATATCCTGCTAGCTGCTGCAATCCACTCAACTGATATAGCCATAGTCACATGTCCCCAACCCTCCTTCTCTCAACAGTATTCCTTTAGGAATGGGCAACAGTATTCCTTTAGGAATGTGCTTGACTGTATTATATATATATATATAGAGAGAGAGAGATTTTTTGCAGGTCTCCTCAGACTGCATCAACATCTTCTGAACCCTGTATTGCTATACCGCATGCCCCCCCTGCTCCCCAATTAAACAATACTGGTAGGAAAATAGTACACTGCATACTCCTTCCACTATTACATTTTCTGAGTTTGTAGAAATATGCTTACGAGTAATATTGAAGCCCAATTTTTGGCACTACAAACATAGGTTGGTCTTATTTAACATTATCCTCAATGATATGGACTGCAGGATTTTTTATTTTGTTTTTGGTGGTGGTGGTGGGGATTGTTTGTTTTTTCTTTGTTCTTAGCAAGACCAATGAGTTCGGAAGTTGCAATAAGAGGACTGGAGTCTTAACTCTAAGATAAAAGTTCCACACAGGCATGGATCAATATTATTAAAATTCACATATGTAAATTTTGCACATGGACAATAGGATTAAAAATCAGAGGTCCACAATGTTTGGACAGAAAATTCTTCTTTTCAAGGAACTGTTACTTTTGGCCAAAGTCCCAACCTCTGTTTTGAAAGGCGTGGGTGGTTTACTAAAAGCCATTTTCATTATCCCTGAGACCTTTTTCTTTTCCACAACACAACTCCTTATGCTCCAGGTTTCCAAGACTGGCAATGGCACTCATAAAATAGCCGTGGGATATTATTTAGTTAAGAATCTCATTCACATGAGCTTCTGCAAAATACGTGGTTGAGATATGCCTGATGACATTATCCTACAAATGCCACAACTTTAATGGTTGGTTCCCTGATAAGGATAAGGATTCAGGTGATGGTTTTATAAACAACCATTTGCAAGTCCCTTTGTAATCAGTTTGCAAGGTAGTAAAAAAGAAAATGAGGACGATTCTGTCCTAATGTACTGTGTTGGGATTATGTTTGTTGTAGGCAAAAAAACATTCACTTGCTGATGTTTTTATAACCCCATCCCTTTCTTCTTAATAGATCTTGCTAAAAAGACTGAGAATAGGAAAAGCTATTGGAAAAGCTATTACTTTTGGTTTTAGCGAGAGGCCAAGAGAGTAACATACACACTTACATCAGTTGTTAGGTCACAAATACATAATTGCAGCACTTGTGTGATGACATCATTTTGGCATCATTGTGGTTTGCTAGAGATGCTGCTGCTGCTTCCATGGGAAACATTATCGTTAGATGCAGATGCACAGAAGTTACATCATAGATGGGTAGTAAACAAAATCAATTTAGCCAAGGCCCAGCCTTCATTTTATTATTGTACACACTGGCAGCTATATAATAAGAGAACTGATTTGAATATTCAATAATATTATTGAAGTTCTGCTACTTTCAATGTTTCTGAGTACTGTAAGCTATGTCCCTCAGATAAATCAGGTATGCCCTTTTAGGAAATGAATACTAAAAGCCAGTTTGGTCTAGTGGTTAAGGCAACAGGCTATAAACCAGGAGACTGAGAGTTCTAGTCCCGCCTTAGGCCTGAAAGCCGGCTGGGTGACCTTGGGCCAGTCCCTCTTTCTCAGCCCAGCTCACCTCACAGGGCTGTTGTTGTGGGGAAAATAGGAGGAGGAAGGAATATTAGGTATGTTTGCCGCCTTATGTTATTTATAAAAATAATAAAGGAGGAATAGAAAATAAATACTAAGGACAGAACTTTTCTTCTTCTGGATCTTAGTAGGTAAGTCCATTCTGCAATTTCTCTCCATTCTAATTTGTAGAGACACAGCTTAGCAACAGTTTTTTTCACCAGCATGGAAAAAGCTATATTGCTGTGTCTTAACTATAAGTAAACATGGAGAAATGGATGAAGAAATTTTAAGGCATGCAAATGATGGTAGGAGGGTAATGCATAGTATGCAATCAGTTATTAGAAATACTCTCAGAAAAAGAATCTACCTACACATCCCAGTCATCACAGGCTGTGTATAACAGTGTGCTTCTGACTACTTTATTATATTGAAATTAGGGTTAGGTGTATCAGGAGAAACATAAAAATAAGTTGAATGCTACAAGAATAGGCAATATTACAAAACAACTTAAGAAGCATGTGTGTGGTAAGGCAATAAGAGATATTTTTAGAAATAATGGGGTGTTCAATGAATGTGTATTGAAGACTATTGAATGAGTGACCAGTATGAAAAAGGTGGTTTGATCATGATGAGAGAATGAATATCCAGTCATAAAATAAATATATGAAGGAGAAGGGGTTGAAAGAGAGGGGAAGACCAAGAAAGTAGTGGTGGATGGAACTGACAGATTCTCAAAATGAGAGGCAGTATATGGATTGATGTATGAATATGGTGGGAAGCAAGGATAGAAAGACATGAAAAGGTATGGTGAATGGTGCTAAATTTCCTCTCCTTTCCTCTTATTGCCTGAAGTTAATGTCTTCCTTACTACTTCTTTTCTTTCTATGCATTCTAAAACATTTTTTTACTCTGAAAAGAAATCACATTATGGATATATGTACAAATAACATTTTGACAAATTGTTTAGACTTAAAATGTGGTAAGGTAGACATGCATTGCTTGGAATCCCAACCCCCCACCCTTCATTCTCTTTGTGACAATTACCCCAAAGATTAATAAACAAACAATAAATGGGTACCTTTTTCTTGAATCTAAATCCTTTATTACAATACAGAGAGACAGCATTTCCCCCCTCTCCTCCCAAAGGTCCTTATCTAGCCAAATTGTTACCTTTTTAAAGTTTAGTCATTCTGTATTTGGCAGAGCTAAGACAATAAAATTGTTCTTATCAACCATTGAAAGCCACTTCTAATAACTTAGGCTGACTTCTAAGAGAATTAAATTCAATCCTTACTTTAAGGATGAACAATTTAGGAATAATAACTGAGCTTAGACTGTCTCCTAATAGACTTAAACTCAATCCTTATTTTAAGGGTGAACCATTTAGGAATAAATGTATTTTTTTAACTAAGCATTTCACAAGAAAATAAGTGGATGGTTTGATCACAGATGTGGATTAGACACATTTTCAGTCATGGTGAAGAAGCCCTAGCCCACAAACCTGAGAAAGCGTGTGCACTCACACACAGAGACACACTTTTTAAATGATGCTTTAAAAAACTTATTTCAAATATAGCAGGATTAGAACCATAGAGCTGGAAGGAGCTATTTAGGACACTGAGTCCAACCTCTTGTTCAGTGTAGAAATCCTAATTAAATCTTCCCCATGAAATGGCTATCCAGTCTCTGCTTGAATACATCCAGTGAAAGAGACCACAGAACTATTGCAATCATTGGATTTTGCTATCTAATTGCTATTGGGTTTCCCCCCCCACCCCTATCATTCAGCTTGAATCTGCCTTCCTGGAATGTAAGATCACCATTCAGTATCCTAAACTCTAGGATGATTCAGAATATTTCTTGACTTCGTTCTGTATGACATCTTTCAAAAGTGCTATCAAATATCCCTTTAGTTGTCTTTTCTCAGCATTATACATATACAGTTCCCTCACGCTCTCCTTGTAAGATTTGGTTTCCGGTCATATGAACATCCTTGTCATCTTTTGGTGAATGACCAAGGAAGAAGACAGGGAAACTATTATATCCTGTGATTTGTAAGCTATATGATTATTGATACAGACTTGGATCAAATCGCTCCTATGCAGACTTCCTGTGCGTATGGATCCCTGATTTTCAGGGGAACTTCAGTAGATGAAGTGGCATATCAAATGCCTAGAGCGCTGATGGAGGAAGACAAGAGAGCAAGTCTGATCAAGCACAAGTAAGAGCCTGCATTTAGGATTACCTTACAGTGATAAGGATGGCCAAAATGAATTATTTCTCTGTCCTTATGGCATCCACAGATGGCTGCCAGTGACCCCTGTATCGGGCAGCTCGGTCCCTTCTGGGCAAAGGGAAGTTATGGGGATCCTTGCAGGATTATACTATGAGGATTATACTATGCACCTATCAGATAAAGTCGCTCAGGTCTGCTTGAAGTTAGACTCCAGCTATGCTGATCCTGTGGAGGTGACTGAGTTCTTGTCCAGCCTTGTCCTGTTATCTGGGCTGTGTTTGAGCCAGTTACTCCTCAGAAAGTAGACAGTGTCTTGGGTGTTGAGTTCTGCCATCTGTGTGTTAGTTCCATGACACCCCCCTCCCCCATTGGTCAAGACTTACCAAGAGATGACATGTAACTGGGTCCAGAAAGTGGTGAATGCCACTTAGTAGGGAGGATGGTCCCACCTACTTTAAAGGAGGCTGTGGTCCACACATTCCTTAAGAGATCATCCCTGGACCCAGCTATGCCAAACAAATTTCATCCAGTCTCCAACTTTCCATTTTTAGGCTTGCAGGTCCAATGGACTCTGGAAGAAGTGGTTATCTCGATCTGTTGTTTCATGCTGAGTTATAATACCAAGTTGGCATCTATCATGCTTGTGGATGACCTCTGGCAAGCTTGAGAAATGAAATCCTTGATCTCTCAATGGCTTTTGATACCATTGATCATGGAATCCTTCTGGTCCAGTTGAGGAGACTGGGAGTGAGAGGCACAATTCTCTAGTGGTTCTCCTCCTTTCTCCAGGGTTGGTTCCAGTCAGGGTTGGTAGGGCATGAAGTCTAGCTCTAGGCTTCAGGTTTATGTGTTGCTACACTCTCTCCCTGCCCCTATTTAATTTATACATGAAACCACTGGTATCAGCACAGAGGTTACTAACATCAGTATACTGATGATATTCAGTTATCCATCTCTGCCCCTACTGTCCAAGTGATGCTGTCATTTGATGTTGTACAAATAAACCTTCTGTGCCAGTTGCACCTATTCCTACATGGTCACTCATGCACTAATCACCTCCAGATTAAACTATTGCAACATTCTGTACATGGAGCTGTCCTTGAAGAGTATTCAGAAGCTACAGCTGGTCCAGAATGCAGCAGCATGTGCAGTATTGGGTACATTGCAGAATGCCCATGTAACACCATTGCTATGTGAACTGAACTGGCTTCCAGTAGGCTTCTGAGTGTAGTGCAAGGTGTTGGTTGTCACTTTTAAGTCCTACATGGCATGAGGCCACATTACTTGGGGACACCCTAGCCCCTGGTGGTTTCTGCCTATAACACTAGATGCAGCAGAGTGGGCATGCTCCAAGCTCCTCAGTGAACGGTGCCTTCTCTATTATAGTCCCTCCCCACAGAGACTCAGATGGCCCTGACCCTGTTGACCTTCTGGAAGTCAATGAAGAACTGGATTTTTGCCCAGGCACTGGGGCCGGGATGTTAATGGAGCCCAGCGTGGGTTCATAAGATGTTTGTTACGTTCTTTTCATCAATTTTTGTATTATGTTTTTTTTTATTGTTTGCAGTTTCCATTGGTAAATAGGCAGCTGTATAGATTTATTAAATCAAGCAAGCAAGCCTTTTTGCAATGACATATTTCACTGGTATAGGTACATATTTTTCCTGCATCTCTACATAGGACATTGTTTGTTTTGTTTGTTTGTTTGTCCAATTTATGTAGCTGCCCTTTTCATATATATGACTCTGGGCAGCTTACAAACAAAACAAATATAAAACAAGAAAAAACAATACAACAATTTAAAAACAAGAAAAAAGCATATGAAAGCATATAAAAAACCAGCACAGAATACATAAAACTCACAACTGAGGTAATCACATCCACCAAAACACTCAGTACAGCCACTGGCCAGCCCCACCACACTCCCAGGGCTCCATGCCCATTGGCACAACCATGTTTTCAGGGCCTTGCCAAAGGCCAGCAGGGTCAGGGCCAATCTGATCTCTGTGGGGCAGATGTTCCACAGGGCAAGTGCCATAGCAGAAAGCAGCCTCTTCCTGGGCCCCACCAGATTACACTCTCTGGCTGAGAGGACCCCCAGCATGTCCATCCTGCCAGACCTGATGGGATGGGTGGGTGAAATTGGGGTCTTTCAGAGATCATCCAAAAGTGCAACTGATGCCATTTTGGTCCCATACCCAGGTCTGAATCAAGGGGGTTCAGATAATCCACTTCATCCAGGATCTCTGATGCTGCTGCATGATGACCTTCTCAAAAGAAAGAAACATTTCAAAACATTTTCAACATTTTCAAAAGAAAATTGTCCAGAGCAGCTGGGTCTAGCAATGGCTTAATATTGAATATTGTATAAATATACAACCCAAATTCACAGATAAACTAAAAATCTCTATGCATGATTCTTACATGTTATGTTCATTCCTACAGAGAAACGCTAGAGTAAATTCTCTCCCAGCCTTAAAAAATGAACTGTTAATTTATTTCCCAAACTGAAATGAAAGGACAGCATGAACAAAGTTCCTTACCAAAATCTTAGGAATCTTTAAAATAGTAAAGTGGTCATTGTTTTGGCTACCAGTCAAAACCACGTCAAACAGGATTTGAAACCTCAGCTTCTTTCCAAATATGGTTATATTCCTGCACTTGCCAGTTTCTTCCAATCACAAAATAATTATCGCAATTTTGTAACCACAGTGCCTAAGAAAAGGAGAAAGCAACAAGGTACTCTTAAGAACAAACAGTAACAGTGAAAATGAACAGTGAATTTTAGGTATTTGGGGTGTTTATCTTACACTGAAAACATCTACTACTCCTTCTGAGCATTCTTGCATTTTTTTAAACTAATTCAGCAACATATCTTTGCTATGTGTGAATTATGAAAGCAGCATGATAACCTAATCATAATAATTCAAACATTTCTTTAAAATATGGCATTTGCAATAGCCAGCCGCACATTGCTTCCAGATGTCCATTAAAAAGCCAGGACTCTTTATTTACTAAACCCCAGAAGCCCAATTATCAGTTTTACACAACAGTAACGGTTGTGCTGATTTTGAAGAATTTATTGCAGTTGCAAAAAACACTACAGAGATCAATATAATTCATTTGAAAGGACACAGAACAACTCAGTCCAATTACAAGATTTAGCATTCTTTCTGCACCAAAACGGTGACTTGCTGTCTTGTACAGCAATTTTTCATGGGCAGAAAATCATTCCTATTCATTTTAATTGCACCTGCAAATTTGAAGGGGACTAGCTGTTAAAAGTGGTAGGGCAGAAAAAGACCGGAGGTTCTACCTATTGCAGACTGATATCTACCTGGGGAAATCAGCTGATCTTCATAAACTATGGACCTGCTGAGCAAATCAGTCCATGCTAGAACACAAGCTTCTCCCTTGCTTTTCTTGGAAAAAAGGGCTTGTGCGCCCTCATCGTCTCTCTATTTTCTCCGGCATAACAGTTCTGCTATCACCAACCTGCAGGACAAAACAAGCCATTAAAACCTACTTATTCTAATAACTCCTGAAATATGAGCACTCCATTAAACCAAGAATGGACTAATTGTACATTTTTATTGCCAGCCCTGGGAATAGCAGTGCTCAGAACTGAATGGCAGATGAGCTTTTTTCTTCAACACTTTCTGTGTTTTCTGTGGTTTAAAACTGGGCTACCGGAAACTAGTTGGATGTTCTTCTGCCTCGGAAGGAAAAGGGAAAGGAGGAAGGTAGAGGGCAAAGAACTGCCTCCGTTATGTGCTATGGATATTGTCCCCAGGCAGTCACAATCGTTTCTAAAGGATTACTGGATAAAATCCAATTAAATTGGAAGCAGAGAGAGAAAAGCCACAAATGAGTTGAAAAATGCCTCTAAATCTAAGCTGTTAAAGGAGATTCTCCTACAGCATGAGGGTGATGTTTATTATTACTTCATATGTAGCAACCAGGTGAATTTAGACCTTACTAAAATTTGTTGAAGTTCACAAGTTCAGTTGTGATTTAATTTATGGCTCACCTGATCCATAAAGTTCCAGGCAGGTTGCAACATTTCCTTATTTCATTAATCCGCCCACCACTCCTGAAATGGGCCATTAGTCTTCCCATTATGGAGAACTGAGGCAGAAACACTGTGACTTTCCTAATAACATTGAGGAAATCCATGGCTGATTCCAAGTGTCCTGTTCACTTTTCCAGTTGCCTATCATCGTTTCTCAATATCCCACAAACCTCAGAAATCAATCTTCACATGCAGGAAAATCATGCAGACCATTCAGTGATTTCAGGACTGCCTGCATATGTATCTGGGACCAAATGTCAGCATTAGAATTCTGAATAGCTTTGAAAATACATGAAAATAGCTATTTCCTTTATTATTTTTTAGACACACAGTAATGATGCCAACTGTCTGATGCTGGATACCTGCAAAAGACTCTGTGGCATCTTCCTGTAACATGTTCCCAGATGATATACCACATCTAAACATCCATAGATGTTTAAATGAAGTGCATCATCTGGCAACACATTCCAGCCCTCTGCTCACAGAAAGGCTACCATATCTGCATGAAAATTCCAGATGATCACTTGGGCTGCCTTCTAGTGGTCAACTGGGCCTTTGCAAGCCAGTAAGGTTGCCTTGTTTCACAGTGGAGCCTGGCATCATGAACTTTCTTGCTTGCCACTGACGTACCTACTCAGATGTCATAAAAGACTATAATTAGGCAGATTGACGTTATGGGTGTTGCAGAATGCTGGGAAAGCCTTTAGCCCAGGAAAGATCAGAAAAGTCACACACCAGGCATTTCTATAAAAATAATTTATTTACAAAAAGCAAAACAAAAGCAAAACATATTTAAAGGACTTAGCTCTCATTGAGAGCTACCTAGCTTGGCTACATATCGGCACAGAGAAAAAAAAGAGGAAGTAAGAAACAAGTCCGGGCAGGTTCCTCCCCCCAGGCGATTTGCATCAAGCACGTGAAAGGAGACAATCAAATACAACCTCTTCACCCGGCCAAAATGATTAGGTACAATAGCAGTCTTAATCGTTAGTAGGAAAATCTCAACACTCCCCTTTTTACACTATAGATTAAGATGCAAACCAATCTTCTCTGACAACTTTATATGTCTTTCCATTCACATTACTTTACCATTATCTCCCCTTTGGTTTAACAGAAAGCTACCATTCTTCTTCCTGTGTTTTTCCAAACCTAGGTTGTTATAATTCCAAGACTTTTTAATGTGAAATGGCTTTTCATGCTTCAAAATCAAGCCTTTGTTTTTCTGTTGATGTGAACAGCAGCAAATCATCAACATAAATGCACAGATACATACAGCCTTGTTTGTCCTTCTTCATATATACACAGGGATCTGCTTTTCCTTTTTCAAAACCAAAATTCTGCAGCTTTTTCATCTACTTTTTGGTTCCAGGATCTAGCAGCTTGTTTTAACCCATAGATTGACTTCTGCAGTTCACAGACTAGATTCTCCCCTTTTTCATAGCCAGGGGGTTGCTGCATGTATAATCTGTGGTCTAAATCACCATAGAGAAATGCAGTCTGAATGTCATAGTGGTTAACTGACATTCCTTTTAGTGCAGCAACTTTTAACAGTAATCTAATTGATTCACCTTTAGTAACTGGTGCAAAAGTCTTGTCAAAGTCTAAATCTTTCCTTTGAGTGAACCCTTTTGCAACCAACCTTGCTTTATATTTTTGGATTTTGCCATCAGCATCCCTTTTCAGTTTGAAAACCCACCTACAACTCAGACAGCGTTCATTGGGAGGTAGATTTACCAGTTTCCATGTTTTATTTTCTTTCAAGGATGCTAATTCCTGTTGCATGGCAGAATGCCAATTTTGTGCAATCTCAGGTGGTAAAGCATTCACTTGTTCTAAAGACTCAGGTTCTGTGAATATGTGAAAAGCCTTTACTGTTTCAGCCTGAAAACGTGATGGAGGAACGCCTTTATTACTCCTCTGAGATCTGCGAGGTAATACAGGGCTTAAATTTTGACTCCTATCACTTTCCTGAGAAGCATCTGTCTCATCAGACAGATCTTCAGTTTGCTTTTCTGGTTTAATGTCCTCATCAGGCAAAAGATCACCATCAGCAAGTCCTTGCTGTTCTCTTGTGGTGGTCAGTTCAACTGGAGAGCTAGAATTTAATCTCCCCCAGTTTTGTTCAGCAAAAGAAGTGCTTTTGCTAATTATTAATTTCTCTCCCATTATGAACCTGTAGCTCCTTTGGCTTTGTTCATAGCAAACAAAGATGGCTTTCTTTGTTGTGGGGCCTCCTTTCCTTCTCTGCTGTTTTGGAATGTGAACCCATGCAGTGCTACCAAACACTCTAAGATGGTTTACCTTTGGTTTCACACCATAAAACAAATGGAATGGAGTGTCCTGAATCACAAAGTTATACAATCTGTTTTGTACATAAGTGGCAGTAGATATGGCCTCTCCCCAGTACTTAAAAGATAATTGTGAATCTTTAATCATGCATTCCATTGCATTTTGCAAGGTTCTGCCCTTTCTTTCAGCAACACCATTTTGCTGAGGGGTGTAAGGGTTAGAAAGAATTTGTTCTATCCCCTTTTTCCACTAGGAACCTTCTGAATTTGTGAGAAAGGTATTCTCCTCCTCTATCACATTGGAGTGCAGATACAGGCCTAGGGAATTTTCCATTTGCCCATGTCACAAAACTTTTAAATTTCTCAAATGCCTCATCTTTATGTTTTAAGATGTAGATAAATGTGTATCTTGAGAAATCATCAATGATGGTCATTGCATACCTTGCTTGTCCAAGACTTGGAGCAAAAGGACCAATAATGTCAGAGTGTACAATTTCCAAAGGTCTAGTTGTAACTCTGTCACTGTGCTTACTCACAGGAGCTTTTAGTGTTTTGCATTCTTTGCAAACTACACAATCTAAGTATTTATCACAGGGTTTTATCTTTAGGTCAGCACACAGCTGTGGCATTTGTGCTATATACTTGAAATTAGCATGACCAAATCTCCTGTGCATCAGGTGTACACATTGGTCATGATATGGAGTGTTGCCAACTGCAGCCTTGCAGCTTGGCTTCCTTGCATTTTGCACAATGTACAAGGAGTCTTTTAACATACCAGTAGCACACAATTTCCCATTTTTACGTATCTCACAACCATTTTTCTTAAATGTTATGATATACCCTGTTGCAGCCAATTGTGCCACAGATAAAAGGCTTGATTGTAAATTTGGCACATACAACACACCTTTTACAGTTTCTCCCAAGCAGGATAAATACAAGTCACCTTGTCCCATAATTTTGGTCACAGACCCATCAGCCAAAGATACACTTTGTCTTTCAGTTTTAGACAGTGACACAAAAGAGCGTTTACAATTACATAAATGACAACTGGCCCCAGAATCTAACACCCATACATCAGAATTACCCTTCTCAGCAACCTGTGCAATTTGGGTTGTCTGAAGAGCCTTCTTCTGTGTTGCCCTTGTGTTCTTCTTCTCTGTCTTTCTACTCTTGGGTCTCATGGCACAGTCTCTTTGCAGATGTCCAGCTGAACCACAAGTGAAGCATCGCTGGCTGGCTAGCGCTGTGGCCTCAGGTTCCTTTCCCTTCTTTTCCCTCATTTTCTGGTATTGCAGCTTTCCAGAAGAGATGGGGGGGGGGATCTTTCCTCTCTCTTCTCCCATTCAGCGAGTAAGCGCTATGTAACATACGATGGGGTGAGGTCTGCTTCAGGCATAGCCTCCAGGGTACAAATCAGTGTGTCCCATGTTTCATTTAGCGAGGACAGGAGGATATATGATTTTGTGAGAGGTGTAAATTCCATTCCTCTCTCCTGCAACTCAACAAACAGCTGCTGAATATAATGCAGGTGCTCAGGAAGGCTATCTCCTTCTGCAAGGTAGGCTCTGTACAGCTTTTTTGTCAGGGTAACTTTACTCCCTGCTGTTGCCTTTACATATAAGTCTCTCAAAGCGTCCCAAAGTTGCTTTGCAGACTGCATGCCTCGCACGTGGACTAGCTGATTGTCCTCAACTCCCAAGATAATGGTGGCTCTAGCCCGCTCATCCTGTCTCAGCCATTCAGCGCTGGGATTTTGGGGGCTTTGCTCATCAATTGGCAGCCAAAGATTCTCTCTGCGAAGATTCATCTCCATCTTCAGGGCCCAATTCAAATAGTTGGTCTCTGATAGGCGCTCCAGAGGCATCGCTGAGGGCTGGGAGGTAGCCATGGCTTCTTCCTTCTTTTGCAAGTCACCTCAGCTAGCTTCTTTGTCCTGTAGACCAGCAGTTGCTGGAAAATCTCCAGGTGGCTCCAAAGAAAATCTTCACAGGTCTTTGCTACCTGCCTTTAAATAGTGCATGAGGTGTGGAGCTGATCTCTCTTGGTTTTACTGGGCTGTTTACTGGGCACATAACCTGTTGCAGAATGCTGAGAAAGCCTTTAGCCCAGGAGAGATCAGAAAAGTCACACACCAGGCATTTCTATAAAAATAATTTATTTACAAAAAGCAAAACAAAAGCAAAACATATTTAAAGGACTTAGCTCTCATTGAGAGCTACCTAGCTTGGCTACATATCGGCACAGAGAAAAAAAAGAGGAAGTAAGAAACAAGTCCGGGCAGGTTCCTCCCCCCCAGGCGATTTGCATCAAGCATGTGAAAGGAGACAATCAAATACAACCTCTTCACCCGGCCAAAATGATTAGGTACAATAGCAGTCTTAATCGTTAGTAGGAAAATCTCAACAATGGGAAACTACGGAGACTTAGAACTGCATGGCTGTGAGGTACTGGATCAGTGTTTGTTAAATGAAACTGTATGAATATTGCTTGCAGGCCATACTCTGATTGCATTAGTGAAACATTTAAGTTAAAAAAAAAAAAGTAGGAAAATCCCTCTGCTGCCTCCCTTCCTGACTGGATAGTTGGAATAGAGCATAACTATTCTCTATATAAAACTATTATTATTATTATTATTATTATTATTATTATTATTATTATTATTCTCTATATAAAACTATTAGTTTCTTAGAAGGACCCAGCTCTGCCTGCAAAGCATAAAGAACTTTTAGCCATCGAGGTTTTTATTATATTTATTGTATTATGTATTATAGTGTTTTATAGTGTTTTTATAGTTTTATATTTTATTTATGTTTTATTGTAAACCGCCCAGAGTCCCTCTTGGGAGATGGGCGATGATAAATTTGATTAATAAATAAATAAATAAATAAATAAATAAATAACTCTCGATAAGCACCATTTCCTTCAAGTCACTATTTTGCTCCGAACCCTGACCGGCTCTTTGTCTTTCAAGTTACATACAATTTTCACATATAGCTCACATACAGAGTTTGCTGATCTGGAGGTATATAAAGAAAATGGAGAAAAAGTTTAAAAGGGAGGAAAAAAAGTGAGCAGCAGAGCATTTTCAGAATCTAATTATGAAGAGTCATTGACTACAGAACATTATATGAATATTTTTGTGAATGCAATATACAATAAAATATGGTAACAGGGAGACTACCCTAAAAAGGTACTATACAAATAAATATGTGTGACAGATGGCTTATTTGTAATCTGCCTTCCAATATCCCTTAAGTACCTCATTTTCTGCAAATGCTGCTTCTTTCTTACAGAGCCATCCTTCCTTCCAAGTTAAGTTACAAGAAACTGGATTACCTTTCCACAAAGGGAAACCGCAGTACATTACATTCCATGTAGTGTGACCGAACTAAAAGAAGAGAATGCTAGAGATGATTGAGCAATTTGCAGAGAGAAATCCCATCTGTGTACTTTTACTGGTAGTGTGGATTTGAACTGGTGCCAGCTGCAGCTCGGAGATATTATTGACTCTGGCGCTTTTCTCCAACCAAAGCAATATGAAAGTGTCCTTAACTGTAGAAGCAAAGGTTTATTACTACCCATGGTTTGCGCATGCTGCCTTTGCCATCATGAGCTCAAGGCAGTATAGAGGGCGTTTACAACAGCCCTGTAAAGTGGATCGTGGGCTCTTCTGTGTGCAGCAATTGCTCTGCTTCTGTATCAGGAGCAGAGGCATGTGCAGGGGAGATCCAGGGAAGGCAAATGACAAAAGCAGTGTCACACACCCATACAAAAGTGGCAGAGGTTGCATCACAACAGCACAGCATTGCCTTCATGATTTTGACGAAAGCAATGGATCCTGCCTATGCCTCTGATCAGGAGTCTACCTCCCCCAAATTTGGAATGGCTCAGAATTGTTGATCCTTATTTGTTATTTACAATGCCTTCCTCTAGCACGGAACATTTTTAAAAGTCATTAAATGGTGGTGGTAGTGGTGGTGAAGCTATAAACCAGTTTTCCAAGAAGTGCAGTGTAGTCTATTTAAGACTCTTTCTTAAATAGAGGAAAAGAGGAATAGAGAAAATCAATAGTTCTACTGATGCTTTCACTGTAAGCTTCTCCTGTCATTACCATCCTTCACAGAATAAAATAAGCCAAAATACATCAGGGTAATTGCAATAAGATGTGTAACTCCAGAAGGGTATCTACTTTTCACAGTGGAAGACTGCAGAAGAGACCAGATAGCACTGCCAAGGAGGGAGCTATCTCTAGGCCATCTTGTTTCACTCCCAACCTTTCTACAGTCACCACCATCAATTACAGAATAACAAAATGTATTAAAATATATATCTCAAGCAGAAATTGTCAGCAGAATTGGACAAAGCTTCATTCTACAACAGAACCTGCAAAGATAGTTGTTTTATATATTTGGAAGTTTGGAGTGTTTGTGCGTGTGTGTGCGCACACGCACATACTGCAAATTATATCAACCAAGTTCCCAGGGCCAGGAATAAATACAAAAACATTGCACACTCTGAGGAATTTGAAGGACTGGCATTTATTTAGACCATGTAGCAGCCATGGGGAATCTGTGGCCCTTTAGAAATTGCCTTAGTTGCTAAACTACAAATCCCAGCCAGTCTGAGCCATGGGAAATGATAGGCATTATAATTCAGGCAGTGTCAGGGGACACACTGGTTGCCAGCCCTTTCTTACAGGGAAACCTTATGTGTGTCTACTTGTACAACATCAACCACTTCCTTCCCCCAAACAATGGGCTAAATTTTGTGTGCTAGCGGCATATGATGGAGGAGAGCTGGGTCTGTCATTTTTGTATCGTTTGATACCACTCTTTAAGTTAAGGTAAGTCTTAAATTAAGTAGTATCTTTTCCAGGTTCACACAGAAGCTTGAAAAATGTCAGACGCCTTTCATGAATAGCAGAGAACTGCTTTACTCACACTTACCTGAAGTCCAAATTGCTTCTTCCAAATAATTTTTGAGCCCTGCACAGAGCTATTAGATGCATTTGGCAATAGATCCCAATGAAAACAAAGCAGTTGTTATAAGAATTAAAATGTAGGGAAAAGTAGAATAACCAACATTTGTTCCTAGAGAAGAATGTGTACATACAGAGGAGCAAGCTAGCTGAAGTCAACTCTGAAATCAGACAAGGAGCCAAAAACAGCAACCAGAGATAAGAAACTTAACAGCAAGTCATGTTTGACCCAACAAGCTAACAAGTCAGTGAAAGCACAGCTGAGGAGACACATGATGATGAAACGCAGCTGGCAAAGGAACAAAGGATGTGCTGCACAGGTTTCTACTGGAACACACAGACACCCATTGGTGGACATAAATATCATCTATGGAGCCCTCCCATCTTCCCCAAGCCTTTACATAACTTGATCAGTTTTGTAGCAGGGCAAATGAGTACAAGTGTAAGTGCATGTTGTGCATAAGTAATTGTGGAATCCTTGGTGCTACAGTGCACTGAAGATGTTGCCTAGCTGGGCAATGAAACATCTGCAAGAAAACAACCAAGCTCAGAGAGCACCAAGAACCCATAGTTCAACCCTGAGCTACAGATGTTCTCTTCGATTGATAATTAATAAAGCCTTTGAAGGTTAACATTGAGCATTTCATTACTCAATTTCAAAACTATTAGGAAAATGTATCTTTGTCCCTAAAGTACTTATGCAAAAATGATTATTTATAGATAAACATATTGGGGGGATATTCTATGGTATATTAGTATTTTTTGGTTAGAATATTTTAACATATGCCTGAAGATGTGTGTTTCCATGTTATTAAAGTAATTAAGGGCTATCAGGATTGGAATTAATCAGGATTATCAAGATTTAACAAATTGTTATAGATTAATACAGTGTGATTGTTTTATTCTTTTCAAACCCCAGCAGCCAGATGATGTGATCTTTTGTTCAAAGCAATTACATGGACGTCAGACTATATCTTTCTGTTGTAAAAAGCATTGAATGCAAATCTCCAATGCAGCAATGTGCTCAGCAAGCCACAAATAAGCAAAAATTATGCAAGAAGCAATATCATGGTGGGAATCCTGCTCTTAAAGACCTGCATCCTGACGCTGATGCAAGTATGTCACAGAATTTGCATCAGGACATCATTTGCTACCGCCTCAATAGATATATCCAATAGTAAGTCCAGTTTGTTGGATTTTGTAAAGGCTTCACACATTTTTACCAACATTTTTACTAACAAGCAATTTTATTTGAGATATTTTTCATAGTTTTATAAATCATCTTCCTTAAAATAGCTTTTGATCTTCCGTGATTTTCTGCCCTGGGATAGATAGATCATTGCTAGTTTTATGTGCTCTTAACAGGATTTCTTTGTTCATGTCACTTGGTATGCTTCTCAGCCACAAAAACCTCTAAATTTGAGGAAACAACAACTTGATATAAAGGACTGCACAAAATACTGTACATCAATACTTTAATTGATCAATGCTTACTGCTGAGCCAGGTACACCTATATTTTGTGATCTGCTCAAACTATAGCTTCAAGAATTCTTGGAGAAAATGGATCTTTTAAGATACTTGCATGGCCTAGGTGCATATTACCTTCAGGAATGACTGCTCTCTTACACTTCATCCTGCATTCTCAGATCTCCAACAAGGCATCTTTTGCAGTGACATCATAGATACTGTACATCTAACACCAAGAATAAAATCTGCTTTTTCCTGGTGGAGCAAATTAGTGCAGGAACTGAGATAAGCCCCTTCCTAATTACAGTGCTTAAATTTCACATCCATTTTTTTAAAAAAATGCTTCTGTGGCAGGCTATAAATGAAATACATACATTATATGTATATATGTGCGTGTGTGTGTGTGTACAGATATACACACATGTATATGTATATATGTAGAGAGCCCGATTGGTGTAGTGGTTGAGGCTATAAACCAGGAGATTGTGAGTTCTAGTGCTGCCTTAGGCACAAAGCCAGCTGGGTGACCACCACTTCTGAAAATGCCATCAAGAAAACTGCAGGGACTAGTCTGGGCAACCACCAGGAGTCAGTATTGACTTGAAGGCACAAAAACAAAAAATTAAATATATATTTTTAAAAATTTTATGCTACTGAGGCAACATATAAGTTAAATACATGTATAAATACACTCATACATAGTGTCCAAGATGTGTTAAGGATCATTTAATGTAATACATCAACTAAACCCTTGTGAAACTAGACAAAATGATGCAACTGAGACCAAAAATAGTGATGGTGAGCATATGTATGACAATGGCCACAGATAAGGAGGTTTAATCTATTTATACCATTTTGTATTTCTGTTGAAAATCCAAACTCAGGCTTGCTTATTTATTTGTTTGTTTGTTTGTTTGTCAAATTTATCACCGCCTGTCTCCCCCTCAAGGAGGGACTCTGGGTGGTTTACAGTAAAAAACAATATAATATAATATAATATAATATAATATAATATAATATAATATAATATAATATAATATAATATAATATAATATAATATAATATAATATAATATAATATATAATACTGTACAATAATATAATATAAATAAACAATAAAATATAAAATATAAGTATACTAAAATGTAATAGAATCCAGATGGCAAGATTCTCTCTCAATCTGTAAGCAAAACAGGGCAATTCTAAGGAGCTAGCCATCCCCAGGAGGAGCTGTTCTCCTTCCCAGGCATGATGACAAAACCAGGTTTTTAAGTTTTTGTGGAAGTCCAGGAGTGATGGGGCCTGTCTCAATTCCAGGGGAGAATGTTCCAAAGAGCAGGAGCTTCTGCAGAGAAGGCACGCTTCCATGACCCCACCAGATGGAACTCTCTAGCAGATGGGATCCACAGCATGACCTCTCTGCATGCCCAGGTGGGATGGGTAGATGTCATGGGGATGAGACGGGCCCTCAGGTAGCCTGGCTCTATGCCATGTAGGGCTTTAAAGGTCATAACTAACACCTTGAATTGGACCCAGCAGCAAACTGGAACCCAGTGCAGTTCGCGCAGTAAAGGTGTTACACGTGCCACCCTTGGGGCACCTAGAATTATTCACACAACTGTGTTCTGGACCAGCTATAGCTTCTGGATACTCTTCAAGGGTAGCCCCATGTAGACCACATTACAATAGTCCATGTGGGAGATAACAAGGGAATGAGTGACTGTTCGAAGGGCCTCTCGTTCCAGGAAAGGGCGTAACTGGTGCACAACACGAAGTTGTGCAAAGGCCCTCCTGGCCATGACTGCCACCTGCTCTTTGAAAAGAAGTCATGAGTCCAGGAGGACCCCCAAGTTATGCACCGGATCTGTCTGGGGCAGCACCACCCCATCCAGAACTAGGCAATTTCCAAGAAACCAAGGAGCCATTAATCCACAGCCACTCTGTCTTAGCAGGGTTCAGCCAAAGTCTGTTGTTCCCCATCCAGGCCCCCATATACTAAGGTAAAGGTAAAGGTTTCCCTTGAGGTAAAGTCCAGTCGTGTCCGACTCTAGGGGACGGTGCTCATCTCTGTTTCTAAGCCTTAGAGCCGGCGTTGTCCGTAGACATTTTCCGGGTCATGACGACACGGAACGCCGTTACCTTCCCGCCGAAGCGGTACCTATTGATCTACTCACATTTGCATGTTTTCGAACTGCTAGGTGAGCAGGAGCTGGGACTAGCAACGGGAGCTCACCCCGCTGCGCGGTTTCGAACGGCCGACCTTCCGATCGGCAGCTCAGCGGTTTAACCCGCAGCGCCACCACATCCCCATATACTAATTGACCATAAATATGACTACAATTTTTCTTCTGTAAATCACAGAAATTATCAGAGGCAAGGAACTTTAATAGGAAAATAACATAGGGAAGTTAAATCCACATTTCCAGGAGGTATACTCTGAAACAGAATCTCAACCACTGGTCTACTGTGGTTGCTTAGAATTCTCTTCCAGGCAAAGTATGACTGGGCCCCATGCTTTGTAGTTTCAAATGAATAAGACATGCTTGTTTTCCCAGAATAACAACTGCTCCAGGACAAGATTTTCTTCCAAATGAAATTTGTTTTAATTATTGTACTGCTAAATGATCCATTTGTATTATTTTTATAATAAAAATGCTTTTCTGAATTACATTTTATTCTCTGTATTGCTTTGGGGAGTATTCAAATAAAATCTATCATGATGGTGATGATGACGATGATGATTCCTAAAATGCCTTATCAGCATGGATACATGACACAAGTCTAGGGCATGGGTAAGTTATCTACAGCATGCAGACAGCTCTCAACCTCTTCTTTGTGGCCCCTGAGAGCCAATCAGAATTGCAGTGCTGAAATATAGTACTAAGTTCCTGAACACCCACAGCATGAGCTACTGCTGACTTCAGGCAGGAAGCAAAAGATGTCAGGTGCATTAAACGTTCTGATAACTTTAGGTGTGAAAACAGAAGCCTTAGAGTCCCCTAACCCTTTTGTATAACATCACAGAACCAGCCTGATTTGCATATATGACCTCATGGTGATGTCATCACATTCTCTGTAGTACCCAGCCACCGATTTTTTAAAAAGGTAGAATTTGGTAAACAAATATTATTCTAAAATAACTCAGGGATGATAGACAAGGGAAATAATAACCCATTGAGAATATAAAAATTCCCAACTGGGAACATTTGCAAAGTAATTTATTACATTTTATTGCCTTCTTTAAAAATAAAATGTTAGCACGTAGAATAGACTTCCTAAAAACATGAGCCTCGAAAAATCAGTACTGGGGATTTATGGAAATAACCACACACTGGCTATTTTGAATGAACTCTAATGTGAAAAAGGGAAAGAGTATGAAACTTCAGTGCTAGGCTTTGAAATATTTAATAACCTTCAGGCACTATGGTCAGCTAAGAGTAGGGCTCCTTCAATTCCTATTATTCTTATTCTCACAATAAAAAGCTCCCTGAAATGAACATTTAAATGAGCCTTCACATTAAAAGAAAAAGCCAGGGATTAGTGGTATAAATATCTACTGTGTATTTTAAGAGCTGTTCTGAAAGAAATCTTCCAATGTTATTTCACTGCAATTTGTGCAATTGCTTTTAGCCTTAACAGCTACACTTGGTTATTTCTGACCCTTCATTTTTCCTTAGTAAGTGTGAGAATTCTAATGAACCAGAAGCTTTTGAGAAGTGAAAGCCAGGGGCATTTTATTGCTGCTTCAAATGGCTTCATCTGGTGTACAATAGATTCTAATACTATGCATAGAAGTTTGACATTTCCCATCATGGTTAATCAATGCTGCCCTCTTAGAGTTTAAGGTTTATTCTGAAAATGGAGGGGAAAAAAGATTTAATCTTATAAAGCTGAGAAAAACAATTTACTTTTTCCAGATACCCTGTCAAAGGTGGGAGGGTCCATTCACCACAGCCATATCCCATGTTAGAGAACAGAGCCATTACGCCTGTCACATACATGCCATTGAAAAAAGAAAAACTCTATCCCTCTTTGCTATAATGTTGAGAAGCAATCACAATGTGGAAAGCTGCATATGGCAAGATTCACCACTACGCTAAATGGCAAGAAAACAGAGTGCCCACCATAAAGGTGCAGAAAATCTAGTGATGTAGAATCATCTCCACCAAATTACATACAGATATTTTTGATGTAAAAGGAGACTTCTGCACAAAGGAAGCTATCCTTGCTCATCTTCCCTGATAATTACTTATGACTGATTCTTTCCCAAAGATGTGTATACAAAACAGTTTTTAAAAAATCAAGTCTTTTATTTGATGGGCTACCCAGTCCAAGGATAAAATGCAAAAGAAGACAGACCAGAGATCTTGAAGATACCCAGCAACCATAATCTTGGCCACAATAGCTTCTTATCTATGGTAACAGCCACCTATGTTTAAATGTGTGCATTCCTGCTTAAATACATTATTCAAAATTTGTATCTTTGGGATAAAAACTGGGAAACCCTGAGTTCTAGTCCCACCTTAGGCACAAAGCCAGCTGGGTGACCTTGGGCCAGTCTTTCTCTCAGCCCTAGGAAGCAGACAAGGGCAAACCACTTCCAAAATCTTGCCAAGAAAACTGCAGGGACTAGTCCAGGCAGTCTCCAGGAGTCAACAATGACTTGAAGGCAAAAAAATAATAATAATAACTTATGCAAGCAATATGCAAAACAACATCCTTATTGAAGGACTAATTCATTTTCTCTTGTTTTAGGAACACACAAATGGCTGTGCTAGTTATTTCTAGGATGGATCTCCTTTTATTTCTGTGATCCAAAGCAAATACAAATTTCAGTCAAATCTCTTGGTTCAGTCAGTTGTGCAAAACGGCATAATTTCTCTAGCCATCCCTTAACAGTTAGGGTCATACACAATTCCCAAGCCATTGCCAAACCCTCAAACTAGAGGAAACATCTGTAGTGGTTAAACAGAGGTACATTATGGAACATGAGTCCTTCATCTCATTAAGATTTTTTACACCTTCTTCCCGGATTACCCATTAACACTTTAAAAGGAGAGCTGACCCTTATCAAAACCTACTGATCAGTGCTAAAAACCCCACTTTTGCTCAGCGGTGACCATCACAGCACTTTTGTGTTAGAAGGAGAACACTATAGCAACTGTAGTTACTTTCTATGCAAGCTGAAAACATTGTAAAGATCAAAGTAAGAAGATGAGAACGGCCAAAATGAGATTATTTACGTAGAGCAATTTAAAACTAGTGGAAGAATGGATGGCTGATAGATAGAGATGTATTATCCTACCTAGAATAGCTAGACACTGGTGGGTAAAACTTCAGCACTGTAAATCAGTTTTTCTGCATTGATTGCAGAGGAAATATACAGATTTTTCTGAGGGTCTTCCCATCAGTATTAATGATCTTTACCTGTTCATTTATTGCTGTTCTTTGCTCTGCCACTCATGAGTTACTGGAGGCTATCAATAGACATGAACATAAATAATGTAGCAATAAAGCAACCCTTTGGAATTCACAGTGGCAGATATATTGAATACAGTATCGTATGCTGGAGAAAGGTTCTGTTGAAAGTAAGACTAAGAACATCCTGGGAGATAATGATTAGCACTGTGCACTTGGCAATTCTGCCCAGCTGGTTGACAAACACAGAGAGAAGCAGATTGCTATATAAAATAAAGGAAGAAAGCCTAAAATGCACCACTGAATATTGAAATAAATCATGTGGTCCTGAATATGTTTGCAATTTCCACCCCTTTTATCAAGCTCCTATGAAAATAAAATGCCTTCCAAGTGTCTTTCCTATCAAGATGCCTTATAATTTTCCTGTTTATCATACTGATGTTACACAAAAAATTTCCTATATGCAGCAGGGCTGAATATTTTGGCAAAAAGGGGCATATTTCAGAAGGAAAATGGCCATTGTTTTGTGCCTCTCATTTGCACTGCTTTTCTATATCCATCTTCAACCACCAGCCTCTGACAGACAGCCATGAAATTGGATAACATGATTCGACATAAATGAATAAAAATTAGATAGAATAGAAGCTCTGCAATTGTAAAAGTGGGTACTTGAGCAGGGGATGGGGACAAATAATCACATCAGGTAGGGGACAATTCACCAAGTGCACTTAGCATGAACAAAGCCATAGCTTTTCTGGGTCTACATGGCACTTTTCTATGTCACAGTGCTGCCGTGCTTTACATTACTCACATTAAAAAAATAGGTAAGCTGGCCACTTTTATTTTGAAGTAAAAAACATGATGATGATGATGATGATGATTTAAATCCTGTATTGTCCCCACTCCTTCACAGCAACTCATAATATAACAAAATATTCAAGTACAAAAATCATAATTCACACAAGAAGAAAAACATATCAAAATAGCAATAGCAATAATGGTATCAATAAATAACAATATTATAACAGCAGTATCCAAATAGCAAAACAACCCTGTATGGTGATCAAACATACAGAGGAGGGGTCCTGATTTGTCCACAAGCACACTGTCATGTGCAGGAGCTTTATATATGTATGTGGATAGCTTGGAAGGAGCCTTCAAATCTTCACCAAATCTACAATCAACAAATGTGTTAGTTTAATCTAACAAGTCTTTCCTAGTGCTTTACAAGCAGTGGGATGTTTACACCTCAAGCGTGCTGAGGAATGTACAGCAGATAACAGATTAGCAGAGAAAGCATTTGCTGCTCCATCTCCTTCTGCTCTGTGCTAGTCTTCTTAAGAAGCTGGTTTTTTTCCCTTCTTCGTTACACACACATATAGATATGGACTGCTACAAATCCTTGTTGCGTTATCTCCCTGTGTTATAAAAATAGGCCACATAGAGGTCTCTGCTTCATCTGAATAGTATCTCAAATTGTTTTGCATTCTTCCTCTGAACATCTGACAAAGTAACCTACAGGCCTGGGAACAAAAGTTCACCTTTCAGTGTTGCTCTCTTCCTTTTCTGGAAGCTTATTTTGTAATTAAACTAATCTCTGCTGGCATGTGGATACTGGGTCTAATCGCATCATTAGACAACTGCCTTATTAACCAATCTACAGTGACAAGACAAATGTATCTTTTGAATTCCATGGACTCAGCAGATTATTCAAAATCTTTTGTATATAATCTCACAACATGTGGACAGACTCAACCATACTTTCAACTGGGAAACATGAGCATCCTAGACCAAGCTATATCCAAAAATGCGAGGGGATTCCTGGAAGCTTGGCATTCAGACAAATCAGCCATCAATAGACACATAGAAATAAATCACATTTAAACACCATTCAAAAGAGGCAATAAAAAAGCTAAGAAGGAAACAAAAAGACCAGAACACATCCTCGCCAGCATCCAACACCCAGATAAAATGGGATTAACACCAAACAGTCAAGCAGAAAACAATACCCCAATCAAGGAACCACCAAGAAAAAAACCACATCCCCAGCAACACGGGCGGGCAAGCTACTGTATATAAACAGGGAGCAAACCCCACACTCACCAGCACTGATGATGTTACCTAGTCGGGTAATGAAACGTCTGCAAGCAAACAACCGAGCTCAGAGAGCACCAAGGACTCCGTAAATCTCCAGCCTAAATTCAAATGTTCAGGGATACAGTCATTTCCATTCAGTGGATACCCCTGACCAGGTAAACAAGTTCGGCATTTTTCAGTACTACAAATTCAATGTTTTAGTAATAATAAAATATCTAGATGTGATAAATTTCAAAAACACTTTCCAAAGAGAGCAGGCTCATAGAAATAAAATAAATACAAAGTAAATGCTGAAATGCTAAATGCTTAGTCACTGTGCCGTATTTGATTAAATTTTTTTCTGTTTCACACCTAATATGTAGATTTAAAAATTTGAAATATAAGGGCTGTATCCAAGGGTGACCATTCTATGATACAATAGACATTGCTGTCAGAATATATTCTCCTTACCCTTACAACAGCCAGCACACAAAATCTCTTCAGACTTGATATGAGGGTAGGGGAAAGGAGAAGAAGAGGAATTCTATTATGGGAGATATCAATTTTTTATTAGATTTTTTATCCCGCCTTTATTATTTTTATAAATAACTCAAGGTGGGGAACATGTACCTAATACTCCTTCCTCCTCCTACTTTCCCTGCAACAACAACCCTGTAGGGTGAGTTGGGCTGAGAGAGAGTGACTGGCCTAAAGTCACCCAGCCGGCTTTCATGCCTAAGGCAGGACTAGAACTCACCATCTCCTGGTTTCTAGCCTGGAGCCTTAACCACTACATCAAACTGGCTCTCGCTAGAGCTGACAATTCCCATGATATTGAATACAGCATTGTACAATATATGGCTTATGCAGGCACATTCATGAGAATGACTTGATCTCCCTCTGAACTTGTGGCAGGGGGTGGGGAGGTTTCCCATAATGGCATAATGGACAAATTGGGAAACCCTTAACCCTAGAATTTTCTAAAGGAAAATTTATTGCACAGCACACCCATTTTTATTGTATATGTACATTCCCATCATACTTCCTCTTGGGGGTAGACAACATGCAAGGCACAGAAAAGGAGTAAGGAATAGCAAGTCAAAGAAATTAAGAAATAGCAAGTCAAAGAAATTAAGACAAGAAAAAGAAAAAAGATTTATAGCTAAATCTAGTATATACCAAAGAGAGCCAGTTTTATCAGGCTAGAAATCGGGAGACTGTGAGTTCCAGTCCTAACTTAGGCACAAAGCCAGCTGGGTGACCTTGGGCCAGTCACCTTCTCTCAGCACTAGGAAGGAAGCAATGGTAAACCATTTCCAAAAAACCTTGCCAAGAAAATTACAGGGACATATCCAGGAGTCAAAAACTGACTCAAAGGAGATGATAGATAGATGATGATGGATGATGGAAGATGACTGATAGATAGATAGATAGATAGATAGATAGATAGATAGATAGATAGATAGATAGATAGATAGATAGAATAAAAACACCAGTTACTAAACCTCTTCATACTTTAATTAAAAATGTAAAAAAGGTGGTCTCCACTCTCTCCGGAGCCCCTTCTATTGAGAAATGAGAGTTCATCTGGGGATTCATTCAAAAGACTCTCAAAGAGCAGAGCACAACATTCTTACATCACTTTAGGCTTGCCTCAAGTGTGAGAGAGTAATGCCTCTCACACCCTCTCCATTAAAAAATTGGGAGATTTCTTATATGTGGCCTCTGAGATTCTCGACAGAAGGAAACTCAGCCCTGACTAATTTAACCAGAATTCCCTTCCATCAGACATTAGGCAATGATCTTCAAGATGGGGGAAGGGGGACCACCTTGAGAGAGATTTCTCCTTTACCTATGGAAGACACATAGGCATATATATTTTTGTGCCTATGGTTTTTGATCTACTAAATGAGATACACAAAATTCAGCTTCCCTAAATGGACCACTTTAATTGAAATGAGGTGTCTGGGCATTTGATACTAATATGTTACCAATGTTGGAGCTATAACAATGCTTCAGGTATGGATTTCAAAAGGCTGTTGTAACCATCACTTTTTAAGGGTTGTTTCTCTTCCTTCACAAATTTCGTATCATTCCAGCCTATGGTTTATCTGATCATATGAATCTGACCATCCTGAACTGAGATGGAGCATTAGTGCCCTCTACATGTTTGAAGTTCAGCATCCCTCAGCACCAGTCAATGTGGATCACAAAACTACTGCCCAGAACATCTGTTCAGCCTCAAACTCACTAACAGCAACTAACCTTATATGAAAGTTAGTTCTCTTAGGTTTCAGAGAAAAATCTTTCCAAACCCTACCTGGAGATAACAGAAACTGAATCTGGGAGATATATACATACAAACACAGAGATGCATATACATATACATGTATAATATTCTATATATATTTCTATACAAAAGTAGCCAGGGGCTTGGGTCTCTGAGTTCTCTTTTACACAACTACTGCTTTGTTTGTTTGTGTTAACCCTTCCACTTAATTTACGTATCTCACCCCCTCCACCTCACTTCATTTTGCCTTTTTCCATGGGCTGTGGAAAAAAAGGGTCCTGCTGTCCCTGGAATGAAAACGATGTCATGCTTCCTCACTCACAGTCCAAAGACCAGGTACTTCGTTTCTCTCCTGCCTGCAGAGGCTGGGAGAGTCTCTAACTGGCCTTCCACACTGCCCACGGAGCCCTTGGCACTGTTGGCTGTCCCGCCTCCACCTCAGAAGCAGGAAGTGGGCTGGAGAGCCACTCAGCTGCCTTTGTGCTGCTCTTTAATTGGCGTGATTAGAGCCACCTATGGCTGTTCTTTGTTTGGTGACTGCCACTGTGCTGGCCCTACACAAATGCCCCCCACCGAAGCAGGAAATTGGCTCTCCAGGACAGAGCCTGACAGCGGAGGGTGAAAAGCTCGAGCCAGCCAATTGAAATGGCTCACCTTTCATGGCAATATTAAATTAACATGTACAATTAGGGTTGTGTCACCCACTATTTAATGAGTCCTCATCAGCTGCCTGCCATTCACTCCAGACGTACAAACAGGCAGGGCCTGTCATGACTGGCACATCTCTCCCTCAGTTAACGCAAATGAATCTGGCATTAATTGGACAGGCTGAACAAACGTTATTGTTGCTAGCACCAAAGCCTATCCTTACATTCCTAGAACTGTAAATCTCCTTAAGCCTTCTGTAATCAAATGCCCCATGTTGGTACATTAAACCCTCACAAAAGAAAGGTGAAGTCCAGCAGAAGGCCGTTAAAGAAAAGATTAACGCACACAAACAGAATTGTTGTTTGGATTTAGCTGATTAAGATAAATGAATTTGGTGGTGTATGCACTGCTAAGGTCAATGGTGGAAAGTAAAATTAAGCTTGACTGGCAGGAAAAGAGTCAAATACACAAACACACACACACATACATAGACACACACGCACAAATACACACACACACACAGGTTCTACCTTGGGCACAAAGCCAGCCGGGTGACCCTGGGCCAGTCACTCTCTCTCAGCCCTAGGAAGCAGGCAAGGGCAAACCACTTCTGAAAAACCTTGCCAAGAAAACTGCAGGGACTAGTCCAGGCAGTTGCCAGAAGTCAACATTGACTTGAAGGCACCAAAAAAAACCCAGCATTATGTCTTTTGCTTCTTTCATTTGTCCAGGATATTGTCATGTTCACTGTTTCAATGTGCACTGTACATCGTAACATTTCACATGCCATGGTGCTGACGTACGTTTCTGTTTGGGAGGGAGCTGCTGTGAAACCTTGTGCCAGGCTCTGTATCTATGTTCATTTCAATGGAATGTGTTTGGGTTATTTTCTCTGCTCAAGGACTTTTCCTGCGGACCATCAGAAGCCATTAGGAGCACCTGGGATTGTGAGCCTGGGAAGATTCTACGGGGGGGGGGGATTTCATTTGCACCGAGGGTTTTTAGTTTGCATTTGGCGCGCTTTTATCATTCTCAGCTTTCTCTGTGATCCTGCATACTATTCTTTAATAAATCAGATATCTTTGAATTTCTGCTCATGAGTCTGATAGTGTTTTAGAATAGGCATTCATTACATAAAGCTGAGAATCACCAAAGTTGTACCGTTAGCTCCTACCAAGATCAGTTTCTTGTGAGGGAAAATAGTTAACAATGGCCAAGTCCAAGCTCACAACCGGGGGACTTGAGGATCCGGCTATCTTGATGCCCAAGTCGACGGTGAAGAGCGGAGAACTGAGCCTCACCCCAGAACCTTCAGATCTCTGGCAGGATTCGAGTTCCAGCCCTGAAGTGGAGGAATCTGATGATGGGGGAGAACCAGAGCAACTGGCACCCAGCGAATTGCCCGCAGAGTTGATCACCTGGGATGATATGGGAGAACCCCAGCCAGGGACTTCCCAGGCATCCTGGAAGTATCAGTTCCCGCTGACCCCAGACGTAGAATCTACCATGGTATCAACGGAGAGACAGCCTAACATGCAAGGGAGGGAGGAATCTCAAACCCCTGAAAGGCTAAGAGTGGTGGAGGCCAAAATAGAATCAATGGAGTACATGTTAAGAAACCTGTCTCTATCATTGGGGGGGCAGGGGAGGCACGACGGAGGTCCCAGCTTCACGCAACCATCCCCCATCCTCCCACCCAGACCGCTGGAGGAGCGGGGCTGGAGACAGCTCCGGGATGAATCTCCACCCCGCAGAGCTCGACCACCAGTGTCCCCACCCCAAAGAGGGAGAACTACTGTAACCTGGGGCCCAACCACTCAAGCAGCCACCGATTCCACTCCAACAGGAGTGGGGGTGAGATACTTTTCTGTCAAGTTTGATGGGGATCCAACCAAGTTATCTTTCTTTCTAACCAATGCTAAAAGTTACATGAGGCAGTTTGGAGCATACGTCCCTTCCAAAGAGGCTAAGATAACTGCATTGCCACCAAGTTGAAGGTTCAAGCGGCTGACTGGTATGTTCAATTAAGTGAGGCTGACTCCCCTACACTTGAATATTTCGAGGACTTCATGTGGGCATTCAAGCTACATTTTGAGGATCCTCTGGCCAAGGCAAGAGCTAAGAAGGCGCTGAAGGATCTTACCCAGGGCCAGCTGTCAGTAGCTTATTACGCCCTGGAGTTTAAGGCTTTAGCTGGGAAAATCCCCGACTGGTCTCAGTCAACCTTAATAGAACGGTTTAAAGAGGGACTCAACCAGGACATCCTATGGTGGACGTTGTGTAGAGACGACACGGAGTCATTGTACGAATGGATGTGTCTGGTCGGTAAGGCTGAGCACACCCAGCATACCTTCATGCAAACCAGACGACCTGAAAAACCACCAGCCACCATGAGGGGACCCCGAAGTGCTGCAACTTCTGCCCGGCCAGGCTATAGAGCCTGGGAAGAGGAGAGAGATCGGCACTATGCGAGGGGTCAATGTCTCCGATGTGGAAAGGAAGGCCATCAAGCAGCTGATTGCCCAAAAGCCAAGGCTGGAGATCGAGTGGGCAAGCTGCCGGCCAAATCGCCCCCCCCCTCACGGCGGATGACAGCAGCCAAGGGTGCAGCTGACACTGAGGAAGTATTCTACTTCTCGGGAGAGGCTGAAGATGACTCTAAAAAGCCGGCGGGAAATGCCAGCCACCTGCCATGAAGAGCGCCTGCGGGCAGGTGGAGGAGGATGAGCGCGAGGATGCTATGGTGAGTGCTGACTGTCCCCCTTTAGCAGTAAAAGTGAAATTGGGCTCCCGCACAAAGACTACAGAGGTCTGGGCTTTAGTTGACTCTGGATGTTCCAGGTGTCTAATTCACACTGATCTGGTTGCTGCTTTCGACCTGCCTAGTTTCCCCCTCCAGCAGCCTTTGATCTTCACACAGTTGGATGGTTCAACGGCGGGGGGGGGGGCCTGGCAACTCATTTCACTGGAACTGTCGCAATGCAAATGGGCAGCCACCGTGAGACTTTAAAATTCGTAGTAGCACCTGTTGGCAATCCCTTGGTAATTCTGGGGATCCCCTGGTTGACCTATTGAAGCCCATATATAAACTGGGAACACAGAACTGTGACTTTTAAAGATGGGTTTTACCAAGCTCCTACAGTGGAGAGAGCTTCATGTGCGGGGGTTGGAAGGGCTGCAATCGCCACGCCACGCCCTAGCTTGGCACATTTAGAAGACTTGCCCGATTGATACCAAGACTTTGCAGACGTTTTTGGGGAAATGGAAGCAGATCAGCTACCCAACCCCCATCGGAAAACTGACTGTGCAATAGAGTTGGTTCCCAACGCTCAATTGCCCAAGCCAAAAATTTATCCAATGACTCAGAAGGAGCTTGAGGCATTACAGGACTTTATTGACAAAAATCTGTCAAGGGAGTTTATTGAACCTGCAAATTCCCCAGTTGGGGCCCCTGTGCTATTCTGGGAAAAGAAAGATGGCACGCTTCGACTCTGTACGGACTATCGGGGGTTAAATTCCATCTCAATTTGCAACAAGTACCCTCTTCCGCTCATGAAGGACATGTTTGCTCACTTGTCTAAGGGCAAGATTTTCTCCAAGCTCGATCTTCGTGAAGCCTATTTCCGCATCCGCATACGAGCTGGAGATGAGTGGAAAACCACCTTTAATTGCCCACTGGGTTCATTGCAGTACAAAGTCCTCCCTTTTGGGTTGGCAGGGGCACCCGGAGTCTTCATGCAATTGATTAATGAAGTATTACATGATCATTTGTTTAAAGGGGTCCTGGTTTATTTAGATGTTCTCATTTACACTGAAACCGAGGAGGAACACGAACGCCTCCTCAAACATGTGTTAAGCAAGCTTAGAGATGCCAAACTCTATGCCAAACTTTCCAAATGTGAGTTTCACAAGACTCAACTTGACTATCTGGGCTGTAGGGTGTCTGACAAGGGCATTGAAATGGACCCTGCAAAAATTCAGGCGACTTTAAGTTGGGAACATCCCCACACCCGGAGGCAATTGCAAAGTTTCCTCGGGTTCAGTAATTACCATCACCAATTTATCCAGGGGTTCGCTGAGATTGCTTTGCCCCTCACTGATTTACTCCGTACCAAGGGCTTGGAGGAGACACGCAAAGTAAAAAGCCCTGTGGCAGTGCTGAATTGGACGCCTAAATGCCAGGCAGCATTTGAGAAGTTGAAAACCCTCTTCACTGCTGAGCCTATTCTACAGCACCCCGATCCTGAACGCCCCTTTGTGGTCCAAGTTGATGCTTCTAACTCCTCAGTTGGGGCTATATTGTTACAGAGAGATTCTGAAAATCACTTAAAACCCTGCGCTTATCTGTCCAGAAAATTTTCTGAAACCGAACACCGGTGGCATGTTTGGGAAAAGGAGGCGTTTGCTGTAAAAGCCACTTTGGAAGCCTGGTGTCACCTCCTGGAAGGCGCTAAATGCCCTTTCAAGGTTTGGACCAATCACAGGAATTTGGAAGCCCTCCGCACCCCCCGGCGTCTCAGTCCTAAACAAATTCGCTGGGCTCAATTTTTCAGTCGCTTTAACTTCCAGTTAAAATTTATTCCGGGAAAGAAAAACTTTCTGGCTGATGCTTTGCCACGTTTACCTCAGGACCTTGACCACATGGCAGATGTGGTTGGGACTGTTCTCACTGAACCACAACTGGGCTTAGTTGCTGTCACCCGGAGCCAGACCCGTGCGCAGGCATCCCTGCCCCCAGCCCAGTCTGGGAAGCGGAAAGTGCAAGTTCCTTGCCAGTTACAGAAAGACTTTCTCCAGGCACTGAAATCTGACACTTGGTTGCTTGCTAATAAAGACACTGTTTCTTTTGAAAACGGTCTGGCATGGGTGCAACACTGCCTTTATGTACCCGAAACTTTAAGACCTGACATTTTACAGTGTTCCCATGATGATAAACTTGCTGGGCATTTTGGTTTTGTTAAAACATTGCATTTGGTTCATCATCAATTCTGGTGGCCTACCTTGAGACATGATGTAAAAGACTATGTGGCTTCCTGTCCTGTTTGTGCAATGTCAAAACGTAAAGGGGGGAAACCACAGGAGCTTCTGCAGCCTGTGGCCAGCCCGTCCCATCCCTGGGACAAGATTTCTATGGATTTTATTGTCGATCTTCCTCCCAGTCAGAAGAAAACTGTCATTTGGGTTGTAAAAGATTTTTTTCCCAAACAGGCCCATTTCATTCCATGTGCATCCATCCCGTCGGCTCCGCAATTGGTGAGCCTATTTCTCATCCACATCTACTGTCTCCATGGTAGCCCCTCCTGTTTGGTCAGCGACCGCGGGACACAGTTTACTTCCCAGTTTTGGAAATCAGTTTTAAAATTGATTGGCACCAAACAGGCGCTGTCCACCTCTTCCCATCCTGAGACTGATGGATCTACTGAGATTTTAAACTCCACCCTTGAACAATTTCTTAGATCATACATTAACTACCATCAGGACAATTGGGTGGAGTTACTGCCTTTTGCTGAAGTGGCTTACAACAATGCTGTCCATCACAGTACCAGGCAAACCCATTTTTGTGTGGTTTCTGGTCACGACTTTGTTCCCATCCCTGAACTGCCACAACCCCCTTCCCAAACATGTTCCGCCTCTGACTGGGCTGTTAAGCTGGCTGATTCCTAGCCGGTGATTCAACAGGCTTTGGCTGATGCCCAGGCTGCTTATAAGTTTCAAGCCGATAAGCATCGTTCCTTACAACACGACTTCAAAGTTGGGGATCAGGTGTATCTATCTACTAAATTCATCAAGTCACCACAACCCTCTAAAAAACTTGCTCCCAAGTTCATTGGTCCTTTCCTATTGTTGGTCTTATCAATCCAGTTACTGTTAAGTTGGACCTGCCTCACAATTTGAAACGCTTGCACCGTTTTCCATTGCAGCTTGCTCAAGCCTGTCCACCACTCCTCCCGCTGGCATCCCCAATCTCCTCCTCCTGCTCCAATCATGATTGACGGCCAACAGCACTTTGAGGTCAAGGAGGTCGTTGATGCTCGCAAGCTTCGCAGCACCCTCCAGTATCTGGTCCGATGGAAACACTTTCCTCATCCTGAATGGGTGTCTGCTCGCCATGTTAATGCTCCTGATTTAATTTGCCATTTCCACTTGGCTTACCCTTTAAAGCCTGCTACTTAGTGTTTTCTTTCTTTTGGGGGGCAGTATGTCATGTTCACTGTTTCAATGTGCACTGTACATCGTAACGTTTCACATGCCATGGCGCTGACGGGCGTTTCTGTTTGGGAGGGAGCTGCTGTGAAACCTTGTACCAAGCTCTGTATCTATGTTCATTACAATGGAATGTGTTTGAGTTATGTGCTCTGTTCAAGGACTTTTCCCACAGACCATCAGAAGCCGTTAGGAGCACCTGGGATTGTGAACTTGGGAAGATTCTATGGGGGGAGGGATCTCAGTTGCACCGAGGGTTTTTAGTTTGAATTTGGCGCACTTTCATCATTCTCAGCTTTCTCTGTGATCCTGCATACTATTCTTTAATAAATCAGGTATCTTTGAATTCCTGCTCATGAGTCTGAGAGTGTTTTAGAATAGGCATTCATTACAGATATCAAAAGTGTGTCTCATCATTTACTAAGATGAATTTCTACTCATGTATACTCAAAAACAATCCCACTGAGTTCAATAGGACTTACACCCAAATAACTGTGTCTTGACAGTGCTACAACTATAGTAGCACCAAAGTACTCAACTCTAAACAATAAAATGTTAGCAAAATACATTTTAATTCATCTTATGAAACAGACAATCCTATTTCAATCCACTTTTTTCATGTCCAATGGGCACCAGACCTCTGTTTTTAAAAATGAAATTACAGTACCCTCTTGAAAATGGGAATTGGGGATGAATGTAAAAAATTACAAAATTCATGCAACTTGAATCAAGCTAATCAAGTAAAATTAGGCACAATCCGACAGAGTTAATCATATTAAAATCACTGAGGTTAGCATCTATAAATCCACCAAAAGATTCAGAAACATAATTTCTGAGCACTTGTTCCAAAAGAGCTAAATATAATGAACAGTTTTAAAAATGAATAAAATAAATGAGAAGAACCCAATTACAAATATCAGAACATCAGTATTAATGGATTTGGTGGAATCAGAGAACATTCCAAAGCAGTTAATTAGGGCAAATAATTTAGAATTTAGAATTGGAGTCAGCAACACAGGTACTCCAGACACCTTGGCATCTATTACCTTACTAAAAGGCACCCGGGGGTTTAAAATAAAAATACTATTTTTAAAGGAATGAAAGGTTGCATAATTAACAAACATTACAATACTTTTTGCAAAAAAATTATATAGTGTTTGGCCATCTCACAAGATATCAGGTTGAGATGGCAGGTTAGCATTAGGAACTTTTGATTTACAATATTCCTAGGATGTCAGATAACATCCTAAAATTTAGAAGTTAAGTTTAGAAGGACTTCTGTGTGATGAATCAACTTTCAGGAATTCTAAGCACTTTTTGTTCCCTGTTACGATCTTATATTGTGTGCAAAATAATTTCCAGGTCAAACCAAGTTCATAGATGACTAACAAGGCATAGACCTATTTATTAGTCAGGAAATGGACTCCCATCTTCTGTTCTACTAGAAGTACTACCAAACCTGAATTAAAAGACATCCAGGCATTATTGGGTGAATTCGATTACAGGATGCCATTTCAATACTATTTCAACTGCTTCCCACACTGCCCCTGCCCATTATCCCTCAAGTATACAAATTAGGGCAACCATATGTGGGTTACAAAATCCAGGCTTGATGTCAACAAAGAGTTAAGAGTTTTCTGTTCTTCTTTGCTGCCACCATCAGGTTTTCTCCAGCCCAGATTTAACATCCTTCTAAGAACTCATGCGTGTTCATGCAGAAGTTGCTTCAAGTGCTGGCTGCAGCTCAAGGGAATCTCCTGCTGATCGTCCTGCAAGCTGATATTTTTCTGGTTTTGGTGGGTTTCCCTGGCACTGAGTATACCTTCCCCAAAACTGGGATGGTACCAACAAAACCAGAATGACTGGTCATCCTACCAGTAGAAGATTCTAATGGTCCTGGATTCTGATAGCTGTATTCTCAGTGACACCAGTCTGACCACAGCATCCTTCTAAACCTCTCATCTGAATATTTGAAAGCTGGAAAGAAGCAGCGGAGTGGTTCCATATGCTTTCTCATTCTCTCCCCATTTTGAGCTCTTCACATGTTCCGGCAAACAGTTCTAGTCATTTCCAGCAGCAATGTGAGAGAGAGGAGGAGGAGGAGGAGGAGGAGGAGGAGGAGGAAGAAGAAGAAGAAACTTGGAAACTTCCTAGCTATCTCAAATACTGTATGTATAAAAGGGCAACCTGGCTGCCTAGTATTCAGCTAGTGTTCTCTGCAGATAATTAAATTAGGAAAATCTGACATGGAATTCCTCCTAGCATTACAAAACATTAAACACTGAGGATCTTAAAGCATATACATTCATCAACAAATATAGTAAGGAAAAGCAAGATTAAAAATTAAATTCATCTTTTACAAAAGTTCAGCCACTTAGAAAAGGATTGAGGAAGTCCAGACATGTTTCCTTGCTGTTTAAAATGGTGACTAAAGCTTGCAGTGAAGTTAAAAATGGTTAGGAGAAGAATCTAAACAATACTGGTAGAAGAATCCCAGAAAAAGTTGAAGGCAGGGGGAACCGTGGTGAGAATCTGATAAGAGGAAGTTGTGCATAACTAGCCTACTTTGTGTTCCTTGCCATACTGCACCAGAAAAATTCAATGGCGTATAATACCCTGACATTTTCAATAAGCACTTTAAAATGTTCTCCTACTGCTGCAGAGATTAATGGCTATGATTAAAAACTGTGGTATGGTGGACAGGAATAGATAAACTGGCATATTATGAAGATTTTTATTCATAGCTAGTAGGATGATGGTTTCCTAGCCTATTTCTCACCGTGATGTGTTAGTTTCCAGTTCTTAAATGGAAGATGGCATTGAGTATCTTGCATCTGTCCATGGAAATCTATACATGTTTGAGCTTAATTCCGATTCTCAAAGCCATCCAAAGGTACAACTTCTACAAAAGTGTTTTGTGAAATACTGGTTTTAGATTCCAGGCTTTTTCTAGAAGTCATTGTATCACACTAGGATAGCTAGAGATTATGATAGCAAAACTTCCCAAATTGGCACCTTCCAGATATGTAACAATTCAACTCCTATAGCTTCCAGCCAGCTTCAAGGGATGAGTGTGGCTATATATTTATTACAGAAATGAATGTTGGTTATTTAAAAGTCCTAGTAAACATTTAATAGAAAAAAGGCATTGGTAGGGTATGCATGCATGCATGCATGCATGCAGAAAACTTACATGGCTGCCTATCTCACACTGTGATCCTAGGAGGCTCATAGCAAAACTAGTAAAAACAACCACATAAAACACAACATACCCTTCCCATCAAGGCACCATAGCAACCCATACTACTGAGCCCCTGATCGACTCCACCTTCACCCAATGCTTGGGAGAAGAGCCATGTCTTCACAGCCTACTGGAAATCTACATGGATATATTCTAATGATATTCTAATAACAAAGCTGTCAGGCCAAAATGGAGGAATTGAAATGCTTGATAACACCCCCACATATATCTAAATAAAAATTAGATATTATTGACATGTAAGTTCAATCCTTGATTATCACTGAAAATTAAAGGGATTCTTTTGATATATTTTTATTATTATGTATTGTTTTAAATTGTGAGCCACCAAGAGTTTGCTTATGATTGTGATGGGATATACAGTATATATGTATTTGTGATTGGTTGGTTGGTTGGTTGGTTGGTTGATAAAGTTATCAAGAAGGAGACCATTGTACAATATGCAAAAAGAGCCAGTAAAATGAAATAATAAATGTCAAAGGCAAAAATATTCTACAGAATAATTATGGATGAAAATCCCATACTTGTATATCAATTTAGTTCTGAACTAAAGTTTACTGTTTCTCCCCTGATCAAAATTCTGATGGAAATTTGAAACTGCAAAGAAAAAAAAATCAGAAAGACAGCTAAAAAATAAAATGTAATACTGGGAATTTCAACACAGACTGGATAAATGGTTACAACAATAAATAGAAAATTTTACCCAGAAATAAACAAATGTTTGTCATGGATTGGATGACAATAGAGGGCCTTAACTGTGTGTATAGCCAGGACCTGGTACAAGATATAAATATTGCCAAACCACTTCAGGACAAAGATGACAATACTATCAAATCCAGCACATATGTATAGTAAGTGGAATATTGCCTGGAAAGTCCCACATGCTCAGATTTAATTAGCAGGAACCTCAAATGAAGGGATTTAATATGCTGTTTAAGGCAAGGTCAGGAAGCGTTTTTATTCTTTCCAACCCAACAGAATGTTGGAAAAGAGATTAAGAGAGATTAAGTTTGAAAATGGGCTGGATCCAGCCAAGGGCTACAGAGAAAAAGCATCCAGGACAAATTCCCCAATCTCTGGTTGGGCAGTGGCTCTAAATGCTGTCTGTTCTCCATTCTAGCCTTCCTTTTTTTCTGATTGAGTGATCCAGCAGGGAGCTACTTTAAGGGCCTGGAAAGAATCCCAGAAGTCATGCTCTGCACCCTTTCCCTATCTTGCTTTTCATGAAACACTGAATTTGCAGTCCTATTAAACTTTATTAGGAATGTGATATACCTCCAAGAATCATACGTGCAATCAAGTTGGAAAAGTCAGTCATAGCCAAAGATGAGGTGTACAGATCAATGCATTGTACATTTCTGTGTCTGGATGACATAAAGCTGGTCATTTTTAAAGATTACATACATACACACAGGCCCATCTTGCTATTCCTTTTTGGGATCTGCACATTATACTAAGCATAAAAAAGAAGTAAGAAATAGTAAGCAAAAGATTAAAGACATGAGACAAGAAAAAAGAAAAAGAAATATAGCTAAACCTTGTTTATGGCAACATCATTCACTATACCTCTAATCTGTAAACCTTTCAAACTACCAGGAATTGTTTGAGCTGCGTGGCACTGAAATGCTTCTAATAAATAAATAAACAACTGTCCATACACCAAGGCCTTCAGCAGATGGGCCCATAGATACTGACTTCTGCTGCCTATCAGGGCTGTGATCAATCAAGGCTTTCACACCATGCTTTTTAGTAGGAAAAGGAGTAACCTACATTAGTAGTGTGAGTCATATCTGTGTCACATGCAGCATGCCCTGCCAAAGCTAAGAAGAAAACCAATCAGTTTGGGCTCATTTTGCCTGTATGCCATAAGCACAACAAAAGTCCAGTTTTACAACAAGGATACTCACATTATTTTAGGCAAGTTAGAATCTCTGGAGAGTAATTTGCAAGCCAAAAACTAGGAGGTAGCTACAGTGTATTGATACACTCAGGCTGCCAAATAAATATTGTTAAAATAAAATTCTTGCTAAAATCCAATCTACCTATATCTGCATGGAGCTACAACCAATATCACACAAAACAGTTTCTGCTGGCTCAACTGAACTTTCTCGTTCTGTTGTATTTCGTGTAGTCTTTTGTGCACCCAAAATTGCCCAACACAGAATCCTCATCACACCAAAACAGGTTTTGTGGTGTCAGGGGAAGGGGAAGGCAGTTGCAAGAGAAGATGCTGTTCAGTCAGCAGATAAATAATTGGATTTCATCCAGTATTGTGTAACTTGTTATACATGAAAAATGAAAAATAGCCAGTACTCCATTATTTATTTTTAAGAAATATGGGTGAACTAGGAAATTAGATATTCATTCACCTAATTTTCATCCAAGGTAAATTGGGTGGAATGTTATTAATGTTAAAATTACTTTTTCAAACAGGATGCTTTTATCAGATCAAGGAGAGATCATCCAGATGTTCCTCAAAAGGTCCAGAATCTATTACCATCAAGACAGACAGACACCGAAGTCAATGATGTTTATCAGCTGTTGATTAATAAAGGGCTAGGCTGAAACTTTTTAAAATGAAATAATTAGATGTAAGCTAAATTAATTGCACAGATCCAATACATTTACTTGGTTTTGCTGATGGCATCTAAGAGTCAGTTCACGTATGCATATTGTTTATTTATTATTAGATTTATATTCCATCTTTATTTTGTACAATTCAAGCAGCATAAATTATGCTCCTGGCTCCTATTTTCCTTACAACAACAACCCTGTGAGGTGGGTTGGGCTGAGGATAAGTGACTGGCCCAAAGTCACCCAGCGGCTTTCATGCCTAAGGGAAGACGGTCTTCCAGTTTCTTGTCCAGCACCTTAACCACTGCACCAAACTGGCTCTCATGTTACCTGGATCTAATTCGATATCTGGCCATACTTCACTTATCAGTATCAAGAGTACCTATAGGTTAAAAAAATGATGATAACTGCAACCACACAAAATCCTGCCCCTGTTTTACCTACATCATACAAGGCTTTGATCATGCAGTCATGGCCATTATTTTGACATTTTTGACACTTCCCGCTCCCCACAAAAAATGTCTCTGCTCAGTAATTACAGTATTTTGATTCCAAGATTGTTCTCAGCCATCTTTCTCAGCACCAGTAGAGGTGCATTCTTCTTCTTTTAACTCCAATCCCACCTGGGAAGGCAAGAGTTAATGCTTTCCAACCCTCCATATTATATATCTACCTGCTTGTCCTAAAATTTATAAAAAGGCCAAGCATTGGGATTCAGATTCCAAAAACCATTTTCACTGCCCATGTTTCCATTGTTTCAACCACATTATCTGCTTCATTGACTGTTTATACATAGTGATATTTTCTATTTATGCAATATATTTTGGAGTATACATTGTTTTTATTGTTGAGAATTTAAACCTACTTTTTATGACGGATGTTGAATTTGCTGTAATAAATGGTTCGTGATTAATAGCATAATTACCATTTCTTTTAAAGGCTATTGCCATTATCACTGCAATAAACGAAATGAAAGAACTACCTTGGTGGTTTTTCACTGTAGGAGTTCGTACTCTCTTCTTGGTTCCCAAGGGCTCTCCAGCCCTTTCATGTTACACTATTTTGGCTCAGCTACTCAGATCCAGCAGCTGAAGCCGATCACCATAGCCCCGATGGCCCCTTCAGTCTCCTGTCCCAGGGATGACCCCAAACTGTTTATGATCACAATCGATTTTGTGGGGAGGAAGAAGAAATGCATACCCCACCAGAATCTGATGGGGAAAGATAGGTGAATTAAAGACTGTGTGCACCAGCATCTCAAAAAGGAAGAAGGGAAATGTATCTACCTCCTCTTGAGGTTGGCCTGTATCTGGCCATAAACCAAACTATTCAGCATATTCTCTCTCCACTCTCAAAAATGTCTTATTGCCAAGAAAGAAGTGAACAGCGAAGCAGAGCTTTATATACATCTGGTTTGTAGCAAAACAATAGTCCAGTCCAGATACTGTTCTTAGCGTATTGTTATTTTGAACCATCATGGGTGGAATCCAGCCTCTTGCAGACCCCTGCACATCCCAAAGGGTTCCAAAGATTTACATTTTTGTCTCTCACTCTTGGTTAGTTTCCAAAACACACATCGTCTTGACAATTGCCCTTATTATGGTGTGAAGATTGCCACAGGTTAGTATTTTTTAACCATTAAGGTCATAAACTTCTGTTACTCAGGATTTGATTTCACAGTAAAATGGCAGAATAAGAATTCATCAGCAGATTTAACTCTATTTCTAACAGACTAAATCAAGACTCTATTCTGCAAGTACTTAGCTACAGTATACTTGGCTGAGAAAGATTGGATCTGCTTAATGCATGGATGGGAAACCACTAGGAGATCCTACAGCTGTATACTGGACTGGAACATGAAATGTCACCTTAGAAGATAGTGTCAAACCATTTCTCTGTTGCTGCCATGAAAATGACAGTATATGTATGTTCAAGTTTGGATGTACATGTTGAGTATGAGATAAACACTGTTGCATTGATGAATAGTAAATATAGATAGTGTACTAAGAAAACGTGGTCTTTGTTTACAAGATAATTCTTACCACACTATCTACAGTATCTGTGTCATCCCTGACAGTCTCCTCTCTTTCTTTTTACCATTTTGCCTCTATACCTGTTTTTCTTACTCACTACCAGTAATAGCTGTGCACATAATATTCCTTTCCCAAGACCATACTCCACAGATCCAATAAAATGATCTGTGATCCGTGAAAGTTTAAGCAGTAATAAATATGTTAGCCTTGGTTTGTTATATGGACCTCAAGTTTTTCAAACTGCAAGCTCCATTACCCTGATGATACATGAAACTATTGAGAATATATCTACTTTGTCTTCCATTCTATTAGAAAGTAAAACTGCAGTCATTAAAATATAATTTATATGTGTACTTTGTTATATAAAACAAACAAGCAATATATTAATTAATTTACCACAATCCCTTCCAATGGAAATAAGTGTTATTAAATTTAGTACAAATTCTTTCTGAGTAGACATATAAAGAGTTCCCCTGCTGATTTCCCAAGCGCAAGTCAAGGGTCTAGTTTTAAACAATAAAGTCCTATTTCTTCTATATTTCCCCAAGCCACATTGCAGCTAGATTTCTCATGCAATGCTAGCTTTATATGTATACAATTTATACAGTTGCCATCTAGTCAGAATGCAAAATGCGCTCAATAAGTGCTTAAGCACATGTAGGTGGAGAGCTGACATTCCCATGAGTGGAATTCTGCTCATCTCATGCTTCTACTAATGCAGGGATGGACAACCTACAACCCACAAGCCCTAGGAGACCCTGATTATTAAAAAATAAAATAAAATCTGACCTCTGACACCACTGGGGTTTTTGTTTGTTTTGTGCCAATTGTCTGTTCACCGTGATCATCGCCATTGGAAATAGATGACTGAATTTCTGGTGTGCCTCAACTTTTTGGCTAAGATCAACTGTAGTATCTGGGGCATTCATCACTCCAGGAGAGGAAAGGCAATTTTCACTTCCCCTCTCTATCCCCTCCGATGTCATCCAAACACAACAGGTGGGGGGCTGCAGAGAGAATCCTTCTGAAACAAGGTCCCAGTCCCATCTATTTGTGGGAAGGCAATTCAAAATCCCAGCCCCATGGGAAACTTCACAGAAGATGTCCCTCTGAAATGCACAAATGTGGGAGCCAAGTTCTCCTTCAAGGTATTTTATTAGGTATTTTGATGAAAAGGGAAAGTAGTAAAATTGGTGCAGATGATTTTATAGCAAGCAAACTGATATACAGTATATTTACAAGGTGGTAGACACTGATAAAAGAACAGAATAATTAGCACGTGCCAAAAGTGTGGGCTTAATATCGACACAGTCAGCATTTCTGGCTGAACCAAAATGAAATGCTTTATTCAGAAGCTGATGATATTTGAAGGAGAGCTAAGGAACTTTGAATCGTTTCTACATGTATGTATCTGTTTCCAGAAAACATTTAAAAATTGATTCTAATATTTGAAGCCTAACATTTCTCTTGCTGCCTTTATTAGTAAGGTAAGGCAAATGGCTGCCAAAGAGAGGCCTTTTCATTGGTGGTGCCTTGTCTTCTTCTTGAGTGTCTTTTCTGCATCTTTTCTGCATCTTTTATCCAACCAGCAATGATTGATTGATACATACATACATATATACATATACAGACAGCTTCCAGCAAATGTTACAATCCTGCTGACTGAAGATCAGGAGTGGAGAAACAATGACAAAAATACATGTGCATATCTTTCTCTTTTCCTCTTGTTTTTTTAAAAAAAATCTTCCAGTTTGGAGACATGGGGAAAGCTTTCTACTACATTTCCCACCCACTGTACATCCTTTTGCAGGTCAGGTTTTCCTAACAGGTTTTGCCATCTTTTTGCTCTTTTTTGCCTTTACTACTTCATTGTTTTATTGTTATTTTTTTCTATGTTTTTACTTTGTGAACTATCCATAGTCCCTGAAATGTAGGGGCTTTTTTCCCCCTAGCATTTTTCCCACAGGTACAGGGTCTGTTTTTTCAGATCAACCAAATGTTGTTCTGTTGGTTGTGACAGGAATTGACTGACCGGCTTGTTGCCCGAGCCTGACGTTGTGGGCTGAGAGAGAGTGACTGGCCCAAGGTCACCCAGCCGGCTTTCATGCCTAAGGTGGGACTAGAACTCACAGTCTCCAGGTTTCTAGCCTGGAGCCTTAACCACATTTAAATAATAATAATAATAATAATAATAATAATAATAACAACAACAACAACAACAACAATTGCTACTGCTACTACTACTACTACTTCATCCATATAGCCATGCAGGCTGGGGGAGGGTATCCATTGATAGATTTTCCCCTACTAGCCATCCTCCTCCCTCCACACACAAGCACATTGCTCAAAGTGTACCAGTCAGCAGCTGAAGTTATATTTTTTTAAAATAGCCTGGATCTTCCAGCCTCCGAAAGTCTTTTCTTTTCATGTCACATCTCTTTATATAAGCAGGTTCTGCATGGTTTAATATTTCTATTCATGCCCTCTTTGAAAAGTGAGCACTTGAAGAAAAAGAAATATAACTCCTGAATGTTAAGGGAATAGTATTATGTGCTCACTCAGGATAATAAGCTGAGGCCTAAATGCTCTGCTCAGCTGAAAGCTGAAAGGCATAGCTATTTGCCTCTCAGTACTTATTCTAGAAACTTCCATGGTGGGGAAGAACAGTGGATAAATTGCTAAAAATAAGATTTATCTATATCTGACCCATGGCTAATTCTGACACTTTGGGCTTTTTTTTTTACTTGTTTCTTTAGTGGGGGGGGGGGGGTTGGTATGTTTGCAAAATAAAGAAGAAAAGCTGAGAAACAGAAATGAATAAAACTATTATTTTTCATAATCTAAGTGAAATGCTTAAGGCCTTCACTCCCATGAGGGAGCTGAGCAACCTGTAGCATTGTTCCTTCTATAACCCACTGATCTGCTGCCACTGTTGAACCAATGTTTCTTTGTACATCAGGTCTCCTTCCAGTAACCCCTCATTTCAGAGGCACTGAAGTTTTCAAAACTGATACTGTCCTCCTGAAATGTTGGGGATCAGATGAACTTCTTCGGAGCTCAAAGTTTAGAATGGAAGGAAAGTGCCTGTCCCACCGTGGGAGAGTAAAACCTTTGACCTACTTGTGCTTGCAGCATTGGTTCAGTTGGTGTGTTCTAAAACTTGATGGGCCATCCAGAAAATATGATTTGTAGGAACCAGCTATCAGTAATTATGTTTTTCCAAGCTTCCTTGTGTCACATTTATATATTGACAAAGGTGGTTCCTTTACTGCCAGGCATAGAGCCAAAGGTGTTGTTTCAACACCTTCCCAATTTTTCTTCTGGTGGATGCATAGCCCATTTTGGTAGTGTTATACACAATCTGTCATAAGGAGATGATGATGATGATGATGATGATGATGATGATGATGAGAAAATCCTGTTGGTGTTGGAGTCTTGCAACTAAGATCAATAACATTTGAAATTGGATTCATAGCTGGGCGTCTTTAAAACAGCTGCAGGCTTCTGGAGCAGCCTTAGAAATATAGAAAATGCTGCCAATACATGGGCTTCATTGTTAAACCCATGTTTTGCTCTGTCCTGAGATACTAGTGTGCCCCAACATGCATTTTTTGAATCAGTTAATAAGCAAAAGCATATGAATTCCATTTCAGAGGACTGAAGAATCTTAAATTTAAACATGCTGGTATGATTAGTTGATTGCTTTGGCTGACCACTTCTAGGAAGTCTCACTGGCTGAACAAGTCTCATAGAAACCTCCCTTTTCCAAACACTTGACACAGATCACATTCACAAAGCAATAGTAAAGCAAGATGTGTGGGCACTAAAATAGTAAAATGCTCCTCTGATAATTTTTTCCTATTCTATAATTAGCAATAAAGAACAGCCATTTTCTAAACATCATGCAGGCCATAAATTATGAAGCATGCAGATTGGTGATTAAGAAAATAATTCTCTGCCAAGCAAAGAATATATTTAATTCTTATTTTAAAAATGTATGGCAAACACGCTTTAAAAGATTTATACTTATAAGCATGCTTTTGCTTTGTTCCTTCCCTTTTGTATGAATCATAGATCAATGCACTGAATGGATTTTTCTGAGATAACATGACGGTTTTATGTATAAGAGCTCAGGAAGCATCATACTTTCTGTATACCCCAAGCTAGATCCACAGATAGGTTTATCTCATCTACTGCAATCCATCACCATTAAAATCAATAAAAATCGCAACCACTAGAATTTGAACCAGGAGTTAGCAAGCCTTTCAGATCCAGAACCCATATTTAACACCAAAATGCAACCTGATAAATTTTTTAACATGCATATCCTTTTCTGCCTTGTTCCTTTCTGTTTGTTTCTCTGTCAACGCTGCAAAGAGGTTCAAATAATTCCTTTGCTGTACAGATTCCTGAGAATTACAGTCAAGAGACAGTCCTAAAAACCTCTCAGATAATTTTGGTGCCCTTTCTAACCACAAATCTGGGTATGCCCAAACTGCATGAGGCTCCCAAATCTTTTTTCTATCCTCGGAGCCCCCTTTGATCATTTTTGAGTTAGGAAACATTTTAAGCTCTAAAACAGATATAAATAAGAAAATGGAAAAAAAAAAATGCCCCTATGATAGCTTTGCCTACCTGTGATACAGTCCTTCCCACTTTTAGCTACTCAGCCTCCCAAAACTGTTAAGTACCTGGGTGTTGTAGTTCCTACAAGAGTTACTGCTGTGAGATTGGCAGCCATTTGTTTTGTTGTTTATTCGTTTAGTCGCTTCCGACTCTTCGTGACTTCATGGACCAGCCCATGCCAGAGCTTCCTGTCGGTCGTCAACACCCCCAGCTCCCCCAGGGACGAGTCCGTCACCTCTAGAATATCATCCATCCACCTTGCCCTTGGTCGGCCCCTCTTCCTTTTGCCCTCCACTCTCCCTAGCATCAGCATCTTCTCCAGGGTGTCCTGTCTTCTCATTATGTGGCCAAAGTATTTCATACTCAGCCTCCCAAAACTGTTAAGTACCTGGGTGTTGTAGTTCCTACAAGAGTTACTGCTGTGAGATTGGCAGCCATATAAACTCTATAAATAAATAAATCCATCTACTAAAGGATTGCCTGCCTATACACTAAGCCAACAAACAGTCTGCTTTTTCAAGATTCAGCATGTTGTGTGAACTCAGCCAGTGTAATTTCTGTATAAACAGGTAAAGAAACCTGCTGTAGCATAGTGCGTAAACATACTCTTACCATTCAAACAGAGTAGGACATGTGTCTGTTTAATTTCAAACCAATATTCATTTCTCGATATGGAACTGCATGTTTTATTTCCCTATCCTTTGTTTCTATCTTCCTACTCCTGTTTGAACCTTTAAAATGAAGAAGACAAAATTGTGGTTTCCAGTAATGTATCCTTCCTCAGCTTGGTGACTTTAGACACGCTGGCTTAGAATTATGGGAGTTGAAGATCTCAAGTGAGGTTGCAGAAGACAGTGCTCCATGTCAAAGATCAGGCCACAATCCAACTTTTCTTCTCAACTCACTAATTAAAAGTCTTGTTATGCCTGGACTCATTTTATTTGTTGTCATCTGTCTTTATACCCACACATAATGTGTAAATACACACACACACATGAATATACTGGTGTATAAGCCAACCTCGAATTTTTAACCCAAATATCCTGAAAAATCTACCACCCACGGATAAGCCGAGGCCTTGAAATCTTTATATCTTCTAATTTTCACAATTGGCTTATCTGCATGTGGCACATTTTTCAGGGTATTTGGGTTAAAAATTTGAGGGTTGGCTTATTCGCAGATGGGCTTATCCATGAGTATGTATGGGATATACAGGTACTTTTAAAAAGTATTCTCACATATATTCGTGGATAAACCCATCTGCAGATAAGTCAAACCCAACTTTTGGAGTGTATTTTGGCACCTAAAATTCTCAGCTAATCCATAAGTAGATACAGTACAGTTTGAAAACCAGTGTGGGACAGGCTTGAGGTAGAGAGGAGGGGTTTCATCAGTGACACTGCCAGGACAACATATTCAGAGAAGGCTTATGTAACATCTCAGAATTTCTGGGCAGAGAGCCAAGGTTGCCAAGGCGATTTTACCTCGGGATCCCTGGCTGGCAACAGCAGAAGTCTGCCCAGCAACACAGAATGTATAAAAGCCAGGACGCTGAAAGGGCCAAGGCTCCATCAGTTCCTTCTGGAGAGAGAGCAAGGATCTCCATCCATCTGATGTACGATCAGCCACTATGGTTCCTATTCCCCCTTCCCAGTGCCTGATCAACCTGGTATAGAGGGTTTGTTTATATGGGGGTGAAGTGAGTATGGTGTGGACATGTGGAGCTCTATTTAGTTTGTTAATAAATTCTGTCGCTGTTCAGAGACTTTTGTCAGTTTGTTTCTGCGTATCCTCAAAGAACCTTTTCTCCTTTGAGCATGTGGGTGCTTGTTCCCTTATCATTTCCCACAGTAGACCAGGACTATGGGTCACTCCTCTTCTCACCACCCCAGCCACAGGCTAGGAATAATCCCATGATTATTTGGATTTGGAGAGCAAGGGGAAGATGGTGGCAAGCATGTCCCTACAGGTAGTGAGAGAAGAATGATGGTTAATAAGTGGGATAGCACATGTGAATGTCTAAGTGTATGACAACTAACTCACAGATGTGACTGAGCTCTTTGATCTGCATCTCTTGGTAGCCCTGTTTTTTACACAGTAGCTAGACCTGAGTTTGTGAAGCTGACCTCTGGAGAACCTCTCAGGGTATGGCTTCTATCAATTTCCTTTCTAATTCTTTCTAAACTTTTTAACCAAGCCCAGTGCCAACTCTCCAATCAGAAAGGGTTATAAAGGGCCACAGACCAATAAGAACCCTGATACACTTCTATTTATGAACAAACAGCTTTATTTAACAATAGCTATTGGACTCAGTGACAAAGATGTTCTGCCAGAGCTGTTGTACTGTTTCCAAGTCTTCCTCCTGGCTGCTTATACTCTCCTAGACCTTTCTGTTTTCTGACCAAGTTGGCTCTTCAGCCCTGCCAAACACAATCCATTCCCAGCTGATACACACATTCATTCTTCCTCCCAGCCATAATCCACTCTGCCAGCTGTGACACGTGGAGCACTCCTTGCTGTTAAACTTCTCTGTCTCAGTTCAAATCCCACTCAAGCCATGCTTCTTCCCATAAATGCAAAGAGAAAATTCTTGTGGGTCCTCCCTTTACCTCTTACTCACAAGTAAGATGTCTGTCACTGTCATAAATGGAATGCTTCATTGCTTATCCCCTGTTGTCTCCTTATGCTGCTTGATTCACCATTAATCTTTCTCTCAATTTAAAACTTAGTCTGTTTTCTCCTTTATCCTGAAGTTACCTTTCTGCCTCTCTTATGTTAAAGCCTTGGTTCCTTTTTATCTCCTCAGGTTGCCTCTCTAAATTAACCATTTCCTTTTCTTTTTCTTAACAATTGCTACCAGTTTTGGTCTCCCTAGGTCAAGCCTGCCTGTGTGAAACTGAGTTTCTTTTATAACTCTAAGTTTTGTTTTTTAACTTTTTGGGAGACCCTCCCCCTCACTTCTGAAAGTTTCCAGTTGCAATTTCCTTGCAGCTCCCCTCTGTCTGTTAGAACCTCTTTCTCTCTTTACTGTGATTATTTACCTACATCTTCCTGTTGACCTTAACATCTGAGCATACTTTCTTACATCCTGCTAATTACAAAACCTGGGCACCTACACAGATTTGTAGCATCCAAGTTATTTCCTTGCTTCTCATGGTAAACCTCCACCAGTCTGCACCAGCTTTATTCATTTTCCCCAACTTTATTGCAACCCCCTGGTTACACTTGGTTCCTACTTGTTCTGTGTTCACAAACTTTCTTTTTTACTGAAGGAGAAACCTCTCTTAGAATGGTTCAGTCAGGTACGTCCACTGATGGATTTGCCTATATAAACCAGTTGCTGTGTCATCTCTGATGGAGGGTGGAATGGCTTTTTTTTTTACCAATTTCTATCCATCAAGGGCTATTGGCTTGAAGATTCAGGCCACCTCCAGGTTGGGGGCAGTACACAGAGGAACAAACAGAGAGGTGTATGTCCCATCTTCTGCCTGGAAGTACCCGACAGGTTTCTTGTGGGCCACTGTGAGGAACAAATACTAGACTAAGATGAGCCTTGGCCTGATCCAACCCAATTATCCTTATGCCTCACAAAAAAGATCCAGCTTCCCATGACATTATTTGAATGTTATTGCTCAGCCTTCTGGAATCTTGAGGCAGCATCTTTTTTTAACTACATCAAATTAGAATTATTTGCACCCATGTTTCCTTCCTTCCCTGCCTTTTGTTCTTGTGGCTTTTAAGAAAACAGACTAATAAAACTACTTTGGTTTCTGCTGCTTTGGTTTCTAATGAAGTTCTATCTCACTAGCTACATAAATGGGTATATATTTATGTATGCCCATTGATATATGCCCTTAAAACCAACTGCCCAGAGTTGGTTTTAAGATGGATGGCTATGCAAATATTTTAAATAAATAAATAGGTGTCAGAAAACTATCAACAGTAGTTACTTTAGTCGAATTCTGGGCAGAGATACCAAACACACCACTGAGATTCCTTAGTCCTGTCCCTCAGTAGATCAGAAGGGTCTGCCAGCATCAATCACCACTGCCAATGCTGGCTTGGCAACATCAGGTTCACCAGACTCTGGAGGGCTCCTCTTCCTTCCTTCTCTAGATTATTCCAAATCTATCAGCCAAAATCCAGCTTCTTTTATTGATAATATACTGTCTTCCATTTTAATGTTTTTTCCCCCCATGCAGAGTAACTTCTTGCCTGATCTTCTTCATGCTACACTATTTGAGTTGGCAACATTTAGAGTCAATGAGAGAAACCATTCAAAATTCAAGTAATCCATATTTTTAAAGGGAGACATGTTCACAAGACAGTTGTGACAGTCCATGTGAGCAGGAAAAGGAAAATGTCCCAGAGACAGGGATGTACTTTTGCAGAAGTCCAAACCCCAGATATATGTAGGTCCCTAATGCTACCACACCACACCTAGGCCTAAATTCTTGCTCAGTATAAAGCAGTTGCACGTATATTAAGCAGTACCTTTTAGACCCAGTACCCTTTATGACTTTATCTTAATTTAATGTAAAGTACAGTTTAGAGGCCACTCAACTCCTAACAACTCTGGACAGCTTACAATTTAAGAAGAGAAGAGAAGGGAGGGGAAGGGAAGGGAAGGGGAGGGAAGGGGAGGGAAGGGAAGGGAACAACATGCAACAGGGGCACAGTCATCATCTTGCCCCAAAGCCTGGGAGAATAACCAGGTCTTTAATAGCTTCCTGAACATCATCAGGTGGGAATCATCCAGATCTCTGGGGGATATTATTTCACAGCAGGCACCTTGACAGAGAAGGCACATTTCCTGGGTCCTACTAGACGACACTGCTTAATAGGTGGCATCTGAAGTGCTTCCACTCAGCCTGATCTCACTGGACAGACAGAAACAACTAGAGACAAGCGGTCCCACAAATAACCAGGCTGTATGCCATGAAGGCCTTTATAGATGATAATCAGCAACTTGAATTGCATCTGGAAGCCAACTGGTAGCCCGTGCAGTAGCCAGTTTGTGGAGCAGTGAAGTCACATGGCTGTAAAAAGTCATGCCCATCAGTTGCTACATTCTGGGCCAGCTATAGCTTCTGAATGGTCTTCAAAGGCAGCCCCACATAGAGTGTATTACAGTAATCCATTCATGAGATGACTAAGGCATGAGTGACTCTCCGAAAGGCTTCCTGGTCTAGGATAGATCACAACTGGTGCACTAGATGTACCTGTGGAAAAGCCCTCTTGGCCACAGCTACCACCTGCTCTTTGAGCAGGAGCTGTGAGTCTAAGACAATCTCCAGATTGTGTACCAGTCTCAAATGGGGAAATGCAACCCCACCCAGGACCAAAAATGGAAAATCCCCAGACCCAAGGGGCCCGAATATCTGCAGCTTCTCAGTCTTGTCAGAATTGAACCTCTGTTCCTCCCCCTCCAGGCCTGCACAGCCTCCAGATACTGGGACAGGCCCTCAACAGCATCATGTGGTTGGCCTGAGATCAAGATGTATAGCTGGATATCATCAGCATATTGATGATACCAGACCCCAAACTGACAGATGATCTCATCTAGAGGTTTCATGTAGATGTTAAACAAAAGGGGCGAAAGCATCAATCTTTCCAATCTAGTCATGCTGCTAATCACAGAAACCTAAAGGAACTAAATTGCTTGAGGCTGGCCTTTTTTGCCCTTGTCTTCAGTAAGATTGGAAGACAGTCATCACTTATCCCACCTGTATTTTATGTATGTAATTCCAGATAAGGAAATAGCTTTCTACAAGTGTGTCCTAACAGCCAGGAACCACGCTGAGACAAGGAATAGGTCTCTAGTGTTTTATTACTGCTACATTAGACAGAAAATCCTAACAAACTGAAGAAGTGTGGGAAAAACCCAGACAGATAAACCCCAAAAGTCAAGGCGGGTCTGATCTGTGTCTCTTTGAATGGCTGCTTAACTCCTCATTACTACACATGCATTTTCCCCCCTGGATAGGGGCCCCTTCCTGCTCACCATCAGTACTCATGACAAGTGGCATAATTTGCTGGTCAACTCTGTCTCATGTTCTATTTACAGCTAAGCACAGCAATTTTCTTGCCTTGCCTTGCCTGAGGAAAGGCTCTGTTCTCTGGGCTCCATCTTTACTGCCACCGCACAGCTCCAACAGCATCCACAGCAAACTGCAATGACACCAAAATGGCAATATGTGCAGTATCATCATCAGTCTAATGACACATTACGTCCTGACATCTGATGCAAGTAAGGAAGTCATAGCCTCTGCACGATGATGTTATCTGTCATGCAAGTTTTATCATTTGCCCTCTTGGCCCCCCACCCCGAAGATGGACATACACACTTCTCATTTGAAATATCTTTCCTTGCCACCCCCAAACCAAGCAGTAGGCCTTAAAAAAGCAGCTGGGGAAATGGGGGTTGCGGGGGGGGGGGCTAACACAGACTTAAAAGACTGCTATATTTAGGAAAGCTAATGAAAGCAAATGCTCAAACCATTAACCTTCAAGAAAACAAAACCTGGTCTAGTGCTCTAAATATACCACAGTCAATATTTCCCCATGACAAATCTTAGTACCGAATAATTAAGACTTCAATATACCATTTTTGTGAAAAATGATTATTTTGTAAATGATGGCCTTTCACCCACTTCAGTATTATTATGCTTCATTAATGGGGGTGGGGTGAGAAGTTGAGGCAATAAATGTTTTTTTGAAGGCTGGTTGAAACCATTCTGGCTATTAGGCTCTGCTTCTTTTCAGAGTTTAAAGGGAGCCCTTGCTGGGAGAACTGCATGAAAACTTCAAAAAGGAAGATTCAGCCTGGAACAGGCTTGTGTCTCACAGTTGTTCGCCTGAGGTCAAAGAGTTTTGTCCCTCCATAATACTGAGTTAATGTCTTAGAAATAAATCATTCAGCAAATGCAGATGTCAGAGCCTTGAAAATGAAACATTTAACAGTTTCTCTCAGGGTTAAATTTGAATTGAGTGGATGCTATCCTTTCAGATGTTAACATGTGCTTTTTCTTCTTGTCTGTCAAGAACAAGGAGTTTCCCTCTGCCCACCATTTTTTTTATTTTTATTTTTATTTTCTTAAATAAGTTCCACTGGTATAGTATGAAAGGGTATTATTCTATTTCTTTCCTGAATCACATGATACCTCTTGCTATTTCTGTTTAAACTGAAAGCCTTTGTTGGATTTTCCTTGTGTAACAAAAGTATAATTTGCTATGAATGGATTTACTTTCTGGTGGAGCAAGCTTTGGATCTTGTTCAACAATTTTCCAGTGTGGAACTAGGCCGTTTATGGTTCCTCCCTTGAGAAGAATCAGGAAGAACTGGAATAAGAGTGGACATCAGGCTATTCCATCTCCCCTGGAGTATTATCTGGTAGAATTAATAAAATATCAGGATACAACATTTTCAACATGTCCACTCTCCATCCCATTAGCTCCCGTCCCACTTTGCATACCATATGCCTGTAATCATGTGGAGCCTGAGAAAGAGCTGTGCCTCACTGACCCCACAAAGGTTGAGACTGAAGGTCTGTAAAGCACAGAGGCTAAGTTCTATGGAGCAATCTTGCCTCTCGGACATGTCCTCCAAAGTATGGGCAAGAGAGCAGCAGCCGTGACACCTTTTTGTGGGTTTTCCCCCCCCTTCCCCATTACTATGAATATCTGCAGAATAACCTATGAAGGAAATGATAGATCAGTTTCAGGTCTGCCAGATGTATCAATCCTCAGATCCCCAAATTCCCAGCCAATAGTGACTATGCCATCTGATAATCTATAAACTGTAGTCCAACACTTCTGAAGGGTAGCAGATTCAGAAAGTTTGCAGTGAAAGACAATAACTGAAGTAAGGCAGGGAAGCAGAAATTGTTTCTGTATGAGGGGAAACCAAATAAATAATTCAAATATAGGAAGCAGTAAACAAGTGGAAGAATTATCATCAATGAAGTCTGGTTTTTCTTCATGGTAGCATTCCACACAGATAATCCTCACTTAACAATCATTCATTTTATGATGGTTTGGACTTATAACAGTGTTGAAAAAAACGACTTATGACTGGTTCTCACACTCATGACCATTGCAGCATCCCCGCGGTCATGTGATTATGATTTGGGCGCTTGGCAACTGGTTCACATTTATAACCAGCACAGCAGCCCGTGGTCACATGATCGCCATTTTCAACCTTCCTCATTGGCTTCTGGCAAGCAAAATCAATGGGGAACCATGTGATTCGCTTAACAACCACATGCTTCACTTAATCCCCATGGTGATTCACTTAACGACTGCTGCAAAAAAGGTTCATGAAATTGGATTGGATTCACTTAATGACCATTTCACTTAGCAACTGAAATCTTGATCCCAAATGTGGTCGTTAAGTGAGGACTACCTGTAAACCAATGCCCCAGATTTGAGAACGATCCTCACTTTGCTGGTGACCAATAGTCAGATGTATTTGAATTTAAGCCATTCATTGGTACCTCTACCACATTACCAAATTATAATTTAACAAATTTGCTACAAAGAAAACATTTGCATTTGGTGAACAGCACAGCAATACTTTAAGGGTGAACTGACTATACAACTATTACCTTGAAGATAATTTGTTAAGCCTGTCACTTTACTTTTATGAAAGCTTTTTTATGTAACACATTGGTCCCTTGATACATAAAGATGTAATCCCAAATGAATGACATGAGAAAATGAAGGATCACTTAGCACTGGAGGACTGTATTTGAAAAATACTTCATAAATTAATCCTAATTCATAGATGTAGAACACATGTTCTCTCTTGCTCTCTAGATACATACCTGGACCTCATTGTTCAGAGTTAGGTTCCAGCATATAGTATGTGGATACAGAAACTGGGCCGACCAAGACCTTGAGCCTAAGCAATTGGTTCTGGAGTCCCAGAAAATGACTGAAAAATCATCAAAAATAGAGGGGAAAAGCACAAATAAAGATACAGTGATCACCCCAGATCTTGCATTCTCCTGCTGTATTTTATTTAAAATAAGGAAGAAACAAAAAATAAGGAATAAGCTATTTTAAACAGTTTGAATAAAAACTATATTTTATTCAAAACAAAGGAGCAATGGAGTTCCTTCACTCCGCTACTGGAGTTAGCAGCACTCCATCTCTCATCAGCTTCTGGCCTATCGCAGCAAGAATCAAAAGAAGACAACAGTGGAGCATTTAGCCTATTCCTCTTCCTCAAAGCCACTAAAAGTATCAGTTTCACTTTCTGATGACTCTGTAGTGTGAGTGCAGCTATGTTTGCAAACTAACTGGTGGCATTGGCAGCAAGAAGGTGATCCAGGTTCAGGTATGCAAACTAGAGCCCTGGAGAATGACTAGAGCTGTTACTGAGTAGCAGGAAGACTCTAGAGGTGAAATATCTCTCCATCTCATGCAGAAAGCAGTTGTTAACCTAGTCAGAAAAAAGCTCTTACTCATGGTATCCTTTTGCCTCTCCAGATTACAAGAAACTATTTATTTCCTTCCTTTTCATGGGATATACACTCAGGACAAAAGAATGGGCTTGATCACATAGTCCCCTGCAGCACTGCCACACACCAGAAGATTGAGGCCTTCCTTGGTAGATGAAGCCCAAAGCAATTTTTTCTTGTTTGATGATGGAATGGGACAACATCTGCTTCCAGAACAAGCCAATATCATTCCTGTACTCTAAGGAATCAGTCAGTCACTGGAACTCCACAGGATTGTGCTGCCTTGTGGACTACTGATGGAACTTTCCCTGCCAGCTTGACATTCTGGAGGCTATAGCAGTGCTTGGATCTTTGAAACCAACCTTGGTTGGCCTGCTAAATATGCTCAGTGTCTTCCATCACAAACCATCTATAGAGCTGCAGTCCTTTTTCATGGATTACAGTGATACATTCCTCTGGGCTTGGACCTCTATCCATCGGCAGAGGGCTTTTTCCGTCTGTTCTAGGTAGCATTCATAGAATGCTACCTTGAGACTCTGAGGTATAACTGACACACTTCCAAGTTACTAGCCTTGGGTTTCTTTATGAAGTGATGGTGGACTCACTGATTGTCAGCCCTCCCAGGTAAACCAGATAGGAAACACGACCAGATGAGCTACTGTACTTCTACTTTATTGTTAGGCTATATTAACAGATTCTTGCATGTCTGAAAGTACAAATCTCCCACCATCCCTATTTACCACCTGATTCTTAGGGCAGGTCCTTTCTAAGTTTCTTTCTCTTCCTGTTACTCAGTTGCAGGCTCCTCCCCCTTTTATCTGATGGTTCCCTAGGCAGCATCTCTTCCCCCCGCTTTCCAAAGTCGTTCTCACATTCCATTATACTGATGCTGTAACACTGTGGAACAGATTCCATGCTGTCCCCATGAGTGAACATTTCCATCAACTTCATCTTCTTGCTCAAGAGCAACACTTCCATCAACAGACCTCTCCACTACAAATTTCCTTGTTTTCATATGCAGGTGGTTGATCATGTAAGGTTAAAATGGTAAAGATCAATTGGATCACTGGGAAATTGGGAACAGAGGCCAGATATACATGTACAAAAAGGCAAATAAATGCCAGATGTAGGTCAGGTCAGGAAACAGACACCACAAAACTATTGAAACTCTATTGTTATAGGGTATGGCAGAATCTTGAAACCTGATAGAAATTCGCTTTCCTTCCCTCTTATACTAAAGAGAGTCAAGTTAGGGCAGTCTTGAATTTCTTCCTCAGCCTCTCCTGTCTTTCTGGGCTACATTCATGTTTTCATAACAGCTGTTGCATTCCTTCTTCAAGGTCATCTCCATACTCCTCTATAATGGATCAGAACCATGCATCAAAAATGTAGGTATAGGATAGTTTACTGTGGATGAGTTCTGGCCTATATGTATTGATCACAGATATGCAAAAGCATGGTGATGAGACAGCAGTTAATAAGGTCTACCTGTCATGAGTGCCGTTGAGCTGAAGTCATCAGCGCAATGGCACACATGACAATAGCAAGGAAATAGGTGAAGGGGCTCAAGATAAGTAGCCATCAACCCACAACGACTAACGGCCAACAAACAATAACTAAACGGATCACGGAGCACACCCAAGACATCAGCGCCAATACAACGGAGATCGCCCAGCTGACAGCAATCACCAGAGGAATAGAAAACCTGATGATGGGCGATCCCGGAACCCCTCACCCACCGGCAGGGCAACGTATTGGACAAAGGGGGGTGACGTGACCGCGGGTGAGGGGGCGCTGACCGGCACGGGGTATTTAAACCCCGCACCGGCGCGGTCCTGTCACTCTCAGCTTTTTCCTTCCGACGCTGTAACTGCGCTGTGAATAAATCAGAGCCTGATCCACGAACCAGTGTCTGAGTATGATTCAGAGGCAGGCAGCGCATGACATAAAGCTGAGAGTCATAAACTCAGCCTCGCCGAGCCCCACCGGACGACAACGAGCCGCGGGAGGAGTAGACGGCGAGAAGACCAGCAAGATGAGGCCGGAGCGGCGCGGGCAAGGAGGGCGAGCCGCGCGGCAAGAGACAGAGGAGGACCGACCAAGGCCAGAGGCACCGCGGACTCCCGGAGCCATGGACGCCCACCCCACCCGACCCGAGCCTCAGCTCCAACCCCAAGGGGAGATGGCGACGGAGGCAACCCGACCGCGGGAGGGAGCAGCACGACTTCCGAAACCAGCGGAGGACCCCGCGCCTCACATCGCACCCCAGCAACGGGCGTGGAGCGACAGCCCAACGGCGGTCAACACGGAGGAGGATGATGGAGACACCCAGCAGACGGCGGAGGAAGCGGACCCGCGGCAGAGGGAGGAGGAACCCCGCCGGCAACCCACCCCCGAGGACGCGCCAGCGGAACCGGGCACAGCGGTGGCGCGGGCTGTGGACGAGGAGGCACGAGCTGAACTCGCGGCCATGCGGGCTCAACTGATGGAACTCCGGACCATGCTCCAGTCGCTTATGCCCCCCGCGCCACCCAACGACGTCCCCGCACAGGCCCACACCCCGAGCGAAGCACCGAACCCCCACGGGCCAGCGGAGGGTCAGCAGACGGCACAGGCGGACGACACCACAGACCGGGAAGCGAGAGGCAGGGCCGCGCAAAACGCCCGGGCCCCAAAGGACTTCCCCATCTTCTTCGATGGGACCCCCACGAAACTCTCGTTCTTTGTCACGAACGCTAGGGAGTTCATGGGGAGGCACGGACACTCCTACGACTCCGAGGCCGACAAGATCGCCGCCGTGGCGATCAAACTCCAAGACAGGGCGGCGGACTGGTACGTCCAACTGTACGAGTCCAGCTCCCCCGCCCTCGCCACCTTCCCTGCTTTCATCAATGAGATGAAAAACTACTTCGAAGACCCCCTAGCCAAAGTAAGGGCGAAAAACGCACTCCAAAGACTTAAACAGGGCACACGCACGGTCCCTGACTACGCCCTGGAGTTCAAAGCCCTCGCGGGGAAGGTCAGCGACTGGTCCGAGACCACCCTGCTGGAAATGTTCAAAAGGGGGCTCAATCGCGACGTTCTCCAATGGGCCCTCTACCGCGACGACCCAGAAACGCTACACGGGTGGATCCACCTCGCGGGGAAAGCCGAACACGCGCACCGCACCTTCCTCATGACAACCACGGAAGACACAAACTATGCCGGAAAAAAGGTACCCGCACCACACGTGGGGATGGCCGGCCCCATATACCCAAAAAAGAAATTCAACCGGGAGCCCTGCGGGAGGTGTGGCAAATTAGGGCACAAGACAGTGGATTGCTTCGCCAACCGACCGCCGACCAGCGCGCCCAAACCCACCCCGAAAATTAGCCCCAAACCACTCAACCTGGGGCCGCCCCCTCACCGCCGAATGACCGTGGCCACAGCGACACCAGAGGAAGGCTGGGACGCTTACTGGGGGGAAGAGGATAACGCAGACCCCGAACAGCCGGCGGGAAAAGCTCCCCGCCTGCCCTGAAACGCGTGGCGAGGCAGGCGGTGGGACAGCAGCGCGGACCACCTCGACGGAACGACGAAAGCCCCGTAATAATGGCAGCAATCAAACTCTCTGCCGGCAACGGAGCCACCACGGCCGCGGCACTAGTGGACTCGGGGTGCTCAAAAAACCTCATCCACCCCGACCTAGTCGCCAAACTCGACCTCCGCTGCTTCCCCCTCCCCACGCCGCTGGCATTCCACCAGCTGGACGGCTCCACAGCGGGAGGGAAACCAGCCACGCTACAAACCGAGCCGGTCACCCTGCAAATGGGCACTCACACCGAGCGCACATCGTTCGTCGTCACGCACATCGGACGGCCCATTGCAGTCCTGGGGATGCCATGGCTCGCGACAAACAACCCGCGGATCAACTGGGAGACCCGCACCTTCACATTCGGCGACGGCGAGTATCGAGCACCAGTTCCAGCGGGCAGAACCAACCCCACTGTAGGACGAGCGGAGGCGACTACACAAGACAACGCCGCTACCACAGCAGACCTACCGGAACAATACGCCGACTTCTCCGAGGTCTTCGGAGAGGCAGAAGCTGACCAACTACCCCCCCCACCGCAAGACAGATTGCCGGATCGACCTACTGCCCGACGTCCCCTTACCTAGACCAAAGATCTACTCGATGACCCCGAAGGAGATGGCAACCCTCCGGGAGTTCATCGATAAAAACCTTGACAGGGGATTCATAGAGCCAGCATGCTCACCGGTCGGAGCCCCCGTCTTATTCCGGGAGAAGAAAGACGGCACCCTACGGCTCTGCACCGACTACCGGGGCCTAAACGCGGCTTCCCTGTCCAACAAATACCCCTTACCCCTGGTGAAGGACATGCTCGCCCACCTGTCCACGGGCAAAGTCTTTTCCAAACTGGACCTTCGCGAGGCGTACTATCGCATCCGAATCAGGGAGGGGGACGAATGGAAGACGGCATTCAACTGCCCCCTAGGCGCCTTCCAGTACAAAGTACTGCCCTTCGGACTCGCGGGGGCCCCTGGGGTGTTCATGCAGCTCATCAATGAGGTACTGCATGAACATCTGTTCAAAGGGGTCCTGGTCTACATCGACGACGTCCTTATTTACACAAAAACGCACGAGGAACATGTGACCCTAGTCAGGCAAGTCCTCGACAAGCTCAGAAGGGCGCAGCTCTATGCCAAGCCTACAAAGTGCGAGTTTCACAAAGAGCGCCTAGACTACCTGGGGTACCGAATCTCCGGGGACGGCATCGAAATGGACCCCGCAAAAGTTGAAGCGGTGCTAAACTGGGAGTGCCCCCGCAACAGACGCCAACTACAGAGCTTCCTCGGATTCGCGAATTTTTACAGGTCATACGCCCGGGGGTTCGCAGAGATAGCCCTCCCCCTAACGGACCTCCTCAAAACCAAAGGGGTGGGGGACACCCGACGCGCCAAGAACCCAGGCACAGTGCTGAATTGGACTCCCGCGTGCCAGACCGCATTCAACAAGCTGAAAGCGCTGTTCACTACGGAGCCAATCCTCGCGCACCCGGACCCAGAACGGCCGTTCGTGGTCCAAGCCGACGCCTCAGACTTCTCCCTGGGAGCCATCCTGCTACAGAAAGACCCCACGGGACTCCTGAAACCATGCGCCTACCTGTCAAGGAAGTTCTCCGAGACAGAAAGGCGATGGCACGTCTGGGAGAAAGAAGCCTTCGCGGTGAAATCAGCGCTAGAGACATGGCGACACCTACTCGAGGGAGCCACCCAGCCATTCGAGGTCTGGACTGACCACCGGAACCTCGAGGCCCTACGAACGCCTAGACGGCCTTAGCCCAAAACAGGTCCAATGGGCCCAATTCTTCAGCCGCTTTAATTTCCAGCTGAAGTTCATGCCGGGCAAAAAGAACTTCCTGGCCGACGCCCTCTCCCGACTGCCCCAAGACGAAGAGCCCGCCCCAGACACCATTGGGACGGTCCTATCCGCCTCGCAACTGGGGATGGCCGTGACCACCCGAAGCGGCGCGCGGAGGCAGCTCGACTCTACGGCGCAGCCGACGGCGGGACAACCGGCGTCCGGAAGAAGCCAACCGCAACTACCAGGGGGAATGCGCACGGACCTCGCCGCCGCCCTCAAAACCGACCCCTGGTTCCTGGCAAACCCCGACAAGGTAACGATGGCACAGGACCTGGCATGGGGGGAAGGCAGAATCTACGTCCCGGACTCGCAACGCCAGGCGATCTTGCATAGGTCACACGACGCCAAACAAGCGGGACACTTTGGGTTCCTCAAGACCCTACACCTAACACGGCGTCAATTCTGGTGGCCCGCGCTCAGGCGAGACGTAAAAGCCTACGTAGCGTCCTGCCCAATGTGCGCTAGGGCCAAACGGGCACCAGGCAAACCCGCGGGGCTATTACAACGGGTGGCAGAACCCTCCCGCCCATGGGAGGAAATCTCTATGGATTTTATAGTGGACCTCCCACCCAGCCAGAAGAAAACGGCCATTTGGGTGGTGAAGGACTACTTCTCAAAGCAGGCCCACTTCATCCCCTGCACGTCGGTCCCATCCTCACAACAGCTAGCCAAACTCTTCCTCATCCACGTGTACAGGCTACACGGATGTCCCGCACGTGTGGTGACCGACAGGGGCACACAGTTCACCTCCAAATTCTGGCGGGCCTTCCTAAAGCTGACGGGGACCCAACAGGCCCTATCTACGGCTTGGCACCCCCAGACGGACGGAGCCACAGAGGTTCTTAATGCCACCTTAGAGCAATTCATACGATCATATACTAACTACCACCAAGACGACTGGGCTGAACTGCTCCCGTTCGCCGAAGTCGCATACAACAACGCCGTCCACACGAGCACGGGGAAAACTCCGTTTGAAGTAGTCTCGGGGCGCGACTTCGTCCCCATACCGGAGCTACCTCAACCCCCGGAACCCCAGGTGGACGCTAGCGACTGGGGACGGAAGATCGCGGAAGCATGGCCAGTAATCACGGCGGCGCTGAAGGATGCACAGGCAGCCTACAAAGAGCAGGCCGACAAGCACCGGCGCCAACAACCGACGTTCCAAGCGGGGGATATGGCCTACCTATCCACCAAGTTCCTAAAGTCAACCCAACCCTCGAAAAAACTGGGGCCTAAGTACATCGGGCCGTTCCGAGTCACGCAAATAGTGAACCCGGTAGCAATACGCTTGGACCTGCCACACAACCTACGGAGACTCCACCCGGTGTTCCACACCAGCCTCCTGAAACCGGCAACCACCTCCCGATGGCACCCAAGCACGCCACAGCCCGCACCGGTGATGATCGACGGGCAACACCACTTCGAGATAAGGGACATTCTCGACTCCCGCAAGCAACGAGGAACTCTACACTATCTGGTCAGGTGGAAACACTTCCCCCACCCGGAATGGGTGGCGGCGCACAACGTTAACGCGCCTGACCTGACCAGAGCATTTCACCGGGCATACCCCGACAAGCCACAACCAAGGTCAGCAAGCCAAAACCCCCCCCGCAGCCCCCCCCGCCTCCCGTGCCCCAAGGGAAAGGGCCCCCCCAAGCCCGCGACTTGGGTGGACCTCCCCCCCCCGGGACTCACTCCCCCCGCCCCGGGCCCACGAGGTGGTGACAAGCGTTCGCCAGCACCCTCCCCCCGCCCCCCCGGCCGCGGGGGAGTGGCAAGCAAGTCAACAGGGCAACCTGGGGGCAACGCCCAGGAGATACAACAAAGGCGACGCACTTTAAATGGGAAAAAAAAAGAAGGGCCCTACCTGAGCTGATAAGCACCCGACCAGCCACGCCTCTCTCCTCGCCGAACTGAGCCAAACAAACAGGGTGTGGCTGGAGCATGCGCACGCCAGGATGGGACCCGAGCATGCGCACCATGGACACACCCTGGGAAGGCACGTGGTAGAGGGAGGAGCAAAGGGAGGGGCGACAACTACTCCGGCGGGAATTTCAAAAAAAAAATTTTGACAGCTCCACCGAAAAAAAAAAAAAACAAAAAAAACCAGAAAACCGGGGGGGAGCACTATTCGGAAAGGGGGCAGTATGTCATGAGTGCCGTTGAGCTGAAGTCATCAGCGCAATGGCACACATGACAATAGCAAGGAAATAGGTGAAGGGGCTCAAGATAAGTAGCCATCAACCCACAACGACTAACGGCCAACAAACAATAACTAAACGGATCACGGAGCACACCCAAGACATCAGCGCCAATACAACGGAGATCGCCCAGCTGACAGCAATCACCAGAGGAATAGAAAACCTGATGATGGGCGATCCCGGAACCCCTCACCCACCGGCAGGGCAACGTATTGGACAAAGGGGGGTGACGTGACCGCGAGTGAGGGGGCGCTGACCGGCGCGGGGTATTTAAACCCCGCACTGGCGCGCTCCTGTCACTCTCAGCTTTTTTCTTCCGACGCTGTAACTGCGCTGTGAATAAATCAGAGCCTGATCCACGAACCAGTGTCTGAGTATTATTCAGAGGCAGGCAGCGCATGACACTACCTTTGTACTGTACTTACCTGATACAAAAATAAGAGGTATTTTTCCCTCCAAATAATTATTTATGGGAGGGGAATACCTTAAATTTGCTAAGAACGGAAGATGGCTATGTGATTCCGCAAAGCTGGAAAGGTGGGTGACTTTGAAGATAGCCAGCTGATTAGCCATTGCTTTGGAGCAGCTATTGTCTCAGGGGATTTAACCCCTTTTATAACCCTTCAACTGGGATTCTTTGCTTACTTTCTCTGTCTAGCTACTCCTTCTCCTTGTGTAATTCCTGTCCAATTTTGTCCTGCTTTTTCTTTGCTTCCTTTCTCAGCACAATGAGCCCTTCTCTTAACCCATTCCCATTGTTTCTTCTTTTTTGGGTGAAAGGACAGAGGATAACATGTGTGTGTTTCTGTGGTTTGTGCATGACAGAGAATGGCTGGTACAGTATATGCAGAGGGGATAATCAATTAATTTTATAAATGGAGCACTTGATTTTACAGGCAATTAATAGTAATTAGTAGTTATCAATTTAATTAATATTAAATTGTTGTTATTATTCCTGGCTGTTCTTTTTTGGAGCATGGCTACATATGCATATACATACAGTATATAGAAACATACATTTGCTTGACAGGAGGCAAGAGAGCAACATCTCCAAGAATGTTTTCAAATGAAGTTGAAAGCCATAGGCTGAATAATTGGGGAAGCTGGCACTGCATAGGACTTGTCTGTGTTCATAATTTTTTTCCTTCTCTACATGTTTTGGGACATGTCTCAAATAGAGGTCATTTTTCTTTCAGGTAAACATTACTCTTGCATATTTAAATCAATATATGAGAATTGATAGATATAGGTAGACATTTGGATCTATAAAATATGATAAATATTGTTGACCGCAATATATTAATGAATTGTGTTCTAGAGGAAAAATGGATTATATTCTGATTTTTTTTCCTTTTTATTGAAATTATAGCCCTTTTCAGTTGTTAGGAAAACTGAAATGGGCATGCTCCAGTTCAGTCCTGTCCTCATTGAGGTTGTTCAATATAACATATTTTTTTTCCACCAGACATTTGTAAATTGAGACTGGTGGGTGGTGAATGCCCACCTTTTTTAGGCAATTTGCATAACCAACTCATTCAACATCCATGACTCCACTGCTATAGTTATGTCTCAAAATAAATCAAGTAGGAATTTGTGCAAGGCGATAGTATTGTTAAATTAGTGTGTTCCTTGAGAAATGTCTGCTCTTGCATATGCTTTTCATCCTTCTGTGAGTGCTGCTTTTATTCATGTTTGTTTGAATAATGAGTTGAGATAAACACGAGCATTAAAAAGGCTTTTTGTCTTGTAGTGCTAAACAATTCTTGTTTATTCATTGTTTCCTTTTCCTCCATTCTCTTACCATTTGACTGTGCCATCAGGTTCTTTTCAATCCCTAGCAACCACATTTTCTCCACAATGATCTATTCCAAATCTGGCCTTTCAGGTCTTCCAATGGTGCACTCATCACTACTGTAACTGAGTCCATCCACTGTGTTGCTGGTCATTCTCTTCTTCTCTTTCCTTCCACCTTTTCCAGCATTAGAGCCTTTTCCAGAGAATCAAGTCTTTGCATAATGTGTCCAAAGTAGGATAATTTGTGCCTGGTCATGTCTGCATTTCCGCATTTCCCATGATGAATTTTTTAAAAAAATCTTGAGGGAGGTCTTCTCCTTTTGCATTCTGTAAAGTAGGGCTGTGCAGGGATCCAAATCTGATTCAGAACATATGTGTAGCACTACCAGGAACATCTTAAAGCAGCTCTACTTTTTCCTTGCTCTGCAGGGCTGCCCACTGCAACTGGTGCGCAATTGTGGGAAAGGATATATTTGGTTAAGGTATTTCTAACAGGGGCTATGAATGTGCCTACACATGGACCAAATCACATTTTGCCCTTCAAATCTGGATCACTGTAAAGCATTGTGCACACAGTGCTATAAATATCAAACAACTAATGAGCAAGGAGACATCTTTGGTATTCTTGCAGCAGAAAAGTAAAGATTTCTGTATCTTCCTAGCCTATGCTTGATGTGATTTTTTTTCTTAGTTCCATCCTTCTGATTCAATTCTTCAAAATAATTCCTTGTTTATATCATTTTATTACCAGTATGTTGCTACTATATGTACGGACATACACACATACCAATCATACCATTCCCTTTCAAGGAAGGCATCATTATGCAAAGTGTAAAAAAGAAGTAAGAAATAATAAGCAAAAAAAGCAGGAGCTGAGAGGAAAGGAAATCTAACTAGGCTGCACCAACACCATTTACTATACCTCTTTTTCTAACCTTACAAACCATCTTTGCTCCCACCACATCCATACATTGCTTCATATATTGCCCTTTCTTCTTTAAATTTTTCACCTCTCTACTAAGAGCCCCAAAACCATCCCTTGCAATTGCTAAATTTGGAGGTCAATCTAGAAATAATTATGTCCCAGCAGCTATGAAACTATTTAAATCTAAAGTTCTGAGTGTGATGCTATATGTTGCTCAACTGTGTGTCTATAAGCCTCTAGTTTAGAAGCAATTCCCATTTTTTTATTAAAAAAAAAATCTTATTACAAGTCTATTACTCAATCTCTAATGTTTTAATACAGCTAGAGCTAGGCTGCATTTCCTTTGGGGCCCAATTAAGACTTTGTCATCTCAGATTTTGGGTGAAGCAAGTCTATTGGGAACTTCCTTGGTCCACCTCACCTTGCTAGACAGATTCTCTTCCACTGTAAAAAGACAGATCAATGATGATATGACATACTGCAGTCTTTCTTCGCCAGCAGTATCTGCTTCAGGCCATGATAAAACTTCAGCTGAACTGAAGCAGAGCATTTGGAATTTAGACACTCAAATTTAGACACCCAAAATGCCGATGTTTCCCACTCCTTTTATAGTACAATTGCCTTCCCTTTGTGAACTGTCCCTAGATATTTCTTCAATATTCTATATGACCCGCATGAGTGACCATTTCCCCTGGCCCAATTTGGGGCATTATCTATCAGGGCAACAACTGGTAGATATATAAGTCTCCCATATGAGTCTCCCACTTGTTTTTGTTCAGCCATGGAGATAAAAACTGTTTCACATGTGCTATTAAAATGTCCATTATATACCCAGTAGCAATCAAACTTAATATTTCCAATGGCTAACAACTTTAATTGCCATTGTAACCAAGAGGCCATTATCCTTCTTTGGGCGATCATTCTTCAGAAACCTCTATGAGGGTTGCAAAATTTCTGTCAATAGCCATAGATCTTAGAAGACATCTGGTTCCTCCCTCAGGCTACTAATTCTTAGCTGTTAATTATTTCAAGATTTTCTTGCACCTTTTTAAAAAGATTTAATTATATTTACTGTATTGTTGGTTTTTTTCTTGTGTTTGGTCTTGGACTGTAAATAAACTTTGATTGATTGCCCAGACCATCTCAGTTTAATTCTCCCATACCAATCACTCACTTTGTATTCGGGGCACAGCACCCATTCATTCTTGACACTCTCTCTTCTTGCTTTACCATTCATCTCTCTTAAGAACCCCATTCTAACCATATTCAACCTACTTTTATGTTTCTCCTGACATACCCAATCCTCATTTTCACATTTTTCCATCTCCCCAATATGGGGTGGGACAGGGGTAGGTGGACACATGGAACAACATTTTTAAGCCACCTATTGGTCGCTCAGCAACCTTCTGAGAAAGAAAAGTGGTTCCTACATGAGAAAATACAGCTTAGCTTAGGATAAGGGTTCCTGCCTCCACCACAAGCACTATTTAGCCCTGAAATCCCAATGGCTAGATCTATAGCTTAACATATTGCCATGACAACTGCACAGAACTCATCTAAACATGCATGGTGAACACAGTATTGATTCTTCAGCATCAGATAATGCCATTTTCTTAGCATCCAAAACATGGATGACGGGTTTCTGGTTGAAGGAAAATCCTGCAGATGGCAGGGTCATTACTGGTGATGGAAGAACTCACACTTTTTAAAGCAATAACCTCCAGCAAGAGTTTGCACTTGGATCATTAAGACAAATGACAGCACTAGCTGTGTTCATTAGGGCTCCTCGTTAGTTTCTGACAGCCAATTAGCTATGGTCAGGAAAAATGCACATTCTTGGCCTTTTCATTGTTAGCATCCAATACAAGGTAGCTGTATTTGTAATGCAGATAAACAGGCTGCTATAACAATGATGCTTAATAATTATCTATTGGTGACCTCCAAGCTTTGACATGGCATGCATCGTATCGGGGAATGAAATTACCTGCTACACACAGGCTTCAAAGAACAAATATGCAGAATGTGAAGAATAAAAAATGGTTGAGGAAAGGAACTTTGATAATGTGATGGCTCTGCATTACCACAAATCTGGCTGCATAACAATACTGTGATAAGAAGCAGCAGAAATCAAGAAATCCCTGTCTTACATGACTAGCATACAATGCTGGTTAAAAGTATAGTGTTTGAGCACCCTGTGCTCAGGAATTGAAACAGGATCTTGTGTTTGGCTCTTAGACCACCAAGAATCACATCAAAAAGATGAACAGCTGTAGCTTAGTGGAAGAACACATGTTTTACATGCAAGAGCTCCACAGCTAATCCCCCAGCATTTCCCAGTGAGGGAAATTTCAGTTCTGGATACTGGCAGGATTCACACATCATGCTAAGTCATGCTTCTTTTATTGAATAAACCATAACTGGCATTGTTTATATACACACTAAGCCAAAACTGTTGTTTCTAAACTACAATGGCTGGCATATTATTTGTTAAATAATCTGCACATCCAACCATTAATGAGCTAGATGGACCAATGTTTAATGCATTATAAACCTACTTATGATTCCATGCTCTTTCTTTCTTAAGCTCAAAGCTTATTTAAACATCTAATTCAAACTTGATTTCACTAGGGAAACTCAGGAAAAAGCAAAGCCACCCCTCCCCTTTTGCAAATCTACACAGATTTATTTTCTATGATTGGATCCATTTTAAATTGAAAGATCAGAAAAGCAAAGGCAGAAAAATCCAGCTGTGAATATCGTTATAGGTCAAGGATTCTAGAGAAAAGAATCTACAACAAAGGAAAGGAAAAAAAGGTAATCAAAGTACAACTGATACATAACATTGAAAAGGTGCAAACAAACAACATCAATATTTTTGTTGTTACTGAATTTCTAGGAAGCAAATTTCTAATATATCATGAAAACAAAGCGGAGGTCATAGACTGGTACCAAAGAAAAGTTTGGAATGCGACAATAAAAAGATTACAAAAAATCTGACGTCTGTTCAGATGTAATATACTCAGTTTAATAAACCAGATATAGACAGACATGTCACAGCCAACATGTAAACAGAGAAAGTGGACATATGCCACCTCAACTCTCATTCTCTGCCTAATATACTATGGTTAGCTGAGCCAAGCTGTTATGTCAAAATACTGCTCTTTTGTAAAGTGTAGAACAAAACTGACACTGCATATCAAAGTTAATTTTAAAAGGACATATATCAGCATTACCTGGAATTATTTGCCCTAGGAAAGATTTTATTAAGCAAGGGTGTGGACAATAAGCCAGGTCAGATGAAAAAACAAGATGTTTATCGTAAGAAACAACCATGCAGCTGCACTTTGCCCAACCATTTCTGGCTGGCAAATTCTGCTAGCAGGTGCAGCTAAAGAAATTTCTGAGGTTTTAGATATATACTCCAGACACCCTCCAAAGCTTGCTACCAAGTTGTAACTTCTAGCATGATAAAGGAGTAAAATTATTAAATAAATGGGGGGGAGGGGGAAATAATTATTCTCCATGTTTATTTAAGAGAAGCTTAATTTTAATTAAGCATAATTTAAATATTGAGAGCCAGTTTGGTGTAGTGGTTAAGGCATCAGGCTAGAAACCAGGAGACAGTGAGTTCTAGTCCCGCCTTGGACACAAAGCCAGCTGGGTGACTTTGGGTCAGTCACTTTCCTTCAGCCCTCGGAAGTGAGCAAGGGCAAACCACTTCTGAAAAACCTTGCCAAGAAAACTGCAGGGACTTGCCCAGGCAGTCTTCGAGAATTGAAACATGACTGAATGGATTTTTAAAAAAGAATTAATTTAAATTAAATTGTTGCCTTATCCCTATTTACTTCTTGATCATCTTGGAGTACAATCCTTTTCATTATACTGCTGAAAGGTCAAGTTCAATTTCTGGTCCCAAAAAAGGTACGTGTGTGTGTGTGTGTGTGTGTATGTATCTATGTGTATATATATATATACACATACACTCTTTGTGTGTGTGTGTGTGTGTGTGTGTGTGAGATTCTGGTTTGTAAAGAGAAAACCAAACTATAACCTATGAGCATGTGACACTAACAGGCTCAAATTATTCTACTTTGCTGGGAAGACCCAGCTCTCTGGAGAAGGCTCTAATGCTGGGAAAGGTAGAAGGACAACCAGCAGCAAGGTGGATGGACTCAGTTACAGTGGCTATCTATGCACCTTTGGAAGACCTGAAAGGTTAGGGATAGATCATCATGAGAAAATCTACCTATGTGCTTGCTAAGAGTTGACAACAACTTGATGGCAATAATCAATCAATCAAGCCATGAACAGAACTATCCAGTATTGCTTAGATACTCCTCCTGGCTAGAAGTGCTAAAGCAAAAGTGACTGAGGAGTGAGCATGAATGTTGATTCATAATAAGCCGAAACCACTGAAAATGTTCATCAACTCTGAACAAAGCAAGTGGCATTATTTATTGTTATTTTCTAAATATCCTAAAGATGTCATGGCAGTGTTTCTCAACCTTGACAACTTTGTCATGGCTGGCTGGAGAATTCTGGGAGTTGAAGTCCACACATCTTAAAGTTGCCAAGATTAAGAAACACTGTATTAGGGTATACTGATAACATACACATGATAAAACAGTACAGGGAAAATAAAAACAAATACAAGTTTCAAAGCCGTAGCTGGGCCTAGGGGCAATCCAGCGTTTCATTAGGCGTTTTGCTCCTGCCTGAGAACAGAGGCCACTGTGTTGCCTGCCTTTGTAACTGGCATGTGCTGTAAGCCTTCCACAAGAGCTATTAAGCGAAAGCACCATTACCAGGAAAATGTCAGCTTGGATAACAAATATAAAGTGTCTGTGAAGCTGCTGCTGGTTAATATTTTGTGACGATTTTCCTATGCTGACATAATGAGCCATAATTGGAGTTCCTAGTGAATGAACTTATCTAACTTTGCCACATCCCTTGCAAATGTAGAGCCTGAGATTAGCAGGATCAACCTGTGATTCTGGGCACTTGCTTCTTCTGTTGTTTTCATCTCTCTCTTTTTCCTTTCAGTTCAAATGATGTCATTTATTTTATAATGCATTCCTATCCAAATTTCAGGAAGAATGCAATTTTTTCCCCAGTGAATCATTACTTCTGCAATTAAACACCTTGTGTTTTTTTTTAATGTTTGTTCTGAAACTAAAATTCAACATATAAAAATTATATACTTAATCATTGTAACTGGGTCCTCCGGGATAGAGATGGGTTACAAACAAATATATAAGTAAATTGCCCCAATTCAGACAAGGGCCTACAGCCAGCCCACTGGAAAAGGGAAATGAAAGGTGTAGTCATCTCAAGGTTACAGAAGTAGCAGGTGGGTTGGTGTGGGCCTCATGGTAGATGATGATGATGATGATAATTAAACATTCAGAGCTCTGATCTAGATGAGAATCATTGGAAATGAGAAGGTCAGGTTTAATGCTTCGTCAACACAATTCTGACCAGTTCCACACAGGAAAAAGATCTTGTAAACCTTTCTACCAGTTCTTCAATTTGATGACAAAGAATTTACTCTCAGAAGTTATTCCTAAGACCTTTGGAGAAATTCTCACGAGCAGAAAATGGTGTTCTTGCACTTCCTTACTTAGGAGGTGATCAAGAGATGTATCCTATATCAGTATCTTGTCCTTCGTTGTTCACCTGTGTCTCCAGAGATGTAATGGTCTGTGGGAATGACCTTGGGAGGCAGAGGGAACAGCCGCAAACTGGACAACCATCATGCACAAGGCATCTCAGCCCACAGAAGGAAAAGAAGGGTGGGAAGTGTCTCAGAAGGGACCCTCCCTAGTTCTCTGGAAAGTAAAAAGAAAGGAGGGGAGAAATGCTTTCAGACTTTCAAGACTCTGTTACTGTAACCTTACAATAAAGGTAGTGTGGAGTCCTTGGTGCTCTCTGAGCCTTGTTGTTTTCTTGCAGACATTTCATTGCCAGACTAGGCAACATCTTCAGTGCAAAGAGGGAGTGGGCCTTGCTCTCAGTTTATATTCTGTGGCTTGCCCTGCTTGTGTTGGTGGGGGTGTTGTTCTCTCCTTGGGAGTTCTTTGATTGGGCTGTTGTTTGCTGCTTGGTTGATTGCCTGAGCTAATAGTTCCTTGATTAGGGTGTATTGTGCTGTTTGATGGTTCATCTGGTGTTAATCCCAGTGTTGATTTTTGCATAACTGGGTGTTGATTGCTGGCAAGGGAGTGTACTGGTCTTTTGGCTTTTCTATTGTCTCTTTTGAATGGTATGTAAATGTTGTTTACCTCTATGTGTCTGTTGATGGCTGCTTGGTCTGAGTGCCAGGCTTCCAGGAGTTCTCTGGCGTTTTTGGATTTGGCTTGGTTTAGGATGCTCACCGTTTCCCAGTTGAAACTATGGTTGAGTCTGTCCATGTGTTGTGAGATTAAGGAGTTCTCATCATGTCTTCTGACTGCTAGTTGGTGTTTGTGGATGCGCTCTGCTAGTCTTCTGCCTGTCTGTCCTACATAGTGGCTGTTACAGTCCTTGTACTGTATGTTGTAAATAACTCCTGTTTTTTCTTCTTGGGCTATTGGGTCTTTTGGGTTGCTTATTATGTTTTGAAGAGTTTTAGTTGGTTTATGTGCTACGGTGATGCCATGCGGATGTAACAGTCTGTTGGTGGTTTCTGAGATGTTTCTGATGTATGGCAGTGTTATCCTTTTCATGGTTTCCATTGGTTGGGTTGTAGTGGGTTGTAGTGGGTTGGGTGGTAGGACTCCACAGTTCAACCCTGAGCTACAAATATTCGCTTCAATTAATAAAGGTAGTGTTAGTACTCATAGTTTGTGCTTCTTGTCTGGATTGCCTCAAAGGGCTGACAGCAGCCACCCTAAATTCCAAGGAAGATATTTTGAGGAAGTCCCTCCCATTAGGCTTTTTGAGACTGGGATTTTTTTCTCTTTTTTCAAATCCTTTTCTGCCATGGCACCCCCCTCTGGAACATCATCCCTCCTGAGGGAAGGTTAGCCCCAATCCTTATGGCCTTCCATAAAGCTCTCAAAACATGGTTTTTTTCAGCAAGCCCGGGGATCCCCTGTTAATAGAGAGCCTGCACCCTGGTTGTATATGTATGTAGATGTACATCATATGTAGCATCTTCTCATTCATGATCATGCTTTATTTATGTTCATTGTTTTTAACTGGTTTTGTAGAAATGTTTTAATTTCCGGTTTTATTGTATGCTGCTTTGTATAAGATGGGTGGCCATATGAATTTGACAAATAAATAAATAAATAAATAATAAAACATGTGAAGCCAGGGAAACTTCGTGGCCATGGGAAGATGTGTCACAGAAAATAAGAACTGCAGCAGTACCACTGGAGTCCACATCAAAATAGGCAAGATGGAGGTAATGGCAGTCACAGCTGTGCTCCTTTTTGTACATGTACAAATAAAGGGATGAGGCTTCAGTTACACGGCCACAACCACCATATTGCCTTTTTTTACACACACACACACCCCGCCACAACATGTGCTGGTGAACAGTACCATTTTACACCAGCTCCAACAATACAGTAAGCTCAAAAATATCACTAAGAGAAATTCAAAATAAATCCTTGAGCCGACTGAGAATAAGATAGAAAGCCAGAAGCCATTTTCATAGGGGAAGACAACTTCTGAAAAATTGTAAAGCACATTTCAGTACAACATTAATCTTGCCAAATATGACATGCTAATTAGGATGAAGAAAAGGGTTTCTATTGGCATGTTTATTTTTACATTAAAAAAAACCACTTAGGGAGAACAGGCTGTATGTATGGCATATAATGTGCAATTGGATTCTAAGAACAAGAATCCATTTCTATTACCAATGCAAACCAAGAAAACATGAAATGCATAGCCAAGCAAAATGGAACTCTTGGTTCTGTCTATATATTTGTATGTATGTTTGCTGTGTTGAAGATTGAGATACATCAAATTTATTTATTATTTATGCTAATTTATCTTGACCTAGTGTTATATTTGGAATTTTGAAAACATCTCACTAGCAGTGTTTTCTTGGCTGCCATAAGGGGTGTAGCCAGTCAGCAAACACCAAGACAGACCAGTGGAACTGCTTTGCCCCCAAGACAATCCCCACCATTTCCCAGTTTTCCTTTCTCTTTTTTCTGGGCAGATGGGCATGCTTCCAAAGAAATTACTGAGATGCGAGTATTTTCCATACGATTTTCTAAGCATGACTATAGGAATCAGTGGGTGCCTCCCTTCTGGAATAGCATTCCTCCCAACCTTGTTAGCCTTTACAAATGCCTTAAAACCTGGCACTTCCTCCAGGTGCTAGGGCCAGGATGTTAGATGCGCCTGACCTGTGTGCTTGAGTGAAAATGTTTTTAGTGGGCTCATACTTTATATCTTGCAAATCCTTTTGATGCTTTTGTTCCTGTTATAATTGTTGTTAATCTTCATTTTGGGGCTGTGTAAAGGCGATGGGGCGTTGTAAAGGGAAAGTGGGTAGCTCTAGAGCCGCTACCACATCAGGGTGCATTAGACACCGGGAACACCCCGAATCAATCATGGCCCATACTTCTATAGTCTTGGACTGGGAGCCCAACTGCAACTTCACCGTGAGAATGCGGTAACTGCCACTCACCGATGGAGGCTCGCGCCCTTCTTCCACCACCTGCCCTGCGGCGCCCTTTAAAGCAGGTGGCTGGCGTTTCCCGCCGGTTGCAGGATTTCGGGCTCACCCTCCTCCTCGTAGAACATCGCATCGTCTCCCACGGTTTCAGCCACCGCGGCTTTTTGCTTCCTTGGCAGGGCAGGGGACTTTGTCGGTGGCTTGCCGGGCCGTTCCTCTCCCTTTGCCTTCGGGCACACCGCCACTCGATGCCCCTCCTTACCACATCTCAGACACAGGCCTTTCGCATACCGCTTCTCTCGCTCCTCATCCCAGGGTCGTTGTCCTGTTCTCCCCCCGGTGCTCGATGGGCGGCTGGGCTTCACCTCCCGCCCCGATTTGGCGGTCTTTCGATGGGCGAAGATCTCATGGGCATGCTCAGCCCTCCCTGCCAGTTGGATCCATTCGTAAAGTGTATATGGGTCGTCCCTCCCCAAGGACCAGCGCAGCACCTCGGTATTCAGGCCATCCTTGAATAGCTCGATGATGGTGGCTTGGGACCAGTCATCCACCTTCCCAGCCAGCGCTTTAAACTCCAGTGCATAATCAGCCACGGATCTTGACCCCTGCTTAAGTTCCTTCAGAGCTCTCTTTGCCCTCTCTTTCGCCAAGGGATCCTCAAAGTGTTGTCTCAATGCCCAGAGGAACTCATCGAATTTCTCTAATTCAGGCGCTTCCGACTGGTACATCTGGACATACCAGTCTGCCGCCCTCCCCTTCAGCTTAGTGGCAATGGTGAGGATTTTTGCCTTTTCCGATTGAAAAAGCGCCCCCCATTCCACCATGTAGGCTTTAGCATTCGTCAGGAAAAATGAGAGTTTGGTTGGATCCCCATCAAACTTTACAGGGAAGTCTCTCATCCCGCCCGCTGCCGGGCTGCGCCCCGCCACCGGGGCTGCGGAGGTTGGCACCTCCCGGGCTCGCGGCGGCGCGGGGCTCGGGGACGGCCGCGCCGGCGATGCTGCGATTTCCATCGGGACCGACGGGTCCCCCTCGCGTCTCCGCGCCGGCCGCCGTTGCGCCGGAGACCGCCCTTGGGACGAAGGGGTTGAATGCCGCTGGCTCGATCCCTCCCGGTTGTCTCTCCACGAGGTCACATCTAGGCTCAGCTGCTTCAGTATAGTTTCCAACGAGTCTATTTTTGACTCCAGTACTCGGATCCGATCCGGGGTGGGGGAGCCCTCCGTTGGCTGCACCTGCACCACGGTGGGTGATAATGGGTATCTCTGCCTCCAGGATGGGCCCCCTGCCACCGTTACATCCCCCTGGGTCTCATCCCAGGTGACCATCTCGCCCGGAGAATTTACGGTCGTCTCCGGGGCGGTTTTCAGACCCTCGGCTTCACCCTCCGACTCGGAGCTCGCCTCTTCTAGGATGGCTGACAGCTCTCCCCCCTGGGATGGCCGGTCGGGTCGCCTCACGGTCGAGTCCGGCTCTCCTTCTTCCCTCATCACGATGTCTGGTTCGGTCATCGCTGGCACTCTCCCTCACAGGGCTAGACAACTTGTCTTTTCCTGGACAGGGGCTAGCGGAGTTGGGATCTTAGATTCTCAGCTTTATGTAATGATTGCCCTAGCCCAAATACTCAGACTCACAAGAGGCTGCTGTGAAAAATTTGATTTATTAGGGAACTAAAGACAAATACAGAGAAAGCTGAGAATGAGCAAAAGCGCGCCAAATACAAACTTAAAACTCCTCCAGTGCACACGTATCCCGCCCCGTTACATCAGCCCCGCCCGGTCCAGGTGCTAGCCAACGTCAGACGTGCTAGCCTGGGAAAGGAACCTTGAACATAACAGATAATAGAAAAACATTCCAAAGCAAAGCCAAAAGATAAGCAGTACCATCCTCCCATGAGAGATGAAACACGCAACCCATTAATGACATGAGAAACGTTACGATGGCTCAAAGGCATTGAAACGGCGAGCATGACAGGGGCTTTCTGTGTTGATTTTTAATGTGAAAACTGGGTGGGCAGCCATATAAATTGTATGTATGTATAACTAAATAATTCTCCTGAGATATTTTTAATAATAACGTTGGGAGCTAGTACTTTGCAGCATGCTAGCTTTCTCTGTCTATGTATTTAATCTATCAAAAGTATATTTTGAAAATGAAGAAGTCAGGTAGGGAAAGGAACATGCTAAGCATCCAAAGAAATGTCCATAGGAACCTCACTGAAGACCCTGCAGGTCATGAAATGCATGATACTGTCCATGACACAATTCTGCAAGTTCAAAAGCCAGCTTGAAAAGTGGTACCCACTTTTAGGAACACAGTAAACATTGCTGTGATCACATACTCAGACACTGCAGCAACGCTTGGCCTGCATATTTATAACATCTCTCACCACTTAAGGCAAAGCCAAGAGATTTTCTTCCTAAGGGGAAGAAAAAAAAATGTTGACCCCACTCAGCCCTAGTCAGCCTCAGCAGAAACAATCCGATCAATGCAGTGGATCATACAGTATTAAAAGGCTGTGGAGAGCAGAGAGTCTTCGATGTTTTTACTAAGCGCTGGCAAGAAAGCAGTTTTAAGTGGGTTTCCTGGGAGAGAGAATTTCGGAGACTGAGTGTTGTAACTGGATCCTATTTGCAGCTGCCTATCGACCAACAACAGATGGGCTCAGGTTTCTCTTTCCTTTCTCATTTTAAGAACCAAACTGTACCTATTATGAAGTAAATAAAAGTAGTTCACAAAAATATTTTTAAATGCAAATAAAAAATGAAGGGGGAGAATACTTTATGCCACTTGGAGTAGGAAAAGTTAGTCCTTCCGTCTGCCATCCTCTTAATGAAAGTCACCTCTCTGAAGCTGCTAATCTCTCTGGGTTCCAATCTATCCCCTATATTCATATTTCAGTCTATGAGTCATGAATCATGCTCACATGATTCATGTGCAAATCATACAATTCCTTGAAATATTCAGTGATAGTATTGCTTGCTCAGTACAGAAATCAGGGACCATGGTAATAATAGTGAGTTTGACTCACTTTTAAACAATGAGCAACACAGTCACACTTCAGACCATGTATAGTAGCTCAGCTGTGGCATAGTTGCAGGGGAATAGTCTCTTATGAGTATGTAAATGTTCTGCTTAAACTGGATTCCAGAACTGAGTCTCTGTTGCCCTTAAGATCTAGATTTTCTTGACCCCAGCTCATACAGAACTATCAAACTGAAAACAAGATTCTTCAAATCTGTCTGCCTTCTTGGGAATCATTCCTAGTACTACCATCGAGAGCTTCCAATCCAACAGCATTCCCAAATCGTCTTCGATAAGAATGAAAGAATTACACTTGAGAAAAGAAGTAACAGAGACAGGATGGCATCTTTCACATTACCATAAAGGGTGACTATCTGACCATTTGTGCTTCTGCAGCCTATTAGCAATGTTTCTGGATGCATACTGTGGTTTATTCATCTTTTTAATTTGAAAAAAGGACAAAGCAGGCTAACAGCACTTTTCAGCTTCTTGGGCTTTCAAAGCCAAGACTGCAATTAACTGAAGGGGATGCAAGTGATAACAGTCAACAACGTTTTTATGTTAGAACTCATAATTGTACTTCAGTTGCCTATTATGACAATTTCTGCATAAATATTGCAAAAATAGCAGGCAGTACCAGTGTAAGGCTTCAGCAAAGGATCGTTACCTTGTCGTGGTGCTGGAGCTTGAGCACCTCAATGATGCCATGAGCTAAACCGTGAAGGGCCACCCAAGACGGGAAGGTCATGACAGAGAGGTCAGACTAAATGCGATCCCTGGGGAAGGTAATGGCAACCCACCTCAGTATTCTTGCCATGAAAACTAAATGGATCAGTACAACCAGAGATATGTCGGTATACCATCGGACGATGAGACCCCCAGGTCGGAAGATGGTCAAAATGCTACTGGGGAGGAACAGAGGATGAGTTCAACTAGCCCCAGACGTGATGACGCAGCTAGCTTAAAGCCGAAAGGACGGCTAGTGGCCGACGGTGCTGGTGGTGAACGGCGAATCCGATGTTCTAAGGATCAACACACCATTGGAACCTGGAATGTAAGATCTATGAGCCAGGGCAAATTGGATGTGGTTATTGGTGAGATGTCAAGATTAACGATAGACATTTTGGGCGTCAGTGAACTGGAATGGACTGGAATGGGCCACTTCACTTCAAATGACCACCAGGTCTACTACTGTGGACAAGAGGACCACAGAAGAAATGGAGTAGCCTTCATAATTAATAGTAAAGTGGCTAAAGCAGTGCTTGGATACAATCCAAAAAATGACAGAATGATCTCAATTCGAATTCAGGGCAAGCCATCTAACATCACAGTGATCCAAATATACGCCCCAACCACAGATGCTGAAGAAGCTGAAGTAGAGCAGTTCTATGAGGATCTGCAGCACCTGCTGGACAACAGGCCTAAAAGAGATGTTATTTTTATCACGGGAGACTGGAATGCTAAGGTGGGCAGTCAAATGACACCTGGAATTACAGGTAAGTATGGCCTGGGAGAACAAAACGAAGCAGGACATAGGCTGATAGAATTTTGCCAAGACAATTCAGTCTGCATAACAAACACTCTCTTCCAACAACCTAAGAGACGGCTTTATACATGGACTTCACCAGATGAACAACACCGAAATCAGATTGACTACATCCTTTGCAGCCAAAGGTGGCGGACATCTGTACAGTCGGTAAAAACAAGACCTGGAGCTGACTGTAGTTCAGATCACGAACTTCTTCTTGCACAATTTAGGATCAGACTAAAGAGATTAGGGAAGACCCACAGATCAGCTAGATATGAGCTCACTAATATTCCTAAGGAATATGCAGTGAAGGTGAAGAATAGATTTAAGGGACTGGACTTAGTAGATAGGGTCCCGGAAGAACTCTGGACAGAAGTTCGCAGCATTGTTCAGGAGGCGGCAACAAAATACATCCCAAAGAAAGAGAAAACCAAGAAGGCAAAATGGCTGTCTGCTAAGACACTAGAAGTAGCCCAAGAAAGAAGGAAAGCAAAAGGCAACAGTGATAGGGGGAGATATGCTCAATTAAATGCAAAATTCCAGAGGTTAGCCAGAAGAGATAAGGAATTATTTTAAACAAGCAATGCGCGGAAGTGGAAGAAGACAATAGAATAGGAAGGACAAGAGACCTCTTCCAGAAAATTAGAAACATCGGAGGTAAATTCCAGGCCAAAATGGGTATGATCAAAAACAAAGATGGCAAGGACCTAACAGAAGAAGAAGAGATCAAGAAAAGATGGCAAGAATATACAGAAGACCTGTATAGGAAGGATAACAATATCGGGGATAGCTTTGACGGTGTGGTCGGTGAGCTAGAGCCAGACATCCTGAAGAGTGAGGTTGAGTGGGCCTTAAGAAGCATTGCTAATAAGAAGGCAGCAGGAGATGATGGCATCCCAGCTGAACTGTTCAAAATCTTACAAGATGATGCTGTCAAGGTAATGCATGCTATATGCCAACAAATTTGGAAAACACAAGAATGGCCATCAGATTGGAAAAAATCAACTTATATCCCCATACCAAAAAAGGGAAACACTAAAGAATGTTCAAACTATCGAACAGTGGCACTCATTTCACATGCCAGTAAGGTAATGCTCAAGATCCTTCAAGGTAGACTTCAGCAGTTCATGGAGCGAGAATTGCCAGATGTACAAGCTGGCTTTAGAAAAGGCAGAGGAACTAGAGACCAAATTGCCAATATCCGCTGGATAATGGAAAAAGCCAGGGAGTTTCAGAAAAACATCTATTTCTGTTTTATTGACTATTCGAAAGCCTTTGACTGTGTGGACCATAACAAATTGTGGCAAGTTCTTAGTGGTATGGGGATACCAAGTCATCTTGTATGCCTCCTGAAGAATCTGTATAACGACCAAGTAGCAACAGTAAAAACAGACCATGGAACAACGGACTGGTTTAAGATTGGGAAAGGAGTATGACAGGGCTGTATACTCTCACCCTACCTATTCAACTTGTATGCAGAACACATCATGCGACAAGCTGGGCTTGAGGAATCCAAGGCTGGAGTTAAAATCTCTAGAAGAAACATTAACAATCTCAGATATGCAGATGATACCACTTTGGTGGCTGAAAGTGAAGAGGAACTGAGGAGCCTTATGATGAAGGTGAAAGAAGAAAGTGCAAAAGCTGGCTTGCAGCTAAACCTAAAAAAAAACCAAGATTATGGCAACCAGCTTGATTGATAACTGGCAAATAGAGGGAGAAAATGTAGAAGCAGTGAAAGACTTTGTATTCCTAGGTGCAAAGATTACTGCAGATGCTGACTGCAGTCAGGAAATCAGAAGACGCTTAATCCTTGGGAGAAGAGCAATGACAAATCTCGATAAAATAGTTAAGAGCAGAGACATCACACTGACAACAAAGGCCCACATAGTTAAAGCAATGGTGTTCCCCGTAGTAACATGGCTGCGAGAGCTGGACCATAAGGAAGGCTGAGAGAAGGAAGATCAATGCTTTTGAACTGTGGTGTTGGAGGAAAATTCTGAGAGTGCCTTGGACTGCAAGAAGATCCAACAAGTCCATCCTCCAGGAAATAAAGCCAGACTGCTCCCTTGAGGGAATGATATTAAAGGCAAAACTGAAATACTTTGGCCACATAATGAGAAGACAGGACACCCTGGAGAAGATGCTGATGCTAGGGAGAGTGGAAGGCAAAAGGAAGAGGGGCCGACCAAAGGCAAGATGGATGGATGATATTCTAGAGGTGACGGACTCATCCCTGGGGGAGCTGGGGGTGTCGACGACCGACAGGAAGCTCTGGCGTGGGCTGGTCCATGAAGTCACGAAGAGTCGGAAGCGACTAAACGAATAAACAACAACACCAGTGTAAGGAGACTATGCTTATAATACTTGCTTTTTCAAGATCTATTGGTTGAATTTGGACCTAAATATCAAAAATCAAACATACTGCATAGCCCAATTCTACCAAGCATTCTTTATCTATTCAATCTATTCAATGCATGAGCTGCATTGGGTACCAGTTTGCTTCCGGGTCCAATTCAAGGTGTTGGTTATCACCTTTAAAGCCCTACATGGCATGGGACCAGGTTACCTGAGGGACCGCCTCTTCCCCATTACATCAACCCGTCCCACCCGATCGTGCAGAGAGGGCATGCTACGGACCCCGTCTGTAAAAGAATTTCATCTGGCGGGGTCCAGGAAGCGGGCCTTCTCCGCAGTAGCTCCTGCCCTGTGGAACATGCTGCCCCTGGAGGTGAGATTGGCCCCATCGCTCCTGGCCTTTCGACGGAGTCTGAAGACCTGGTTCTGCCGCCTCGCTTGGGGTGGAGAGGGGAATCGAGTTACATGGGGATGGTTGTTATAGACCACTCCTCCCACACTTGGACTGTTTTAGATCTTTCATCGCTTGGATTTTTATTTCTATTTATAGTATTTTTATTGTATTTTATTATTCTGATGGTTTTAATCATTTGTTGTAAACCGCCCAGAGGCCTCCAATGGGTGGAGATAAATTAGATAAATAAATAAAATAAAATATGACTTGCTTCCAAATAAACCTTCCTAGAACTGAGCCTATAGTGTATCACCATTCATGCTGCAAAGCACAAATGATCAGCCTCAAATTATCCTCCTTTGGACACATTATGCAAGGACCTAACTCTGGAGAAGGCTCTGATGCTGGGAATGGTAGAAGGAAAGAGCAGAACAGGACCAGCAGCAGCAAGGTAGACGGACTCAGTTACAGTGGCAATGAATGCACTGTTGGAAGATCTGAAAGACGAGGATAGGGACAGATTGTCATGAACAAAAATCTATCTGTGTTGTCAACAATGACATGATAGCACATAATCAAATCCATCAATGCTCCAATTCACTGGAAAAAAATTACTTATTCACTTACCTCAGTGTAAAGAAGGTCCATTGAGTTCTGTGGGAGCTTATTTTTGGTAGGTGTGTATAGATTTGCATTATGCAAATCTATACATATCTGCTAAATATTTAATATAAATATTTTTCTCAGAAGAGAAAAAATACGCTGTTGTTGCCTGTCTTTTCCAGTAGAATAAATAGAAATACTGGATAACCAAAAACTCTGATCTCAATTGTTGGGGCGAGGAGGGCTCATTGAGAGTGACTTGATGAATGGTTCAGAGCTAGAATACAGGGTTTGAGGCTGCAGGACCTTTTTCTGAGCAGTCAGGAGCAATGAAGTTGTCCATGGGCACCTAGGATCTGCAATTATTCTCATGGCTCTGGTGAGTGATTTTGATAAGGAGGCTTTCAAATTCTGCTGCACTGTATTAGCATTCAGGAAGTCAGAGTGAGATTATCCTTGTTCAGGTGATACCCATGTGCTTAGATCTCACCATGGAAAATGACCCCCTCACCAAGTTGTGCAGGTGATGTCACTGAAGTTGCCAGTTTCTGTGGGTACAGTTTGTCTATAGTGGGAGCCTCTATGTACACATCAAGGCTTCTGCACAGACTGGAACTCTCCACTAACACACAAGAGCTGCACACTCTAAGCAACCACACTGAGTGGTGGAGAAAAGTGTAAGCTGGAGAAGGCAGAGGCTGCTCCCCACTATTTGCCTGTTCAGTTCTACACACAAACATATTGTTTGAAAGACAAAATAGTATTAAATACATGGAAACAGAAGAGGTTTTTTTTTCCTTCAAGCATTTGTGTTAGAGATCTTCGAAATGACAGGTTTGGAAAGCCACCTGGTGAGTTTACTTTCCTTTTTGAACAAAAGAAAAATTAACCATAAGTTTAAGAACTTAAAGAATTGGAAACAAATGACAAAAAGCTAAATAAGTTTCTGATCTAAGGAAGTTATAAATGACTTAAGGGTCAATTTGGAATATTGAGACTTTTACTTTAAGATTTTGGAAATAATTAAAATAAACAGCTTTTCATGGAAACCAAATTGTTTTGTCTATCTTAAGTCATAACAGAGATCTGAGACTTTATGATTTCAGAAATTGAACTAAAGATTCCAGGCAAAAAAGGAAAAGGAAAAAAAAGTGTAAACTTGCCTTTGGCTTTCAGTTAGCATGGGGATTTACAAAATGACACAAAATGCTGTAACAGTTGAAATACTTCAGGAGACTTTTGAAGAATGGGCCCAGAAATTAGTAGCTACAGTATCAACCATGTCAACAATGATGTCTGCTTCCATGGATAGATTATGCCCAAAAGATGCTAATGAAGGTAGGACAGATGTGAAACAATTTTTACCTGATGCAGAAATAGTAGAACCAGAAATACTGGATAATAAAACAAGTGTGGATTACAAGATAGTGAAGGCAGCTAAAGTGGAAATACAAATGACAAGCCAATAGAATGACCCTGATAAGGACTTTCTACTGTATGCACAAAAGAAGTTGGCTAAAGCTTTGGAAATCAAAGTGAAATTACAAATGATAAACTAAAAGAATGACCTGGATAATGACTTTTTACTGGATTTACAAAAGAAGTTTGCTAAAGTCTCAAAGAAGCCTTTGGGATGGGAAAAATAAAAACTGAAGAGGGAACAACTCCTACAACAACATCTGAATGAATTAAAGATCAAGATTGTTAGAAGTAAAAGGAAGGAATATAAAGTTGGTTTATTTGACCAAGGTTAAAATAAGACATGTTCTTATAAAGTTCTGGTAACCCTTTATGGACTTTTTGCTGACACTAGGACTAAAAAGTTGATAATTTATGGATTTGCATATAGATAAGGGATGGGTGAAGGGAAGAAGAGATATCTGTTGGTTATTTGTAATTGCATTTTATATAGTGTATTTTTATATGTTGTAGTTATATTGTATATCTATTGTTTTACTGATTATTTTGTTGTAAACCACCCAGAATCCCTCTGGTGGGAGGAGATGGGCAGTGACAAATTTGATAAATAAAATAAATAAAAATAAATCTGTTTGTAACCTTATAGGGGGTGAAGAGTTATCAAGTTTTTTTTTATACTGGTGATGAAGATCAGAAGTCAGTCCCTTGTATATTTCTTTTCCTTATCATTATCTTGGTGGGACGCGGTGGCGCTGCGGGTTAAACCGCTGAGCTGTCAATTGGAAGGTCGGCGGTTCGAAACCGCGTGGCGGGGTGAGCTCCCGTTGCTCGTCCCAGCTCCTGCTCACCTAGCAGTTCGAAAACATGCAAATGTGAGTAGATCAATAGGTACCGCTTCGGCGGGAAGGTAACGGCGTTCCGAGTCGTCATGCTGGCCACATGACCCGGAAGTGTCTATGACAACGCCGGCTCCAAGGCTTAGAAACGGAGATGAGCACCGCCCCCTAGAGTCGGACACGACTGGACTTTACGTCAAGGGAAACCTTTACCTTTACCTATCATTATCTTTCTTCTTTTCCTTTTTCTTTCTTTGCACTTTTTATTCTTTCTATTTCTTTTTCTCTGAGTTTAGTTTGTATTTGCTTTTACTATTGTAATAAAAAATTTATATATATAAATATAAATACAAATATATATATTTAAGTATTTGTGTTATTGTTATAAACCAGATTGGGATTGGGAAATTAAAAAACAAAACCAAAAATCCCAGATCAATGTCATTAAACTATTTTCATATTATTTCCAATATGGAAATACTATAGATGGGTCTGTGAAGTCACAAGGGGTCAAGCTCAACTTGAAGGAGACTTAAATATATATACAATAATATTTCAGATGGCTGTTAAAGATCAGGGTGTTTTACAAATTTCAGTTAATGCAGTTCAGAAGTATCACTGAGTACTGTGTTGTTTATTTATGAGGACACAATGATACAAGAGGTGTTGTACAATGATACAAGGCTGTGTTTATTACAATCAAGTTGGTCTCCGCTCTGACCTGAAATAAAATGGAACTTAATATATGGTAAGGAACATATCATTACTCCCCAGAACAGGTGTCAGTTCAATTTAGGGTAAATACCACTTTCTCACTAATTCATTGGGCCATATCCCCAAGGAATAATGTACTGGACTGAATTAGGGTCATGCCAATCCTACTTCAAGAACATCTTTCTGTTTTTTTGTACACAATCTGTGCACTTTTGATGTACCATTGTGGTACAGTACAGGATTTGATTAATCCTAATCAAATGTTATGCCTTTAGCTCAAGGGGCAGCAATATTTGGGTGGCCAGGAACTATACTGAACATTTAGAGAACAGCTGAGAGCCATGATTTTGAGGAAGGAAACACACAAAATGTATATAAACCTAGTTAAAAGAAACACTCTGAACTCCCTCCCCTAATTGTCCAAAATTATAGTTAAGGTAGTTCCATAAACTGAAACATTTTTGTATAATGTGAAATATTTCTTGCGTTTTAGCAAGATATTGTTTCCCATTCATTTTGTCTGCATTTTAATAATGGAGCTTACAAGTTTTTGAAGACATACCTAGGCAATACAAACTTTTCATTAGCTGCATTTAGAGGTGGCTGATCTATTTTATTTTGATGTATAACTTTGCAACATCTGGTAGCAAACTGTACCTCCATGTCTTGGCTCTTCACAATATTTGTGGATCCTAATTATGGACTTCAATTTATTCATGAGGGAAATCCCAGGCTTTACACCAAGGCTCAGTAGTAAATTATAGCTCTCCAGACACTTAAACCTTTATTTGAGACACACCTTGATTTAGCAGAAGACTCTCAGATATGACTCAACTAGATTAGAATCTTTATTACAGACAGTAATAAAGCCTTAAGCACAAGAGTTGTTTGCCTGTTGCAGTGCAAAGAAATCAACAGCTTTTAAAAATGTTTTATGTTCAACCTGGAGCAATTCTCTATAGAGTGATAAATGACATTATTGAGGAGCTGCATGAAAACATCTCCATGTAAATAAAATGCAACAACACAGGCCAACTATCTGCCCTCATCCATGCTGAAAAAACTAGGTTGAGCTATGATTGGCATCATTGCTATTCAATTAGTGGTGCAAAACGTAACTAGACAGACATTCCATCCTCCAACATTTACAGGCACACATAGAGGGACATCATCATTATCACTACCACCACCACCACCACCACCAATACCACCACCTATTCCTTTGGCTGAGAAGATAAGACAATCTTCTCAGCCAAAGGAAAAAATGAAGAGACATTAGTACTGTAATCCAGTGACATGTTGTGATTTAATGCCCCTACTCCCAACATGGGACCCACCAACTATGTTGGGATCACAGCTCTTAAAACTACCAGCTAGCATGGCTGAAGGCTGAGTAAGAGCCAGAAATATACACCTTGATGTAAGGGACAAGGACACTCCTGGAAAGATGCCCATTGCAGAAACTATTCTCAATACCCCAAATAAATTGACAGTTCTTTCTCATAAAACTCCATAGCTTTTTTCATCCTCCTCTGTTCTTCCTTAGAACAACCTATTTTACAGACAGGGGATTATTTTAACCTTTCTCAGTGTTAAATCATTAAGAATTGGGAACTTTTACAAATCTACTGGAGCCCGGTCAATGAGCTCCCAATAGATTGTATTATGTTTTCTGCCTGCTCATCTTTTAAGATAAGCTTCTGTTCCTATTAAAAGTCAACTGTAGATTTTAAAAAACATTTATAAATTGCCTTTCTCACCATTCCAAATGACCAACAACAAATCAATAAAACGCATTATTAATATAACTGTATAAGTAATATCTTAACATTCAAAGAATGTGTTAAGTATAAACATATTTCCCAGCCATAACTGAAAAATTCAGTGGCACATCCAGAATAGACACATATCAAGAAAATGTATTCATTAAAATTATTTTGAAAGTTAGAGTTTAGGTGTTTATTTAAACACTGAAACTGAAGAAGCTGATTTTAAATTATTTGGGAGAAAGTTCCATAAACTTTCTTCTTAGGGAGAAAATTCCATAAGAAATAAAGCTTCTTATGCTGATTTTTAAAAACTTGGAGGTCTTGTGGGCCCAAATAGTCTTTAAAAATAGCCTGACCCCAAACCTTTTAATACTTCCTTAGTTCAAACATTAAGAATATGCAGCCTGCAGGCTTCAGCTGAAGCCCTATTCCCTTCTGAAACTATTTCCCCTGGAAAAAATGAGAAGTGCAAACCTGTGATTCTAAACTTTTATAGGTTGTAGACAATCAAAGATATTCATTAAAGAAACATTCTGTGCAGCACGTTTTATGCATTTCTCTATATTTTGGCATTCTTTGAAACATTGTTTGGAAATGAATTGTATTTAAAAATAGCTGGCTTTGTATTGCTCTTAATAAATATGACTAGCTCAATCATCTATTTTTGAACTCACACCAAACCAGCAATCACTGTCAGTTCTAAAACAGTACCTAGCATATCATTTATTAAAATAAATGACATTTTTAATTCACATTTCACCATAGAAGACTGGTTAAGCTGTTTTGTGGAGGCTTTATATACTGTAGAATGGAAAGAGACCTTGCAGACTTGAATGAGGCTTTATGGATTCAGCCTTAGAACTTCATTGCATGATTCATCCTTAGAGGAAAATTATGTAAAGGCCAGAACAGACAAATAGATATGCATTTGTTTAACAGATACTTCTCAACTACAAAGTAAAAGCAGTGTGTCTGCTACTTTCTAACGCTCAGATTAACATGCAGGGGATGAAAATGCAACCTGCCCCTGCCTTCATTTGCCTCCCCCACTTGACTGGTTTCAGGCTTTTTGAATCCCCAGCTGCTGGCTTATTTCCAGGGTCAGAGGGCCCTAGTTAGATACCTGTTGTGCAATAGGGATACCTTTTCCAAAGTTCTCACCACGTGCTACCCCAATGTAGAAGAGGATCATTTTCAGCATCCCAAATGTGTATTTCCTGACCTTGTGTGTCATCTGGTCCATCTGGTCATAGGGTACAACAGTCCCTGCCACTGAGCATATAATTGAGAGTGTAGGTGCCAGTAGGAGCTTCCCACTAATGCACTAGCTTCTGCAGTGAATGGTTTCCTGGAGGAGACATCCATTATGTCCCCTTGTTGTTGTTTTTGTGAAGACTTTTGTAGACTTGTGCAAATACTTCTGCAACTGTAGCCACGTGCACATATTTGGCTCTCTCCTCTGAAATGCTTCCTGCACCAGACATAGATTCATAGAGTTGGAAATCAAGGCCAACCTCCTGCTTAGTACAGAAATCCGTATTAAAGTACTCCTGAAAAATGTCTATGCAACCTCTACTTCAGCACATGCAAAAAAAGAGACTCCACTACTTCTCCAAAAAAATGTTTTCACTGTCAGATTGCTTTTACTGTTTGGAAGTGTTTTCCAACATTCAATTGGAATGCGTTTTTCTGCAATTTAAATTCATTAATGCACATCCTGCAATGTGGAACCAGAGAGAACAGCTTGACCTTTGTAATAACCACAGAGCCTCAGGAAAAGAGGCAGTTGTTTAAGGAGTTTCAGGCAGATGTGACATGCATGCCCATGCAGACCATGAAGCACCACTTTACCTTCATATCTGAAGCTCTTCACAGGCCTAAAAACTATTGAAGAGTAGAGGACACAGGTTTAATCCTTCTGTTACTTCACTCATGAACTCTCTCCAATTTGATGAGCATTCTTTAAGTACAGTTTTGAGGCAATATGTATTTGCTTAATGGTCTGATCATCCAGCCCATACATAACTATCTTGCTAATCAGCATTTCATGGAATATTTTGTCAAAAGCTTGCTGAAGATATATTATGTCTGTAGAATTCCCACACTCTATTAAGGAAATTACCCAAGCAAAAATGAGGTGGGTTTAGCCTATCAATATATGTTCCGATTTATGGTAGTTTCCACATTTTTCAAAGATGCTTACATTTTACAGTCTCTTTATGATATTTATGGTCTATAGTTTGCTTGGTTTTCCTTTTTCCACTTTTTCATGTAGGTTTAGCCTATCAATATATGTTCAATATATATTGATTAATCAGTAAAAGGGACATTTGCTTTCCTCCAGTCATCTGGCATTTCACCAGTTCTCCAGGTTTTTTCAAGATAGTATATAAAGGTTCCTTTAGTACCCCTAGGATGCAATTAATCTGATCCTGGAGATTTAAATTCATTCCTAGTAAAATATAGATATATATCTCACCATGTTTCTTTTTTTCTGTCCCTTTCATCCTGTTCTTCACAGTTGCCTTATGGAATCTACTCCCTCTTGTTAGGAATCTGAGCCAAAATAAGAGTTGAGTAAATCTGCCTTCTCTTTGCCACTTGCAGGTATTTTGTCTTCTTCATTGAATAATTTGTGTACTGACTTCTTTTCCTTTTATTTTGAAGGTATCTTTTAAAAACTTTTTTGTTATTCTTAGCATCATTCCTGACTCAGAAGTCAAAAGCTCTGCCTTTCCCTTTGTTTCTTAGCTCGTCTTGCTAAAAAAAAAATCCTGCTTCCCCGTTTTCTTTCTGTTTAATTTTAGAACCTGGAGGACTAAAATTGTTCTTCATGTGGATCTTCCCAGCCAGCACATGGTGCAGGGGGAGGGATATTACCATGCCACCCCCCCCCTTGAGCATTTCAACCACCGAAGTAGGGAGCATTTGTGCATTTATCTCTGCAACTATACTGACCATTCCCTCTTTAATAAATGATAGCAGTCATGAAAGGGAAAGCAATGACCCCTATGTGGATTGGAACAATAGATTCTAGCAGTTTATTTATGCTTCACCTGCAGATTGAGATTCAGATCACAGAATCCTCATTTTATTGTTAGGTCACACTTTTGTAAGAATGAGGGGCAGTAAAAGAGTTTTGTCAATGGAAGGATTCCAACCATCATTACCACATTCTCACCAGCTTTAGCAGAACGTGATGCAGAGCTGTCTTGACTATGTCCTATGTTTTCTCTGTCCTAGGTCAGGGATGAACTGGCCACTGAGTCAAAATCTACAGATTGGCTCACTCCCCAATCCCTGTATTTGTGGGCAGCACATGGACTCTATTGTCAATTCAGTCCTTAACCAGGGGAGTTGGCAATGATGCCAGAGATGTTCTGGACATATCTTCTGAGTTTTTAATGATTGCATGAATCCTATAATTGTCTCCTTCCCCCTAGTTCCAGGATCTGACAGCTATTCTTTCAGACAAACTTGGGCCTACCACCTCGGCCCTTCCCCCACTGTAACTGCAGAAAGGACTTCTCTGTCATACTCCATATAATATTATATCAAGATTGTGTTCCAGTCGTATTTCACTGACATTGCAGCCTGCCTGTAAAGGAATGCCCATCTGCTAGTAGACGTCTGATCAAATTTGCCTCTATACTGTTTAGTCCTGTTAAGATGCCAAATAATTATTTCTCCTTATGGTACCAGCCAATAAAAATCTAGGTTCAAAACTCAATTAATGAAGAACTGGCCTATTTCAGGGGAAATAGTGTTCTTAGCCATTACACACATACTTGTTTTTGTATATGCAGAAAGAGGCTGTGATCTCTGGATGAAGGAAGGTAAATCTAACTGCTACAGTTCTTGATATAGGAAGTTAAATTCCAGTAAACTAAATGGAATTTATCTTTTGGTAAAATGGAGTGTGCTGTTTACGCGGAAGACTTTCCTTTCCTGATGGTTCAAGTTTCATTTTCATTCAACCAATTTATTGTCCAGCATATCTTGCATCAAGAGTGAATCAAGAGTGAATATGCTTAGTTGTCAAACAACCTTTCACCCAACATTGTCTCTTCAAGGAAGGCACATGGCAAGGAAGACATATTGGAGTTTGGATTAAAGTGTACCATTTTATGGCTTCTTTTGCTGAGTTCTTAAAAGTTAAATGTCTTTGCACCTGCTTCAAATGCTTGGCAAAGAGAAAATCATTGTTTTTTGAGTGATTCAATGTTTATTGATTATTTAGAAATCTGCATTTTAAAGGCAGGTATAGAAAAAGTCAAAGGATTTAATCAGGGGATCAATCTCTGTTTCATCTCAACCTAAAATTCATATTTTTGTAGCCATCAGAATTGGACAGAGTTATGGATATTTGCTGGCACTGTGTCCAGATCTGGAATTGTCAGTAGCTAACTTTAAAAAAAAAATCCCCTAAACATAACACACACATCCAGCCTCCTTGGATGGAGGTTTAGACAGTAAAGTTGAGAAAAGAATGTATCAGAGAAGTTTATTTAACTCTACCACCCCTAATTTAGAAATTTTATTTATTCATTCATAAGATTTCTACACCACCTAACTTGGGGGGCTTTAGGCAGTGAACAAAGTCCCAAAGGCTAGTATAGTCTTATATCTACCCTGTAAGATTGCCAAGGGAAGATCATTAAAATGTGCCCTTGAGATGGCTCACTGATATTTTGGATAAGTTAGTTACTTTAAATAGTTTGTAGGAGAGTATTTCTGACAGTATCTGTGGGATATACACCCTCTGGAGATTCAACTTAATTCAGATTGTAACTTGTCCTTGATATGCTGCATCATAATATCCTTAGCACACCTTATGTCTTCCTTGACCAGACAAAGCAGATACTCAGATGAAAGGCTTCAAGACAGCAATTTCCTTGTGATGCTTTTCCAGCAAACTGCTCTTTGCCTGCCCAGTGCTAATAATGGGAGCAATCCAGTAGTTGTGAAGTTGAGCCTTGGCTAGGCAATTACCATAATGTGCCACACTTCGGCTTCAATTTTATAAGGCTACTAGTTATCCAAATGACTGGGAAGATTGTTGAGAAGGTAATGGAGCAGCAGTTAGAGAGGGCCTGATCTGAACTGGATTATCAGGACCGCTTCCAGTTCAAGCCCAGGCATGGGTTCTTTTGTAGATGACCTATGGCAAGACTTGGCGGGGGGTGGGGTGGAGATTGCACCACTCCATGTTTTGTTTGCTGTCCCAGCAACATTCAATACTATCAGCCATGGTTCTGTCTGTGGTCACTATTTTGCAGTGATTCCAATCAGTGTGGGAGAAGAGGACAGATGCTTAGTACTTCACTATGCTAGGCTTAGGGCTGACCTCTCCCTCATTGTCTTTAATATCTGCATGAAGCTGCTGGGAAAGGTCATCTATCAGTTCTGGGTGATGTATCATCAATATGCTGACAATACTCAGCTCTATTTCCAACCAAGCAGCAGTTGTAGTAGAAGTCCTGAGGGACTGGGTGGCTGGAAGCACCTCAGAGCAGATTTATGATGAAACCCAGCAAGATGGAGATACTGTTTGTTCAGAAGCCTTCAGGCTCTAGCACTCCTTTTTCTCTAGTTCTGGTTGGGGTGGCACTGCCCCAAAAGTACACAACTGCAATTTGGGGTTCCTTCTGTTCTTGCAGTTCCTGCAAGCAGGAAGAGGTCACAGCCTGGAAAGCTGTTGCCCAAATTTGACAGGTGTACCATTTTGGTCTTTTCTGAATCAAGAGGCTCTGACAATAGCAGTATATGCCCTTGTCACTGCTAGATGACTGTATTTCATTCTAGATTGGACTGCCCTTGAGGGCTATCCAGAACTTCAACTGGCTTAGAATGCAGCTGCTCTCCTGCTGACGTGTCAGTCCTGGTACAGCAGAATAACACCAATTTTGCAGGAACTGCCATGGTTGCTAGTAGAATTCAGGTCCCATTCGAGGTGCTGGTTGTTCTCTGTTAACCCTATAAGGGCTCAGGTCCTCATTACCATTAAGACCATCTGACCCATTTAAGTCTCTCCACCTGCTCCATGTATATACCAACAGCAGAAGGTGAAAAATCCTTCCTGTGTGAAAAGCCAAGGAGGAAGGAATCAAGATGCTTCCTTGGTGGCAGCCCTTTTTGCTGTGGCACAGTTGTCCCCCCAAGGCTGTCCTAACCTTTTAAAAAAGTAGTTAAGACCATGCTTTTCCAGTAGGTCTTTGGAGCAGGGATGCAATTTAATCTGAAGCAGACATCCCAGGGAGGAAGTATTCTTTTAATTCAGAAGCTACAAGATGTGTTTTATTTGGTTGATGTTAATGTTTGTACATGGTTATTTTATTATGAGCTGCCTAGAATCTAAGAGGGGGCAGCAGATAAATCAAGAACTAAGGGCCAGACTCGGAAAAAGTACTATATAATTGAACAGGTTTGCAATATCAAGGGCCATGCTGCCCACTGAATAAACCCAGCATTCTTGGTTACAGGAAAGACCTGATTCATATGCAGATACTGCATTAAGTACAGAACAAAGATACATGTGGCCTCCAGAATGGACCCTGAATTCTGGGCAATAGAACAGACCACAATTTTGGAATGCAAAGAAATGCAGGTGTAAGCAACAATACTGTATAGCCAAGCTATTATTCAGCATTCAAGAATGTCATGAAATAGGCTCTCTGAAAATGCTCCAGCACAATATAACACCGGGGTAAAGCAAAGAAAGACTGGGAGGTTGTTTGGATAAAGTATTTTTCATCCATTGTTGAAGGATCCATGTATATATGTACATGTTGTGGCCAACTGCGATTCAAAAATGTTTTTGAAATATTACTAACCTTCCTAACAGAAAAGGCTGGCTCAGAGGACGTAATAAAATCTTTTATGTTGAAGGTACTTGAGACAAATGCTGCACCACCTGCTACACTGACTTGTGCAAAGAAAAATTGCCGCAACTGTATCTTGGAAACAGACTGAATTTTTCAGTAATGCTGGAGTATTTGATGTATTTGACTTGACTGGAAAACGAAAATGTGGCAGCAACAATTCCATTTATGTCAATCAAGGCTTTAGCAACAGGGTTTGAAGGGGGTTGTGATAAATATTCCCAACTCAGTTGATCATTTCTATGCGGCCCAGAAATTATTCTGAATATAATTATCAACATTATATGTGTGAAACTGTGTGCCTTAGTACACATCCTCTTCATCAGCCAGGCTGTGACAAAAATGACAGACCTGTCTTCAGGTGTGTCCAATAAGCTAGCAATCATGCTGATGAAAACGCAGGTACTGATTATTGATGAAATACCTACGGTGAAGGCACAGATGCTCAATAACATCAATAGATGTCTCCAGGACATACTTGAAAATCATGAGGATTTGGGAGGGTTCTAGGTTATTGGCTTTGGAGGTATCAGACAGCTGTTATCTCCTGTGGGAAATCAGCTAATTTTCAAACTGTTCATCTGATGTTTTGGGCCACTACCAGGTCCATCTTCTGCCCTGTGTGAATGATTTCAAATGTATTTCAACACCATGATGCACAAGGACAATGTACCAGTTTCGACAGTCTGGATATACCTTGCAAGACTGCAATATGATTAATTCGGATATTGCTATATGGCTGCTTTTCTCAAGCAGACTTCCTGAAGGAGGCAAAAGTACAAAGAACTGTCAGAGAAGACCACCAAAACACTGTCATGCTGAATTCAGTAACAGCTAAAGCATGTGATGTTGCTTTAGGAGCTGGCATGGAGCCAGCAAGGAAAGCCATCCTATTTGCTACACAAATTCAACGTTAAAGATTTGTTTCATACCAATGTGATTCATTTTCCAGAATTGTTGAGTTTTATGGTATTGCCACCAAATGTGAAAAAATGATCTCACCTGGTCATTCCAATTTCCAGCAGTTTTTTGAAAATGATTTTTTTTCATTTAGCAATCATACCAATGGTAAAATATCTGATACCAATTTTCTCTGAGTTTAATGTTCAGAATAAATTCAATGTTTTTCTTCCACTGAAATTCCCATTGTTGCCTCTCTGTTGTCTTGTATTCAAATTCTACATCCATGTAATCATCCAATTTTTGACCTGTTTGGTTTCTGAGTCATACTTTACCAGCAGTCTATAAATATGGCCCAACAAATGTTCTGATTTATACAGGATTTTCAAATGCAGTCAAATCCGTAAGTATTTCCCCTTGTTTCTGCACTTTTTTATATACTGTGCTGTGTATTTGAAGATACTGAAACCAGTCAGGTAAACTGGACCATTCTGAAGTAAGCGTTTCAAAGGATTTTATCTTCACATAATTAATAATTAAGTCTTGCAATCTAAACAAATGGTTAGTGCTCCACTGAACAAATTTTGTAGTACCTTCCTCTTCATAAAAATAAACAGTTAATTACATTACAAGAGGAGAGATTGGGACTAATTCTTTTCCTGTATTTATCCCAGATATTCAGTAATTACTGATTATTGCATAATCTTTATAGAGTGTTTGTTTCTGTATCAACCCAAATATATTTATGCAAACCATCTGAAAGCCCTGCCCCTTCTACAGATAGAACCAAGCCATAAGGAGATACAATCCTTTCCAAAGTTCATGGGAAATCTAGCACCCTCTTGGGCCTTCTCTGTGCTGCCTTGGATCAGGAAAGACTTCAGAACAGAAGGCACATTATCAGCCGGCAACACAACAGCGGAGCAGATGGAGCATGCATGGCCTCATTGTCGTTCATGGAAACAAAGCTTTATTCCAGAGGGAAGGACAAGTCTCTCTCCAAATTATAACTATGATGGGATTTCTGGAGCAGTTTACAGGAAAAATATAGCTCCTCCAAGGGTGCCCCAGCAGGAAGTTACATCCCGCTTCTTTCTGGACATTCCTGCTGCTGCTCCACTCTTGGGAGTTGAAAGGGAAAGTTTTAGGGGCCAAGGGTTGCCAGGAGGGCAGGCTTCCAAATTTGGCTCAAATGTTTACAAAGAGTCCCAATTTTCTGATGTGTGCAGTTTTGAAAATCTGTTCTTTTAACATTCTTTCTGTAAGGCTTGATTCTTTCTGTAAGGCTTGATTTGATCCCAATGGAGAGAGAGGAAGAGAGATTTGTACAAGCACAAATTCAAGGTATTGAACTTTGATTGGGAAGACACACATTCAAATTCATCTTCAGCTCTGGAAAATCTCTGTGTGACTCTGAGTCAATGACTCGCTCTCGATCCAGCCTACTTCACAGGGGTAGTGTTGTAGGGATAAAAGGAAGGGAGATTTCTATGAAAACTGCTTTGAGACCTTGGAGGAAAGATGGGATTCAAAAAAGGAATATCCAGTTAAGCAGGCTGTTGTTTATAAAAGCTCATTCCACAGTGGTTTTCTTCAGTTTTAGCACTATTGCTTATTTGAAGTTAGCTTATATGAAATTAAAGTCTTCTGTAACTTTTTTAACATCAGATATAATTCCATTTAACTATTACATGTTATAGATTCAGACATGACAAAATGTCAGCAGTAAGATTAAGCATAATTTCATAATGAAGAATAATTCCATGTCTCACTAGGACAGAACATTTATTTAAGATCTTGTGAGTAAATAAATAAATAAATAAATAAAATTGTTACCCTTGTATTGTAGCCAATGGATAGCTTATCTTGGAATATTTAGGATGGTTTACTACTGAAAATTCACTTTGAAGCAATATGATTTTCCCAAGATCGGTAGAACTATAATTCAACTATCACAGGCTACCTCTACACACCAAACCCTATTATAAAACCCCGGAGGTATCAGGCCCAAGAATATAAATAGATAAAACTGGAAAGGAAAGAAAGTTTATTTTAATGCATACTTTGAGGCTGAATTGATCATAGCATAAGCTCTAACCTTTGGTGTCACTCAGCTCCATTTTTCTTCAGAACCAAAAGGGGAGATTTACAAATAATAAAATATAGGCTTTACAACTTCTGACTGGTTGTGTCTATCTCTTGCCCTGCGAACAATAGCTAAGATGGTTTCTGTTCAGATGTGTAACTTTACATAATTGTTTCTGTTTAACTGTCAAAAGCTTCAAGAATTTTAACTTCATTGGAACAGACTCCCATTTTGATCCCAGATTCCAGTGATAATAAAAGAATCTGATGATTTACTTGGTCGCAAGAAGACAAGTAGGTTCCTACTTGGTTCATTCTGTCTTTCAGCTTTCCACTTCAAGCTACAGCAAGCAAGCCATTTTGCAAATGCATCTGCTCTTAAGGAACCTTATGCTCTGTCAAGGAACAGGGTCAAGTAGCCACCCAAAACAAGATTTAAAAGCTGACCTGCAAGTCACCCAGTCACCCCATGTGCAAGTAGGTGATCTAGGGGGCTGCTTCAGACTCCAGCTACAAATGGACATGCCATTCTGTTGGTTCCAGGAGCATCAACCCCATGGGTGAATAAGTCAGATGAGCATGATCATACAGAAATTTTAGCCCAGTTGGTAAAATCTGTAACTTTTGTAGAAAAGAGGCCATGAAAAGGCAGAAGAAAATGATACACAATTCTCCTTAGGAACCTTCCATGAGTCATCCATGGTAAAAGCTGCCCCAGCTTTTAGGCAGCATTTTTTCCAGTCCTACTTGGAAATGCTGGACATCAACCTGTGAGAACAACCTGCCTGTGCTGCAGGATTGAGCTACAGTCCCTTTCTGGATAAAACAAAACAAAACAAAACAGTAGTTTCCTCCCAAGATATACAGAGAACATATAGTTAATTCTCCTGGCATTTTTCCAAATATCCAAGAGGGAGAAAGTCTTTCAGGTGTTTTTCTGATGGATTCTTTTATCAGCCAAGTCCTGATTCCTTGGGAGGACAATAGCAGTAACAGAATGACCTCTCTTCCTTCTGCAGCCTGGGATGCCTGTTGAACCTGCTCAGGAGAGGTTGCAGAATGGCTCTTTTAGGGATTTGGAAGGATGGGAAAGATGCGTAAAGGTGAAAAGCAATGAGAAGGTGCTCTGTGTTAGGAGTAGGCTGCTTACATGATAGAGAATGTGGCTAGATGTCTCCACATTTGTATGTGCTCTGGAAGAAAAGGAGTAGGCCTGGCCATTTATCCCTCTCTAATCCCCAGCAAGGAACCTGTTTCTACCAAACACATACAATGACCCAGGGTCTTTTCTTTTTGTTTGTTTGTCTGTCTGTCTGTCTGTTTCATTTGGTATTGGTCTATCCTACTCCTATTTTACTGTACTTAAAACAGGAAAAATCCTCAGTGAGTACGAGTTGTTCTTATTCTGGAGGCTGCTTCATTTGCAAGCCACACCTTTATTTTGCAGGAGCTGCAGAGGAGGAGAATGAAATGTAACCAAAGCCACCTTCTATTTACAGCCACAGGGAGAAGTAATTAAATTTAATGGAAACAGCAGCTTCTAAATAAAGGCACCAAGAGATTCCACTTTCACACAGTAGGAAGTGAGGCTGCATAGAGAGGGTTCAGTTAATTCCTGGTATAATGCCATTGACATCCCTGGACTTACACCAGAGATGCTTTTTGGCTGTCTGTGCTCTGGTTATAATGAAGTGGAAGAGACATGTGCTTGCATTCTGTCACAGACTAAATGAAAATCAGGCCAAAATGTTGCTGAACAGTCCAACAATGGAGTTGCAAAAGTATACTTCCTTGCTGATAGATTCCACAGGGTGGACAAATGAGAGGCCAACATATTCACAGCTAGATTTCCTGACTAAGTTTAATGAGGAGAGAGAGAAAAAGCTACTGCCAGAGAAATTAAATCTTCTCACTTCCCAGTCAATACCATCAGACAAGAGACATTTTCCATATGCTAGGAGAACTAGGGTATGTTCCTCCAGGAAATTAAACCAACTATTTTGTTGGAACTCTCATAGAAGATGCAATTAAATTTAGATTCCAACCAACCAAACTGAAGGCACAGCCACCTTGTGAGAATACATGTCCGGCTGCCAGAACCCACTTGAAGGAGGGAAAGGGCCTCAGCTTCTACAAGGGATTATTGGTAAGACATTTGCTATTTAGAAACATTGTACAAATAATAAATACTTCATTTGTGGCATTTATTTATGAGTTGAGAAAGAGCAGATAGAAATAAGTAAATTCCAAAGTAAATTGTAAAATTGTATTATATGATATATTGTACTATAGTAAAGGTAAAGATAAAGGTTTCCCTTGACATTAAGTCCAGTCGTGTCCGACTCTAGGGGGTGGTGCTCATCTCCATTTCAAAGCCGAAGAGCCGGCATTTGTCCGTAGACACTTCCGTGGTCATGTGGCCGGCATGACTAAACAGAATGCTGTTACCTGCCCGCTGAAGTGGTAGCTATTAATCTACTCACACTTGCATGTTTTCAAACTGCTAGGTTGGCAGGAGCTGGGACTAGCAACGGGAGCTCACCCCATCACGCGGATTCGAACCGCCGACCTTCCGATCGGCAAGCCCAGCAGCTCAGCGGTTTAACCCACAGCACCACTGCGTCCCTTATATTGTACTATAACAAATGGGATATTGCACTATACTAGTAAAACTATATAGTATACTGGTACTATTTGCACTATAACAAATTTCTTCATGGACCAATACATCAATACCAATATTTACACCTGTGACTGTTGAAGTTTCAAAATGTGTAATATTTTAGAGTTAGGTCTAAAATACCCCAGCTGTCACTGATATCCTGGAAGATCACTCCACTGATAGGCAAGGCTACCAAAATAATTGCAAGCTGTGGGCCATCTAAGGCTTGCTAGCCCCACTTTTGTCTTCCACAGCCTGTGCCTATTCTGGACATGTCCCATATATGTGGTCTGTTTGGCCTTCAGGCCCTTAAAACTCCCCCCCCCCATAAAATCAGGCCTATTGTGGGTCCTGTTCCCAGTACTTCTGCTGGCATGTGGTGTTCACTGTCCTGTGCTAAGCCCTTTATCGCCCTTGAGTTGACCAAAGTTGTGTACCTCTGTTGTCAGGCAATACTACTTCTTTCTCCTTCTCCTTCTCCTCTAACCACTATGCTATCCAGCCGTTACACACAGATACTGTATAAAATGTTCAGAATGAGGTTTGGACTGTTGTTTCTCCTGAGTTAGAAACCCAAAGCTTGCTGCCAAAAATGTTTGCAGTAAAAATACTATGGAAAGCATCTGATTTAGAGAGAGAGAAACACACACACACACACACACAAAACTTCCCTTGTCATCCCTATGAGTGGTATGTGTCTTCCTCAACCTCAGGTCCTCTACCAGAAGCCTTGGAGTTTGAGGGTTCTGCGCAGTATCTTAGCTGTTCCTAGCACTGCACTCTTCTGGACAGGACCCAAGATTGAGGAAGACACATAGGGGTGAGAAAGGAATTGTACATGCGTACACACACACACACACATATTTATATATCCATATTGTCAGGTTCAAATGGAATTCATTTCTTTTTTTGGAATGGGCCTGTGTTTCTCATGTATTTATATGCATTTTAATGAAATCTACTTCTGATTTCACTTCTTCTTTGCTGCTTTTTAAGCTTTTTTCTTCATACCTCATTACCATATATTTTCACAACTGCTGTAATTAGGTCTAATTACACAATTAGTGGAACCCATGCATGATCATGTCACCAGAATGTGTAATGATGTGCAATTACATAATTACCACACATAATGGCATTAGGGTGCACAGCTCTGAAATACTATAGCAGAACATTGTATGGGTTCAAAAACAGAGTATTATTTTTCTTATTCAGAATAAAATAAATCAGATGGCCATGTCAACAAACTTTAATAAAAATATGGGGGGCCAACTCTCAGAAGCAGAAATGGATTTTAAGTGCCTAATTAATTCTAGAGACTCCACAAAATTAGTACTTTTTTAGAATAAAATGAATAATGACCATTTGTTTCTTATTCGTTGTGTGCTTGAAGTATCTCTCTGACTTCAAAATTACATTTAGTGATGCATACAGTGAAGGGCCCTACTACACAAAGTGCATTGTTCATTATGTTTGTTTCAATTATCTCTCTCTCTCTCTCTCTCTCTCTTGATAAGCGCATTCATTGCTATTCCCACTTGTGGATGAAATATGGTGATGTGTGCATTTCAGACAATTAATGCCTATTATGTTTATTATAATTTACCGTGCCAGCTATGAAATCTGGGATCCGAGTCTGGAAAGAGCCAGACTGGGGAGTTTGATCTTGCCCATTGCAACAAAACGGACAGGCACTCATAAAATTGGGGGGCAGGGGGCAGGGAGTGGGAACAGGCAAAGGATACCTCTCCCTATTTCCAAGAATGGCTAAACAGGTGGTCCACAATTAAAGGATGAAGGCACCAGCCCTGCTCTGTTGCCTTCCAAAAACATTTGGAAGGCAAATTTGGCATTTGGCATTTAATTAAAGCAGATGCTTTGACTTGGTTACCTCTAGGGAGGAGAGCAGGAAGCTGATACTGAGTTAGCCCATTAGCCCAATATTATCACCAGAAGTTCAGGAAGGATGCTTTTTCAGTTTTCTCTGCACAAGGACTAAGAGAAAGCCTCTTCCCAAATGTGGTGGATATTACTACATCCTCTGTAACCACAACTAGCAATCTATTTGATAAGTAAACTATGGATTATATATATTATATGTCTTTTGTCTGATCATGTTCATTGGGATGAGGCTAATGCTGTTCCAGGTATTGCATGGGGAACTTGTCCAATTTTATCTGAAGTCCTTGAATACAGAGTTTATTTTATTTTATTTTATTTTATTTTATTTTATTTTATTTTATTTTATTTTATTTTATTTTATTTTATTTTATTCATTCATTCATTCATTCATTCATTCATCATATTTATACAGCTGCCCATCTCACAGAACCTTTGGAAGTCTGACAGGGTTTGGAATCTGTGGCCTCCTTTATGTTGTTGATGATAATATTCATTCCCCCAGCCAATGCAGCATGTTACTGGTCAGGGATGATGGGGCCTGGAGCCTAGCAAGAACTGCTAGATTTTATGATCCCAGTTATGTATGCCAGAAATATAACCAACTGACCTGGCCCTCCTACTTTCCTATTTTATTTTTTAAAATAAATTAAGAGTACAATTATTGCTTTTGATACTTCAGCATTTGAATTCAAATATTGTGATGTGATATATAGTTATATACTATATCAGGAAGAGGTTCTTGTGTTTTAGAAGCAATTGTCCTTTGAATACTATTAATTATCATCCTATTTCATATTCATAGATTAGAAGGGAATTGGGAAAACGATAATGTGAACTATAACTTTTCATTGTTGAGATTAAATTTCAAAGGTAATTAAAGTTACTGAAATGCACAAAGTAAAAAAAATGCTTCATTTTCCTCCTAACTTGTTTAAATACAGGCATGTTCAGAGAAAATACTTAGCTCTTTCCAATAACTCCAAAGAGTGCCTAAAAGAAAATCTGAGTAGCAAACATGAGGAGTAGCAATGCTTAGTAAGTTGGGAGATTTTCAGTATAATTTTAGATCATCCTGACAAGCTAATCTCTCAGGGGAGATGGGGGTTAGACTGCCGTTTATGACAGCATTTGTTATAAAATGAGCATGAACTTTACAAATGATGCTTGCCTGAGAAATTTATTGGCAAATATAATTATGAGCTCAAGTGTGATACAGTCTTATAAATCATCAGCCTCCAATCCCAGGGTTGTAATCCTAAAAAAAAAAAAAATGTTGTGGACCTTCACTGTGCCCTTCCCATAAAAATGTATGATATTTCATCTCAGGTGATGTTTGTGGGATTTTAAAATATATAGGCATCAGAAAAGTGGGTGTGATGTGCTAAAAATACTGTATATCACTATATACAGTACAGGCAATTTTTTTCAAGTGTTTTATATCCTCAAATCTCCAGGAAGCTGGAGCCTACTTAGAGTATTAGTGACTTAACAGAACACCTATTAACTATTAAAGAGAGACTGCAAACCACATTGAATGCAAATTCAATTGTATTTCATTTTAATTATTATTATCTCCCCTACCCAACCTCCTCCCCCGAGTATCCTGGGATCTGTAGTTCAATGAGGTTTTTAGAATTCTCTCTTACAGTATCCACCCCACCACTCTTAAATGGACTGCTATAGGATAGCAAAGAAATCATCATGCATTTGATTCTTCTCAATAAAGTAGCTTCACTTGGATTCCAACAGTAATGGCAAAGCTCAACACACATTTGGGGAGGTAGCGAGGGGAGAAATCTTGCATCAGTATGAAGAAACTATTGCCCTTAAAGACACCCATCCCAAATCCCCTCTAATTTTCTGTGATTCTGAGGTGAGAAATACATGAATTGTAATGAAGGGCTAAAATAGGCTTGACCCAATTTAAAATAAAAGAAAACCTGTAGCTCCCACCCAGAAGGTAGAAAAAAATAGAAAATACTACTCTACCCACATAAGTAACATGGCCCCCAATCCCTCTGCATCATTTTTGCCACCCACGGTGGCATGTACCTCCCCCAAAACCATCAAGTGGGGCCCACAACCAACAAATGGTTGCTTACTCCTGTGTTATGGAATGAGTCTCTGAAGGGGGAGGTGATGTGGTGGATTTCAGTAATGCTGCTGGTTCTCGGGAAGGAGGGAGCACATTCCAAGGAGGAGGACAAGATAAGAGGAGACACAGTCCAGGAAGCGAATGTGGGAAAACTAAGAGGTTCAGAATAGCCCGCCCTAGAGCTTTCCCAGGTTATTCCCCCTGAGGTTAGATACAGTAGCCTTAGTCTGGCAAGATTCTGTCTATATGGTGAGAGCAAATAAAGAACTGAAGTTTGGCTGAACTGCTTCTCTGAAGTTCTTGGGCTGGGCCTGACATCCTGCCCTATGTTCACAAAAACAAGTATTTATCAAGCTTACATATTCATTAGTACCTTGTTAAGATCTTCTTTTATGTCCCACAGATAAGAAGTTACACAGATAACAGTCACAAGCAAGAATGTTAACCATTCCATAAATCAAAACCAAAAGATACAATACTAGAACTTAAAGGGCAAAACAGAACACAGTCTTAAGAGGCATGCACAACACCAAGCAAACCAGGATGTTTGTAACAGTTTGTTCAGAGAATGAAAAGGATTTATGAGATGGTTTTAAAAACAATGACCGATATGTTCCTCAGTTATCTGGGAAGAGCACAGCCAGTTTGTCCATTCACAAGAATGCCATCAGGAAAGGCTGAGAAATTCTCTGCCCTAAAGAACTTGAGAAATAATTTGAGTTCTAAAGTAAAAGTAGGAAGTAAATCAATTGTTGTGATTGCTGTAATCTTGTCATTTAGCCTTTCAATAAATTTTGTTTTTAAAAAAACTCACTGGGAATCTTTCTTTCAGCTGAGTTGACTATAAGAGCCTGTCAGCCCTATCAGGTAGACCAGACCAAGAAACAGACACTGCTGAGCTAAGGCTACTTTTATTAGAATAGTTATAGTAACAGCATTTGCAAGTGTACCTTGTGCTACATTTCCTCCTTCTTTTATCTTCATGAGAATTGGGGAGGGGGACTCTTTCTGAGGCATTTTCACAAACTACTTTCTTGGTCTGGGCTCAAGTTTCATTTATCTGATTATTGCCTTGCTGGCAGATCTTCCTTCTGTCCTTCAAGGCCATCCTCTTTATCCTCTTTATTCATTACAGAGCCTGACGAGTTGATGCTGACACAGAGAACAGAAGAGGCTGAAATACTGTAGCCAGCAAACACTGAACACTTTTCAAGGCTCCTGTGGCTGACACCTCCCTGGCCCAGCTGTTAAGGTGAAGGCAGCTATTTCTCCTAAGGTACTTTTCCCTTTAAACTTGAGCTCCACCTCCACTCCAGCCTTTGTTTGTTTTTTCTATTTGGGAGTGGCAGTGCTGTCTGGGATTCATAGATGGGGATTGGGTCATAGATTGGGGATTTGAGCCAATGCATTTGTGGGACATGAGGGGCTCTGGGCTGTGAGACCATCCATATCTCTGAATTTGGGTTGGTGTTGTTGCCTTCAGAGGAGGAACAAGTATCCAGTGCAACCCTAGCCAGGACAACTTCAAGTGATCTTGCTGACAAATTTAATTGTTAGTCACTTGTTAGGCCTAAGCAATCTAGCTGTGTCAAGTTCTCAGAATGACAAACATCCTTTGCCAGTGTTATTCCTATGAAAGAGCAACATGAGTACAAGGTGTTAAGCAGTTCTGGGAGCTGACCTGTCCCCATGCCCATGGTTCCTTCCAGGCCTTCAAATACTGAGAATTTTTTCTATTCATGAAAACTCCATGTGAGATTTAGAAGCCTGAAAGTAGTGCCAGCCTAGAGTTTCTACAGAAATATGAATTTGTCCTTTCCAATCAGACAACCTAGCCTCTCCTATTTATTTTAACTTGCAGCTGCTCTGTAGGCAATTTTTCTAGCGTTGCACTTTAATTAGGCACACTGGGGACAATGGAGCTGTTTCCACTGACACTGGGCTTTGAGAATGTCATCATTCATCTGCTTGTACCACTCAGCTCCGTTAAAACCATTCAGAGAGTCTCCTGTCGCTATTCATACAGCATGGATTTCTTTTAACATTTCAGAGAAAACCTAAATTAGAGTATTTTCTTAAAAATGTAAAGTATTCTTTAAGATGAGCTTGCTTCCTGGGGATTTCAGGACATATAGCTTGGTTTGCAGCTACATGGAAATGGTTTGCTATTGCTGTATTCTTGTATTGGTTTTGTTCTTCTTGTTTTTGCTTAATTTCCCAGTCTGGCATATAGTTCTGGGATTTGTTTAGGCATCCCCAAAATATAGCTAGTTCACTATTAATGTGAGTTCAAATAATGCAATGTTCAATTTAGTGCAAATTGTAATTGATAGCAGGTCACGTTTAATGCAACGGAAAATTCAGTTAATTTTGGGCTAACATGTGCAGTTGCATTTGGGGTTTTAGATGCTGCTGATCTTCATGTGTGCAAATGGAGAAAAGGAAGATTCTGCTAGAGGAAAACAGTACAAGCTCAAAAAAGAAGGTTGTTATTATATTAGAGCAAAAAATTGATGGTAATTGAATGACGTGAACATACAGCAATGCTAAAATAGGACGAAATGTTGGTATGCCTAAATCTATGGTATGCAGTATTATAAAACAGGCAAGGGAAATAAAAGGAAAAGGTAAAATTGCATCAGCTTTTAGTGGTTTGCAAACACCTACAAGATGTAGAAGTGTTACAGTGATAGAAACAGAGCATCTTTTAACTGTGTGGATTGAAGATTGCAATCAATATTAATATTTCATTGATATACAGTACATACAAAAATTTATGTTTAAAAAATTTCATTGCCTATTTCCATCGAGCTGGAACCAATTACCATATTGGTAATTAATCGAGACCTAGCTGTACAATGTAATATATTTTTTCTCAAACTGAGTTGTGTCCCCCCACCCCAAGCCCCAGTGCAGGGAGAGTTGTCAGAGACTGCTTTTTTGAGGAAGCTTATCACGTTGATACAAAAGTACTATATGCTGAATGCAAAGCAATACATGAAGCCTGAGGGTATTTTTATTATTTCTTTTAACACCCCATGTTTGTCTTTCAAAGGAGGAATAATCATGCCTGGAGGGCAGGCAGGATGCTTCTGTGCAAAGCTTTGACCATATAACCTGATCTTTACTCTGCAGGGAGAATTATGACAGAAGGAAGGGAGGACGACTGTGAGGGTATGAGGAGGAGGAAAAGATTCCAGCAGAATTTGTTGTACACTGCCCAGAGTCACTTTTCAGGAGATGGGTGGCCATATACATTTGATAAGTAAATAAATAAAATAAACAGTGAGGGGAGTGATTTTCAAGCAGAAGCTGAAGAGGAAAATGAGGTTTGATTATTAACTTGTGCATCTGCCCTGGAAGTAAGAGTGCTGAAAGCAATTTACAGCTTGCTGGTGTTTTGCAAGGTACAGTATTCTAAAAGCAGTTTAAGAAAAACTGGTTTATGGCAAGGAAACTCCCTTTTCTTCTTCTTTTTTTCTTTCCTAAGCTTGAATTTCAGGAATGACAGCAACTTCTTCAAGATGAAATCCAAATTTCAAGAATAGTGCAAAAGTAAGCAAATTCATCCTATCCCATTTGGGTGTGGGGGGAATTTTTTGTTTCCAGTGGAACAGTTTTATTTTATAAAGTTGTATGGTTGTACAGATATTCCTCATTAAGCGACTGCCTCATTTAGTGACTGTTCACAGTTATGGCAGTGATGAAAAAGTAACTTTGCAGGTCTGTAAAGCAAAGGAAAGCTGAAGTAAGATCATGAGCACAGTCATGGTTTCACTTAGCAAGTGCTTCACTTAACGAACAAGTTGCTGGTCTCATTTGTGGTTGCTAAATGAGGACTACCTGTATCGTTGTTTTATCTGATATACAGATTAACCTTGGAGTCCTTGGTTTTTACAGATTAGAGATTAAACTTTACAGATTAAACTTTATTTTTTTGTCCAGTACTAGCCCCAGTGAAGTCATTAACTTTATTCATGGGATGGGAGTGTTGCACAAATTCAATTTATTATTTTGGGGGGTGGGGGTCATGGGGTTGCAAAATTTGAGAACCCCTGTAGTAATACAACTTTTCCTCTTTGGGGTGCCTAAGAGTCTGTTATTTTTACAAGTCACTCATTTCTATGCTGGTGACTTCAATTCTTACTCAAAGTTCATGTTTAACTCAGCTAACTCATATCCCACCCCTCCCTACAAATGGAATTTAATATGGATATTACAGGAGAGAATATTTTATGAGGCAATTGGATACAGTAATCGCCTGTACGTGGAAATTGCCAGTGCAGCACCTCTGCAGCATATTAATTAAACTCTTTGAAATTTAGCTTTTGGGTGAGGGTTTAAAGGTATTTCCTTCTTGTCAATAAAAGTGACATTTAATAGAACTGTCTCCTCTGGCTCCCCTCTGTGAATAGCTGCTGGCATTCTAAAGCCATTAGAATGGCTGTGTATTTTCCATGTTTTTATAGAAAGCTGGAGACCTGAAGAATCAAGATTATAATGTTATGCTTCTGTTTGTTTTACCACTAAGGTGATAATATGATTAAAACAATAAATGTCAATTTGTTCCTCCAATATATATTACCTGTAGTCTACAGGCCAGTTCATCACAGCGATGCTTAATTTTAATGGCCTATATTTTTAGACTTCAGGAAAAAAAACTTTAAACAACTATTGCTAGAAATAGCTGAGGAAATATTAAGAACTGAGGCCATTACAGCACTTCACCATTGATTTCATGGGTAGGGAAAGGATTCTAGGAAAGCATCTTACCTCCAGTCTCTGTGGAAATTTTTATTTCTCTTCAGAGCATTGTTCTGCACAATGCCCTTTACCCTGCACCAGGCCTGTACAATGATGAGCTGCCTCAAACTAAGTCAGCCAACCATGCATGGAAGTCACCCAAAGGCTTAAAATGCTATCATTGCTGGCTGTTGAGAGGTTCAGACAAAAGGAGGTGTTAATTCCCTGCAGGCCACCAAATCTGGTCAGTGGACCACTCGGGATTTGCTGCAAGTCCTCTATTTACACAGCTGGGCTGCAAAGTAAAGTGGGCAGGGCTCCATATAAAAGTGAGCATTGTTAGAATACACCCCCCTTCCATGGGAATAATTATTAAAATTTATTTCAAATTAATAATCATGCAGGTTGGAGGTTATTTTCATCAGGGGCAATGGGGAACAGTTAAAACTCTCTTCACCCTGGAAGCTTCTTAGTTGATGGCTGGGGACAGGTGAGCTGCCTGGCTTCCTTTCATGCTATCAGGTGATGCGTAGAAGAAGATACCATAAGTCACATGCAGTGACATGGTAGACCAAATGAAGCCTGCAGACAATAGGCTGCCTGCCTCTAAACTAAAATTAGGACCCCAGGCTAAGTTTCTCGGAGAATTGTCATAATATTGGCCAGAAAATGTGCACAGGGTACAAAAAATGTACAAAATGCAGTCAAAATTATGGGCATTTCTAAGTCCTTTTGGTGATACTGCACATTGCCTTGGAAATGTACAGCCTCTGATTGGGATATGTGTCTTTTGCAAGGTCATCTGGAGTGTATGTACTTTGGCCAGGAAATAGGCATAATTCACTTTACAAGGGTAGGTCATATACACATTCTCCATGAAGCGAATGTGCTCCAGGTTGTTACAAGCATTAGCCATTATACTTCCATAATTCCTAATGTACACATCCACACCCACCACACCGTATCACACTACACACTCACTGGATTACAACATTTAATATCAAATTAAATTTAGAATTACAAGTGATTAAAATAGGATAAGGAATAATCATCCTGAGTTGGGAGATGCTTCAGAAATCTTGAAAGAGGAGCAGGAAAGCAAAAAAAAAAATTTAATCCTTGAATTTGATTCTAGAGCACATTTATGTTCAGTGTAAAATCCCTCTCATCTCCAATGGGGAGCAATTCAGGTTCATGTTGACTTGGCTCTACCTTGGCTCTAGCCCATAGCATATCCAGGCTCACAAAGGCCTGACAAGTTATAATAATTTCCCTCAAAGTAGAATGAAGCAGAGAGCTCACATTCAATATTGCAAATGCAAGATCATTTTACTTCTCTTATGTGGTAAAACTCAGCAGTCTACAGGACCTTGGGATTGTATCCAGTTGGTAACCCTCTGTTGCCTAAAGTTTTCTGTCCCACCAAAGGCTCTCACCTCTGGAGTGCAAAGGGAGGTAATAATTAGTGATTCCCCACCTCCACATCTCATCAGTCTCTTACACTCTTAAAATCTGCTCCAGGGAACTGGGAACTCTTTCAGAAAAGGGTAAGAGGAGCACAGAGAGCAAGAGAGGGAAAGGAAAACCACTTCCTGTCTCATTCTTCTGATGGAAGCCTCTTCCATCAATCGGACACAAACAATGATTCTAAACCAAGTTCTACTTGGCTTCCTCAAATATGAATATAAATCAGGCTGTGTGGTTCCTTGTTTATGTAAGTTGAAAACGAAGACCAACGGCGGTAAAGGGAAAACATGGGAAAACTTTCACCATGAATATGCTGCAACTAGGCTTTAAGCTGGTCACTATTCAGTTTTTCCCAGTTGTAAAAATTTGGCCTATGATGTTTCAGTGAACCTCCATTTGTCTTACTGTGAAAGTCAGCAGCCACTGAAACAGCCTAGAGCAGTGTTTCTTAACCTTGGCAACTTCAAGATGTGTGGACTTCAACTCCCAGAATTCCCTAGCCAGCATGCTTGCTGGGGAATTCTGGGAGTTCAAGTCCACACATCTTGAAGTTGCCAAGGTTGAGAAACACTGGCCTAGACTCTGCATTTATCAACATTTGGCATGCATTTTTTTTCCTATTAGTGATTGATTGATTGCTTTCTATGGATAGAGACTGGATGGATTTTGTTTTCCCTTTGCGAATATAAAAAGCAAAAAACTTGCCAGCAAAGGAGCCTTATAGAGTGATATCAGTTCTGTGGAGTTAAGCCTAATGAAAGTCGGCTAATCATTGAGAGAAGAGAAACAGCAAAACCCATCTTTGACCTTTATGATGCACAGCAAGAACCAAATAACACAGGAGATCTGTAGTTTTTATTTTTCTCCTAGAGTAACTGCAAGGGGACAGGCTATATAGCTGATGACTATCGAATTCCCTGTCCAAACCATTTTTTCCTATCCAAATCATTGTTGTTTATTCATTCAGTCACTTCCGACTCTTCGTGACTTCATGGACCAGCCCACACCAGAGCTTCCTGTCGGTCGTCAACACCCCCAGCTCCCCCATGGACGAGTCCGTCACCTCTAGAATATCATCCATCCATCTTGCCCTTGGTCAGCCCCTCTTCCTTTTGCTTTCCACTCTCCCTAGCATCATCCAAATCATACATATTCCAACAGATTTTTTTTAGCCTAGCAGGAAAAATGTATTCTGTCCCAGCAAGTATTGTCAATGGCTTGGAGAGAACAACATAGATCAGAAAAGTGGATGAAAGAGGTCAGCCTCTGATCCCTCATGCTGTTATGCCTATAAACATAGTCACTGGGGTTATTTTGAAATAAACATCTGCTTTTTGAGAGAACCAGTCACAAGCTTCCTATTTAACACATGATTTGAGTTTGTGTGCCACAAATCTAAAAGATTTAGCCAAGAGCTCAGGCTGGAGAATTACTGTCACCAAATATAACTAGTTGTTCTGGAAGCCTGCAGCACACAATGGAGCAGATGTTTGCTGGTCGTGGCGCTTGGTGCATAATGTTTTCCTCGGGCGATGTTAAGTTAGCCTGAGACGAAATAGCTCAGAAGAGCAATAGTCTGCCAATCTTGTTGAAAGCCGTGAATGGAATGAACTATTAAATATTCTTGGCATGCTTCTTTACATGAAACAAGTAGCTAATACTCAACACATTATATTTAAAAGCTTATTAGGGGGGAAAAACAACTCTGGCAACAGCAACGTTGCGTAAGTTATTTATTTATTTATAAATCAAATTTATAGGCTGTCCTATTCATAATGATTCTGGGCGGTGAGATAAAAAGATGCAAGCAAAAAATACTGGATTCTGTCTATAGTTCTGACAAATATACCTGATAAATGTTACTAATCTTTTCGTTTGCATTAGTTCCTCACTCTGAGTTTCATCTTCAAATCTTAACACTGAAACAGTGCTTTAAAATGAATAATCCTGTGACTATTTGGGAAAAGAATCATCTTTTCTTAAGAGGATTCTCTAATTACTGAAATTAACTTGTCTTTTCTCAATGTTACATAGCTATTTTGATTAAAGATAATTCAGATTCATTTTGAATATTGTATTCAGTAAAGTTTCAGTTGCAGCTTTGATTTTGCTCCACTTTATTTTTATTTGTAGTCTTACAAAATTGTCCAAACAAGGTAGATGATGAAAAATGTTATTAAATCAACAACTGAGTAGTTTCCTTTCCTCAAAAGATTCCTATTCAACTTGTATGCAGAACACAACATGCGACATGCTGGGCTGGATGAATCCAAGGCTGGGGTTAAGATCGCTGGAAAAAACATTAACAATCTCAGATATGCAGACGATACCACTTTGATGGCTGAAAGTGAAGAGGAACTGAGGAGCCTTATGATGAAGGTGAAAGAAGAAAGTGCAAAAGCTGGCTTGCAGCTAAACCTCAAAAAAACCAAGATTATGGCAACCAGCTTGATTGATAACTGGCAAATAAAGGGAGAAAATGTAGAAGCAGTGAAAGACTTAGTATTTCTAGGTGCGAAGATTACTGCAGACGCTGACTGCAGCCAGGAAATCAGAAGATGTTTAATTCTTGGGAGGAGAGCAATGACAAATCTCGATAAAATAGTTGAGAGCAGAGACATCACACTGACAACAAAGGTCCCCATAGTTAAAGCAATGGTGTTCCCCGTAGTAACATATGGCTGCGAGAGCTGTACCATAAGGAAGGATGAGCGAAGGAAGATAGATGCTTTTGAACTGTAGTGTTGGAGGAAAATTCTGAGAGTGCCTTGGACTGCAAGAAGATCAAACCAGTCCATCCTCCAGGAAATAAAGCCAGACTGCTCACTTGAGGGAACGATATTAAAGGCCAAACTGAAGTACTTTGGCCACATAATGAGAAGACAGGACACCCTGGAAAAGGTGCTGTTGCTGGGGAAAGTAGAAGGCAAAAGGAAGAGGGGCCAACCAAGGACAAGATGGATAGATGATATTCTAGAGGTGACGGATTCGGCCTTGGGGGAGCTGGAGGTGGTGACAACTGACAGGAAGCTCTGGTGTGGGCTGATCCATGAAGTCACAAAGAGTCGGAAGCAACTGAACAAATAAATAACAATTCAGTAAAGTTTCAGTTGCAGCTTTGATTTTGCTCCACTTTATTTTTATTTGTAGTCTTACAAAATTGTCCACATTTTAAAACAAGGTAGATGATGAAAAATGTTATTAAATCAACAATTGAGTAGTTTCTTTTCCTTAAAAGATGTGCCTATTTTTTATCTCCAAGTTCAACTTCCCACTCTGCCCTTGGAAATGGGTTAAACATTAGTCCCTGCCTTTCTTAGCATTAGCTTGTTAGGTTCCAATGCAGTTCTACAAAAGTCTCACATGAAACAGATCAAAGACCAAACAGCAAATATAAAAAGAATCATTTCAACTTCCTACTAGCAAAGAGAAAAGTAGGCTGAATTTTGTGGCTGTTGATTTCACAAGTCATTAAACATTTCAGCAAATAAAAATAATGTTTCCTGCCTGTTTTTGAAATGTAATGTCACAGGGTAACATTGTAATGTTCCCTATGAGTGGTCATTAGATTGAGCATTACACGAGGGGGTAGTATGTAATTGCTCCTGTGGTGTCATCCTCAAATCGCAGATGTAGCTAGTTGTAGCTGCAGGGGTAAAAAAACCACAAGTACTTACTTTGATTGTGGTCAAAGGTCTTATCTGTGAACAGATTACTCATTTCTTTTCTTTTCTTCCCCAAGAGTGAACTATGGTGAATCAGCTCTGAGAAAGATAAGCTACATTTTCGTTTTTAAAAGCCAGGTGAACATTTACTCCTAATGCAAATAATGCTCTTCCTTCAAAACTTCAGAGCAAATCGCTTGCACCAATATCCCTAGTATGGTCTTTAGCTGGTTCTGGTATCAGATTAGTCTGTTTATTAATTGTTGGCAAGAACCAGGAAGTGACATGGTAAAATAAAGATGGCAGCAGCTTTTGTGACATCAGTCACAGTTTAATTTTTTGGACAAGCACAGAGAATCCCAGTTTCAATCACAGGCACCTCCAGAAACATTGGTAAGAACATAGGAAGATCAGTGGTCCATCTAGCCTAGCATTGGGAACAATTGTTCAGACAGTCTTCTCTAGCCCTTCCTGAAAATCTCTGGATTGAACCTGGGACTTCTCAGTGTAAAGCTTGTGTTCTACCACTGAAATTCCAGCCCTTCCCTCAGAAAGCTAGAGAGGAAAAAGACAGCATGAGACCTTAGAGAGCCACAGCTATGTAAGAAATACAGATGGGTCACAGATATGCTCAGCAATTTTCAGCCTTCTTCATTCTTCTCTCTGCCATTTCTGGTGCACCCCTGACATAACACTCTCATAATGAAATGTCTTTTATAGATCTCCTCCTTTTTAAAATGGCAGAGGCAATTGTGAACTGAAAAGACCTCCTCTAAATCTGATTAGATTTAATGTGCTAGTGTCTTGCCTATCTTTCTGACTGGGTGTAGTTAAAACATTAACTGGGTGCAGTTAAAATCAAAGTATGTTATTTTGTATTGCATACAGAATTTTCAATATTGATAACTCTTGGAATATTATTAGGGACTTGTATTCCTACTATATGAGAAATCAGTGAACGCAAGATCTTGGTTAGTTTGTAAACAACCCATAAATCTTCTTCAGCCCATCTTCCCTCTGAATCATGCTGTGATATCAGTCAACATGTAGTCATCTATGGGTATACTGTAGAGTGACTGCAGCAGCAATGCTAGTTCTATACCCAAATATTTCCGTATCAACAGGGACCCTGTGCTATCCGGTGGCGAGGTTATATGGAAGCGTTCACATGTATATGAAGGACCCCTATGGCAGCAGCTGTGCCCTATGCATGGAACTGGCTCTTCAGAAACATCTGCTGCAGGACATGGAAAAGGGAGGGACTGCTCACTAATCCTTATGTGTTTAATTTTACATGGCAATATTTCACCTGAACAGGAATACAAGATAAACTGAATCTGAATCTTTGTAAACTACCTCAACTAATTTGCCTCATTTTTGCAACAGTGTCATGTTTGGGTAGATTCTTTACCACCGCCATGACCCCTACACAGGTAATTTACAGTAATAACCCTCAGTTATTACTGTAAATTATATTATATAACCCTTTACACCACAGTGGTTGTTAATAGGTTGGGCTTCACAAATGAATCTAAACAGATCACAAGAAAGCAGAGATCACATTATCTGTCTCTGTAGAGTTGGCCTTCTCCCCTCCTACTTTGATGATTAGAATACTAGATTTCCTCTTGGGAAGTTCTCAGGGTTGTACATGTTGAGATCTAAATAGAACTTCGCAGTAATAGTTATCCAGCCATTCCATATTTTAACTTAACATTTATCAGTGTTGAGAGGAAGGCCATTATAAATAGACCTTATCAGTATGTTATCAAGATAAGAAATGTGAGAATGAAATACTCATTTTTGGAGCTTCTCCATCTGGTTTAAGATCACCATCCCTGTAGAATTTTGCCTAGCATCCACATGTTTCTTTTCATGGGCCGGTTAAGGCTCTGTGGTTCTCTTAGGCCGTTAAAACCTTTAAAAATTTAGATCCTCATTTGTGTCTGATTTTATATTAGTAACATGTATCATGCTGATTTTCATGTTTTTATGTGTTGACCTTTGTAACTGTGCTTTTAGACCATGGCATCTTATTTTAAAGCTACCATTTAACATCTAGAGACCTTATTTATCTTAACAATAAATTAATAAATGTATAAGGACTGATGAATCCTCAATTCTAAAGGAGAAGTTGTGAAAAATGTGCCATTGAAATCTATAAGACTGGGGTGTGGATTTTGCAGGTTGTAATGCATATGAAATGAGAATATAAAATGAGAATTACAAGAGCTCCCCCAAACTCTTTTCTGGGCTTCGATTTTACTCTGGGAAAGAGAACATCCCTTCTAGCTGCTTCCCTGCTTTTCACTTTCCTCCTACTAGTATTGCATCAATAATGGTGGGAGGGAAGAAAAGCAGGAGGAGGTTACTCCAGGAACCCATAGCATCCAGAAGAGTAGCCCACTCTCTGTTTCTTACATCCTATATCCACAAATATATTTTGCTCAAAGATAAAGATCCAATCATGGATCCCCTTTGGAGGTGGGCAGACTCCAGTCTTTCAACCATCTATAAGCAGCCTATATTGCAGTCATTATGAGGAGCCTGTCTGAAACTAAAAATACAGAGATTATTGTGCATCTTTTTTCAAGCACTGATCAGATCTATTTTACAATTTAAGTATCTAATTCATATAATATAAGGCTTCAGGGGTTTTGCACTGTATAATTATGCAGCTCATTATACAAAACTAGTACCATGTAGACTAATAATGAAGCAGTTGTTTTAATCACTTTACCATTCCCAGTTTCCTTCTTTGTAAGGCTTTTTCCTCTGATGCTTATAAAACTCGGGAACTGAGTTCACATTAGCTGATTCCCGGAAACCATGGTGTAAAAAGTTGGGTGGGTTATAAAGATCATTACCTCCCTTTTCCCCTGTTTTCCCACCAATTCACAGGTAGTCTATCTCTTACCAACATGCAAATGCTGAATCCAATAATTACTTGGAAAACAAGGTGGGCTTTTCAACATTTCCCTTGAAAATTAGCAATGGCAGCCAAGCACGTGAAAGGAAGATTTCAAAAACCCAGATTGCCTTTTTCCTGCTACTTCGTTATCTTACCTTTGCTTCTCAATACATCTTAAGTCAAGCATGGACAAAGTGTGATCTCAGGTTTGCACATGGCCTGTGAGGTAATTTGGGCTAATTGCAAAATGTATAAGCCAAGATTGGTTCAGAACTCAAGCATTGCCTTCATTTCCCTGAAGATTAGGTTAAATCCCTAAGTCTACTGCTTAGGAGAGTCAGAATACAGAGTATCAGAAAGAGAAATAAAAAGTCATGTCAAAAAGAGAAAAAGTATCCCCACCTACTTTTTGCTGCCGCTTTAATATATTCCTCTGAGGGAATACAGCCCAGGAGAATAAACAAGACTGCCTACCCAACGCCTACCCCTCTTAAGCATTCTGTTTAGCTCAGAATCTGAATTCCCTGGATCTGGTAGCCTGCTTTCTCTGAATATCAAGGGATTCATGGTAGGGAGGGGAAGGGAAATGCCCCGTGAGGACTAAGAGAGTGGGCAAAGTCCATTTGAAGCTGGCCTGGATTCAAAGGGGTATGTAGCAAACTCCCATGCAATAACCATTTTCACATTTCCATCATCATCATCATCAACAACAACAACCTGTCATCTTGAGTTATTTATAAAAATAATAAAGGTGGGATAAAAATTAAATAAATAAATAATAAATAAATAAAATCTTCATTTCGTAATAGCAGCTCATTTATTTCTGAAGCACCCCATTAGTAGAAATTATGAAACAATTTTCTTAGTGATTAAATGGTTTATTCTATTAGAATCATAAACCTGCAAGAGGCTATGCAGTCCACTGAGTCGAGCCCCTGCTCAATACAGGAATCCAAATGAAAGTATCCCTAACCGATCGTTGAACTTCTGCTCAAACACTTTCACTCAAGGGGAACTCAGCCCATCTTTTGGTTCCACTGTCGATCTGAGTCTGATGTTAGGAAACTTCTTCTTCTACCATTCAGTCAGAAATTGCCTTCTTGTAACTTTAATCCATCGCTCCATATCCTGTACTCTGGAACTATTGAGGAAAGGACTAACCATCTTGTGTGTGATAGCAGTCCATGAGAAATTTAAAAAGTGCTGTTATTTATCCCCCACACCCCAGTCCTCTTTTCTCAAGGCTCAACATTCCCAATTGCTTCACGCTCACTCTCTCTTCACAGGACCTCAAGCATCTCCACACTTACTGTTTAGGCTACTCCTGTCCTGTGCTCATGGTAGCTGAAATCCAAACCAGCTTAAGAAAATCCTGTCCAGACTGAGACACTTTAGCAACAGCTTACAAAGTATGCAGTCCAGACAGACAGCAGGCTGCTATGTCCTCCTGTTGGACAATTTTCCTGCTGCTGGGCCTTCCTACCTTTCTCTGCTAGGTGACTAATAGCCAAATATTTTCCTTCTTATGGAAGCCAGTCTAGTGCAGTGGTAAAGGTGATGGAGTAAAAGCAGGGACACCCAAGTCCTCCCCTAGGTATGGAAGCTGGCTGGGTGACTTTGGGCCAGTCACTTTCTCCATCAGCACCAGACTGAGAAGTCAAAAAACATCTATCTACTACCCACACTGGACAGCATGTTAAATTACAGTCCATAACCTTCAGTAAAAAGACCTTCATCTTACAGCAGATTGATCTGACCTAATAATTTTATAAACACAAAAATACTTCGTGTATTTTTAACACAAAGTTAAAAATATAAATTAAAAGTTAAAGCATCAAAATGTGCAGAGGTTCATGAATACAACAGCCACCTTTAAAATAAAAATTATTTTCTTGCCAACTCTTTTGCTCTGTGATAACTTCTAGACATTCATTTCCCATCAGCGTTCCAACAGCAGAGCAGCTCCAGTGACTCAAGAAAAAATGAAAGGGTGGAATCCTGCATTTATTTATTGGCGGGGGTGTGGGATGGGCGGCTTAGCACACTAGGGAAAGCCAGGTAGCTGAAGGGAAGAAAATAATGATTCAAAGAAGGAACATTTCTGCTGAGTTTCAAACCAACCACCTCTTATACCTTAGGAAGAACACTTAGCCCTTTGCTATTTTAATAGTAGTGGTAGAGTTAAGCTCTTGAAAGGCCTTTCACTAAGGCAATTATTGCCTCAGTTGAGGGGGTGATCCTTCCTCCGAGAAGTTGCCGATGCACTGCTGGGGCTAGCCAGTAAGCAAGTAAAATGCTCCAACCAAAATGGACAAGTACCCTCAAGTTGACATAAGAGGAAATGACTACTTTAAAACCACAGGAGGAAAATGGGCCTCAAGATCAATTTTGCATTGGGAGAGAAGTAAGTAAAGGCTGATGTCCGTTTCTGTCATGAGTAAGGATGGCGAGCAGGGGGCTCCCACCCAGACTGTCAAGCGCATGCGTAGCACTGAGGAACTGTTCAGCCATTCAAAGAGACACAGATCGGGACCGCCTTAACCTTTGGGGTTTATATGGCTGGGTTTTTCCCACGCTTCCTCAGTTTGTTAGGATTCTTGTTAAGTACTAGTAATAAATATTAGAGACCAAGTCATTGTCTCAGTGTGTTTCCTGGTAGTTAGGACAGTTTCTGCCCTCATAAACCGATTGCTGTCCTGTTCTGGCAACGGGGCAACCAGGCAATGCAGATGAAGCCTTAGTTTCTAGTCCCTTGATTGTGTCCATTACATTTCTCCGAACCTGTTCTAGTTCGTCTGAATTTTTCTTAAACTGTAGTGCCCAGCAATGGGTGCAATATTTAAGTTAGGGTCTAACTAATGCAAAATAAAAGTGGAACAATTACTTCATGTAGTTTGAAAATGATACTTAGTGCAACCTACCATTGTGGTGGCCTCATTGGCAGCCACATCAGATTACTCATCATTCTCTGTTTGTCATCAACTAGTATTCTAAGATCTTTTTCACAATTACTGCTAACAAGCCTGAGTCCAAAGAGAAGCAACCCTGCCTTTTCTTTGTTACCTGCTACCACTTTGTCTTTTCACTGGGAAACAGAACAAAATATCCATCTACCATAGACTACCACGACTCTCCTCTTATAATGTCTACTTCTAGAAGTATTAGCTGTGTCCCTGCACTCCTACCCTTTGTGACTTGCCCTTCAATCAATGATCCAGCTAAGAGAGGACCTGTCCCTTTAACCCATATCTACTAAACCAACTCAAGAGTGTTTGGTGTTTCCCTTCATCAGACTTCTTGAAAGGCTGAGATATACAGTCTCAGCTGGATCTCCCCCATCTCCATGCAAGTTCACACTCTTAAACGCCAACTCTCCCCTGCCCCACTTTCTGCCTCTCCCCACCCCCCAGGCTCAAAAGGGAATGGAGGAGGAAAAGGTCTCTGTCACAGGTTCATTTTACAGACAGAACATATTTAGCTTCTGCTGGAAAAGGGTGTTTTAGTACCAAAATGTGCTAAATCTGTGTTTTTGGTATTTGTTTTTTCTTTTTGTCTTTTTCATATATGAGGATGTGATTTCTTATTCATTGTACCTTGATCTCTTATCCCTTCCTATTTCTAGGAGTTTATTCTTTCCTATCTTATTTTGTATTGTATTGTCTCATCTTTCTATAGTGCATCTTTTCTTCTCTTTATCTTCTATTACAAAGCTAGGCATTTGTTCCAGACTTCTATTCCATACTGTCTTTCCCATCTCCTTGAATTTACTATAGCTTCATGCCTGTGCTTAGGCTTGAGTGCCTCTAACTTTTTAAATCTCTGTGCTCTATCCTTATTCATTTCTTTCTCTTTCAGACACTGGGTGCTTCACTTCACTTCTCAGGTTCCCACTTTTCTTCCATTATCTGTCACCTTCCTACTTTACTCCACTCTTAAAAGTATTTTATTACCTTCCTCCCAGCCCTCCCCAGAACCACTTGCTTTCTATTTTCACTGCCTCTCTTTTGAAGTGTCTGGGTTACAAGGTTGGTTACCATTAGCTTCTCTTTGGAGATTCCCATACAGTGCTTCTCAACCTCAGCAACTTTAAGATGTGTGGACTACAACTCCCAAAATTCTCCAGCCAGCCTTGCTTCTTTTTAGTATATGTAAGCCATTTGGGAGGATTTGCTTTTAAACATGGCCTAGAAGTTTAAACAAATATCCACACAAATTTAGAAAATGACCATTTTTCTTGTAGATATCTGTGTTTTCTTTCCTTTGTCATCTGTGAAATAGGAATTCCAGAATCAATCCTTCTATTTTGGAAGGTCCTGTGAGACAGGAATTAAATTTCCTTGCTGGCTGGAGAGTTCTGGGAATTGAAGTCCACACATCTTAAAAGTTGCTGAGGTTGAGAAACACTGTTCGGATAGCTGTCTCTCCAGAACAGTGGTCTCCACCTTCTCCCACTGAAGCAATGCCATTTCTCCCTCTCAGCCTGCTGACAGCTCCCCAACCCTCCTTGGCTTGGAGCCTGGCCCTGCAGATTCTTCTCAGCTGACCCACTGGGTGAGAACAGGATTCTCTTGCCAGCTTCCTTCTTGTCCCATCCCCCTTGGATTCCCCTCTACTGCTTCTCAGTTTTTTCATGAGCTCTCCCTCCAGCAGCTGTCACCACTCAACAAAGGGCTGAGGAAAAGGGGGGGGAAAAACCTCCCCCAACTTCTCCAACTTTTTTTCTCCACCTGGGCCTCTCAGGTTTGAGATCTGTTGGAGAGCTGCTCAGCTTCTGGCCTGCCTGCACATCTACACAGCCCCCTCAAGTAGGACCCTATCTAGATTTCCCTGCTCCTCTTGGTTGCTGTCTCCTTCATGCCTCAAGCAGTCCTTTTGCCCATGCATCCTTACCACCTTTCCTCACAATGAGACAGGCATTTGTTGGGGCACCTAAATTTAGCCAGCCAGAGTTCCTAATGCAGGAGAGACACAATGGTACTGCTGCTATTGCAGCCTTCCCTTCCTGATGCATTCAGGTACTTAATGTCCTTGAGCTATTGTTTTTTGCATCCTTCCTGTTTCTTCTCTCTTCTCTTTTTTTCCTTTTCTTCTTCACGGTTAGGGTAAAACATGCACTGTGATGGAGGCAGGACTTTCTCTTGTGGAGAAGGTATTCTGGGCTATGGATTTCGTTAAAAAGCTATGTTAGGGTGATCTGATACTTTTCATGAAATTCATATGGCAAAATGAAGGGAAAGGGAAATTTGGAAGGGCAGACAAAGGTGGCTCTGGGACCTTAAAAGAGATTCAGAGGCCGTTTCTAGTCCAAAAATCAGAATTTGCCTACCTTGTTATCAGTTCTGCCCTGTCTGAAGACATAAGGACCTCTGTAGAAGAGGAATCTTTTAATAATCCATCTAGCTGGGATGTCCTCTCTAGGACCATACAATTGCATCTTAAAGTCCATTCTGAAAGGAATGGGTTGAAGCCTGGTCAGATTTTGCTCTTCTGTTAAACATTATGATGCAGTTCTTGGCAGTTTAAATATGTATTTTAAGAGAAAATGTATATTTATGTATATCTACTATTTTGATAAATACTTATATTTTGGGAAGGGAAGGGTACATTGTGCAACAATGAATGGGTTAAAAAAGCAGATTCATCAAAGCAAAGGAATTCTGCATAGATTAAAAGCTGGAAAAGAGATATCACTCTGAATTCCAGAATCAAAATTGGCACATAAATGTTATAAACAAACACACTGGCTTGTCAGCTTTGCAACAAATAGACAGCTCATTGGTCCATTCAGAGTAATCCTGTCAACATGGACAGCAATAGTCTTTCAGGGCTTCACCAAGAGTTCTTTCCACCCTTCTGAGGTTGCTGGAATTGAACTAGAAGCTCTTGCATGGAGTTGTATGGTCTCCTGAACATTTAAAAGTATGAATGTTCTCTTTCCTCAACATTTTGGTGTATGTCTATTATTGTCTCAAATTGTTCGTTCTGGATTTGACACTCTCCATGGTGGCAACTAAGTGACCTTGGCTGATCTAGAAAAAGCTAATCAGGATGGGACGTGATTAGTTCTTAGATGGAGGTCAGCAGGAAATCCCAGAGCTGTTCAACTGAGAAGCTGAAAAGGCATCCTGGAAACAGGCAGTGGCAAACTGCTTTCATATTGTTGCCCAAAACCCAACATGAATGTGCCCATGGAGTTGCCAGAAGTCAAGCTTGACTCAAGGAGACCTTACCTTATCTTTATCCATAGCATTATACCATTTTATTAGTTCTAGGAAGAGTCTCAGTGCAGTTCCCATACACCTGGGAACACTTATTTAAGATCTTATAGTTGGGCTATAAATCTCTAAGTACATTCAAGGTTATACTCATCCTAACCCATATCCCACAGTGATTAGAACATCTACAGCTACTCAAATCAATTAACCTTTTTATGGGTCTGGCCAGCCTAGACTCTCAAAGGACCTTCCAAAATAGAAGCATCATGAATTAGAAGGAAATCTTATTGGCTGCATTGATTTCAAAAAGTCATCAAAGACACTGTAATAACCTACCTGAAAAAGGGTTTCAGCGGACCAGAGTATATTGGAAACCATGGGATGCTTTGTATGAATTAGAATTGAAGGGACCGTGGTGTGGCTAGGAGATCCATTAGCAGCCAAGAGACACAGAAGGGCAATAAACAGCAGTGTATTTCATGGGAGAACAGTGCCCAAGTGAGACATAGCAAGGTAAAATGCTGGAATCTCTGGTTCTGACCCTCAACAATGTGCCTGAAAAGTGAACAAAAGACCATGAAATCTGTGGAGTACTGTACAAGCATGATTTGTATGCATGACAGTACTTAGTCCAAGAAAAAAGAAAAAAATATTCTTTGTACAAAGTTATCTGGAACTGTTTTTGCTCATACTTATAATATTTTGTGAATAATAATAGTAATCCTCAGCTTAAAACCACACACACACACACACACAATTTGTGAGAGAGGAATGCCACTGAACCTGTTAAGCATATGTTCCTTGTAAGGATACTTATCATACTTTTAGTAAGAATGTGTTTGATTAGTTTTCAGTTATTCTCATAGCAAACCAATGAATCAAGTCATTATTTATTTGTTTGTTTGTTTATTCGATCTGTATAGCCGCCCATCTCAAACTAGTGACTCTGGGTGGCTAACAAACAATCATAAAACAATTAACACAGTACAAAAAGAAATTATGATTCCCATTTCGCAGATGGCAAAGGAAAGAAAATACAGATATCTACAAGAAAAACAGTCATTTTCCAAATTTGTGTGGGTGTTTGTTTAAACTTCTAGGCCATGTTTAAAAACAAATCCTCCCAGGTAGCTTATATACTGTATAGTGAAAAGAATCAAACATGAAAAAATGTAATGAAATTCTCCCCAGTTGCCTATGCAGATCTCATGGTAATTCCATAAGACTTTGAGTACTGATTCTGACACAATGCTCCAAGCTGCCTGCTCTTCTGAAAGAACCTAGAAGTTATCTAAGCTACAGTTAAGTGTCTGAAGCTAACCTTGCTCCTGTATCAAATTGTTATGGGCCATCTTCAGAGATTATCCCTTTTAGGGGACCTTCTTCAACACTGCAACTGGAGAGAGGCTAGCATGACCAAGGCGCAACTGCCCACCAGAATATAGTTCTCAATGCATTTTGAGATCTGTCTGGTTTTCCAAGAGAAATTGTTCAATTGCTTTTAACACTCCCTAAGAAATTACTCAGGAGCAATCTCACTTCTAACTCACCCAAGACAGTTAGCTTGATATCTTTGTATTGTTAATTTAGCACCAGCCAAACCATTTTATTTCCAGGATTGTAAATGTGGCTTCATCTGTTTTAACCAGTGTACTATAATTTTAGTATCTAATCAAATAATAGCAACAATTTACTACACTTCTTCCATGTGAACTGGGAGAAACAAACATTCTCACTGTTAGTGGTGCAGGGAAGCATTTCATATGTGCAACACCATATGGACATGACAGATGCAACTCAACATCCCATTAGTGTATACATAGGTCTGCCCACACAAAGCCTCTTTTCTGCTCTTCCACTGCAATTTAAAAGAAGCTGACAATGATAAAAAGTAGAACTACAAAGATAAAATGGACTAGAATGGGTCACTTCACATCAGAGGAGCATCAAATCTATTGTTGACAAAAATAAACCCAAAACATAGAAGAAATGGAGCAGCAGCTATACATCTAAAACAATAGGATTATCTCAATTTGAATCCAAGGTAAGGGTTTCAATATTATGGTGACCAAGTCCATGCTCCAACCAGAGATGCAGAAAAATCTGATATTGAACAGTACTATGCCAACTTGCAACATCTTGATGACACAACACCCTCCCAAAAAATGCCATACATCATAGGTGACAGAAATGTTAAAGTTGGAAGTAAGATAACATCTGGAATAGCCTAAACATTTGGCGTACAAATAGAGCAGGTGACAGGCCAGTAGTGTTCTGCCAGGACAATTTGATGTTCTTAGCAAATACCTTTTTCCAGCAACTTAAATGAAGTTTTTACACATGGCATCAATGGACAGAAGGGACATGGTGGCACTGCGGGTTAAACCGCTGAGCTGCTGAGCTTGCTGATGGGAAGATTGGCGGTTCAAATCTGCATGACAGGGTGAGCTCCGGTTGCTAGTCCCAGCTCCTGCCAACCTAGCAGTTCGAAAACATGCAAATGTAAGTAGATTAATAGGTACCGCTTCAGCAGGCAGGTAACGGCGTTCTGTTTAGTCATGCTGGCCAAATGACCACGGAAGTGTCTACGGACAAACGCTGGCTCTTCAGGTTTGAAACGGAGATGAGCACCACCCCCTAGAGTTGGACACAACTGGACTTAATGTCAAGGGAAACCTTCACCTTTACTATCAATGCACAGGCATAAAAGTCATATTGATTATATACTTTGCAAGCAAAGGTGAAAACTCTACTCAGTCAACAAAAACAAGGCCTGGTGTTGACTGTGGCTGAAATCATTAATGTCTTGTAAAATTGCAATTTAACCAAAAAGAAAACAAAACAAAAACCCAAAGCAAACCAAATAATTAAGCCACAAGAAATGATCTCAGCATTATTCCGTATGAGCATTGGTAAAGAAGAGATTTAATGGACTAGATTTGATGAATAGAATTCTGAAGAATCCAGATTGAAATTAATTATACTAAAGATGAAGCAACTAAAAATATTCCTCATTGTAAAAAGAAAAAGGTGAAATGCCTGCCTACCGATACGTTGAAAATAGCTGAGGAGAGGTGAAAAGCAAAGGATGTTAGTGACAGGAAAATTTACTTGCCTAAATGTTCTATCCTGGAAGACAAGAGACTACATCAATACAAACAAATTGGGGATAATGATGGACCAGGAAGGGCAAGAGATTTATTTAAGAAAATCAGAAAGATCAAGGACTCTTTTCCACAAAGATGGGTATTATATATACGTACATGTATATGTATTTGTGTGTGTGTGTGTATACACACACTGTATAATAAGTCAGATCTAAAAGAGAAAGAATACAGGAGAGATGGCACAAAAATGTGGAACTGTGCAAAAAAGACCCCCAAATCTCTGGTACGTTTAACAGTAGTATTAGAGCCAGTCATTTTGAAATGTGAAGTCACTCCAAATGGCCAAGCTGCAGGAGTTGATGAAATGCTAATCTTGCAAATTGGTACTGTTAAAGTGCTGCTCACAGTTCATCAGCAGGAATGGAAAAAACAGGAATGGCCAGAGGATGGGAAAACGTTAATTTATATTCCAGTACCAAAAAGGGGCAGTGCTAAATAATGTTCAAACTACTGAATAGTTGTACTTAATCTCACATGCCAATAAGATAATGCTCAATTTTTTTCAGTCCAGACTTTCGCCAATACCGGACATGGAACAAAAACGATCAAAAGTACAACCTGGTTTCAATACAAACAGAGGTATTTGGGATCATACTGCAAACACCCAAAGAATACTGGAAAAGACAAGACAGTCTCACAAAAACATATTTTTGTTTTATTGATTATACTAAGACTTTGACTTTGTAGATGTACATCTCATTTGCCTACTGAAAATCTATATGCTTATCAAGAAGCAGTGATTAGAATAGTAAAAGGAGTGATCAACAGATTCAAAATTAGGAAAGAATTGCACCAAATTATATACTGCCACCCTATGCAAAACATCTCCTCAGAAATGTTGGATTTAAAAGAGACAGAAACTGGAATTAAAATTGCTGGAAGGAATATAACAACCTCAGATACAGTGATGATACCATTTTCATGGCCAGAAGTGAAGAAGATCTAAGGAATCTCTTCTTGCAAATCAGACAAGAATACAAAAGCTGATCTGATATTCCATATTAAATTAAGGTTATGTTAACTCTAGTGCCAACCCAGTGCAATTGGTGAAAAAGTAGTAGATGTACTAACAGACTTTATTTTCCTTAGCTCAAAAATTCAGAAGGATGGTACCTTGGTATCCATGAAGTAGAGAGACATCTGCTACTTGGAAGAAAGACTGACAAATCTAGACAAATTTTAAAATGCAGAGACATCACACTGCCAGCAAAGGTACATGTTATCAAGGAACTTGCCTTCCTAGTCTTCATGTATGATGAATGGGGACTGGGAAAGCTGGATCATCAGAAAAGATGAACAAAGAAAAAATCAATCCCTTTGAACTGTGGTGTTGGAGAAAATTGTTGAGAATACTTTGGACCACAAGAAGAACAAATGATTCAATACTAAATGAAGTAAAACAACTGATCACTGAAGGCACTAATAATGAATCTAAAGCTTAAGTATATTGGACACTTAATGTCCAATATACTTTAAAAAGAAGCCAACAGAAGATAAGATGGTTAGATAGTATTACTGATACAGCAAGCATGAGCTTACAAGAATTCAAAGATGCAGTTACACACAGGCAGTCCTAACAAATGGTTGTCTGTCAAGTCTCAAGGGGTAGTAACTGAACTACTAAACAATAACAACAATCAAATCTGGCCTCCAGACGATTTCAAGAGTTAAAAGTGCTCTATCTCTCTTTGCTAACATTTAGCAAATAGGTAGCCCTATTAAAAAAGGAAGATTAATTCTCCCCTTCTCCCTTCCCATTAATTGCCAGTATTTCAGCCCCAGCTGATTTTCTGGAAGGAAGGCCTTGTTTTTTTTCAAAACCCGGTTACCCCAGAGGCTGCTCTTTATGCTGGGTTACTTGATATTCTGGTTTTCGCACTGAGAGGTCCCTTGCTTCTGCAAGGCCCTTTCAAGCATCCAGCAGAGGCCACAGTGGCTGCAAGAGCGGTTAAGTCACGAAGGGCTTATAAACAAAGGCCAGAGACATCCTGAGCATCCATGCAAGGCCACAGAAAAGGTCCTGAAGGACAAACTGTTCACCCTGATTGTAAACTGTCTTGGAAACATAGCTGGAAGGCGATAAAGCAATGCATACCCACAATAAACAGATGAAATCCAACCTCTCAAAACAAATGAAACAAAGTAAATATTCTAAGATGGACCTTCAGAAAACGTATTAATATATCAATGAGGTCAAAGGGCTGTTATGACAATTGCAGTCAGGAGTCTGATCCACGGGGTAAACTGAAAGTTTAAGTCTCTGGCACCATTTTTCTTCCTGCTTTTAGGAAGCATAACTTGCCTGATTGCTGCTTTTTTTTTAAATAGCCAAAACAGCACTAGCCACAAAGAAAAGTGGGGTATCTGCAAATCTGGAGCACCCCCAAGGTTTGTAATAATGCACAGCAAGACCTCAAGATCAATCCAGACAATGACTGTGCCCAGTATCAATGGCCTACTGCCTGTCTACTAGAAAACAAAAGGGGGAAAAGGTGGAGTAGAGTCTCCTCCACTCTGCTCTGGAGCATTTTGTTGCATTCTTTGAGTTGTAACTATTTACATTCTCCTGCTTCTTTAAGAAGGCCAGGACAGCAGAGACGATGTCTCCCGCAGGGCCGCAACTAGGGTCTGTGTCACCTGGGGCAAACATGGATTCCGCGCCCATTTTGGTGCCCCTCCAGTGCGCATTTTGGTGCCCCACCAGCACGGCACCCAGGGCACCTGCCCCGCCTGCCCCCCCCCCCAGTTGCGGCCCTGATCTCCCGTGCAGCATTTCAGGTGAGATATGAACAGTGCTGCAGCGACCAATATTAGTGGCATATCAGAGAACCCACTAGTTAGAAATAAGCTTCAGATCATTTATACATTCAGTAGGAGAGACAGAAACACTGCTGCTCTGAATCGCTTGAGGTCAAACTACCTGGACCTCAGCCTATCTCTGAGCTGAATTCTGCTTGATATAAATTTATTTATTTATTTATTATTAATCAAACTTGTCACCGCCCATCTCCCAACAGGGACTCTGGGCGGTTTACAATAAAACATAACTAAAAATATAAAACTGTAAACACTATAATACATAATACAATAAATAAAATAAAAACCTCGATGGCTGGAAATTCTTTATGATTTGCAGGCAGAGCTGGGTCCTTCTAAGAAACTAACTTATAATTTATATTTTATTTATTGTTTATTCATTTAGTTGCTTCTGACTCCTCGTGACTTCATGGATCAGCCCAAGCCAGAACTTCCTGTCAGTTGTCACCACCCCCAGCTACCCCAGGGATGAGTCCGTCACCTCTAGAATATCATCCATCCATCTTGCCCTTGGTCGGCCCCTCTTCCTTTTGCCTTCCACTCTCCCTAGCATCAGCATCTTCTCCAGGGTGTCCTGTCTTCTCATTATGTGGCCAAAGTATTTCAGTTTTGCCTTTCATATCATTCCCTCAAGTGAGCAGTCTGGCTTTATTTCCTGGAGGATGGACTGGTTTGATCTTCTTGCAGTCCAAGGCACTCTCAGAATTTTCCTCCAACACCACAGTTCCAAAGCATCGATCTTCCTTCTCTCAGCCTTCCTTATGGTCCAGCTCTCGCAGCCATATGTTACTACGGGGAACACCATTGCTTTAACTATGGGGACCTTTGTTGTCAGTGTGATGTCTCTGCTCTTAACTATTTTATTGAGATTTGTCATTGCTCTTCTCCCAAGGATTAAGCGTCTTCTGATTTCCTGACTGCAGTCAGCATCTGCAGTAATCTTCGCACCTAGAAATACAAAGTCTTTCACTACCTCTATGTTTTCTCTCTCTATTTGCCAGTTATCAATCAAGCTGGTTGCCATAATCTTGGTTTTTTTCAGGTTTAGCTGCAAGCCAGCTTTTGCACTTTCTTCTTTCACCTTCATCATAAGGCTCCTCAGTTCCTCTTCGCTTTCAGCCATCAAAGTGGTATCATCTGCATATCTAAGATTGTTAATGTTTCTTCCAGCAATTTTAACTCCAGCCTTGGATTCCTCAAGCCCAGCATGTCACATGATGTGTTCTGCATACAAGTTGAATAGGTAGGATGAGAGTATACAGCCCTGCCATACTCCTTTCCCAATCTTGAACCAGTCTGTTGTTCCGTGGTCTGTTCTTACTGTTGCTACTTGGTCATTACACAGATTCTTCAGGAGGCATACAAGATGACTTGGTATCCCCATACCGCTAAGAACTTGCCACAGTTTGTTATGGTCCACACAGTCAAAGGCTTTAGAATAGTCAATAAAACAGAAATACATGTTTTTCTGAAACTCCCTGGCTTTTTCCATTATCCAGTGGATATTGGCAATTTGGTCCCTAGTTCCTCTGCCTTTTCTAAACCCAGCTTGTACATCTGGCAATTCTCGCTCCATGAATTGTTGAAGTCTACCTTGCAGGATCTTGAGCATTACCTTACTGGCATGTGAAATGAGTGCCACTGTTCGATAGTTTGAACATTCTTTAGTGTTTCCCTTTTTTGATATGGGGATATAAGTTGATGTTTTCCAATCTGATGGTCATTCTTGTGTTTTCCAAATTTGCTGGCATATAGCATGCATTACCTTGACATCATCATCTTACAAGATTTTGAACAGTTCAGCTGGGATGCCGTCGTCTCCTGCTGCCTTGTTATTAGCAATGCTTCTTAAGGCCCATTCAACTCACTCTTCAGGATGTCTGGCTCTAGCTCACTGACCACATTGTCAAAGCTATCCCCGATATTGTTATCCTTGCTATACAGGTCTTCCGTATATTCTTGCCACCTTTTCTTGATCTCTTCTTCTTCTGTTAGGTCCTTGCCATCTTTGTTTTTGATCATGCCCATTTTTGCCTGGCATTTACCTCCGATGGTTCTAATTTTCTGGAAGAGGTCTCTTGTCCTTCCTATTCTATTGTCTTCTTCCACTTCTGTGCATTGCTTGTTTAAAAATAATTCCTTATCTCTTCTGGCTAACCTCTGGAATTTTGCATTTAATTGGGCATATCTCCCCCTATCACTGCTGCCTTTTGCTTTCCTTCTTTCTTGGGCTACTCCTAGTGTCTCAGCAGACAGCCATTTTGCCTTCTTGGTTTTCTCTTTCTTTGGGATGTATTTTGTTGCTGCCTCCAGAACACTGTTGCGAACTTCTGTCCATAGTTCTTCTGGGACCCTATCTACTAAGTCCAGTCCCTTAAATCTATTCTTCACCTCCACTGCATATTCCTTAGGAGTATTAGAAAGCTCATATCTAGCTGATCTCTGGGTCTTCCCTAATCTCTTGAGTCTGATCCTAAATTGTGCAAGAAGAAGTTCGTGATCTGAACTACAGTCAGCTCCAGGTCTTGTTTTTACTGACTGTGTAGATGTCCGCCACCTTTGGCTGCAAAGGATGTAGTCGATCTGATTTCAGTGTTGTCCATCTGGTGAAGTCCATGTATAAAGCCGTCTCTTAGGTTGTTGGAAGAGAGTGTTTGTTATGCAGGAGTGAGTCGTCTTGGCAAAATTCTATCAGCCTATGTCCTGCTTCATTTTGTTCTCCCAGGCCATGCGTACCTGTAATTCCAGGTGTCATTTGACTGCCCACCTTAGCATTCCAGTCTCCTGTGATAAAAATAACATCTCTTTTAGGCCTGTTGTCCAGCAGGTGCTGCAGATCCTCATAGAACTGCTCTACTTCAGCTTCTTCAGCATCTGTGGTTGGGGCATATATTTGGATCACTGTGATGTTAGATGGCTTGCCCTGAATTCGAATTGGGATCATTCTATAGTTTTTTGGATTGTATCCAAGCACTGCTTTAGCCACTTGACTATTAATTATGAAGGCTACTCCATTTCTTCTGTGGTCCTCTTGTCCACAGTAGTAGATCTGGTGGTCATTTGATGTGAAGTGGCCCATTCCAGTCCATTTCAGTTCACTGACACCCAAAATGTCTATCTTTAACCTTGACATCTCACCAATAACCACATCCAATTTGCCCTGGCTCATAGACCTTACATTCCAGGTTCCAATAGTGTGTTGATCCTTAGAACATCGGATTTGCCGTTCACCATCAGCAACGTCGGCTGCTAGCCGTCCTTTCGGCTTTGAGCTAGCTGCGTCATCACGTCTGGGGCTAGTTGAACTCATCCTTTGTTCCTCCCCAGTAGCATTTTGACCATCTTCTGACCTGGGGGTCTCATCTTCCGATGGTATACCGACATATCTCTGGTTGTACTGATCCATTTAGTTTTCACGGCAAGAATACTGGGGTGGGTTGCCATTACCTTCCCCAGGGATCGCATTTAGTCTGACCTCTCTGTCATGACCTTCCCGTCTTGGGTGGCCCTTCACGGTTTAGCTCATGGCATCATTGAGGTGCTCAAGCTCCAGCACCACGACAAGGTAACGATCCTTTGCTGAAGATTTTATTTATATATATTTATAATTTATAAATGATCATTTATATTATAATTTATAATGATAATTTGATAATATAAATAATCCAAAATGTGTAGAGAGGGTTTTTCTGACAATAATGCTAAATGACATAAGCAATACTGCATTAGTATGGTTCTTACCTGTTTCTGATGACTTTTTAAAAAATAACATCTAAAAATAAACGTGTCTCAACCAAGCGTCCCAAAGTTGTTATTTTCTGTAATTTGACAGAAATTTGCAGTGTGAAAAACTACACAGAGAGAAGGGAATAAGCGCCCAAATGATTGTCCCTTGACCATAGCTAGCATTTGTGCCCCAAAGACTTTGATCCTAGAATCATTTATATCTGATATTTTTCCATTTCTCTTCCTGCCTAGAGAAAAGTCCGCACTGCTACCAGCACTTTGTTCCTCCTTCAAGTAGGTGACTTAGTGCAGAGACCCCTGTAGGTCAGTTCCGTATGCGTCCTTGTGGGCTGGCATTTGCTGCATAACTTGCTGACTTAATCAAAGTTTAACTGTCACTAATGATAATCTTCTGGCAAATTCTACCCATTCTTTTATATATCCACCAAACATGATGAAATGTCCCTTCTTGCTGTTCACCTTTCCAAAATAAATCTCAAGGGCCTTTATACATTCGAGGCAATTTCTCTGGTGACATACAGTATATCTGCAGTACATTGTTTTATAAAAATTCTTTTTAAGATTATAGCACAATTTAATTTCAATCCTTTCAACCACATATTTTCCTGTTGTTCAATCTGTATATTATAACTAAATATTTTAGCCCACTATCATACATTCTTTCACTTGTTCTTCTTCTGTTTCAAATTTCAGTAAAGGTTTATACAGTTTAGCAATTACATGTTCATCATTTGTAATCAATTCTATTTCAAACTCAGTCTTACAATGTTCAAAACCATAAACTCTTTTTGTCTACTTTAAATCTTTCTAATAACTGTAAATAAGAAAACCACTGACAACTATATCCCTCTACCACCAGTTCTTCTCTTGATTTTATTTTACATTCCCCTTGACGGAATTCTAGTATCTCACAATAAGTTAGCCATTTGTATTTGCCTATAATTTCTCATCTATAAAATGCTACGAGCCTTGTGTGGCGCAGGGTGGTAGGCGGCAGTATTGCAACTGAAACTCTCCCCACAACCTGAGTTCGATCCCAGAGGAAGCTGGAGTCTCAGGCAGCTGGCTCAGGTCGACTCAGCCTTCCATCCTTCCCAGGTAAAATGAGTGCCCAGCTTGGAAGGTGAGGACTGGGGAAGGCAGTGGCAAACCACCCCGCTATAGTCTGCCAAGAAAACAGCGTGAAAGCGACGTCTCCCCAAAGGGTCAGACATGATTCGGTGCTTGCACAGGGGACCTTTCACATAAAATGCTTCTTGTGCTGAGGGCCACAAAGGTGTTTTCGGACACCACCTGGGTTTGTATCTATTCCATCTTCTCAATATGGCAGGTCTAACGTAATGATTTTTAAAATCCACATTAACCTTGACTTTGTCATGCCACAAATATCCAAGCCACCCAAGTCTCAGGTCATGGGACTTTGTAGGAAATCTGAGTTAACTGGTGTGAATTTGTTGGCATATAATGCTGTAGTTCTTATTTGATATTATAAATCAAAGTGTACTGTATGTATAATTAGTATCTTATCGGTGTTCTTTCTTATCCTTATATTTTATTTCTCTTTATTTATTAATTAGGTTGATATCCTGCCTTTTATTCAGGAGCCCAGGGCAGGATATACCTTGGTCCTCCACCCATTTTTCCCCACAACAACCCTGTAAGGTAGGTTTGGTTGAGAGTCCCCCAAAGTTGCCCAGGGACTTTTGCACAAAGATACCTATAATTTATATTTATAAATATATAAATACACACACACATAAAGAGAAAGAGAAAGAATGAGAAAATACCAGTGTGGTAGAGTCTTGGACTAGGAATGGAGAAGATCTAAGTCCATATCAGACTTGAAAGCTCCCTGGGTGACTTTGGGCCAATAATCTCTCCCAGCCCAACCCACCTCACAAGGTTGTTGTTGTGTGGAAAGTAGGAGGGAGGAGCATGAGGTTTTGTATGCCATCTTGAGCTGACCAGAAATAAAGGCGGAATAAAAATCTAATAAGAAATAAATAAAATAAATAATATCATTTTCTCTTCCTATATATGTGAAGAGAAAGAGAAATAGAGTGCCATGTTACACAAAGATATGTATAATTTATACTTACATGTTTTATAAATTATGTAAGTGTTAACAGTGTTTATTTTACAACTTCCCAGAGTCACTGGGAAGCATATACATGAAGATGATGATGATGATGATGATGATGATGATGATATATGCCAATGAATCATGCCCTTCATCCAGGCAGCGATGTTGGCAGACTCTATTTACCAAGGAGTGTAGGTGGGTGTGGAATGTTGCAAGTACACCAGACACTTGAAGAAGAAAAAAGGTCATTGGAAGAATATCTGAAGGACAGTGAAGAAGATGCACTGAAGCTAGTGCACCATGAAGGCTTACTGGATACCAAAGAGACCAAACTGTTCTATAAGACAGACCGAATGAAGAATAGAAAAGAGACATGGCAAGGCAAAGGATTACATTAAAAACCTAGCAGGCAAAGCAGATAACAACAAGACCTGGCAATGGCTAAGAGCAGCAAAGTTGAAGAAAGAGACAGAGGGGCTAATTCTGGCTGCCCAAGACCAAGCCTTAAGAACAAGTGCATATAAAGCCAGAACTGAGAAGGCAGCAACAGACAGCAAATGCCGTCTCTGCAAAGAAGCTGAAGAAACAGCGGACCAGCTAGTTAGGTTAGCTGCTGCAAGAAGATCGCACAGACAGACTACAAACAACGGCATGATGAAGTAGCAACAATGGTGCATTGGAATATCTGCGAGAAATGCCACCTGCCTGCAAGCAAGAACTGGTGGGACCACAAAGTAGACAAAGTAATAGAAAAGGAAGGAGCCAAAGTGCTCTGGGACTTCAGAATTCAGACAGACAAGCATCTGCCACGCAACACCCCGGACTTAACAATTGTTGATAGGAAAGACAAAAAAGTCTGGATAGTGGCCATTGCAATACCTGGAGACAGCAGAAAAGAAGAGAAAGAACTGGAGAAAATCACAAAATACAAAGACCTGCAAATAGAAGTAGGACGACTATGGCAAAAGAAAGCAAAGATAGCACCAATAGTAATAGGCACCTTGGGTGCAATTCCAAAACATCTGGAGCACCACTTGAACACCATCGGCACGGACAAAATCACCATCGGTCAATTGCAAAAGGCAGCTTTACTTGGAACAACTTACATCCTGCGAGGATACCTTTAATGTTATTAAACAACATCTCCCTAACCCAGATCCTTGAGAAGGACTCAATAGGTGGACAAAAATGCCAGATCCAGTCTAAACATCTAGCTGACTGTGCAACCAACTATGATAATATCAGCCTGAATGAATCCACTTGATGAATGAAGTTCCTTTCGTTGAAGATTATGGACTGTAATCTACCACTCTAGTCAGTATGGCTGGCCGGGGGGTGGGGAGATTGTGTGTTTTTGTGTGTGTCAGCAAATAGTCAAATGAAATGTTTCTTTTTTCAAAGTTTTATAGTAATATTCATCTCTCACAAATTTCCAGACCTGGTGCCTTCCATACGTATTGGCTTAAACTTCCCATCTCCCTCAGCTAACTCTGATGGGCCTTGTAAGGAAATGTATCATGAAAGATCAACATCAGGAGATGTGATATAAGACATCATTTTAAAAAATTCTAAAGGAAGGAAGGCATCTAGTCTGAGTCACACTGAACCTTTTATTTCCTGATTAAAGAAACAGAAGACATGATTTGACATGGTTCCATAGACATACTGGCACTCTCTTCTGGAAACATTCTTATGTCTGGTAAAGGTTGGCATGACTATGGACAAACACTGACATCCTGTGGCCAGACTGGGTAACTGCAACTTCCTTCTTCCTGGTTGCTTCAAACAGATACTTGAGAGATTTTTAGAAAACAAAATTAGTATTTTGAAATCATGGCAAGTAACAGCTCCTTCTGCACTCATCATACTTTATTTGAAATATTGTGTATCCAGCTCTGAGCATCATGCTTTAAGAAAGATGGGAGCAAACTGGAAGTGGGTCAGGGAGGGAAATTAGGAAGGTCAAATATATGGAAAACAAGTCATTTGAAGGTGCTGGGTTCACTTAGCCTGGACCAAAGCGGGACTTAGGGCAGCATTCTTGAAATAGCTGAAGGCCAGGACTTGTCCTGTGCTGCTTCAGAGGGCATGACTAAAGCCAGTAGGCCAAATTCTTGTACTGAACTTTTAAGAAACTTCTTGATAAAGGAGTTCAACAATGCAGTAATACCACCCTCTAAAACAGTGGTAGATCAGGCTGGCCAGCAGCAATTGCCTGCAGAAATCTATCTTTTAAAGCCCTGCTCTTGTATGATCAATCTAAGCCATACTTAAAACAAACAATCATCTCTGCATTTCTTAATTTTTCTTTAAAGACACCAGCTGCGGGGCTCTGATGCAAGATAAAAAAGGTGAGTACTTTTCCTCATGTCCTTTCAAGAAGAAACTACATCAGTTATCCCTACTGTGGTATCTTCCTTTCAAACAGCTTGGGGAGGAAGCCAAGTTCCTTCTGAAGACAGTGCAGAAGGAAAACATTGATGCTCCTTTCCCCATTGTGCTCCTGATACAAATTGATCCCCCTGCAGCTGCTAATTAAAAATGAATGGATAGAGAAATTATTGAAGAATGAACACATGCAGACCTGTTTGATCATGTGTTTTAAACAGGACTGAGGGTAATGCATAGGTTTCCATGAGAGATGTGGCTGTTAGGAGTTCACATAACATCTGGAAGGTCAGTTCTCTATGCTTAATTTAATATATTGTCTAGTTCACTGTAAATAAAATCTATATTCACCAAATGAAGGATTTTATCTAGCATCTGTCTTTGACACGATGCCTGAGAGGAAAAGGGAGGTAAAAGATCATGTTGTAGAAGTATGGTGGAATTTATCCAGCACAAATTGTTGTGGTGATGGTGGTTTCTCTTGCTTGCTTGCTCTATCTCACTTTGTTCAGTGCCAGTTCTGATAAAATTCATAATATTGTACTGAGTCATTTTTGAAAAGTCCCGTGGCGCAATCCAAGAATTCTGGTGAGGATTGAAATGCTATTTAATCTAGTATGCTAAAAGAAAACACTTCTGGTTCTACTGTTATTTCTACGCTTTCCATATGCACAATGACTGTGAGTACTCTTCAAATAAGGCAGATAATTACAGCAATGTCTGCAGGGAAAGGGGGTCAAAAAAGTCAAGATGGTAGTCTCGACCTCGCATTTGAAGCCTTGCCCTTTTGTACGTGCATGAGATATCAACACATGTACAAAAGGGAAAGGGCTTTGTCTGTGCAGTTGCAACTGCCTCCTTGACTTTTTTGACCCCCTCCCCTCCCCTCCCTCCTCCTGCAGATGTCCCTGGGAAATCATTCACTTAAGCAGTAGATATTTGTTAGAGCAACAAGATTCTTGGTTGTTCCTTCAAGACTCGTTCTGAAATGGTGAAGTGCTCCTGGTGCTATTTCTCATTCTTAGGTTTTACATAGATGTTTTTTTATTGGGGGGATGAAGAACAAAAGGAGAGCAATGCTGGATCAGATGAAAAGCATATGCATTCCAGCAAAGTGTGGCACAGTCGACAACCAGAACCCAACAGAAATCCAACAAGCAAACACTGTCTCCCACTCATGCAGCCTCTGCTTCTGAACCAGCAACTTGGCTGTCAGGACTAGTGGCCATTCTGAATCCCTGGCAATTCCCAATTTCAAAGAACGGGTAGTAAGGCTGAAGAGCCACAGACAAAATATTTTGCTAAATAGAACGATCTGATATGTGGGCAGCTATAGTTCATCTCTTTGTCTGCTAAGGATGCAGCTGTCAAACCTTCTACATATTGAGTTCAATATCCCCGTGCTTTTTCCAAGTATTCTGGTGCAGGGGCAAGGATGCTCCTAGACTTTGACAACTCAGTAAAACATCTTTTGGAAGTAGAAGGCTTTTTCTTTAGATCAGTGGAGATGACATCTATGCCATGTATTTTAATATAAAAAGCAATAAAAAGGCCAAATGTGCATCACAAAAAAATGGGAAGAGGATATACTGCAGATCTACCAGTACTATATTGGTTCAGCATTGATGCCTTTATGGGCTAGTTTTTAGAGATGCATACAAATACATAGATATTTTTTGATGGTGGTGTTTTTCTTGTTAATTTTGGATTGTTATTCATATTTCTAAACTTTTTTTTTGCAGGGAGGGGAGAGGTACTGTCTTGCAGAATAAATAAATAAAGGCCCAATAATAAATAATCCCACCCCGGCTGCATTCAGATGATTAGTTGCAGGAATGGAAGAAGAGGTTATACAGCACTTAAGAACAGCAGTGGGTTTGCATATATTTGTAGGTATGTACATATAGAGTATATACATACGTAAGACATACATACTGAACACGTACATAAGAGATACTCTTGAGCTATACTGATACCCTTCATCTGCCATGGTTAGAGAACATTCAGAAGGGTTGGCCACAGAGCAGCAGGGGCCTGACCAAACCCAAGAAGTCGTAAGCCAGGTGGGAATACTAGCCTGTTTAGCTCAAGGGAGTCTCCTTTTGCTGACAGCAGCCCTTCTGCTTCTCCAGCCAGATAGTTCCCATTTGCTGCTACCTCACCTTCCTACCTGCCAATGCCAGAGGCTGAAATTGGTCCATGGCCTCTGGGCTCTACCACTGCACTGGATCATTTTCCCTAATTAAGAGGTATCTGGGTCAGGTGGGTCAGGCCCATCTGGGCAAAGGCAGCAAGGCAGACTGGATATAGGTGGACTGGGTAGAAATCATCACACACTGTGCTCCCAGTAATTGAAGAAAAGCTAGCTAGTCACTTCCTGCTATAACTGAAGCTGGAGGGGGAGAGTGGATGTTTCCTTCTGTTTTGACACGCTCCCTGGAATTCAGCCACATGTTTGAGAAGAGCTGATAGAGGGATGGGTTAGGGAGGACAGTGGAATTACACACTGCCAGTGTGTGGCAGCACACAGGCTGGAGGAAAAACAGTTCCTGAGCCCTAGTAGATGCAATACTCTGGAGTAGCCATCCCCAGTCTTTTCCCCCAGATATGTTAGGACTGCACTCCTCAGTCCTTCACTGACCATGCCTCAAATCTGGCTAGGAAATCTGGGAATTGTAGTTCTAACTCATCCAGAGGCTATTGCTTGAAGAAAGAATATAACAAAATGCCTCATGCTGAATCAGACCATTTAGCCCTGTAGTGGCTGGTGGCAGTTCTTCAGAAATTTGCCGCCTTGAGTTATTTATAAAAGTAATAAAGGTGGGATAATAAATAAATAAATAAATTCTGCCAACGTGGAGATTCTGGGGTTGAACCTGCAACCTTTTGTGTGCAAAGTATGTCACCTGCCACTGAGCAATGGTCCTTTCCTTTGCTGACGTTGATCTTCTTTTCAGAAAACCAAACAAGTTAAAATGAATAAAGTCTCCAAGAGAAAGAGGGCTCCTGGCAGACGGAGTCAATATTAATTAGGACTGATCTACAGACTTGAAAGCAATATGGATCATTTCAGTACCTACAGTCACCATGCACAACACTATGGAAATGAAAAACTTTATTGCATGAGAAGGACAAAAAAAAAAGCAATTACTCGGGAGGCAAAACAGTGTGGGTCAGTTTTAAAAGAGTGCCAAATTCCTGCAGTTCAGCCCCTAAATCAGAGTTTCTCAACCAGGATTCCATGGAACCCTAGGGTTCCATGAGAGGTCACTAGGGGTTCCCTGGGAGATCACAATTTATTAAAAAAAATATTTCAAATTTGGGCAACTTCACATTGAAGAGGTAAGTTTCATTCTTTATTTTCAGTTTAAGAACACTGTTAATGCATATATACAGGCTTACCCATGAAACAAATATAGTTTTGTAACTTCTGGCCTATATTTGAGCCTGAATGTGCAGGGATTCCCCAAGGCCTGAAAAAACATTTCAAGGGTTCCTCCAGGGTCAAAGAGTTGAGAAAGGCTGCCCTAAATAAATATGTGAGACAATGTTCTTTGCACCATTTTTTCTGAGGTAAAGAGAAGATCCATAGTGATTGCTCCTCAGCTTGCTTCCTTAGTAAAAGAAAGACAAAGAGCAGGTTCTAAACATGTTGTTTAATTAACTCCAAGACTGCCTGATGTGATGGATCCTTTTCCTCATTAATTTTGACCAATTTAGTTGGCAGGTAACATTAAATTATCTTCTCTCTTATTCCAGAGAAGATCAAGAAAGCAGCAGTGGATGGAGTTGGTGAGATCCCCAAAAACAGAGAGGTGAGAAGTTTAAAGAAAAAGGGCAAGTATGAAGTGGGGCATGGACATGGTAGACATTCAGACTGAAAGATAGGGAGAGGTAGTGGAAACTATAGTTATATCTCCCTTTCTCTTATCTCATGCCTTTAATTGCTTCTGCTTATTATTTCTCACTCTTTTCTGAACTTGGCATAGTATTATGTTATGCAAAAGGGAACAGCATGATGAATGAGTGTGTGTGTGTATGTGAATTAAGAATCAATTCACACTACACTGTCACCATAACAGAAAGGACTGATCTGAGAACAGCTACAAAGGGTAGTTCTGCACATTTACAAGAAAAAAAAGGAAGGGAGGATGAAGCTTTCTTGCTTTTCAGCATAACTTGCACAAGGGTAGCTACACAAATGAATCCAAAGTATACACGTTCCACTCCAGCTACTCCCCACAGCAGGGCAGATGTCAGAATCTCCCATTACATGATGCTCAGGAAACATTCTTCAAACAGGGATTCTCCCCTTTTCTCCATTTTCTCTTAACTTGCCAAGCTCTTTGCTGAAACATTAACAGAAGGTTTATCAGGAACATAGTAAATAAAAAATGCATAATGCTTTTAATAATTACATTTTCAGAGTGTTTCTTGCTGTCTTTGTGTTTTTTTAAAACTACAATATAATTAATAGTCCACATACCAAAATAAGAGACCTTTGGAAAACAGTGGCTTCTGGAGAAATAGGAAAAGTAGGTAGAAATTCATTGCATTGATCAGCAGCAAGGTCCAGCTTGAGCTCAGACCAATATCACATGCACACATGCATGAGGAATGGAGACAAGAGATCAATGGCATCCGTGTGTCTGTCTGTCTGTCTGTCTGTCTGTCTGTCTGTCTGTCAAAACAGGCATGATGGTGGTCGCAGCATCACAATGCAAGTCAAAAAATTCCATATATATGTCAATCACAAGCATGTATAAAATGGGTGGGCTTGAATCACAGTGATGCCTCTACCACCTTGCCTTTTTTGACACACACACACATGCACGCGTGCACACCATTGGAAGCAATAGTTTTAATGAAAGTGGTCAGAAACAAGCGTCACCTCTCCCTAAAGCATCTGTTAGTTACCTAGTTGCATCATTGCCTCTGCTCAAGCAGGACTTGCAGATTTGGGGGAAAAAACCTGCATAAGTTGTTTGTCTCTGAAAAGCATGTTGTTCTTCATTTCTGGGCTCACTTTCAAAATTGTAGGTCAGAGCATTACAATGCAAAGATTTGCCAGAAAATGAAGCTTCAGAATATTACATTCCAACTTACATTTCATGATTAATTTTATTCTCTAGTAGTAGCCAAAGACTGAAATCTGAACATTACCACTGTGAATCCTATTTTATTATATATACCGAACTTTGCAGGATATATAATCATTTTACTGCATAATCATTTGGGTTTTATGATTTCAAACTGTGAGCAAATGCTGTAACTATAATTTACTATTTTAGCACTAGGTCCAGAGTTCTCTCTCCACTCTGCTCCACTAATGCCACACTACAGTTTTTACTAAATCTCTCTTGTAAATTTCAGCCTTGAAGTCACTGTCATGTAACAGATGGGGGTTTAATTGCCTATCTTAAGTGCTACTTCAAGATGTTCTCTGAGTTTTTTAAGACAAAACATATTTAGGAAAAAAAAAAAGCCTCAAAATATAGTAAGTAATTGGGAAATGCAGGGCAATCCCACATCCCACCCACTTCCCTTTGAAATTACCCACAATCGTTTAACTTCTGCTGGCTTCGGAACACTGAAAATATGCAGAGAACATTCTGAGCCAATGAATGCTCCCTCCAGCTCACCAATAGGAAAGTGCAAAGAAGGCATTCAATCAGTGCCCCGCCCCCACCAATAAAAGTTTGCACACAAAAGGGAAGGAGATAAATTGTTAGAAGTTCTCCTTCCTTCTTTCCCATCCATATGCTCAGTGCACGTTGTGTTTGTTCACGGGACTGTTTGCTGAGAATCCCAGTGGTTATGATGAAGCCAACTTCACTTTGTTGGTTGACTTGGCCTCAGGCTGTGTGATAAATATCAGGTCTGTGCAAAATAAGACCGCATCCATCCACCATGTGGTGGTAGATGAACACCTGGCGTGTATCACTAAAACCTCAACAGGTGAAGATGAAGCTGTAGCTTTGTCCGAGAATTTCCTACCCAGGTTTCAGGACCTCCAGCAGACGGGATGCCAAAGTGAGAGAAAAAGGGTTACAGCAATTGTTCATGACACCTTTGTAGGTAGTGAGGATCAGATAGAGGATCCTAGGTGAAGCATTTTACCTAGATCCTTTCCAATCAGGATTCAGACCCAGGTATGGGAGGAAACAGCAGTAGTCGCTCTGGTAGATTACCTCTGATAGAGGACCTGGCAGATGGATCCTCCTGATACACTTAGATTTTTTGACTATCAACCATAGCATTTTGCTGGACCACTTGCAGGGGTTGAAAGTTGGGGACATCATTCTGCAAACATTTCACTCCTATCTCAGTGGGACATTCAAGGCAGTTATAATGGGGAAAGAGTAGTCAAACTCATGGTCGCTCCAATGTAGGCTGCCATAATGTTGGGCCCTCTCCTCACTGGTATTTAACATCTATCTAAAGCCACTGGGAAATGACATCAATTGGTTTGGGGTGAGATACCACCAGTAGGCTGATGATACTGTTATTGTTGGAGTTCCAAATCCAATGACACTGACTCTTCAGTATATTATTACTATTATTTAATTAAACTTATATTTGATGACCTACTGATCGTAAGGGAGCATAGGATATAGTTATCACTCTGCCAGCTTATTCTCTAAGAGATTGTTAATCTGAGCTCACTTCCAGCTGTTTTTCATCCTAGGCCTGCACAAACATACACACAGAGCACATGCTCTTCTGACTTCCCTCCAGATAGGCTTCCCTATCATTAGTATGTCCTATAAGTAAAACTTCGTGTTATAGTTATAAAACCCAATTCACTAATCATTGTTTAGGTCAAATTCATGCTTTCAAGAATACTCACACACTCACACAGAACACTTCTGTTACATATTGCCGTCCCAGAGGAAGTGGGATGTGGAAGTCCTGGCCTGGTGTATGGGCGGTGTAAGGATTTGGACAAGCCATAATAAGGTCAGCTGAACCTTAGCAAGACAGTGTTATTATTTGTCCAGAAACATATTGGCTCAATGATGGCCTAGGTGGTAGCTCTGGATAGGGTTGCCCTCCCGCTAAAGGAGCAGGCCCACAACTTGGCATCCTGCTGGACTCACAGGTCCTGTTGGAATAATAGATGTAAGCTATGGCCAGGGGTCCTTCACTTAGCTTAGGCTGGTATACCAGCTGTGTCCTGCCCAGATCAAGTAGTCTTTACTCATACCTTCTTCATCATACAGTTAGGTTACTGTAATGCATTTTCCAGGGGCTGCCTTTGAAGACAACCTGAGAACTGCAGTTGGCACAAAATCCTGCAGCCACAATGTTATCAGGCTCAAATTATCCTGCTTCAGACACATTATGCAAAGACCTAGCTCTAATGCTAGGAAGTTGAAAAGAAAGAGAATAAGAGGACAACCAGCAGCAAGGTGGATGGACTCAGTTACAGTTGCCAGGTGCACCACTGGAAGAGCTGAAGGACCAGGTTAGGGACAGACTGTCACAGAGAAAATCTATTTATATGGTTGCTAAGAGAGAACAATGATTGATGGCTCATCATCATCATCATCATCATGATCAATCAGAATGTTAGTGGGCGAGAACTATTATTGTAATATAATACCATTCTATGCTTGCTTCTGTGGTTATCAACAGGTTTTGAAGTCCAATTCAACATGCTGGTTTTGACCTCAAAACACTTTATGGATTTGGCTCCAGGAAACCTTAGGGACTATCTCCTCCAGGCAGAATCTGCAGGGAGAGGATGCAAAGGGACATAGGCCCAAAGGGTAGCTCCTCAGTGTCGGCCTTCAGGCTGTGGAATACTTTCCCTCTAGAGTATTCTGGCACTTGGAGCCTGATTTTTCAGTTCTGTTTGATTTGAGTACTGTTGATATGAAATTTATATGGTGACCGGACTGCTGTTTTTATGGGCGTTGTTTTTTATAGCATTGGATTGTTTGGTTTATTGTATTTTTAGTCTGATTATTGTAAACCAGCCAGAGTATAGGAAAGCAAATACATGCTGCTTATTCATAACTGAGGAAAAGACAAAGGCAGCATCAAGAAACAGGACATGGACTGCATAAAAAATGATATTTGTGTGTTTTCATGTCTAGACATACATTTAGACATATTGATTCTCCTTTAAATAGCAAAGACTCTTGTGGCCCATGAAAGGCTTAACAAACTTAATCTTGCTTTAGCTTTAGTGAAACACAACTGACTTAATGAGACACAGGGGCATCTGGGGGGGTGGGGGGCCAAGATGGTAGGCAAGGTCATATAATTGAAACCCACCCCTTTATACAACATACATCATTGATGCATGAACTATGGGCTGGGCTTCAATTGCATGGTCAACCCACCATCTTGGCCTTTTGCTCCTGCTCCATAGATGCCCCTGATGAGATGCATGGGAAAGGCAGAAGCATATGGGGGTCAAAAAAGTCAAGATGGCACCCACAACTGCATGATTTAAGTCCTGCAGTGCACATAAAAAAGGGCAGTGCTTTGATTGGGCAGATGCATCCATCAACTTCACTCTTTTGACGTCAAACATCTCTGGAGAGAAGGACAGAGTTGACATCTGGGTCTGCCACAGATTTGGATCCCTTTACTTGTATCAGTGCAGAATGGTCCAAATTTGATGGTTAGCAGCACTACCAGGTGGCTGTCTGCAAGTAAGTACAGGTCCACCCCATCAGACCTGCAAGGTGGAGTTTTTATTGTGCTGGATTAAGCTGTTGATTACCAATCCATCTAAGCATCCTAGAGAACATTCTGAATGCATGACGCATATGTCTGCTCAGTCGTTTAGGCATGCCTCTCTCTCATTGCATCTTAACAGCAGAATATTCACATTATTTGCAGCAACGATGAAACCTGAATTATTTTTCTAAAACAGCAGTGGATGTTATTTCTAAAGGCCTATCCTATGACTAAAAAGCAGTCCTGGACTAATCTAACCAAAACACATCCCAAAATCAAACTTGTAGAGCCGGACTATGATCAAACGAGCTGAAATCGCAAAATAGGAAATGCTACAAATGGCCTTTTAACAGTATGGTCTATGGCAGACGCTCTTCGTGTGTGTGTGTGTGTTTGCCTGAGGATGCATCTCATCTCTGAATAAACTATAAGTGTCTCCAGGGCAGCAAAGTTCAATGATGTACAACTCTGACAAGTACAATTCAATTTAAGCAGATGAGAGAGAGAGAAACCAGATCTCTGCATGGGAAGCCTGTAATCAGGGAGGATAATGAAGGAACGTATTCAAGTGCCCAAATTCCAGAAGGATAACCATAGGCAAATTATTTGTCAATGTCTGTGTTCAGCTCACACTAAGGCAGGGAGCTTTTCTGATGCCATAGTGTGTTGTGCAAGGAAGAGAGTAGCAATGTTTAAGAACAATTGTGACAAAAAAACAACAACTCCAGTATGGGTAAGTTTAAAATGTCTGAAAGGCCTCAGCTGTGAATATTTATTGAATAGCATTACTGCTTTTTTATAAAAAGCTTCAAGAGGACATCTTTGTTCTTCCTATTTATCAAAAAGGAAGGAAAAATATCCAACAGGAAAAATAATGGGTGTTGCTTTTTTAAAAAGTGGGTATTCCTCAGCCTTTATGAGCCTTAGGGAGGGAATACGCTTGCCATTCTATACAACATATTTTAATGTCACACATAGTCTTAGTTCACAGTGAGAAAATGCATGCACACACACACACACACACACACACACGATGTTATGTGTACACATAATGGCATGGAACTGTGCACATACCTTACTTGTGCATATCATATTTTTATGCACCTTTTAAAATTTGAGTGATGTGTATATAGTACACATATGCCTTGCCATTCTCTCACCAAAGACAACGAGTGCCTACCTGATAGGAAATGGCTACAGTAGCATATTGCCTACAGTGGCATTTCCAGCATCAGTCATTGGAAATATAATTTCCCACACACCTGGATTTCCATGATAAAGTTAGGTGGAAGCTCTATATTCTCTAAGCCAGTTGGGAAGTGGGGGAGGGGTTTAGTTTCGTTGAAAGCTCTTCAGGGGACTGGGATATTAACTGATCAATCAATTTAAGATGTGTTTTTTACTTGTGGTCAGTGGAAACACCTTTTTTAATGATCAGAATATTAATGACTTTCTCTAAGCTCAGAATATTGTTAGTGTTTCCCTTTTCTTTCTTATAATGCATTTCTTTTTCTTTTCCTCATTTATTTATTCATTTTAAAACATTTAAGGAATAAAATACATGACTGCATAAAAGAAAAAATAAGAAAATAAGAAAAAAGACATGGTGGCTGAAAAATAAACTCTCAGAACATAAGCAGAGAATTTACAAATGTCATAAAATTTAGTATTCATTATTTCATTGATTAAATAATTGAGTATATAGAACTAAAATCGTTGTATCAACTTCAGAAATCATTGTAAATTACTACATAGCTCTAAACTGTAATATTGTATTGATGTCACCACTATTTATTATTACCTAAAATAAATGCACATGATCTTATAAAAGAAAATAAAAGGAAAACATAAAAATAAATGGTAAAAACAATAGGTAAAAGCAATATTAAGTTCTGAATTCCCTCTCACTGTATCCAGGTGGTTATTACATCAATTCATTTATAAACATTAAAACTGCTTCTAGTTACTATCTTTATATCAAATATTTTCAGAATACATTTCTTTAATCCTATTCTGTATTGTACACTAAGCATTTCCAATAATTTTCAATAAGATTACTGCAAGAATGTCACTATTCATAGGCAACAGGATAGGTGTCTGGGTTTTCCCTATCATGAAAATATAACGAAAAAAACATGCAACATTCCTAAGGGAAATATTTTGCAAATATCTTCAAGTGGATCTGGGAGCAGAAAAATGGGAAATTGCTAGATATGTTCTCAAAAAGTGTTCAGTATGCTGGAAGTGTTACAAAAGAGAATGTCATTAGCTTGGTAAAACTCCCTGAAGATGTGTCCATGTACACAGCAATATATTGCAAAAAAGAAACAAAACATACGAAAGATACTAAAATACACTGTTTTCTGCTCCATCAGAAAAAAAGGGGGGTGAGGAATTGCCACATTGGCCAAATGGCAATTTGAGGGGCTCCGCAGCACTTCGGATTCAGTCAAAAAGCTGCTCTGGAGGATATTGGGCTTGCGGGGGGGCACAAAGATAGCACTTGTCTGCAACACCTCAGAGAGATTACACCTTTTTCTAGGGTTGTGCAGCTGTCTTTCCTGACTCACAATTCCAGGAAATGGTGTGTTTGGCTTACAGACTGACACTACAGGTAATCCTTGTTTAGTGACCACAATTGGGACTGGCAACTTGGTCGTTAAGCAAAACAGTTGCTAAGTGAAACTTGACTGTGCTTACAATCATACTTCAGCTTTCCTTTGCTTTACCAACCTGCAAAGGTCATAAATGCAAGGATTGGTCACAAAGTTAGTTTTTCATCACCACAGTAACTGCAAACGGTCACTGTACAAGGCAGTCACTAAATGAAGACTACCTGTATATGCAGAGGTATCCACAGCATGACTTCAAAATAGCGGGAGTGACCAGGCTAGCAATGTCCTGCCTCTTTTTAACTGGCACACACACTGTCTGCACGTAAAAAGGGTGGGACTTTGATTGTCCAGTCATGGCTGCCATTTTGAAGCCAGTGACCATTCCTCGGACATCCCTAACTACATACAGCCCTCCCAAAGCACCATTTTCCTTCGGATGTGAAGCACTGTGTCATCATAATAGTTTTGTTTTGTCCATTTGCTCCTCTGAGTACTCTAAGTGTGGAAAGAAGGATATAAACTAAAACAAATGAAATCCAGCTTAATAAAATGACTCTTGTATTGTAGCTATAACAATATCCTGCAGGTACGTTCTTCAGTAAAAAAGACAATTGTAACCATTTCAAATAGCAGTTAAAACCCCCTGTGGCCCAGAAACACAATGGTTGTCATGTTCCCGTTCCGATGTTTATGGTTCCTCGTAACGTTTCACATGTCATATCTGCAGTTGCGTGCCTGCCTGGCCACGCTGGTAAATTTCCTTTGTGCTGACTTGTGATCTTCTGGAATGTATGTTTGGGTTATCTCTGCTGTTCAAGGTTACTTTCTCAGGCCGATTCTAACGGTTGCTAGCATCTGGGGTGGGTGGTTGCTATGCTAGCCTGAGGGGAGGGTTCGCAACGGGAGCAAGGCTTTTTAAGTTTGTATTTGGCGCGCTTTTGCTCATTCTCAGCTTTCTTCGTACTTTGCATACTATTCATTCAATAAATTAGTTTTCTCTAGTAACTACTGATGAGACTCCTTTTATTGGAATAGGCAATCATTACATAAAGCTGAGAATCTTTAATATCAGTCTGCTAGCATCCATCCAGTTTCCTGTGAGGAGTTTAATTAGCGATGACTGAAACTGCCCCAACCTCAACCACCGGCTCGGGGGAAAGTCAGCTCTCCAGAGGTGGGGAACAAGAGCCCATGGGACCGCGGAGAGAGGGGACTCTCACGCCAGGGTCAGATGACCTCTCCGAGGCAACGGATTCCAGTTGCGATACGGAGAAGGCAGTGAAGTCAGTGGTAGTCAAGAAGACGGAGGGACCCTTGTATGGGTCGCCACCAGCCCCAGCCAAGCCGGTGTATTCCTCGCTGTTTCCGACTGTGCAGATCACCAAAAGGACAAGAGCAGTGACACCAACGGAGATGGAGACGGAGAAATCCCAGCAGCTGGAGGCGAGGATGAAATCCATAGAGGATTTGTTGGCAAAGTTAACCTTTACCAGGGACACTCAGAAAAAGGAAAAGACGGGAGGTGAAGAAGGTAGTGACTCTCCTGACACCTCCGCGTCCCCAACCCCCCCTCCCCCAGTAGACAAACAGGGAAAGCAACGGAAATATTGGGGGGGGAGGGCCCCCGCCGAGCAGGCCTCCAAAGAAAGCCTCCTTACCTTCCCCAAGTAGGGAGCAGAAGGAGAGAGGACGGAGCCGGGAGGGGGGGAGATGTGTGAAACTTCGACTGGCAGAGGCTCAAGAAATAGCGCCAGAGGTGCAGGAGGAAGAGCCACCACAGCCACGAAAGGCTAAGCACAAAAAGAGACACGATAGCCCAACCCGGGTCCGATATCGAGACTTTAATGTGAAGTTTAATGGGAATCCTACAAAGCTGTCATTTTTTTTGACTAATGCACACAGCTATATGGAAGAGTTTGGGAGCCTGTTTCGTTCTGAGCGGGCTAAGATTAATGCTGTCGCGACCCAACTAGAGGAGAGGGCAGCAGACTGGTTCGTGAGACTGGTTGACATGGACGCTTTGGAGTTGGATTGCTTTGATGATTTCATGTGGGCAATGAAAATGCATTTTGGTGATCCTCTAGCTGAGGAAAAAGCAAAGGTAGCCCTAAGGGAGTTGGTTCAAGGCTCCAGATCAGTCTCGGATTATGCGCTGGAGTTTCAAGCACTCTCAGGCAAAGTAGAGGATTGGTCTGCCACCACCCTTGTAGAGATGTTCAAAGATGGACTAAGACCAGATATACTACAATGGGCAGTTGTACGGGACGACCCAGCAACGCTGTATGAGTGGATACAATTGGCTGCGAAGGTTGAGCAAGCCCAAGCTAAGTATACTCAAACTAAAAGAGGTCCCAAACAACAAGCGATGGGGAAACCTACAAGGCCAGCAGCTACTGCTAGCAAACCAGTGAGACGGTCGTGGCAAGAAGAGAAAGAAAGCCGTTTTGCCAAAGGATTGTGCCTGCGGTGTGGTAAGGAGGGGCACCTGGCAGCTGCATGTCCCCACAGGAAACCAGAGGAACGGAGAGACAGATCGGGGGGGAAATCACCAGTGGCACCGAGGAAGCTGAAAGCGACAGTAGCAGAGCTGGTGGAGGATGTGGACTTGTTTTATGGTGGGCAAGACGAAAAAGAAGCCTCCCAACCGGCGGAAAACTCCAGCCACCTGCTCTAAAAAGCGCCAAAGAGCAGGTGGAAGAAGAGGGGCGCGATCATGTCTCGGTGAGTGGAAATTTCCCAACGTTAACCATGAGACTTAAGCTCAGTTCCCCTACAAAAACTGTGGAACTATGGGCTATGATTGATTCTGGATGCTCACGTTCCTTAATGCATCCTGATGTCGTAGCGGCTTTGGAGTTACCCACCTTCCCGTTGAAACGTCCCATGATTTTCACCCAATTGGATGGATCTATATCGGGGGGAAAACCAGTCACCCAGTCTACAGCGTTAGTGGCTTTGCAACTGGGTAGCCACTGGGAAAAGTTGCCCTTTGTAGTTGCACCGGTGGGTGGTCCCTTGGTCATTCTGAGGATGCCTTGGTTTGTTCAACAGAACCCTAGTATAAACTGGGTACACCGAACTGTTACTTTTGCAGATGGGTTCTATAAAGCCCCTCCTGGGGATGAGGAGGAGGAGGATACCAATGTGGGGAGGGCAGCAGTGTCAACGCTGCATACCCTCGCTGTACCATTGGAAGGGCTACCGGACCAATACCAGGACTTTGCCGATGTGTTTGGGGAGAAGGAGGCAGATCGGCTGCCGCCTCATCGGAAAACTGACTGTGCCATTGAAATTCTTCCCAATGCCAAGTTGCCCAGACCAAAGGTATATGCAATGACCCCAAAGGAATTGGCTACTCTTCGTGAATTCATAGACAAAAACTTACAGCGGGGCTTCATAGAACCAGCCAATTCACCAGTGGGTGCTCCAGTACTCTTTAGATCAAAGAAAGACGGAACTTTAAGACTATGCACGGATTTCCGTGGGTTAAACGCAGTCTCCCTATTAAACAAATCTCCCCTCCCGGTCATCAAGGAAATGTTAGCCCACTTGGCGGGGGGGAAAATCTTCTCTAAATTGGACTTAAGGGAGGCGTATTATCGCATTCGCATTCGGGAGGGGGATGAATGGAAAACAGCTTTTAATTGTGCATTTGGGGCTTTTCAGTATAAAGTGTTACCGTTTGGATTGGCTGGGGCACCTGGGGTTTTTATGCAATTGATAAATGAGGTCTTGCACGACCACTTGTTCAATGGGGTTTTGGTTTATTTAGATGATGTGTTAATATATTCAAAAACCATGAGGGAACATGTGCAATTGGTTAGGCAAGTGTTAACCAAATTGAGAAATGCTGAATTGTATGCCAAGCTATCCAAATGTGCATTTCATCAAACACAAATTGATTATTTGGGGTATAGGATTTCAGATAAAGGCATTGAAATGGATCCTGCCAAAATTGAGGCTATTTTAGTATGGGAGCCCCCACGCACACGCAAACAACTACAATCGTTCCTCGGATTTGCGAATTTCTATCGTCCATTTTTAGAAAAATTTGCTGAGATTGCCTTACCCCTAACTGAATTACTCAAAACAAAGGGTGTGGGAGACACCCGCAAATCAAAGAATCCAGGGGCACTCCTAAAATGGACGCCTGCTTGTCAACAGGCGTTTGACCAACTCAAGCGACTGTTTACCTCTGAACCAATCTTGCAACACCCTGATCCTGACAGACCATTTGTGGTGCAAGTCGATGCCTCAGACTTTTCTATTGGTGCCCTCTTATTGCAAGGCGATGAGCAAGGACAATTAAAGCCTTGTGCTTATCTGTCACGTAAATTCTCTGAGACAGAGAGACACTGGCATGTTTGGGAGAAGGAGGCTTTTGCGGTGAAAGCCGCTTTGGAGAATTGGAGGCATCTATTGGAGGGGGCGGCACACCCTTTTGAAGTGTGGACTGATCATAAAAACTTGGAGTCCCTTACTGCCTCTCGTAAGCTCAGCCCTAAGCAAGTGCGATGGGCTCAGTACTTCAGCCGCTTTGATTTTAAACTCAGATTCATTCCGGGAAAGAAAAACTTTTTAGCTGATGCACTGTCACGCCAACCCCAGGATTCAGGAACAGCCCCAGATGTGGTGGGAACCCTCTGGACAGATTCCCAAATGGCACTAGCAGCAGTCACTCGCAGTCAGACGCAAGCGCAGCAACCTGACACCCCTGCCGGTCCTAGCGCGATACATGTATCCATTCCTGCAGATTTGCAACAAAGGTTTCTGGCAGAGTTGAAATTGGATACTTGGTTGCAAAACAATCAGAGCGAGGTTACTTTGAAGCAAGGTTTGGCATGGAAAGATGATCGCCTCTATGTGCCTGTAACCTTGCGCAAAACCGTGCTATTCAGGTCTCATGACGATAAAACAGCTGGGCATTTTGGCTTTACAAAAACTATTCATCTAGTGCGTCGACAGTTCTGGTGGCCAACCCTCCGGCGAGATGTAAAAGCCTATGTCAAGTCTTGCCCTGTCTGTGCTACTGCAAAATGAAAAGGGGGGAAACCCCAGGGCTTTGTGCAGCCAGTGGCCAATCCCTCCCACCCCTGGGAGGAAATCTCTATGGATTTTATTGTGGATCTACCTCCTAGCCAGAGAAAGACTGTCATTTGGGTTGTTAAGGATTTTTTCTCGAAGCAAGCTCATTTCGTCCCTTGTGCGTCTCTACCATCTGCACAACAGCTGGCACGCCTCTTTCTAGTTCACGTGTACAGATTACACGGTAGCCCCGCCCGCTTGGTGACCGACAGAGGAACACAATTTACTTCACGCTTTTGGCGGGAATTTATGAAACTATTGGGCACTAAACAGGCGCTATCCACGGCTTTTCATCCCCAAACGGATGGAAATACTGAGGCAGTTAATGCCACGTTGGAGCAATATTTACGTGCTTTTGTTAATTATCAACAAGACAACTGGGTAGACCTCCTGCCATTTGCTGAAGTTGCTTACAATAATGCTGTGCATCAAAGTACTGGGGCAGTGCCCTTTCGTACTGTATTCGGCCATGACTTTGTCCCTATTCCTGAATTGCCTCCACCGTCTACTTCGCCCACCTCCCCGACCGATTGGGCCTCACAACTGGCAGATTCCTGGCCAAAACTACAGCAAGCTTTAGCCGATGCTCAAGCCACTTATCAACGACATGCCAACGAAAAAAGGGCACCACAACCTCTTTTTCAAATAGGGAATAGAGTATACCTTTCCACCAAATACATCAAATCCCCTCAACCATCCAAAAAACTGGCGCCCAAGTTCATAGGTCCATTTCCTATTGTTGCTCAGATTAATCCTGTTACCTTTAAGTTGGACTTACCTCACAATCTCAAGCGCTTACACCCTGTTTTTCATTGCAGTTTGCTTAAACCATTTGTGGAGTCTACCCATTGGCATCCTGAGCCGCCTGCACCTCCCCCCATAATGATTGATGGTCAACAACATTTCGAAGTCAAGGAAATACTAGACTCTAGACGTTTCCATTCCACTCTGCAATATCTGATTCGCTGGAAGCATTTCTCTCATCCAGAGTGGGTCCCTGCACAACATGTGCGCTCTCCCCACTTGGTTGCTCAGTTTCATGCTGCTTACCCTGATAAACCTGCGCCTTAACAATTAAGTTTTTTTCTTTGTGGGGGGGCGGTATGTCATGTTCCCGTTCCGATGTTTATGGTTCCTCGTAACGTTTCACATGTCATATCTGCAGTTGCGTGCCTGCCTGGCCACACTGGTAAATTTCCTTTGTGCTGACTTGTGATCTTCTGGAATGTATGTTTGGGTTATCTCTGCTGTTCAAGGTTACTTTCTCAGGCCGATTCTAACGGTTGCTAGCATCTGGGGTGGGTGGTTGCTATGCTAGCCTGAGGGGAGGGTTCGCAACGGGAGCAAGGCTTTTTACGTTTGTATTTGGCGCGCTTTTGCTCATTCTCAGCTTTCTTCGTACTTTGCATACTATTCATTCAATAAATTAGTTTTCTCTAGTAACTACTGATGAGACTCCTTTTATTGGAATAGGCAATCATTACAGTGGTATAATTAATTCTAAACTGAATAGCCTCCCATTTTCAGGCACTACTGGCCTGCTATTGCTTGGAGTGGAACTCGGGGAAACCTTTGGCCATTTTTGGGGAGAGGACACTCTACAACCTTTCTCCTCACTTAAATAGCATCATTGAGTGGGATCCCAGAAGTGGAGTTTTGTATGGCTCCCACCTCCTAAAGGTTCTGCAAATCTTTAAAATCTTTTAACCCTTGGTTGCATTGTTTGTTGAGACCCTGGTGGGTTTTTGTTTTGTTTTTGGTAATGCAGCGGGTGATTTGTCCAGGCAAATATGTCCTTTATTTTTTTTTATTTTTTCCCTTTAACTATACAAGTCATTTGGGAGTCAGGCAGCCTTCCAAACTGAATAAATAAATAAGTAAAATACAAACGTTCTGTGATTATGTTCTTTGAATTCTTTCTTTTCCTTCTGACTCCTACTTGCCTGCCAGAAAACTTGAGACTGGGGAAATGCCTTCAAATATTAAAAGCCGCTTGGGTGGAAGACCTCTTGAAAAACCTATGGAAGTTACCCTGTGTTTGTCGAAGGAGGAAAAGGAGGTTGCAAGATACAGGCAGAACAATTCAGCATGTGGATTTGGGGAGAAGCAGAGGATTATATTTATCAGACCCACATGGAAAAGTGTTAGAGAAACCAATCTGATATTTTCCCCCTAAATCAGGGGTGTTGGCAGGGGACTTTGGAAAAGTCAAAAGGGTGGTGACAACCATGCATTTGAAGCCCACCTCTTTTATGGGTGCATCACACCAAAAAGAGAAAAGACTTGATTGTAGAGTTGAGGCCACAATATTTACTTTTTTTACCCCCCTGTGGGTGCCCCTGCCCCTAATGGCTCTGGAGCCATACTAACTGCTTTCTCACGGTAGATGTAGTTATATAACTCTCTGTCAAATAGGCCCTGTTTAACTAATCTGTCAAACTAATAAATTCTCTGTGGAAAAAAAAATTCCACCAAGTGAGCACAGTTTTTTAATATCCTCCTGTTTGCTCAAGAATATCCACAGTTGGGTGTCATTGTTCTGTTGGCTTATCTGTTGCATATCCAATTATTGTCTCAGGATTTCTGATGTTGTATTGGATGTTGAGTCCCTTCACAAATGTTTATTCTCTGCAGCCAATATTTGGATCAATTCATAGGTTAGTGATAGCATGTTATTTAGGACACAGAGATGCCTAGTCAATGCATAGATGCATCTGTCCCTTCTCGGCATCTCGGAATCATTAAGATTCTTCTTGAGAAGGCCCCAAACATTTTGAAATGGACTATATTGAGCTTTCACTTTACTGAGTGCCCCAAAGACCCATTTTTCTTTCAGACAATTAATTTTGTAGCTATGTTTGCCTTGAAAAAAAACAAAAAGTGACATTTGTTCTTGATTACTTTATATTAAACCATTTCCTCCCCTAAATACATCCCTGCATCAAACAAGTACATGCCTGCTATGCATTTTATAGGCCTTATAAAAATGTCAGAACAAATTATACAAGTCCTGTCAGCTCCCTGAGGCCATTTTGTTACTGGTAATGTTTAACTTTCCTATGCTGTGGTGTCCCACTCGGAGATTGTACAGATGCCTTCCTTATGCACCCTAGAAGTCACTGCTACGTATAAGCATAAGACTTGGGAATGTGCAGTACAGTTGGGTTCATTGATGTGCCACAGGCTGTAATATAGAGTAGCAGAGAGGGGAAAGAGTTGGATTTCAGCCAGAGAGACTGAGGTTCAGTCCCCACGAAAAGGGAGCTCAACCTGGACCATTGACTCTCTTTTGGAAAGCTGTCCTCAGTCTCTCCGACTGGGTGATACAGAAAGATCTCCAAGAAATAAATAAGTCTCAACTTACTTCACTAGAGTGCTATGGTGAAAATGAGGGGAGACATTCCCTCCAAAAGGAAGATGCCTTGAGTTCCCAGGGAGAAAATTATATTATATAAATATAATAATAAACAGAAGCCTCATGTGGCGCAGAGTGGTAGGTGGCCATATTGCAACTGAAAACTCTCCCCACGACCCGAGTTCGATCCCAGAGGAAGCTGGATTCTCAGGTAGCCGGCTCAGGTTGACTCAGCCTTCCATCCTTCTGAGGTCGGTAAAATGAGTGCCCAGCTTGCTGGGGAAGGTGACGACTGGGGAAAGCAATGGCAAACCACCCTGCTATAGTCTGCCAAGAAAATGTCACGAAAGTGGCGTCCCCCTGAAGGGTCAGACATGACTCGGTGCTTGCACAGGGGACCTTTCACCTTTCACCAGATATAATAGTAAAGGAACATAAGCATATATTTACCTGAAAGGAAGATACATTTAAGACCACCATCATACCTGTCTTGTTTACTTTATTCTTAGTAAATTTAAGAAAGTTCTTCCCTTTTAAAGTAAATTATTTGAGAAAAAATATTTTTCTTTCAAGTTGACTGGAATGAGGCAGCCTAGCAATTCACCAATCAATCAATTTTAATCAAAAAAGGAAGAGATTATTTCATTCTTAGTTTCTCAGTATTTTGTACAGTTCAATCTAGTTGTTTCATATAAAGCAACAATTTCATTTTTGCTTCAAAACTGTTCCTTACAGATACTGTCATAAACTTGGTGAATTTATAATAAACATATATTTATTCATATTGACTGAGAGTTTTAGGAAATGTAGCTCTAGGGTATCTGGAATATTTCACATTAACCATTTTGACACTGTTAATTAAAAATAATAATATATGATGTATCAGCAAAACTTGGAAAATTTTAAAAAGCATTATAACTGTAAGAAACAAAACCAGGATCTAAGTAAGAGCAAATATTTTTTAAAACAAGAAGTTTACATATTTTTAGTATATGTCAAATCTTAAGGAGAGAAATATAACTTAAATATCCACAGTTAATATTTCTGTCCCCATAAAAATATATTTGTCTTGATGGAAGTAATCTATTAGTAATTACTTTGTCAATATAATAAAAAAATAGAGATCAAGCACTGGCAAAATAATCCATAACTAAAGGATTCTTCAAGACTCTTTTCTGTTAAAACCTCAGTTTCCCATATATTTAAATATCACTGTTCTCCAAAAAGGTGTGTTTTAGTTTTCTAGTATTTTAGTAAATAATAAATCTGGCGACTGTTTGTTTGTTTGTTTATTACAAATGCTTTTATGACACTTCAATTAATTTAATTTTTTACACTGAGCCACTAAGCCACCATCTTTGGGGGAATGGACAATAAAACTAGCAATAAAATTAATTACCAAGATTATAATGTTGTGCAATTTTTCAAATTCCTTCATAAAATTATAACAAAATTCAGTAGCTAAAAAAAACCTTGCCACCAGATGTAGTAATATGGTAATATTTATTTATCTCTGTAATTTATCCTGGCCTCAACCCTAATGGATTCTAGACAGTTTACAAATATTAAAAATATGTTAAATGACAACAATATATAATACATTTACTATACACTGACATTAAAATTAATATAGCAAGTACAGGTACCACTGATTCCTTTGTCAGTCTCAAAGACCTTCTGGAAGGCCATGTTAATGCCTCTCTCCTGCCACTCTTCCCAGACTCATAAGTAGACCCACTTGGGTTATCTGGGCAGAATCTATCTAGAAAAGATGCTATCTTTAGTACCCAGGCTCTGATCCATACAGGGCTTTAAAAGTAACAACCATCACTTGGAACTGCAGTTGGACACACACTGGCAAGCACAGCAGCTCTCGCAGCAGTGATATCACCAAGCACCTCCCAGGCCCCTCCGTGGTTGCTTTGCCAAACCAGTAGGGGTGCAATGCACAGATGGCAGAGCTGTGATCATCAAAAACCGTGCTCCTTCCTTGAGATTCACAGGTAAGATTGCAAGATGTCACTCTATCATGTCAGTAGATTCTGTCCATCCAGCCCCCAACTTGGAGTGAATGAGAGCAATTATATCCACAAAATGCAAGCAATCACAATTTACTACATTTGCTTCTTCCATCCAATCCCTAATAGGATCCAGGACACTCAAAATAGGGTACCCGGCCAACATTCCACAGAAGCAGTAAAGGCAAAGAAGTTTTAAATATGGGCTTGTGATATCAAAATTTGCTGTAGCAGATTGACAGTCCAGTGTAAACCTAGCTTGTGTACATTAAATGTTTGCTAATTTGAAAATGTATCAATTGAAGACATACATTGAGAGAGGTCTAGCTCTTTCAAACAGCAATATCACACTGAGGGCCCCATCTATTGTAAGTAAACTGCTGGATTTAATTTCCTTCTGCACAGAGGGTGTGAAAATGATGTTTTTGAGATAACACTCCTAATACAGTTTTTGCTTCAGACACAGCCCTTTATCTGCTTCCTTTTCTTCTTTGAGTTTTTTTTTTAATGCACATGTTTAGAAGTTGCCTCTTTGGTGGTTTTGTGATTGTTGGCACATTACCAATCCAATAATGCTAACATTTGAGGTTTAATTAGTACCATGAAGGCATTCTGAAAATAAAATGTGCAGTGTACATGCTCAAAGGCAATGATAGTTAGCAACAACTAGCTAATGACTTTGGGAAATTTCAGTAACACTCAAGAAAAATTAAGGCATAGGCTTGTTGGCAGAAGGTAATGTTTATTTTATTCAAACGGGTACTAGCCCATCTAAATAAATTCTGTCCCAATCCAAACCTGAAATACAAGGAAAAATAGCACTTGCCACAAACATAAATAATTATAATATGGTAACAGTAAACCCCAATATTAGTTTAGCCCTAGATGCTGAAAGACAGCTAAAAGAGATGAGCTTTGTGCATCTGAAAGATGGCGGAACTTGCAGCAGGGTTTCAAGCTTCTAGGCCATAAGGCATGATTAAAAGGTAAAGGTTTCCCTTGACGTAAAGTCCAGTCGAATCCGACTCTAGGGGGCGGTGCTCATCTCCGTTTCTAAGCCTTGGAGCCGGCGTTGTCATAGACACTTCCGGGTCATGTGGCCAGCATGACGACACGGAACGCCGTTACCTTCCCGCCGAAGCGGTACCTATTGATCTACTCACATTTGCATGTTTTCGAACTGCTAGGTGAGCAGGAGCTGGGACGAGCATAATCTCAGGTCTCCTCTTATCTCAGGGGTCAGAATCAATTATGGCCTGCAGCCAAACTCACAAAGAAAAACTAGAATTTACTGACTTTGGGGGGAATCACATTTATGAAACAAAGCAGATCCCAGTGTGGCATCCTAGGATACCTTCTTGGCATCCACTGAGCCCAACCAGATTTTTATTATTATTATTATTATTATTAATCTGTAATTAAGGAATAAATAAATGGAAATCTAGAGTATGCTAAAGAATAATCCTATTCCTAAGAATGCTTCTGAGTCTCACATCTACAGAGGATGAATTCTTAGAAAATAAAGATTATATTTGGGGGACTGCAGCCCAGTATGGTTGTTCGGAAGTGTGTGTGCTCCCCCAAGGAAGCTGACCTCATAGAGAACTGAAGGAGGAAAACAATCGCAACATGCAGGCCCTTTTGTTCATCTCCCCAAAGAATGTGAATGTGTCAGAGAATGTTATCGTTATCATACAATCTTGCCAATTTTTCAGAAAACTCTGCCTCCTTGCTTTTCACTAAGAAGATAAGGTTGGAATTCATAAACAAAATCTTTTCAGAAGTGGGTATAGAAGGATGCCAGCGCCATACTGCTTTGTTTTCTTGGGTTTTGCTTGGACTGAGATCACATGACTGAGGGTGAGTTCTGGAGGAAGAGAAATCATAACTTGTTCTCCATCCGCTCTCTGAATGTATGCAAATGAATCTTATGCTGTTTTTGTGTAACTTGCTATGATTATCACTGAGAGAAACTCAGGATACCAATGCTTTAAAACGTTTTATTATTTTTAACTTTCCAAAAACCAGCTAGGAGCACTGCAAACTCTTGCCTCAGGATGGCTGGGGATGGTAATGGAGGCCAGTGGATAAAAGTCTCAAAAGGTTTGGATTTGCAAAGCCAGTTTGATGCTTGTTCTCTTCCTTTATGTTCTAGAGCAAAGAAAAAGAGACATCGGCCTTTCGGATATGACCATTCTCCTCGTTAAAGTGCTGCCCCCAGAAGCTAGTATTTAGATCCCAAAAACTATTTATGGTTCATCAAGTCTTTTGGGAACACAGGAAGGGTGAACTGGTTCATCCTCACACTGAAAATCAGAATTCTTCTCCTAAAGGTCAATAAGAAGAACAGAAAAGCTAAATTAATAGGTAATACAGTTACCTCAAATTGCTCCAGAGGTGTAGAGAAGTACAGAGATGACCTTAGAGAAGATATGCACAGACCGTTAGCAAAACATGAGCACAGTGTAGGAAGGCAAGACAGTGTGAGAAAGAAACTCAGGATCACCCTGGCTTGACTCTCTTTGGTGTAAGAGGGAGGGTAGGGGAAACACCATCAGGCTTTCAAAATTCTGTTGTTGTAGCCTGTATCAACAGAGGAGAATTCTACGATTTCTTGTGGTGTCTCCTTCCTAACCTGGCCTACCTCAGAAGGTAAAACCAGTGGCAACCAAGGATCAAGTGCAATGGAAAGAAGTGTCCACCTTCTGAAATAACAAGCCTTTAACCATGTTGATTGCCTTACCTAGAAGACATTCTTCAGTTCACAGTGCTGAAAGGGGCAGACGTGTATAATACAAAATGCTGAACAACGCACGGAGATTATTATTCATCACAAGGCAACTGCCTGACTATATTCCCTTCTCAATCATATTCATCAGTTATGTTAGCAACTGGTCTTTTCCTGCAGCATGACCGTCGCAGATCACATTTCACCAATGTATGTGCATGCACGTGTCTGTCTCTGCATCTAGTAAAGATGCTGAAAGTGGAGAATCGTCAGACTGCACACCTCAGATTTTATCTCTTGAGCAAGAGGAGTCCTACTACCTGTAGCAAGTCTGTTCCAGAATAAGAGTGTCTCTATATAAATGGGTTACAATGATCTGGAGTGCTTTATTAAACTCAGATGTAGATGCCAAACACTTCACCCTAAACTATGCCCAAGCCGTCATTATGGCTTTTCTGTTGCATTTGTTTGTGCACCTGAAAAAAAAACCCCAAGTCCTCCCAGAAAACTGATCTCTATTAGAGAAGCTTCAAGGGATCAGATACCCGCAAATGCTTCTCCATCCCTGAGAGTCGGTTCTTTTGTTAGGGGAGTTGAAGGAGCTCATGCTTCTTCAACTCTATCAAATCCTCTAACTTTCCATACAGCTTTTACAAGTCCTTGGCTTCATTTCTACCCTTCACTGATTTAATTCCCCACGCTGGGCAGCCAAGCGCTCTTCCATTCTTCCAGAAAGGTGGTCTTATTTCATTCCCTCTTCACCTTGCAAAGATCAGCTGTAGAACAACGTGTAAAACAAGGCTTGTGCCCTTTCCTCCCACCAAGCTCTGATTACCCAAGGTTTATGATGTATTTACAGGAAGTTGAAGCGTGGGGTTGGGGGGGGCTTTTAATTTCTTTCTGCCAGAGGGATGACCGTAAAGGCATAGTTTCCTCACTCACTGCCACAACCTTTTCCAAAGGACTTCCTTTGCTAACAATTAGATGTGCCAGCACATATTTTTACCTTGCTCAAAAAGCAGGAAGAGTGATCTGCAGAGAGAAGAAGGGTTTGGTCAGTTCTGCTGGCATCTACCTACAGATCTGGACCAAACAAAATGAGTCACAGCCCATGATGGTCCTAGTACAGACAGCTCATCTAAAAAGTAGTGGTGTTTTTTATCTACTACTGTACAAAGAGTCAGGGCAGTGCTTGGAGACATTCATGCAAAAAAGGCCTCAGGCCCTTTCTGCATTACTGATTTATAGCATCTTATAACATCATCCAGCCATTGCTGTGTTAATAGAAATCCTGTCTTCATTACTGATATATCGCCACAGCAATGGCTGGATGACGCTATAAGACTCTATAAATCATTGCTGTGGAAATGGCCTCAGTGTCTTATGGTTTATGAACTCACTGGGAATGGGGAAAATGAAGACAGAAATTGATTTCTAGGAGTCAAGGGGACTGAATGGCATGAGAAGGAACATTAGTCATCACTGCATTTCTCAGTCAAACTGAATAATGTGAAAGTATTCATGTGACTTATTAATTTTCTCCTTCAAACAATAGAAACCTGATCCTTCTTTTAAAAAATCTCCTCCTTTGCCAGGGAACTCTTCTGCCAGTGATTGATCAGCCAATCCCTTCCTGAAAAGGCTAACATTTGTTTTAATTGATCCGTAATGTATGAAAAAAAAATCCTTTCAACGTGAACAGCAATACAAAGAGGCATTTCCTGAACTAGGCATATAAAATAAAAAAATCACCAACAAAGTACCTTGCACGCTCTCTCTCACAATGTCATGTGGCTTTCTTACATCACTAACACTGTGAAGCTGCAAGTTCCAATAATAATGGACTGAGATATTCTAATATAAAGGAAGGCAATTTTAGTCCTTGCTCTAATTTCCTGGGGTCCTCAAGCTAATATCAAAAGTTCTCTGTAACTTAGCAGCTCAGATTTCTGGTAAGAGCTGTCTGGTCTTTGCTTGGTAACTTTCTACCAGTGAATGTTCTCTAAGGTCAAGCACCAAGATGTATATCAGGAGAATCCATAACCTGGGAAAATCACCAGGCTGCAGACCCTTCTCAGTGAATGCAGGGGTTCTTGGGGTGCCTTATTGTTCTTTTTTCCCCCTCATTGTGGAGGAAACAGAGCATTTAATTTTATTTGGTCATTTCTGAATGGTGAGAAATTTCAAATGGTTTGTGCTTACCTTGTATTCAGCGTGGAAGGAGGTTGTAGGAAACTGGTGGTTCTTTACACATCTACTGTACAAGGTAAGGGGGTAAGAGGAAAAGGAGAGGGTGTCTTTTGTTTGTCTGCTGTAGGTGAGCACTGATTGGGACATGATGTTCCCTCATGTTTTCAGCATTTTGAGATAAGCAGAAGTGAAGATGAGCCTAGATCAACTTTGGACAATTTTGAGCTGTCAGCCATATTCACAATTTAAACTTGTTAGGAAGATTTTTATTTTATGTTTAGTTTCACTTAAATGTTCACACTGTTTTTGTCTGTCTAATCACCATAGTTGAGTATAATAGGCTAATTAGCTGCTTCTAAGAGCCAAAGCAAATAGTCCAAATGAAATTAAAATTAAAACCTGAGGATCTGTACGTGTGTGCATGGAAAATCCAGCACTTTTACATCATTTAGATTTTAGTGGGAGAATTGAGCTTCACTTACTTTATCACTGCAAAATCAATAAAGTTTAACAGAGCTTAACTTCAGCAGGATTGTGCCTATATATATTTAACACGAAATGCTTTTCAGTTTAACTTCTCCAGTTAGAATAATCTGTTCTGACAACAGTAACGCTGTGGAATATTTTATCTTGTGAAACATGTTATTTGACTTTTGTAGCCATCATATTATCAGTACTTAGTCTCCTATTGCACCCATCACAATGGGAAATATCTCGCTGAATCTCATCCACCAACAGAATGCATGCCCTGAGTGGGACACTCAGGTATCTCCAGATCTGGTTGAGGGAGAATTTGGTGCATGGAGGGGAAGCAGGGGGAGGTAGACTGAGATGTGTGGATTTCAACTCCCAGAATTCTTAGCAATGACCATGTTGGCTGAGGAATTCTGGGAATTGAAGTTTATACATCACAAAGTTGCCCAGATTGGGAAACACTGATCTACATCATAGAAAACGAGAGATACAACTAGTTTTTCTTATCCAGTGGTGTAGTGTTGATGAATCACTTTTGTCAGGGGATTATTTTTATATTTGCAACTGATTATCTTAATCCCAATAATTTACAATCAAAGCAAAATATTTCAACTACAGGTGCAAACCTGCTGTTTCATACATCATGGAGACAGATGCATTTGGCAGGCCTGCCTTCAACCGTTCTTTTGTGAAATACTGTTCTTCAGTGGAGTTCTTGGAGTTACCTAAAACTTTCATTCTATTTTGCCCAACTGTTCCATTATAGATAACAAATATGGTGTACAGTGAAAGTTAAGCACACTTTAATGATAGGCCAATGGATTTCAGTGGAAGAGATTAAGGATTGTTCTTCATTTTCTTACTGAAATCAGTAAGATAGGCAGTATAATCTTATGCATATTTTCCTTATCAGCAAGGTCCTGACTTGTCGGGGCCTAGCTTAACATCATGTCAATGGCTCAATTATCACGCTAAAGAAGACGTTTTCTTATAACTGTCATTCTTTTAAAATACCCTGAAAAAAACGCTTTTGCCCTCCCAGATGTTCTCAAAACGTATCTATGTTTGTGTGCGTGTCCTTCAAAGATTTATATGTAAGGCTACAAAATCTGTCTCAAAGTAAATAAAAGGTATTGGATCAGCAGGAAAGAGCAAGTAGTTGGACCCTATACATCCTAGTGGATTACATTGTCCATCAGTAAGCTAACATTTCCTCTGCATGTAAGAACTGCAGAATCAAGAATTAAAAGCAGAACAGTTCCTTGCAAACTAGAAATGAATTAGTACCAAACTTTGATTTAAAAAAAAATGAGTCAAGAGAAAAGCTGAGCTATCTGGCTAGCAGAAAAATAACTCTCAGCTAAGAGAGATTCACCAATGCACACAACGTTATTTCCATTTGTAAAAGCTGTATAAATAATAAACAGTCTCCAAATCACAGCATATAGAAACACGTTTGGTGACTTACCTAGACTTGCTTCCCTTCTAAAATGCAAATCAAAGATTATCTGTATGAAGATCTCCACACTAAAAATTACCTGTCTGTAGAAATAATGTCTCATATTTTATGTACATACAACACATTATTTCTAAATTTTTCAACTGTTTTTCTAGTGCATTATTTGACCTGACACCATCCTTTTTTAAAAAAAATACAGTTAGTTCTTTGAAATTTCCCCATCACTGAGCAAGTAAGTTGTTAATGCACTTGGCAAAAACCAGAAACCTCTCAACGAACAAGCCTGTATTTCCCCAAATACAAGCCTGTAAAGTTTAATTTTTAGCAGTATCCTCATGTTTATTTATTTTCTACATAGATAGCATTTTGGTTTAGACTAATGTTTGTTTTGTCTGGAACAGAGCTAGATGGCTTGTCATTAAGTATGTGATGATGTATCTGGTTTTAGTCACAAAATGACAATGTTATCAGTCACCAAGCAGCCTGTGTTTGAACTGAGTATGAGTGAAAGACACACACCTCATTGAGCAAGGACTTTTATGCCTTACCCTTTCTCAGTTTTATCATCATCAAGACTAATTGACCATTTGCAGAAGGGGCAATAAAAAAATGAAAATAGATCCTGTTTCCCTTTCTACTATCACATGAGTAAACCTACGGGGTAATTGGTGACTTGTGTTTATTTTTCCCCCTCACTAATTTAATATTATTGGAATGTGTGACCTACACAATAGATATGAGGAATGCTCCATTTTATCACACCTTCTCAAGGGAAGTTCCAGAAGTTGCCAAGAAGAGTTCAACACCAATCTTTCTCTTTAAGATTTGCAACATAGAGTAGATTGACTGCATCAGGAATATAAGGATTCACTGGGGAAGTATCTTTCAGAATAAATTAAAAAATAATAATAATAAGGCATTTATTTTGCCACCTAAAGAGGGCCCAAAATGTTGGACACCCCCCACTCATTCTGAGATAGCTGGAGGGGCTGCAAAGGAGATCAAGGAAGACATGTTTTCCATTCCTGAGATAGAGCATGAACCTCAGGATGGGAGACTGCAAGAGGGTTTTAAAGCCCTGTTTTTGCAGCATGTGAAAGTGCCAACCACTTTTTCTTATCTTGCCCCCACCCTTCTTAATACTGTTCTTAATGCAGCTTTCAGGCCTCTGGAATGCTAGCAGTTGCTTGGAGCTGTTAAACAGAGCATGGGTGAATTCATACAAATGGGAAGTCCATGTGTAAACATGTATTAATGCATGGTCTTCATCCCATGGGTAGTTACTGGATATGGCTGAGAAGATTGCTTCCCCTTGCTACAGAAAGAGAGATTTAGGGTTGCTGCTTATAACTCAAAAATCAGCAGCCTGATAGCAACTTTTCAGATTAACACATTTTATGAAAAGGCATAAGGTCCATGTTCTGCAGTTCACTTCATCAGAAGAAATGCATCTTCATCTTGCATGTTTCCTCTTGCATCTGATGACGTGAGCTGTACTCATGAATGTCTGTATCTTTTAATAAAATGTATGAGTCTGAAAAGGTGCTACTAGACTGCTTCTGATTTTTGGCTACCGTAAGACTAACATGGCTTTCCTCCTACAAGGCTTGTAACTCAGCAGGTGGTGCCAGTAATTTATTTTGATCAAGGGTAGTGTGGACTAAGTGGTCCACCTGACTTATTTATCCAGTAACCTTCCAGTAACTAGAGCTTTCCAAGAGATTCCTAGATCTCATTATGGAAAAAACTATATATTAAAATATACAATTTTAAAGGAATTGATAAAGTCTCTGATAGCAACAGAAGTCCAGCAGAAATGCAGGCTTGTGGCTGAGCTGCCCAGATCAGGATGGCCAAAGTGATCAAATCTGCACACTTACCTAGCATTCAGTGGGATTTCTTAGTAGATATACATAGTATTGGTCTGTTACAAAAGGTATGAAAATGATGAGGCATTTAAAAGAAAGGGGTTCTAGAAGGTGACATGTGAAGGGACATGGAGGGGAGGGATATGGGAGTTGAAAGGATAATTAGAAAATATCCCACTAATGATTAGTGATGCTCCTAAGGTTAATTTGTTACTGTTCTTCTTAGCAGATTTAACAAAGCTCCAAAAGGTTGGGCTGCTGAAAAACAATGGCAAAACATCAGAAATTCCCAAATATGTTAACTGGTCAGCAAGTGACCACTGGAGCTAGAAAAAATTAGATCAATGCGTCTCTCATTCATACATATACAATCTCCTTACTTGAAAGAAAGCACACTGGCCTTTCATTACAGCTCTGTTTCACACATACCAATTACAGCATTTCAAAATGCTTTAATTTGCCAGTGAGTCATACTCTCAAAAATCCATTTCAGAAATTACTGGGAGCTACCTTGATATTCATTCCTAAGAAACCAGATGTCCTTGTCCCATTTCTCTGGATCTGTCAGCAGTTACTTCAGCAAAGTAAAAAGCATCAGGCTAGACCAGAGATTGCTAGCTTATTGCTAAACGTATTTTCAACAGTCAGGGGGAAATAAGGCATGTCAACGCAGCATGGCAGAAGTTATCCTGCACTTTGTAATGAATGTGTGTGTGTGTATGTGTGTATATGATTCCATCCTTAATCTTTTCACAGGTTGCCATATGCAACACTTGATAAGGAAATAGAAATTTTGGTGCAACTGGAAAAGCTGACAGAACAGTGAAAGATGATACATGAAAGGAGAGCTATAAAGGTTGACAGGATATTTCTGGAACAGAAAAATAATTATTTTTCACTGTTGTATTTTTAACTCAGAATTTCTTACCCTAGGCATAAACAGCTGTATAGTTTATTTCTGTCTGCATTACTTACATGAATATATACCGTAGTTCTATCATTCATGGTCAAACCGTAGGCTGTGCAGGTAAAGCTGCCAATGTACTTCTTGCAATGCCTGTAGAACACCACTGCTACTTGAGCTGTACTGGCTGCCCAGTTGGCTTCCGGGCACAATTCAACATGCTGGTCGTCACCTATAAAGCCCTTCATGGCATGGGGTTTGGTTATCAGGAGGATCACCTATCTCCAATTGTTTCTGCTAGCCCAGTACATTGGGCAGAGTGGGTGCCTTCCAGATCAATTAAATGCCGTATTGTGGGACAACCAAGGAAATGTGCCTTCTGCCATTGCCCCCGCCCTCTAGAATAGCATCCCCCCAGAGATAGGTAAATCACCCACTCTCCTGGGGTCCTGGAAGGCCCTTTAGATCTGTCTCTGTTCCCTGGTCTGTGGGTAACATGCCTGTGGAGCTCTGTAGTGTTATTATTGGTCTGGCTGGTTTTAGTCTGGTCTACCATGTCTTCATGTTTTTTAAAATTGTTCGTAATTGTATATATGGATACTGTAAGCTGCCCAGAGTCTTCTGTAGTGGGTGACCATAATAAATTTAATAAAATATAATATAAAATGAAATGAAATTAATTAAAATAATAAAATAAAAATTAATTATGGGGCTACTATACCTGGGAAAAGATATTCAAATGCCATGATGTCACTATACCTACAAAGATCTCAATTGTGCAAGCCATGATATTCCCTGTGACACTCTGTAAGCAAAAGTTAGACTTTGAAGAAGCAGGATAGGAAGACTATTGACACCTTTGAACTTTGGTGTTGGAGAAGACTCCTGAGAATACCATGGACAACCAAGAAAACAAGCAAATGGATCACTGAACAAATCAACCCAGAGTTCTCACTCAAGGTACAAATGACCAGGCTCAAATTATCCTCCTTTGGACACATTATGCAAAGACCTAACTCTCTGGAGAAGGCTCTAATGCTGAGAAAGGTGAAAGGAAAGATTAAGAAGAGAACCACCAGCAGCAAAGTAGACAGACTCAGTTACAGTTGCAATGGGTGCACCACTGGGAGACTTGAAAGAACAGGTTAGGTATAGATTGTCATGGAGAAAGTCTATGTGGTTGTTAGGAGTCAAAAACAACTTGATGGCACATAATCAATCAATCAATCAATGATGCCTGGGTTGCAAAAATCAGAAGATCCAGTAGATGGCACCAAATAAATACAGAAAACAATGCATTGCTGCCATCCACTACTTATCTGTATGTTTGCAGCCCACATATAAGTAGCCTTATTATCAGCACAAAGGACTTCCAGAAGCTAAAAAAGAGAAGCAAACTCAACATGACAAAGCATTCTTTTTATTCAGTAAATTCTGTCTTTTTATTTTGGATCTTACAGCTCTCAGGAGTTTCTTGTAATTAACTATTCATCCATTTGTTCAGTTTAGGTTATGATTCCATCATGAATGGTTTGTCAGACACTTCTTAAAATCCTACAGAGACACAAAGTACACTGATAAACTTTTATATTTTCCTGTAGATACAAAACAAAATACTTGGTGGTCCAAAATAGTGTTGCTTTGTGGAAAATTCATTTGATTCAAGGTGCTTAGCAATACTAGGTTTGTTTGTTTGTTTTTAATCTATTCAATTATGTCCGATTCTCAGAGACTGCCTGGACAAGTCCCTGCAGTTTACTTGGCAAGGTTTTTCAGAAATGGTTTACCATTGCCTTCTTTCTAGGGCTGAGAGAGTGACTGGCCCAAGGTCACCCAGCTGGCTTTGTGCCTAAGGCGGGACTAGAACTCCTGGTCTCCCAGTTTCTAGCCTGATGCCTTAACCAGTACACCAAAGTGGCTCTAATAGTCAGTTATATCAATAGCTATTTTGATATAGAGTATTTCCATAATGTTCTATAATCAACACAATTGGCATACCACTCCTAACAATCTGAGATCTATATAAATGTGTTAGCAGCTGTAGTGCATTATATGTTTATAACTAAATGCAGTACATATAAAACAACTGATAAGGTTATATATTACAGTTGATTATATCATAAAATAAGAAGCCTCCAATGTAATATGAACTTCTATACATTCAAAGTGACAGCCAAGAACTTAAACCAACCTCATGGAGTCTGTTATGTGTTAGCCTGATGCAACAATGGTTGCTTTCCATATTTACTTACAAATCCAGTACAGTAAAATTTACCTGCTAATAGGAGAAGAGTTTTGAGCTGTATAAAGTGTAGTAGTGCATTCAAAGATAGGAGAAATAACCAGACCCTAAAAGGAAGAAATAGATAGAAATTATGTACATGGAGCTTAAGTGATGGCAAAGTTCTATGCTACATTTTCACAGGGAATGAGTGATCATAGGCCAGTAAGACTTCAGATATCTAACCTAACTTCTTGTTAAAGGCCTTTTCAGCCAATGGCATGGAAATAGACAATTTTTCTGTCTCTTGCTGCTTGCTTTCCTCTATTGTTCTGTCACAATGGAGAACTGTGAATGTCAATTGAGTCTGCTTTGGAGCCTAGCTACTGTCCTCCTCCTCCTCCTCCTCCTCCTTCTGAGGAGAGATCAGGGACAGTAAATCACAGACCAGTGCCAGACAGAAAATTCTCCATCCCCCACCCGCAACACACACACACAAATTCTCATACAATTGATAGAACTTTGCAGTCCTTGGTGCTCTCTGAGCTTGTTTGCTTGCTTGCAGACATTTCATTACCCAACTAGGTAACATCATCAGCGCTCTGATGACATTACCTAGTCAGGTAGGCACCAATGATGTTACTTAGGTAATGAAACATCTGTAAGCAAACAACCAAGCTGAGACAGCACCAAGGACTCCACAGTTCAACCCTGAGCTACATACATTCTCTTCTATTGGAATTTGATAGAATTCTTCCAAAGGACAAGAAAATCTTGGAGAAATGCTCGTGAGTGGAATGTGGCGTTCTTATCCTTGGATAATCAAGGTACATGTGTGATTGCCCTGGGAAAGCTATCAAGAGTGAACTGCATCTCTTTGGACTTTTTCATTAGAACAGCTGCTGTCACTACTAAGAAAAAGGCCAGCTTCTGATTAATTCTTCCCCTCAAGATATTCAGAATCATCATCTGTCCAATTTCACAGCTACACATTTCAAAATGCTGTTTGTGCTCATCTCTGTTACAGATATAGCTCCACCACTGGCCTGCTATATACTGAGGAATTTTATGCTCTGCCTTTCCTCAGCTGTGTTGTAGCAAACAAGGCCTTGCTCCCAAGTAGATCAGCTAATCTTAAGAGCCCAACTTCATAGCCTAGGATTTCTGACTTTGAAACCTCAAGTGTCTGTATTCTTGGGATCTCTGATCCTCCATATGAAGGTTACTTAATGCCTCCTTTTTCAGGGAAGCCGAACTATCAATCTCCCATAAGTAGGTTGCATCCTCAAAGAACAATTGGTATATGTGGCTTGTGGCTGTTTTAGATATTATTAGGCAGAGGAAACAAATATTTCAAAGAGAACATCTGTCAGCCCTTCGAAACAGACTAGACTTGAACACCAAAGTCATGAATACTAAAACTACTAGGGAGGGTCAAGTCTGAGACATTTTCTCAAACTCCATTCTTACTTTGGGCTCAGATTTCTCTTATCTGACCGTTGCCTTGGCTGCGGCCCTTCCTCTGTTTCCTCAAGCCCATTACAACATCCCACCTGCTCCTAAAATTTTGGGATGTTTCCTTCTGATATTCTGAGTCCCCTAAACTAGCCTCCTGAGTCATGTAGATGATACTATCTTATTGTCAATGTTGATGCAAGATTCAACTGCTTGTATATTTGGCTTTTATATGCAGACTGTACATGGTAATGATGAAGAATTTTAATTACATGCCAAGCACAGTCCTTCCATGAAAGTCTTGACCTCTCTTGCTGACAACATTCTCCTGCAGAGGTTGGAGGAATGTGCAGGAGGATTAGTTATGTTGACTTTGTATTAATCAATAGGGAAGAGGAAGTGGTAGTAGTTACCATGCAATCCTGGAGTTCTTAAGGGAAACCAAAAGTGAGTGTAATCAATCATTTTTGCGGGACTTCGAAAAAGTGGATTTTAATAAATTCAAAGCAAAGAATTTAGGATCCTGTGGCAGAAGAATCCAATAGGAAAAGGAACTGAAGATGGATGGGACTTGCTAAAGAAGCAGATACCAGAAGTTCAATTGACTACAATTCCAATGAGGGGGAAAAAAGGTAGAAAAAAGTGTATTTTTTGTGCCAGTGTCCTCTTTTTGTAAAAACAAAAAGGACACATATAAGAATGCAAGAGGAACAGATCACGAAGGGAGAGTATAGATTGATAACCAAAAGTTTAGAGCTATTGTCAGAAAAGCAAAATCTCAGAATGGGCTGAGGTTAGCAAAGAATGCTAAAAATTAAAAAAAAAGCAGTTTTTAGACACATTCAAAACATAAGGAATACAGTCAGCTGTTCAAAGAAAAAGGCGAAATACTAACAGATAATAACGAAAACATAGAACTATTTATTCCTTATTTTCCTTTAGTATTCTCTAACAAAAAAAGTATGCATTTCACAAGGTCATTGTAAAAATAAGATTGAAACTTGGGAATGAACTGAAACACAGTCAGGGAATACTTCTTTACTTTGAATGGGTTTAGGTCCAGATAAAATGAAAGGAAATCGCTGATGGCCTGGCTGAATACTTATACATTATCTCTGAGAAATCCTGAAGGACTGGTAAAGTACCAGGTGCCTAGAAGAAAACAAATGTCCCTATCTTCAAAAAAGAGAAAAGTTCACGCAAACAACAGAGTTGGCAGTCTGATAGTGATACCCAAGAAGACAGTAGAGAAAAAGATAAAGACGTTGATCTGTAATTTCTGTACATTCAGTTTGGTAATTAGCCAGAAGTCAGCATTGATTTCTCAGTAATAAATCTTGCTTTTAACTTCCTCAATAGATTGTGGGAGTGCTATGGGCATAATATATCTTGATTTCAGGAAAGCATTTGACGAAGTATTCCATGATATGCTGATTAGCATGCTAGTTAAGTGTACAGTGAATGACATGGCAATGCAGGGAATACACAATTTGTCTCAAAATCGTAATTGCACTCTTCTCTAAAATATTTTTATTATCTGGATGAACAAGTGGAGAAAATATATTTGAAGATGACCCAAAATTGAGTGGGACGGCTAATATTCTAGAAGACAGAAATAAAATTGACAACAATTTTGACAAGTTGTCAAAATAGGCTGAAAGTAACGTAATAAAATTTAAGAGATATGGAAACACCTTCACTTAGGAAATATAAATCATGCATAAGATGGGAGGTAACTTGCTTGGCAGTTGTACTTGTCACAAAGATCCTGAAATCATAGTTGACTGTAAACTGGATATGAGCTAGAAATGTGATGTGGCTGCTAAAAAGGCAAATACAATTTTAAGCTGAATCAAACACAATACAATTTTCAGGACATTGGGAAGGAATAATTATACTCTGCTCTGCTTTGTTCAGAAACCACAGCTAAGCACTGGGAACTACATCTTAAAGATTCAGGGAAATTAGACAATCCGGAGAAGACCAACAAAAGGTTGATTGAGGGACTAGAGACTAAGTCCTGTGAAAAGACCTTGAAGGAGCTGAATGCGTGTAGCCTTATGAAAAGATGACTGAGAGGAGAGATGACAGTACTCTTTTAATATCTGAAAGGCTGTCACATAGAATGTCAAGAACAGTCTCTCACACCCATTCCAAAGTTCAGGACACAAAATGTTAAAATTACAGAAAGGCAAATTCTGATTGAATATTTGAAAAAAAACAATAACATCCTTACAGTAAGAGCAGTTTGACTATAGAACCATTTACCCAAAGAGGTGGTTGTTCCCCTTCATCAAATGTGTTCAAGTGGAGACACACAGTCATTTGGGTGGGGAGGACTGGAATGTTTTAATTCAGTGTTTTTCAAACTTGGCAAACTTAAGGTGTGTGGACTTCAACTCCCAGAATCCCCCAGCCAGCATTAAAGCACTGCTTTAATTTGAATCCTTGCAAAGAGCAGAGACTCCAAAATGGAGATTCAGGTTCTAGTCTGCCCCAGCCATGGAAACTCAAAGAGTAATTTTGGGCCAGTCACTCTCTCTCAGCCCAAACCACATCACAGGGCTCTTGTTATAGGGAAAACTAGGAGGAAGCAGTGCCATGGATGCCACCTTGAACTGCTGAAAGACAGGATATAAATCTAATCAATTCATCCATCCAATAAGATACCTTAAACATGCCCAGCCTTTTCATCTTGGTTATCAAAAAGCCATCCCCTCCACACAGGCTCCTATTTCATGAGAATTCACCTTGCTTTTGGACCTCATATAGTGTACATGAGGAATTTACAAGCCTTTAAGCACAGGGTGGCACAAGAAAACTATTGGAAAAGAGTACAGAGACAAAGAGCAAATAAGGCAACTTTGTTACCTTAGTGACATTTCTGGAAAAAGGTGATATCCAGTCATTAATAATTCTATTCTACACAAACTTAACTGGAGATAATTCTTTAATTTTGTTGGAGTAAATGGTTAAATAAGCTATTTGGGCAGTGCAAAGCATATGTAAAAAGTCATTTTCTTCAAACAATCACAGTGGTTGAAATAGAACATGAGATGTTCCCCATACCCCCACCTCAAATTTCCTGGCTTTGGCAATAATAAATTTTCCTCCCATAATTATATCATCCATGAAAAAGTAGACTGAATGATGATTTAAATTTGCTTCTTCTTCTGTATCTACTAACTGAACTGGGGAAAGAGTGCAGACAGCAACATTTTCAAAAACACTTGAACAATGAATAGCTGCAAAAGTTGTCCCATATCTCTAGCTTAAGCTTGTCCATTCTCTTGTAGGATTGGGCTGGTTCTACAAATATTTGTAATTTAGAGAGAACAGCTATGGTTTCAAAAAAACAATGTAATATATTAAAACATGATAAAAAGGAAAACACCAATAGCTACCTTTGGAAAAAATGTGATTAAGAAAAAATCTGTTTTTCATGCCAGAGAGAGAGAGAGAGAATGAGAGAGAGAAATCGATCATATTACTTATATAGAAGCCTGTTTTCTGCTGATATGAATTGCCAGGGTATAACCACATTTCAGATCCAATTTAGGAATTAGATTTAACAGCGTATGTTTCCTTTTGAGATCTGTGAGGATTTTGTTTCTTAACACTCAGTGAATTATGTTTAGTTAACCCCCTATCAAGGCTGGTATTATTAATTTTAGCTGGGGTAAAATTTATTTTTCTATAAGAATATAGTTTTTAAAAATTCAGAAGTTATAAATTGCATCAAACTAGAGTGTTCCTAAAACACTGGTCTGTTCTTTAGAAAGATCCTCAAATCACAGGAAAAGAACAGCACGCTATTCTGTTTGGATGTTGGAATGTTATTTCTTCAATCTATCAGATTTAATAATCAAGTTTATTCATCTCATGAGGTGGTAATTTTCTTCCAAGTGCAATTATATTACACAGCAGGCTTGCTGATTATGCAGACACAGAAAAATAATTCATCAGGAAATTACAAAAGAATTAATCATCAACAACTTGTATAGTGAAAATCACTGTATGTTGCAGTTTTGTTCAACTATTTCATATCTCCATTCTTACCAAACCTTAATGGGGAACATACGCCAACAAATAAAAAACAGACAATCCATAACTAAGTTTACATTTTTAATTGTGCTTGTAAGATGAAATAGTTAAAACTTTTAAATGATGCTGTAGAATATATCGTCAGTAAACATGATTTTCAAGGGTTGCAAGATTAGAAACCTAAAAAAGAAAAGAATGCATTATTACTGGTTCATAATATTACTGTGATAGTAAATACAAAGTTAACTGCCATATAATATTTCCTGTAATATTTACTACTTATAGCCTGATGAATATGCTTCAGTGACAAGAACTATCAGGTTAGTTCTGAATAATGCAATAATTATTTTAACCTAAAAGAACAAGCAGACTAATCAACATTAAAGATATTGCTTTACCCTTTAATACCAACAGAGCAATCTTATATGCCACTATTTCAGAATAAGTCCTCATTAACAAAATGTGCTTATTCCAGATTAGTATTATAGCACTGCAATTCTACAGCTATTTAACTAGGAGTAAGCTCCATGGAACTCAGTGGAACTGACTTTTAAATAAATAGAATATAAATAAATATATAGGAAATTTCTATCTTTATTAAGGATTACATTTAGTAAATTTTATCTAGATCATTTTACCAGTATGTGTTAAATATGTATGGTAGGAATACAGATCTGAGCTGCAAAAATTCAGTTGACCAGAACATAGCAATAAATAGTTTTCCACACTCTTTGCTGCCTTCTAGTGATAACTGGGACTTTTGAAGCCAGATCTGGCAGGCCTAGTATACGAGAAAATATAAAATCAAACTTTTATATTATACCTTTATAAGAACAGACAGCAAGATGTTTCAAATAGTTCCTTCAATCATAATCATAATCATAGATATCCAATTGTTCATTTTCTGGATAGTAGCCCATCATTTGTTTCCTTGCATCTTGTTTTTCATCATTTTCTTTTGTATCTAAAAATTATATGCATGTTATTCAAATAGTAAAGCAAATTCTATTCATTTCTATGGCAAGAAACTGTTTCTCCTATGTGAACGAACAATACAATTGTGAAATGGTTCATTGTTAGTTAAAATGTATCAATGTTTTACATTTATCAATAAGAATATAAAGCAGAATATGCCACAACACAATGCCTCTCAGTAAAAATGCATCATGATTTCATGAAATAGCACTGCTAATAAACATCCAACACAATCTACTGGATGTACACAGAACTTTGAGATTTTTTTTTACGATCTTTTATGACTGACTGTAGGTGTTATTACACCCATTTCAGAAGTACTTATTTGAATATTATAGAATACTATGGGGGGGTAAGTGGAAAGAACTGTTGAGAGTATTTAATAGACAGTAATAGATTATCAATATGTTTTCAACATCTAGACTTAGGAATATTCACTATTGCAAGAAAATCAGGCCTAGAGGAAACAAAACCACCCAGAGAAAAACATGAATTAAATATATGCATCCTATACTGCACACATACTCTGTAACATTTATTTATCCAATAATCTCAGATCCTGTGCCCTTCCTCCAAGAAAGTTAATGGTTTGTATGTGAATTATCCCATATTAACCCTTAAACTTATGGTGTAGATAACTTGGATTAGGAAATATTTCCAGGTTCAAAATCATCAACAAAATTAATGTTTCAAGCAGAATGATCAGGCTTTGTAACAGTGAGCCTGCCACCAGAAATGTCAACTGCCTGCCTGATTCTCTCTTAAATGTCTAATACTGCCTACTTCCTGTTTCGGTATTATGAGATTCCTGCCCCTGCTCTGATTACTAGCTATTGTTAACAGACAGAGGGAAAAACACTTTATGGCTACCAAGGCCATTGGCTGAGCTGAAGTGTGTGTCATGGCAGAAGATAACTCAACACACACACAAACACACACAATTTTCAGTGGAAACCCACTGTATTTTTTAAGGCCTGCCTACACATAGGACTTCATGACTACACAAAAAATTAAGCCTGGACTTCTCTCTCCAATTTTCTAGATCAACTGTCAAAATAGCTTTAGATGGAACATTTTAATACAGTTCTGCATGATTTCATTATCACTGACTTACATGTAGCAGAAATCTTTCTGACTGCAGTCTCTTACTTCATTTCCTACAAACCTTCTAGCAAGATCAGCAAATGAGGCAGAATCCTACAACTGACAGCTCATCCATGATAAAACTACTTCATTCCCAGGCTCTCATTTCCATATTTTGCTGAGTATCTCAGTGCTCCCATACAGGCAAACATGTGATATCATAATTAAATACATTGTTACCACACACAGAGAAAGAACATACAACCCCTCAAAGACAGCACTAATTTCTAGTACCAATTTATGCTTACAAATTGACATTCTGATTTCTGAATAGGGTTTCCTGATAGCTAAGTCCTGCAATTTTAGAATTAAGGGCTTGTTGTGCAGTAAGTAGGCACCTTTTGGATACATTTGCACAATAACCAAGATATAATAAAGTTCTCTTTGTAAAAACTGCAGAAACCCTCATGCTATAGATTGCACAGAATAGAAAATGAAATGAAATCAATTAACAACCCTGATCCAGCATACCAAAGTCTTAAAGCTGCATAAAAGAAGGCATTTGCCTTTCAAGACAAATGGGATTTCACACATTATCACTTCCCTGGAAATGGCATGCCCATTAATTGCTGAATATTTGCAGCCTGAGGGAAACCTGAAATGTTTCTACAATATGGCAATGGAAATAAAAACAGGATATTCTAATCAGTAGTGTTAGGCAATTTTATTGAAACAGTGTTCTACTACATCTGCAATATAAATGAAATAATAATCCTCAAGACTTAGTATCTATAATTACACCTTTTCAACAAGAAAAGTAATTGAGAGTACAAAGCATTTTTCTCATTACATTTATGATACTCAGTTATCTACCTAAACCTAATCAACCAAGAAATGAAACCTTATGTGAAAGGAAGAGTGAATAGGCTGTTGTTGTTACTATATGAATTTTAACGTAAAGGCCTGAATTTCATAAAATTAACTTTAGGGTATTTTGGTATCTCTGCCTATGTGTAGAGACCTAATAAAGAAACATTTTAAAGAATGGATTAAAGAAGAAAAAGAATGTTAGAAGACTTCATATGGTAGGTAGGAAAAACATGCATATGTACATGAAACTGCTAAGTTTATTTTACTTTCATCCAACTAAATATATTAGACTGCAAATAGGAAAGTTAGATATATTTCAATAAATATGCTGTCAGATAAGTTATTACTGTTGCCAGTAACCTAGAAATAGGCAATATTAACAGTCTCATTAAGTTTGATCAAATAAACTAATGATTTTACAATTAACACAACTATAAAAGAAATTCTTCCCAAGGGCAGAGTAATATTCAAAATAGAAATAATGCAAAGTAAGCATTATAGTTCAGTGGTACTTGCTAACTTCATGAACTTGATATGCAAATCAAATCTCTTATTTCTTATTGAAGAAAATAAAACATAAAATAAACATTTAAAAATACATAATGAAAAGGGAAAGAATTGAGAAGAAGAAATGAAACTTCCGAGGTGGATATTCAACCATATGCAAAATTTCTATCCAGAACAAACACTCCTGCATTAAATTCTATGGTTAAAAGCTATGCACTTGTAAAAGCTATGTTTTCTCAACATCTACCATTTCTCAGGTCAGTCTATCAATCTTTTGCAGTCAGAAATCTGCAGCAGCATATTCATGATGCTAATTATTGAATTTAGTTTAAGCACTAAGATATTTATATCTCTTTCTTTAAAAAAAGGGAACACTATCTAGCCTCTCCAATGACAAAAAACAATTTGAATAGCCATGATAGAAACAAAGATAATAAGCCTCAAAAAAGAATGAAACAGCTGATGTAAGCTGTTTGATGCAATTATCACCATCTCTTAAAATACAACAAATTATCTCTTCTTCCCATATCCCATCTCTTATCTAGAAACAAAGACATATCATTTCAGTCCTGATTGACTAGGTTACATTATTGGAAAAGAATTCAGAAGAAATAACAAACAATACTGTCTGAAACAAGAGACTTGTTCATAAATGCATGTCCATTTGAAAAAGAAAGTTCAAAAGCTATTCTCCTTGGCTTTAGGGCAGAGTGAAGGTTGAACCCCTGCTGGATGGGGTTTTTGGTTATATGTTGCTTTGGGGGTGTAACTTTTTTCTATCTTTTTTCTACTTTTTAATTGTAAGAACTGTCTCATACTTCATTTTTTAATAGTAATTTCATTAAAAGTTACAATTAAAAAGACAAAAACTAATACAAAATAAAAGGATAAAAATTAGAAGGTACAGAAAAGAAAAAATAGAAAGAAAAAGAAAAGAAATATATAAAGAAATGACTTCCCCCTTGATCACAAGTATAAACAATTTTAACAACTTATCACCATCTCTTAATATACAACAAATTATCTCTTCTTCCCATATCCCATCTCTTATCTAGAAACAAAGACACATCATTTCAGTCCTGATCAGCAAAAATCCATTAAGGGTTATCAGAGAGAACAACAAATCTATTTTAATCTTGATCAAACAAACCAACTTTATTTAACAATCTTGATCTTTAGTCCCTTGAATCAATGTCCTAGAACTTGATTTCATTTTTTCTTTGTACCTTCTCACAAAATTCTTCAAACCATTAACAAGCCTCTTTCACAAATGCAATGGTTGACACTGATTTGAAAGTGGATTTAAAAATGACAGGCTACAAGAAGGACAAGGAAAAAGATGTTGAACTGGACATGAAAAAGAAACCAGCTGATGTCTTAATAATTTAAAGGGATATACAAACACCAAACCAAGAGAGTGACCTGGAAAATTTTCCTATATGGGATTTACAAAAGAGGCTTGTTAAAATTTTGAAGAATTTTGTTAGAAGGGAGAAAGAAAAAAATGAAAAGGTATCAAGTTCTATGACGTTATTTGGAGGGACTAAAGATCAAGATTGTTAGAAGTAAAAGGAAGGAATATAAAGTTGGTCTATTTTTCTATTTTTTCTCTTTTTTTTTCTTTGCTGCACCTTCTATTTTTTATTTTTATTCTTTATTTTTTAGTTCATATTAGTTTCTATTGTACATAAAATTATTATATAAAAAAGAAAACATTGCTAACATCAAAACTGCAGGAGTTGATGAAATACAGCAAAACTGTTTAAAATCTTATGAGATTATGCAGTTAAAGTGATACATGTGGATTTTAAGGAGGTACAGAAAACACAGCAGCAGCCAAGGGACTGGAAAGCATTTATTTACACTCCAGTACTAAAAAAAGAAGTGCTAAAGAATGTTCTAATGGCAATTGAACTGATACCACATTATAGCATGGTAATGCTCAAGATTTTACAATCCAAACTTTAACAATACGTAGAGCAAGAACTGTGACATGTATAAGCTAGATTCAGAAGAGGCAGGGCCACCCAAAATCACAATGCTAATTATCCAGTGGAAAATGGAAAATGCAAGAGCTCCAAAAAGGTGTCTATTTTTGTTTCTTGGCTTTTGACTGCATAGACCACAACTAATTATGGACAGCTCTGGGTAGGGATAATGCCTGCATGAATTAAAATAATGTTCTTACTATATATGGGTCAGATCATATATGATCTTAATTTTTTTAAAATCTATGTGATCATGATATTCATAAAACTTGATAAAGAATAAGATAGATATCAGCCACACAGGGATCCAGATTACTGTAAAGATTATGCTTCTTAATGACCACCACTGCATCATAATATTTCAATATATTGGGTTTTTTTATTTAAAAATATCACAGTGTATTTAGATATGTGCTCTCAAACACATACATACATAAGATGCGAGAGAGAGAAAGGGAAACCCTTTAAAAATTTAAACACCAAAATCAGGTTATCATGATTTAAAAAGCAAAAGGATACAGTCCTTAATGTATAATATTCAAAAGGCTACAGTCCTTTGTGTGTAATAGTCAAAATTGATTGGAAGCCCTGCTATGCTAGCAAAACCTGAAATACGTTGGTATAAGGCTATATCCATGCAACATTTCCAGATATGCTAGTGAAACAATCCGTTAATGAAAATGTATTAGAGCCATTGCCAAATGGGAAGGTGTTGTGCTTAGGATGTACAAGGATGCCCTCTCTCTACCTCCTTAAAGCCTTCTTAATTCAAACACATATATTCCTGAACCACACAATTACCATGTGAGCCCATGAAAAGGTGTGGCTCCTTTAAAGAGCTGCAGGTATAAAGGAAGTACCTGTAGCAGATCTAAAAAACCTTCATCTGCTTGAGGTTCAAATTCTGTACAGTTCTACTTAGATCTTTAACATGTACTTCCTGATACAAACTTCCAGAATGGACTTTCAACAACTGAGGGCGCCAGGGCACAGGTATGCATGGGTAAGGAGAACACTATAATATAGACGATAATTGCTGCAACTGTTTTCTGTTTCTTCTGCAGTAACAGAAAACATATTCTGTTAGAGTCTGAACCCAAACACTGCATTTTGGAAGTTCTGTCAAGCCATTTCAGGATGGCCACAATTCAGCTGAACAGTTTGGATATTTTGTCTATCAGAAACACTGGTATTCCGAATGAGCACCTTGGCCTGCAAAAATCTCAACAACCACTAGACAGCAGCAATGAGAGACAGAAATGCTAACTCTCTTCCCAACTAATGGTTGCTCAGATTTTTACAACTCAAATCTGCTAGCATTGCCCTATCCTTCCTTGAACTCTGAGCAGCATGTTCCCTTGAGGTGTAAATATTTTAACTGAAAGGAATGCGAGGCAAAAATGTGAAGTTCTGTGTTTTTGATCTCTTGCAGACAGTGGAATGGGAGGAGGTAGAGGAATCTTTCTCTCTCTTTCTAACTAAAAACACCACCTGCCCATGACATCAAATCAAAACTGAAACTAAAACAAGTAAACTAAAATAAATGGGGTTGAGGTGGTGGAGGTTGCCTCAGAGGCAGGCAAGCAAGCAACCAGGTACTTACCGCCAGTCACTACCACTTGAGCAGAAGCCCCAGTCCAGTGCTGAATCCAATGGTCCCTCGCAGCACTTTCTTCTCTGTGTAGCTTATTCTCCAATCAATCTCCAGGGTCAGTTCCAGAATGGCTCCCTCACAAATGCCTACTGCCTTGCTCCAAAACTCAACTCAGATCGCCCCCCCTCCCAGCCAGCCTATGTCAACAGTAGGAGGAACATGAACAGTCCCTCCTACTATGGCCTAGACAGGAGAAGAAGTAGGGCAACTTCCAATCACAGCAGCTAAAGCAGAAGACTTGCAACTCTTGTAGCCAGAACTGCATTTTGATCCCTGTCTGCATTTTGATCCCATGTTTCAGCACCCCAAGGACTTGCGCCATGCACAGAAGGGTTCATACGTGGAACGTTTTGCATATCCCACTCAGAAGTGACTGCTAACACATAAGTGTTCACTCCATTATTCTCTATGGTATATCTAAATTCTGGGATTACCTGCCCCTCCCAATTGCTTTCTCAAAGGCACAGGGTTTATCCCACCTCCTGTAATGGGATGGCCAGGAGGGCATCCTTTGTACGACTTTTTCCCTATGGGTCAAATGAGCATTTGTGCAAGCTACCAGAGGGGGCAGCAGACAACTCTTCTCCATTTCATACTATTCACTTTTCGGTGCATACCTAAGAAAATGTTAGATGTATCCACAAAAATATAAAGTATTAATGTAATAAATACATATGTACACATATCAAAAGATGATGTTAAGGTATGCCAATGCCCTAAGGAAGGTTTGACACATGTTCATTATTAGGAGGGAATAAGAAAAACATATTTCATAAAAATCAAAAAAGATTTTGCTCTTTCAAAGAAAGTGTCAGGTGGTACATTTGGGACAAAAAAAAGGCCACATTATTCTACCTCATCTTCCAAAATACCCCGAAGTCAGAACTGATCAAAGAATGCTGAGATGACTACAAGTATAAACCTCTTACTAATTATAACAGCCAAGGGCTAAGAAGTTAAAAGCCCTATGGATCAGGCCCAGGTAATCCAGGATTCTGTTCCACCATAGCCAAATGCTGTTGAGCAGCCTCTGAGCCGGGTAAGAAAACAGCAGCTCCCCCTGATCTTGCATCCCATGCCCTGCAAGTGGTACAAAAAATACACTGTCCCATAGTTGAGGAAAGGTGGGGGAGGGGAAAAATCAGTGACTGGCAGCCTTACTCTTTCAATCTGTCTACTTCTAGTTAAGTCCATACAGGGTTTTGGCCATCACTAAATTTTGAGGCAGCAACTTCCACAAACTAACTATGTGCTGTATCAAAAGGCACTGAATCTGTCCTGAATTTCATAATACTTAACTTTGAAATTAGCCAAGAGACTTTAACTTCTTTCCTGCTTGCAAAATTTTCCTAAGCATCTACCTCATTATCCATTGTTGTTTTTAATAATGCAGTAATAATGCTTTATCAGTTGTGTATTTTATGATGTTGTATGTTTGAAGGCATTTATGATGTTGAAACAGTAAACAGGACATACCGTTTTTCCTTGATCTACTGAAAAAGAATCCAAACATTTTTTTGAAAACACCTTTTCTCTCCTGTAACAGAAATCACCCATTAGAGAACAAGAAAGTCAAAACTGTGGAATAGCAAGACTTTCTTAAAACACACACACACGCACACACACACACACACTGTATGTATGTATGTATGTATAGTATTATAATACAATATATATAAAGAGAGCCAGTTTGGTGTAGTGGTTAAGGCCCCAGGCTAGAAACTGGGATACTGTTAAGTCCTAGTCCCGCCTTGGGCACAAAGTCAGCTGGATGACCTTGGGCCAGTCACCTTCTCTCAGCCCTAGGAAGGAGGCAATGGCAAACCACTTCTGAAAAACCTTATCAAGAAAACTGAAGGGATTTGTCCAGGTAGTCTCTGAGAATTGGACAAGATTGAACAGATTATATATATATATATATACAATATAATACAATAATAATACAATATAATTATTATACTATTATATATTAATAATATAATATATAATAATGCAATATTGTCAATAATTTTATTTATTCATTTATCAAATTTATATAGCCACCCATCTCACACAGTCATTCTGGGCAGCATACAATAAAATAAAACAATAAATATATAAAAACAATCATTATTAAAAAAATATAAAACAGTCATTCTTAAAAATACAAACCACCAGGCACAGGAGAGAGTAAAGTAATGAAAGAGCCATCTAAGAATATCCCCGGCCCCTTGGGACCCCGGGCCTGATGACTATGGAATATTGGAGATGATCCCCAGCTCTTGAGGGACTTATAGAATATTAGCAGGGATGGAGCTAACCTCACTTGGGAGGGGGGGAAGTTTCCATAAGGCAGGTGCTATGGCAGAGAAGGCCCGCCTCCTGGGACCCGCCAAATGTAAGTCCCTTGCAAGCAGGATCTGAAGATTCTTTTCTGCCAGATCTAATGGGAGACACACACACACACACACGCGTACACACTATGGTTGTATCTTGGCTTTCGTGGCCTTTTCCTCTTTTCCTTCCTGCTGAAACTTCTGCAGCCACACTAGATCTGCCCGAGAATTGGCAGACTTTCCAGAAGACTATGGTAAGGAGGGCTGGGTCAACTAATAAAAAACATACAGTTTTCCTTTGAGTTCACATAGATCTCAGCCTTTCCAATAATGTAGAAAATGTTTTGAAGTTGCACCATTTTGAACACAAACGTCTTGAGACCCCAAAACATCAGGAGACAGTTAAACTGATCTTATTAAGTTCACTTGCAATTACCAGCCCATGTTGTAAAAATACCACAGAAGAAAAATGTTAGGAAGACAGGTTTCCCTAGCATCTCACCTAAAGCTACGCAACTGGAATCTTTTAGAACCTGTTTTCAGGGTCCAGAGGTATGGAATAACCTAAGAATTGAAAACAGGAGAATGAAGAAGAATCAAGGGTGAGTCTCAAGGCCTTAGCCAAAGGAGCTGGCATGGCAGCCATCTACTCAAGTGACGGGACAGGTAGACAGCTAATGCTCCAGAAACTGCCCAACCGGCAGAATTAAGGAAGTAACAGCTACAGTCAAGCTGGCAGGTCAACAGAACTGCATGACCATGATGGCACATGGCCAAAGATATACCACACTAGATTCTGCTAACCAGATGGGCTGGCTGATCAAGATATGTGTGCCTCATACTGTGCTAAGCCTTAACATTCAAGTTCTTTTTTGGTATGATTTTTATCAGCTTGCTAAATCCTCTCTCAGTTCTCGTGGCATTCAGTGCTGTAAACACAAATGCCTGTTTGTGCTTGCTATATAGATAGCACTTTTATGGATGAGCAGAAATGCAAGGAGTCTCCTCATGGGGAAAGGAAGGACATAGGAAAGAGGCAGCAGCATCTGTGGTCGGTCCAGGGGGCTGGGAACGATGAAAGAAGCATTGAGCCATCAGAGCACAAGCTCTGTTGCTGTTGTGCAGGTGT